>NW_028227259.1:43785216-44425216 GCF_978045245.1 Mus caroli | reverse complement strand
TCCAACTCCACTTCTCTGCAGTTCCGTGACTTCCCCTAAAAATAGCATCTCTGAACACAACTGTCCTTGAAAAGGCAACCTCTGCCTTGTTCATTTCCCAAAATGAGGAAAGATCTTAGAGAAGAATAAATGTCTTGATTCACTTAATCCCAGTAATCCTATGAGTAAAGTATTTTCAGTCCTGCATTAAATGTATGAGGAGAGAATTAAGGAACTTCTTTAATAAGATAGCTAGTAATCCAAGTTCTAAGTCCAAGTTCTAAACCACAAAGCCACAGAGAATATCATAGAAATTGCTATTCTGTTGAGAGATAGACAATAAATAGAAAAATAGAAAGGTGATAGATGGATGGATAGATAGATAGATAGATAGATAGATAGATAGATAGATAGATAGATAGATAGATAGATAGGGTAGACAGGCAGACAGACAATGTATAATTCTAAGCAGGTTGTAAATGAAACTTAATATGTAGTTCAGGTTGGTCTTGAATTCCTACCTCTTACCTCCTGACTGCTTGTATTTTAGTCATGACCACCAAATGGATTAAATTTGTCTTAAATATCCATAGCACAGTGAAATCAGTACCACATGCCTTGATCAAAGCATTTTCCGTTTTGTTATCATTTTTATAAACCTCATTAGGCTTCAAGTTCCTTGAAGATGGGAATGGAAATGTATTTGCCTTTCAGCAAGAATTGTAGCTCTGTGCTCTGAGTCTGCAGGGTATAGGTAGGCATCCATCTCTGGAGTGTGGGTGAGACCAGAAAGGAAATGCGTGGAGATTGAGTGAGCAAAATGATGAACAATTTCATGCAGAAATTAGCAGGTGAATGTGGTTATATAGACAGACACAGGGTGTGTGGGTAAATAATAGATAGGTAAGTGGGTGGAAGGACAGATGAGTGAGTCTCTGGGTGGGTGGGTTGGTGGGTGGATGATCACAAAGTGTTAGTTTTATACAAAGGTATCTGGTCAAGTTGACTCTGTAATTGTTCATTTTCTTGACCCTCATTAATTTTACCATGATTTTTAAATATCACTTCTCTTAAATAATATAGAGCCCTTTTATTCTCATAGTCCAAAAAATACTAATGAAAAATGTATTATATGTACATAATAAAATTGTCTAACCCTAGAATTATATCTTTCCTGAATGCTATACTTCCATCCATTCAAAATTATATGGGCCATAGAAACAAGTAGAATGATAATAAATAATACAATGTAGCCACTTTGAGAATATATCATGCATTCTGGGAACAGGAAGTAGAAGACAAGGTCACCCTATGAAGAAACTCTCCCAAAGTGAGGAGTGTAGATTTTGGTGGGAAAGTCTGGCTATGTGTGAACTCTTCCCGTGCATCTTGCTCTGATGCCCTACACTGTTATGGTTTGTCAATTTCAATGCATCACTATCTTCTCTCCTAAGGGACTTGTCCATTGGTAAATCGGCTCTAGTTAAAATTAAAACATCATGTCTGACATGATTTAACATCATTACTAGTAAAGCTTGACTCAAGCATGTTTTTTGACCCAATGCTTTGGCTACTTTCATGGACTCCAGGTATTGCTTATCCTTCCTTTTCATGTACATTTCCCTGGGGCTATTGCTAAAGAGAACCCAAAATTGGGCTGTTTATAAGAATCATTCCTAACACTTTGGCATGGATTCTAACTCTTCTCAAAGGGAAGGGACAATTATGGCATTGACTATTTTATGGACCAAAACACCTCAAAAGAAAATGGGAGAGCCTCTCCCTCTAGTTACATCAATACACTATTATAAGATTCATTAAGTCCTATGTATTAAGAGAAAAACCAAATATTTTGTACTGAGGGAACAAGATGATTAAACAGACTTAGTTAGGAACCTAATTCCCACATGTAACATTGTTTGGGAAAAAAAAATACATTCTGCCTTCATAACACACCACTCCCAAAGATGAAGAGCTTTATTCCTTTATCAGTCCAAATATAGCGCTGTATTTTCACATTGCCCAGTATTTCTAAAGAGGTCATCAGCTCCCAAGATATCACTTATAACTGAAAGGGAGGAATAATCAACAATGCTAAACTCTAGGGGCTAGCGTACCAATGCAAAAAAAAAAATCTAAATTCTACTGACTCTTCTCTGCTTTGTCATCTTCTCTTTGTAGAATACCCTCTTCTCATGTTTTTCTTCATTCCAAAGATCTGATTACATAGGAAAGAGCAGCATTTTTAGAAAGCAGATACTTGTTAGTGGCCTCTAAATTTATCCTGTTGGACTCAGGGAAGTTAAGCACCTGCAGTATGCAGGGAGACAGAAACTACCGTTCAATAGACTCAAAGAGCTAAGCTGTCACATTCTGGTTTTTTGAAAATTAGAATTCTTACTCAGCCAACTGCAGAACAGGATCAATAATTTTTACCTCAACCATGAGAAACATCTCTCAGCCTGTGGTTTGACTGTCATTGTATAACCAGTCTTTACTTAGCAAATGTTCCCTGAAAATGTATATGGTTCCTACACTTCCAGGAATTAACCGTAGATAATAAGGAGTTTCAGGTTGGTGATGTCTATGTGAATATCACAACTCACCCAACATCCTGTCTTACATGACTTCTCCTCCTCCAGTAAGTGTGTCTTCTGTCTTTCAGACGCTCATTTTACTATCATATTCCAAGCTGCCATGCTCTATCACTCATCAGAACCACTAATTTAATGATTACATGCATGATACCAATTTCATATACAGCTCTCTCCTGCCATCCCCCCATTCAGTCATTCCCCAACCCCATTCAGATTGCACTGTATCACCTCGTGACTTCTTCACTATCACTCACCCCTAACTCCTTGCTTTATAGTCAACAAAAATTTCTAGTCCATGTCTCTGACCAGCCCTCTTGTATAGAGAGGACTGGTCAGAGTCATGTATACATATTCTCAGTCTTGTCTTCTGCATTATTGCTAAATAAAAACAAGGCACATAGGAACCAGCTCTTCATCATTTCGTGCTTGCAAACATAAATGGAGGAAATGGAAGCACAAGGATTGGTCCTCACTAAACATATGAATGTTAAGCTTTAGGGAGTTGTCATAAACTCTCTAGAAAATTATAAATTCTCCTGACTGGTTCAACCTTTCTCTGCCACCTCAAATTCTTTTCATCTCTCCTTGCCTCATCCCTCTCAGCTTATGTCCTATTCACCAGGACAGCAGAACAAGAGACACAGCTGTCTCCACACGAAATAACCACACTAACTATTTGTATACGGATCACCCAGATTGTGTTTCTTCATGTACAACACTGAAAAGAGATTTCTCATCTAAGAGCACTCCCTCATGTGTCTGTCATATTCTATCCTCAAATCAAGAAAAGTGGTTCAATACCTCACCTTCCTTATACCTCTTCTATCACCAATTATTCATCTACTCTTGCTCAGCAGAATCAGCAAAGACATAAGACACAATTTCCCCTTAACATTCCCAGGTACAACCTATTTCTCTCACAGGAAAATATCCCCTAAAACTGATCTATATACCCACCCCTATATTCTCTTCCTACTCTTTCTTAAGCATAGGACAAAAAGATTTAGAAAATCCTATCCACTATTCTGGCTCTGCCAAGCCCTCTGTTCCCATTAGACTCAACCCATCAGCTCTCTTATCAAATAAATGGCCTCCTCCTCCCCTTGACATACCTCTGTTCAGACCATCCCTTAACTCTCCTTGTTGCTATTACTCAGTCTCCTTCACTGATACCTCCTCATTCCAAAACTAAACCTTGAGATGCTTAGGAACCAATCCTTCAGCTTGGTTATCATTTATGTTATTGTGCTTTTTATATACACAATCTCATGGGCTTTATCAACCATCTGTGTGTTGATGATGTCAAAATCATCACTAATCTGATTGTCACTAATTGGATATACCTTCAGCATCCCAGACTCCTGCATCTAACTTCCTAAAATCTCCAATATGTTTCATTCACATTTAAAATATGTTTCAAAACTTGGCTTCTGAACTTCTTTTCCCAGCATGGCACTTTGTTACATAAGATAGCTCCATCTTTTCAGTTTCTTGTGATAAGTCTTTACCCTACTTGTCAATGCATTTTGTTGATTTTAAATTAAAAAAGCATCTAGGATGAGACTATTTCTCAAAGCTTTCCCTGATCCCCTCCTAGCTCAAACTGCCATTAGCCATTGCCTAAATGATAATAGCAAGCAACAGCTTTGAATCAAATAGCCTCCCTGGTTTTACCCTTTCCCCCTTACATTCTATTCCACATAAGAGCCAAAATGTCCTCTTTAAAGAACATTTCTCGAGCTGGGCATGGTGGCGCATGCCTTTAATCCCAGCACTCCAGAGGCTGAGGCAGGCGGATTTCTGAGTTCGAGGCCTGGTCTACAAAGCAAGTTCCAGGACAGCCAGGGCTATACAGAGAAACCCTGTCTCTCGGGGGGGGGGGGGACATTTCTCAATTTCTATCTCAAATTATTTCTTTCATCTGGTCAAAACCCTCAATAAATTCTCAACTCACTAAGAACAAAACTGGTACTTTGAACCCAGTTCACACACAGGCTGTTGTGTCTGAAGATGACTGGCTTAGTAACCCTATTTGTATTCAGTATCTGCCTTACTCTACTCTTGAAACAATGACTTCCTTCCTGCTTCTATACCACCAAGAACATGTCTTCCTCCAGAATGTTTCCCTCAGTGGTCTCCATGCTTTTCAGAAGAAAATCCCTTCTTCTTGAAATCTTCTATTGGCTTCCTCCCTGTCTTTATTTTCTTTCTGAGAACATAATCTCAACTGAATTTCTAAGGCCTGTTCCACCAAGATATGCTTCTTGAGATTCATGTCTTCATATTGCCAGAGCCTAGAATCATTTCCCATGAGTCATCCAAAACATTAACTGAGTGGATAAATGAGTGGATTGATAGCTCTTAAGCTATGAGATTATTCAGTATTTCCCAGAGGGGGAAAAAACCTGTCACATAACAAGGTCACAATCAAGTTGGGAAGAAGAAGGTAGAATCAGCTTCTGCACTGTGAAGTAAAAACTTTTTCATGCCCTTCCTCAGAGTGATCAGAGAGATGCTGAGCCTGGGTCATTTGAGACTCCGTTCACAGAGAGTCTATTGTATTATTTAAATCAAGTCAAGTAGGAAATAGCGATGGTAACTTGTGCCTCACAATCCCAGTAAGATTATTCTTGTTTAATTACAAGCAATGATCAAAAAGACATGGGTCCTTTAATACATCCTCTCCTTTAAGATCAGATTTCATGTTGAGTTCTTAGCAGGTCTGTCCCATGCTGGTTGAGCCAAGAACATCACCACATCCATCACTCTGATGCTGTCCTCCTTCCTGTCTCCCCAGTCATTCAGTAATCACCCTTGGCATTTGATGTGAAAACTAACTAATGTGACCATCCTTCAAAATGCCTGACAATCCAGTACTATATGTTTTCTGGACAGCAATGACCTGAACATCTTACAGACACTGAAATATATAGATTTACATCATTACCAGTACTTTTTTAACTGACCCACTATGTGGAAGAAAATTCAAAGTCTAGTACTTAAGCTCACTCTATATCTTCATAAATCCAAAATTATCAATTTGATAACTATGGTTGCTTGACAATCAAACAGCAGGCATGTTTTGTATCTAATCACTCAATCCATCTACAGGCTTCAGCCAACCCCATTATTCTATTCAGAAGGCATGCTCCTCTCTACATGACTGCTGCATCCATATGGCCCATTAAAGTGAGTGGATATTCAATAGGATGCATTTGAGCTCAGTGTCTGCCCCTTATAAAAAAGGCAAGGTTACTCTACAACTTTGAGCTTCAGTTTCCTATTTGTAAAGTTGGATTAATAAATTGTGTCTACCATACATGGTGGTTGGAGACTTTACTTAATATAATATGAAAACAAACAAAGAAACCAAAAAAAAAAAAAGAAAGAAAACCACACACACACACACACACACACACACACACACACACACACACACACACACACACCTTGGTACTATGCTATAGACACATGGCACATAGAGAGAAGATAATAGACCTTTATATTGTTTGTTTTTACTATATAGCAGTCTTTTCTCTCTAGCGTATGGTGTTTTCTATACACAGCAGCAATGACCTCACATCCCACATGTTCTCCTTGCAACATGGTATTGTCATTCTTTATATCAAGAAGTGAGAATTATTTATCACTGACTCCCTGACTTGTCTATGCTGCTCTGCCCTGTGGCTTGTTTTTCTCAGCAGAGTGCAGCAGAGGAGAGGCTTTGTGACTCCAGGGCCTAAGCAGCAAAAACCTCACAGCATCTCTTTTGCTCTTGGGAAAACCGTTGCCATGTGATGAGCCAGTGCATGATGAGATGCTGCACAAAGGCAAAAGCCACTAGGAGGAAACCCAGGCACCCAGCCAACAGCTGTGGATGCAGCCCAGGCAAGGCTGTCGAGCCTGTCTTGGATTTGAGCACACGGCTGCCTCATTATCTTTCTAGTCACATGAATACTCTCTTACTAAAATATTACCTGTATTACTTTATCTTAAATTACTTTTCTTTAATTTCGTCTTTTGTTAGGTGAGGGCATATATTGATTCGGTTTTGAAATTACATTGTAAGCGGATTGTATTATCTTTTCAGTAAAGAGAAGAAAGATGAGTGTTTTACTTGTCATAAGGATGGGGCCAAAGAGAATAAATCATGGCCATTGTGTAACTGAATCTAATTCACCCAGACCCAGGAACTCAACAACAAATACTTGCTTGCTCATAAACTGTTAAAACTTTAAAAATTAGTTTTACTTTTCACAAACTATCTGATTTATCTATTCTATTGTGGATCCCTTTGCCTAGGCCAAGGTTGCTCAAAACCTTCCCTTATTCCTCCAGCTTCTTATACCCATGGAAACAGCTTCTTCCCCACTTCCCTCCCTCTCCTCTCCTCTTCTCTCCCTCCTCCTTTTCCCCCTCCCTATCTCCCTATTTTCTTCCTCTTCCCCCTCTCTTATTCTCTTCTCTTTGATCTAATTCTTTGAAAATCCTTTGTTCCAGGAGAAAACCAACCCTCCTCCCGCTAGCACTGGCTGATGGTCAATTCCCTGGGGTCTCAGGGTTCCAGTGCATATCTCCATGCTCCTGGCTTCCCTGAAGTTCAATTGTTTCCTTCAAGGTAAATTTTATAAAACAGAGATAAGTACTGCCTAAAATTGATATCAATTCATGAAGATTTCTGGCTCACTGGTTCCAATGTCCAGGGAAAAGAGTTAACAACTCCTTCCATATCCACACAGAAATCACCAGCCCTAATAATCCTTCTACAATATAAATACCTCCACATTAGATGCAGGTTTGTACAAAAGTAAGTTAATAGCCTAGAAACATTTGTGGGGGATTATTACATTTCAATAAGAGAGGTTTATCAAGCATCTTCCTGTGTGGAGACAACTAGCATTTATTGCTTCAGGTACTTCACATAACATTTGAATGTTCACAGCTGCTCACTGAATATTCCCCCATTTCACAGATGAGAAACTCAGTAAAGACTAACTATTAAGCATCTTAGAGGACCAATGGTAGAAGGCAGATCTCTGAAATCCACTATGCCTCTCGCCACAGCCCCAGTCTTAACTTCTTTAGAAAGGCTTATGACATAGAGCCATTACTTAATCTCATTTTTCATCTTTCCATGAAGATAATATCACTGACATTATAATTAAGGAGACCACATGAACTACTTCAAATAAAAAAAACTGCTCAGAATAGCATCTGGTATATGGTAACAGCAGACTGGCTTGCTGGCAGAGACAGAAAACAGAAACAGAAATCTGTAATCATTGTATCTTGGCCTCTTCTGTTTCTGCAGAAGGAAGTTCTTTGTGTTCAGGACCGAGAGGCCTTGCTTCAAACATTCAGTGGAGATTGATCCCTGACAATAGTACATAACAGCCTGCACCAGGTGTCTCCTGAAACAACCTCTGATTGTTACAGATTATGAAAAAACTTTTGACACTTGATGATAGCTCATTCTATTTTCATGATTTATTTGTTGTTCAGACTTTTAAAAGTTTCTTCCCTTCGCTTGGAGCCATGGAAACCCTCACAACAAAGCCCAGCACAGCAATGCTGCGGAACCAAGGCATGCCAATCAAACACACTCTGGATTCCAGAGGAGTCACAGAATGGAAGAAGAAATTCAATCACAGGGACAGAGGCAGGCTTTTTTTCTCAAGCGATCTTTCAGTAGATCTGTGAAGCAGAAATTACCTTTTCTACTTCATGTGTCTCCTTGTTCCTTAATGCACACTTGCACTCCAGCCACTACAAGCAGGGCAAGCCCCTAAATAAGTCCTTAACCCAGGCCTTTCTGACTTCCACATGCCCAGAACCCTTCTGTATGGTCAGAATGTCTGTTGCAGCATGTCCAGCCCCAAGAAGTGCTGGTAACAGACTCCTCAAGTCCCCTTGTTTCCATGCATGTCTTCCTACCCCCATGGTTTTATTTAGTATAAATCAAATCATTACACAATTTGCTTACAAACCTAATGGATTGCAAATGTTCTTTAGATAAGATTTAAATATGGTACTGAGGATCTAGCCCTGCCTATTTCACTGGCCTCACATCCTACTATTAGCCATCACAACAGGCTCTATCTTGGAAGAGTTTTATGTTTTGCTATGAAAACATACAGAGTCTTGCTGAGGGTTTTGGACCTTCACAACTGCCCCCTCCTCTTGGCAACCCTTTAGTCCTCTTATTTTTAACAAGATAGCTTTTTCATGTCTAGTGAATTTTCATTGCCTCATATTACATCCTTTATCATAAGACTTTCATAATCTCCCATAATCCAAGATCTTTCTCTTTAAAACATTTCCAACTATCTCATGGTTTTATGTCTCTACATTTACTTCTTGTTTAACCAATCAGCTAAATTACCCCCATAGTGTTTTTCCTAAAATCTTCCAAACATAGTCACAATGCCTAACATAGACATAGAGTTCAATAACTATTGACCACACAGATAGATAGGCCCAAAAAAAAAAAGCCAGTTAGCAAGTATGTCAATTTTCCCTTGCTTTGCTAGGGTATCTTGTGATAGTCCCAAATATAGATGTCATCATACAGAATTCAGGAATCATTATTGCTTCCGGAAACTACTTATTCCTTCCTATCTGAGAAATTGACTTTAACCTATCCTCCACAATCCTTCAAGTATTGAGCTTGGAAAAATACAAGAAGATAAAATCTTCCTTTGACAAAATATGCCAGAAAATTTCAACATCAATATGTTTCATAGTCTCATATATTAAAACCCAAGCACTCAATCCAAAAATGTCTGTAGAGAAGAACAGGGACTGATGTATAGAAAAGAAGCCAGAGATTGTTGGGTCTCAACATCCTCCAAAGGATGGCTTTAGTGATAACCCAAAGCCAATTCCCTTTGTCTTCTAAGGTATTATGAGATGGTTTCTGGGGTCCCTTCTAAGCTTAAGTTAATATTTATTCAAACAAAGACAAATATTTATGCTATATGAGTCTGCCATGCACTGTCAGGGTTCTGGAACCAAGCCTAAGAAAACAGAGAGGATGTCTCTACTTTCCAGGAGTTCATGTAAATTTACAGCATGTTCTAATTCTAAGTTTGTTTTATTTAGAGAATTTTTCTATTGTAGGAAGGAATTTCTTGCATTTTCATGCCTAGTGAAGGATTCCTAATACTCTACTTCCAGCTTCATACTCTGTTATTTGTCATGAGTGAAAGATACCACACCCTGAATTGCTCCTGCCAACTATTCTGGCAGCCTAGCTTTGAAGATCCTTCTTCCTATCCATACACCCCAAGTCACATGCAGCCTCTGAATAGAGAAGGGAGCTCAGAAGTGCAAGTAAAGCCAGAGTGTATCTGCAAAGACATCCCATGGGTTATAAAATAGCAGAAGACACCTCGTGGGGTGGGATCCAGCAGTTCATTCAACACTTCCTGAGCACTGGGCTTAGGATTTGAAGAAAAATCCCTCTGCATCTCTTGGTGTCCATTTCCTGACTTTTCATTAAGATGCAGTGGCCACAAGAATGCTGACCTCAGGGTTTGCAGCCCCACGGAGGGAGGAATGGTGTCAACTGGCCAGATCCCCAGAGCTCCCGGGGACTGGGCCACCAACCAAAGAATACACATGGAGTAACCCATGGTGCTGGCCATATCTGTGGCAGAGGATGGTCTTGTTGGACATCATTGAGAGGAGAGGCCCTTGGGCCTGAGAGTGTTCAATGCCCCATTGTAGAAGAAAGCCAGGGCGGGAAAACGGGAGTGGTAGGTTGGGGAGCACCCTCATAGAGGCAAGGGGTAGAGGAATGGGATAGTGGGTTTATGAAGGGGAGACCTAGAAAGGGAAAATCATTTATAATGTAAATAAAGAAATTATCCAATTAAAAAAAAATGCTGCCCTCAGATTTGCCACGTACACAGAATGAAACTGAATAAGGGCCTTAACTTCACTTTCTAAACTACATCACCACATTGATATCAGCAGTAGCTCACACCCAAGTAAAGTCTCAGAATGGCGGGGAAATTTACAGAAAACATGGGACCCTCTGACCACCAACTTTAGCCCAAGGATTCACCACCAGTTTTGCTGAAGCTTTCTTCAAACTGATATCTAAGACCTTTCCCTCCCAAACCTCTTTTTCCCCTATAAATTGAGCCTACTTTGTTGTCTGAAGGCTCCCCAGCTCCTACTGTTCTCTCCCATTTCCCAACAACTTAACTAATCAATCCCCTGCCTTGTAATCTAAACCTCTTGTAACCTTAACCCCTTCTTACACTAGCACATCAAAGCAATAGCACCTCATTTCCCCTCCTCAAACACTGCGCAGATGATATCAATAGAGGTACTGTATAAGCACATGATAATTCATAAATATGACGATTCCTATGAAGGACACAGTACCTTTCATTTATTTCTCCACAATGATTACTCACTATGAGCAGAGTCCTTCCTGAGAAGTATCTGGAGACAGAAAGGAATTTTGCTCTTCTTGAAGTAGCCCATAGACTAATGGGGACTTTCTGGATTCTCCTCACCTTAAGTACCTTAGATGATAACTTTTGGTATGGAAACGGGGTTTGAGGAACTAGAATAAAAGGAAAGATGAAGGAGATAGGAAGAAGGAAGCTATTACACCAAAGAGCTCCGATTGAAAGATCATGACTATTCAAGTGTACGTGAGAGTTTTTTAAATTGTGATCAGATGCAAGATGATGCTCCCCTCCTGCCAGAGCCTCGCAGTACCAGCACAGCTTGTTAGGATGCAGTGGTTGTAACACTTCTGCAGAGAAATTCTTCAACTGTTGTCACTATTTTCATAGCCCAGAATATTCAGCCAGCTAACAGACCTCTGGGAGAATATGCTCCGTGTTGTAATTTTCCAAAGCCGACACGATTATAAAACCCAAGCAGATGGAAAGAGGACTGCAGTGGCCGGGAAAAGCTGTTAGCAGTTTCCATTTGAAGACAAAAACCATTATTTTTTTTAACAGACCACTACTAGAATTTGATGAACCTAGTCCATTTTGCACCCTCTGCTTTGCAGAAAGCCCTGCAGCCCTGCCAGACTTTGCAAACAGTTGCAGGAGGCTATTTTCATACATTTGTTTATATCAAAGCATCGCCTCATAGAGTTTCACATTTAGCTTGCTGTTAATCTCTAAACTGCCATCAATGTATAGTTCCCGACCCTGAAGATTGAACTTCAAAATAAATAGTGGTGCAATCATAAGTTATTTAAAATATTACTGTGCACCCTATCACTCTATGTCAAGAGCCAGTTTGCTTATAGGAGAACTTGATTTCATAATTACATATTAGAAATCATTTGTAAGGAAAATTGATTGGTTTATTTACAGCAAGGATTTCACCAGAAATAACCCTGTCTCCAGCTGGAGGGGTGAAGTATCAGGTTGAAATTGGTACAAGAACTTGAGGAGCCTGTCACCATCTTGTTTACTTCTTGTCACTGTAAGGAACAACTGCTCAAAGATCAATGAGGGAGGGGGCAAAACTGTCATCTTTGAACATCTGCATGGTTCACAAATCAAATTTTAGGCACCATCATGGGATGCTGAAATAAGTGCTCAATGGAAATTTGTGAGGCTCAAGTTCCAGTTGCTAGTCCTTTGTATGGAGACTGCTCAGCATGGCTAGATACACTGCTCTCTCACTGTGTGGGCATGCTGAAGATGGCAGGTAGTCACAGAGGTGGAGAGAACCACCCACCAGCCTACAAGACTGATGAGTGATCTGTCAAAGACTATCATTTGGTGGTCCCTCCTCAGCAGTAACAAAAGCATTTAGACAGTTCCAACACCAACTCCTAGGGCCTGGGCTGAGTCAGTTCTCCCTCATGTTTCCTTCACTGAAACTTTTGGCTACATTTCACTGCTCATGATATCTGGCAGCAAGAAAATTCTTCTACAGCAAGATAAACTCAGTTGTTTTGGGGTATTTTGGGTTTTGGTTGTTTTGTTTGTTTGTTTTTTCTGTAGCACCTGTCTGCAGCCTTTGCTTCTAGTTTGGCAGAAATGTACTATGTCTCTATTACTATTATTATCATTATTATTATTATTAAGTAATGAACTCATGCCAATTAAAACCTCAAAATATCATCATTCCAAACAAAATGATGATGAAGATACCAACCATGGTAGTAATGGCACCTATCCTTCCAGTTGGATGGGAGTTCTCTAAGAAACAATTATCACATATGGGGGATTGTCACCATGCCTCGGCACAAGTATTTATTTATTTCCAATTCCTGGGACTCTTTCTGAACATTTCACTGCTATTATGAGGGCAAAGCATGACAAAAAATGACAAAACTATAGAAGGTCTTTTAAAGACTAAGTTGTATTATTTTGCAAAGGAGATCTTCCCATCTAGGGTAAAATCTCCTTCAGACCTTTGCTTCTTCCATGAACCAAATAGCTGTGAACTTCCCAGTGAAAGCAACAAAGCTTCATTCACCTCCTAAAAGCCAGTGTCTGTTCTGTATCTATCTCACGGTATGTCTCAATAAATGGTGGTCAAGCTGAGCTAAACTAGACCTTTTTGTGCTCATTAGCAAGTGCCAGTTTGTCCTTCAAAATTTCCAAACTCCAAAAACCACCTCCTTTTTCAAGGAATGTGTAGGTGTTTCCCCACACAGTAAGTCCATGGGACTGTTACATAAATGAATCCTCTAAGATTTTGTGTGTCTATATTCTTCCCTAACTATTAATTCTTGTTTCCAGAAGAGTATGACATGAAATAAGCCAAATGAATATAGGATGGGTTTTCTTGAGGCTAGCACGAACATCTACAGTATTAGTACTTATGAAACCCTGGGTGGGTGGGATTGAACCAAGCTGAGCAGAATTGCAGCTTGGATGTCCAGCAAGAGAAATAGATAAAGTACTACCTCTTTAGCTCTAATCTTAATGATCTTACTGATGTCTAGTGATGGATGAGGACAGCATAAACCATTTCCCCTTTATCACCTGCCAAAACTGAAAATGCTGACAACTCTTCATGCCCTGTTGATTCTTTTCCTTCTTACAAAGGATGAGGTCAGACAAGTTTACTTGCCGTGATTGTATTGATCTCCATTCTTAAGCTGCAATTGGATCTTCCCCTTGCAGGCAAGTTGTCATTGACTTTTACTTGCAGAGACAGATACTGACCCTGGGATGCCATGGTGGAAGCCAAGACTCTGTATTCAATTGTGAACAGCCCAGTGAGCTGGAATTTTTATACCGACAGAGCTAACCTTCATTATCTTGTCAGATGGGGTCTTTTTATGTCACTCCAAAAAGAGTTCTATTCAAATACAGATCCGTGCCATGGGAACAGAGATATTATACTAATAAAACATCCAAGTCAAATAAAATCTGCATCTTTTCCAAGCTCATCATTGCTATTAGAAATAGCATAGGTAGTGTATCAAAGAACAAAGGCAAGAGTTACTTGGGTGTCCAGATCTGACTAAACAATCATTTGCCTTGGAACAAGAGTACCAGTTTATGGAATTCATTCATAAGCATTATTAATGAATAAGAAGGTTAGCTCTATGTTTCTGAGACCACCTTTGCAAACACATACACGCATACACACACACACATACACACACACACACACACACACACACACACATATTTTGTCCTCTTATAGAAGGCAAAAACTAAGCTAATAAAACACAAGGCCTTTGTTGACTGTGTTACACTGCTGATAAGAAGACTAATTACCAAAGGCCTTACCCAAAAACACCTTTCTATTTCTTTTGGCTTTTTTGACATCAAGCCAAACATAGATGCTTTCTTATTCAGGATCTCGCTTAATAGAACATTCCAGTGAAAGGTTGTGATATCTTTTTAGGCAAACACTAGTAACCTTTTATAATTGCATCATAACTCAATTATATTATTTTCCCCCTTCCCTTTACTTCCCCTAAACACACCCATATACCCCCATTTTCTCTCTTTGAAATTCATGGCCTCTTTTTTCATTAATTGTCCTTACATACATATATGTGTGTGGTGTATTATATAAATGGATATTATATATATATATGTATATATATGTGTGTGTATACATGTATATATGTATGTGTATATATATATATATATATATATATATATTCCTAAATAAACAAATCCAACATGTTCTGTCTATATAATATTACTAGGATCTCTTTGTTTTATATTTTCAAGGCTGACCTTTGGTATTGTTAATCAATTAGTATTCGCTTCTCTGGGAAAGGCTATTTCTTCCCCTATAAGCATTTCTTAGTTCCCTGCATGTGTTTTTGGAGATGTGAGGCCTTGTGAGGTGTCCCCTGTACACAGTTAGCATGATTACTTGTGTCATATTTCTTTGGGTGGTGTTTAGGCTTCATACATACATTAGTCTTCCTAATGAACTAAGATCTAAGACTTGTGTGCACAAAAAAATATCAATGTTGACAAAAAACAAAGAAGATCTAAATTTGTGGAATAAAAGACTTGTAGTTTTTTTTAAGTCAATTCTCCTTAATATAATATAGCACTTTAAAACAATGTCTATTATAATCCTAGCAAGAGTTCTTGTAGATGTAGGTAGAAGCATACAGAGTTGGATGTGGAAAACCAAAGAAACCCTGTAAACCTAAACAATTTTTAAAAAACAAAAACTTACAGTAAGAATAATTCATAGTCCCAATTCAAGACTATTTTATAGCTCCACTAATGACGACTAAGGTTATTCAGCTACACAGCACTGCACAATTCTATTTCCATAACAATCTGACAGAAGTAGATAATAGGATGGCAGATTGGTACTGGACAACAGTTATAGGAAACAAGGGCCATGAGGTAGCAAATGCTGGTATGAAGGCTGAACACAAGAAGTCCTTTGCTGAATAAGTCTTCTGTATCTTAACTGCATTGATGACAAACTCTTAGCTGTGCTATTATACTAGAGTTATGTAAGTTATTACCATGGAGGAGTACATGATGATACCCAACATCTTGCCCATAAATATCTTGCAGCTGCATATAAATTTATAATAATCTCCAGATGAAATTCTACATGCAAAAATAAACCACTGTCAGAAACTTTGTTGCAAGCCTGCATTCCTTTCTGGGAGTTGAGTATGTTATATAATGTTGTCAATAAATTCTTTTTATTATTATTATTTTTTTTTAATTTTTAATATTTTTATTACATATTTTCCTCAATTACATTTCCAATGCTATCCCAAAAGTCCCCCATAGCGCCCCCCACTTCCCTACCCACCCATGCCCATTCTTTTGGCCCTGGCATTCCCCTATATTGGGGCATATAAAGTTTGCAAGTCCAATGGGCCTCTCTTTCCATTGATGGCCGACTAGGCCATCTTTCGATACATATGCAGCTAGAGACAAGAGCTCCGGGGTACTGGTTAGTTCATAATGTTGTTCCAACTATAGGGTTGCAGATCCCTTTAGCTCCTTGGGTACTTTCTCTAGCTTCTCGATTGGGAGCCCTGTGATACATCCAATAGCTGACTGTGAGCATCCACTCCTGTGTTTGCTAGGCCCCTGCATAGTCTCACAAGAACAGCTATCTTTGGGTCCTTTCAGGAAAATCTTGCTAGTGTATGCAATGGTGTCAGCGTTTAGAAGCTGATTATGGGGTGGATCCCTGGATACGGCAGTCTCTAGATGGTCCATCCTTTCATCACAGCTCCAAGCTTTGTCTCTGTAACTCCTTCCATGGGTGTTTTGTTCCCAATTCTAAGAAGGGGCACAGTGTCCACATTTTGGTCTTCATTCTTCTTGAGTTTCATGCGTTTAGCAAATTGTATCTTATATCTTGGATATCCTAAGTTTTGGGCTAATATCCACTTATCAGTGAATACATATTGTGTGAGTTCCTTTGTGATTGTGTTACCTCACTCAAGATGATGCCCTCCAGGTCCATCATTTGGCTAGGAATTTCATAAATTCATTCTTTTTAATAGCTGAGTAGTACTCCATTGTGTAGATGTACCATAATTTCTGTATCCATTCCTCTGTTGAGGGACATTTGGGTTCTTTCCAGCTTCTGGCTATTATAAATAGGGCTGCTATGAACATAGTGGAGCATGTGTCCTTCTTACCTGTTGGGACATCTTCTGGATATATGCCCAGGAGAGGTATTGCTGGATCCTCAGATAGTACTATGTCCAATTTTCTGAGGAACCGCCAGACTGATTTCCAAAGTGGTTGTACAAGCTTGCAATCCCACCAACAATGGAGGAGTGTTCCTCTTTCTCCACATCCTCTCCAGCATCTGCTGTCACCTGAATTTTTTATCATAGCCATTCTGACTGGTGTGAGGTGGAATCTCAGGGTTGTTTTGATTTGCATTTCCCTGATGATTAAGGATGTTGAACATTTTTTCAGGTGCTTCTCTGCCATTTGGTATTCTTAAGGTGAGAATTCTTTGTTCAGTTCTGAGCCCCATTTTTTAATGGGGTTATTTGACTTTCTGGAGTCCACCTTCTTGAGTTCCTTATATATATTGGATATTAGTCCCCTATCTGATTTAGGATAGGTAAAGATCCTTTCCCAATCTGTTGGTGGTTTTTTTGTCTTATTGATGGTGTCTTTAGCCTTGCAGAAGCTTTGCAGTTTCATGAGGTCCCACTTGTCAATTCTCGATCTTACAGCACAAGCCATTGCTGTTCTATTCAAGAATTTTTCCCCTGTGCCCATATCTTCAAGGCTTTTCCCCACTTTCTCCTCTATAAGTTTCAGTGTCTCTGGTTTTATGTGAAGTTCCTTGATCCACTTAGACTTGACCTTAGTACAAGGAGATAGGAATGGATCGATTCACATTCTTCTACATGAAAACAACCAGTTGTGCCAGCACCATTTGTTGAAAATGCTGTCTTTCTTCCACTGGATGCTTTTAGCTCCCTTGTCGAAGATCAAGTGACCGTAGGTGTGTGGGTTCATATCTGGGTCTTCAATTCTATTCCATTGGTCTATTTGTCTGTCACTATACCAGTACCACGCTGTTTTTATCACAATTGCTCTGTAGTAAAGCTTTAGGTCCGGCATGGTGATTCCACCAGAGGTTCTTTTATCCTTGAGAAGAGTTTTTGCTATCCTAGGTTTTTTGTTATGCCAGATGAATTTGCAGATTGCACTTTCTAATTCGTTGAAGAATTGATTTGGAATTTTGATGGGGATTGCATTGAATCTGTAGATTGCTTTTGGCAAGATAGCCATTTTTACAATGTTGATTCTGCCAATCCATGAGCATGGGAGATCTTTCCATCTTCTGAGATCTTCTATAATTTCTTTCTTCAGAGACTTGAAGTTTTTATTATACAGATCTTTCACTTCCTTAGTTAGAGTCACGCCAAGATATTTTATATTATTTGTGACTATTGAGAAGGGTGTTGTTTCCCTAATTTCTTTCTCAGCCTGTTTATTCTTTGTGTAGAGAAAGGCCATTGATTTGTTTGAGTTAATTTTATATCCAGCTACTTCACCGAAGCTGTTTATCAGGCTTAGGAGTTCTCTGGTGGAATTTTTAGGGTCACTTATATATACTATCATATCATCTGCAAAAAGTGATATTTTGACTTCATCTTTTCCAATTTGTATCCCTTTGATCTCCTTTTGTTGTCGAATTGCTCTGGCTAGGACTTCAAGTACAATGTTGAATAGGTATGGAGAAAGTGGACAGCCTTGTCTAGTCCCTGATTTTAGAGGGATTGCTTCAAGCTTCTGACCATTTACTTTGATGTTGGCTACTGGTTTGCTGTAGATTGCTTTTATCATGTTTAGGTATGGGCCTTGAATTCCTGATCTTTCCAAGACTTTTATCATGAATGGGTGTTGGATCTTGTCAAATGCTTTTTCCGCATCTAACGAGATGACCATGTGGTTTTTGTCTTTGAGTTTATTTATAGACTGGATTACGTTGATGGATTTCCGTATATTGAACCATCCCTGCATCGCTGGGATGAAACCTACTTGGTCAGGATGGATGATTGTTTTGATGTGTTCTTGGATTCGGTTAGCAAGAACTTTATTGAGGATTTTTGCATCAATATTCATAAGGGATATTGGTCTGAAGTTTTCTATCTTTGTTGGGTCTTTTTGTGGTTTAGGTATCAGAGTAATTGTGGCTTCATAGAATGAGTTGGGTAGAGTACCTTCTGTTTCTATTTTGTGGAATAGTTTGTGAAGAACTGGGATTAGATCTTCTTTGAAGGTCTGATAGAACTCTGCACTAAACCCATCTGGTCCTGGGCTTTTTTTGGTTGGGAGACTATTAATGACTGCTTCTATTTCTTTGGGGGATATAGGGCTGTTTAGATCATTAACCTGATCTTGGTTCAACGTTGGTACCTGGTACCTGTCTAGGAACTTCTCCATTTCATCCAGGTTCTCCAGTTTTGTTGAGTATAGCCTTTGGTAGAAGGATCTGATGGTGTTTTGGATGTCTTCAGGATCTGTTGTTATGTCTCCTTTTTCATTTCTGATTTTGTTAATTAGAATGCTTTCCCTGTGCCCTCTAGTGAGTCTGGCTAAGGGTTTATCTATCTTGTTGATTTTCTCAAAGAACCAGCTCCTTGATTGGTTGATTCTTTGAATAGTTCTTCTTGTTTCCACTTGATTGATTTCGCCCCTGAGTTTGATTATTTCCTGCCGTCTACTGTCTACTCCTTTTGGGTGAATTTGCTTCCTTTTGTTCTAGTGCTTTTAGGTGTGTTGTCAAGCTGCTAATGTGTGCTCTTTCTACTTTCTTTTTGGAGGCACTCAGAGATATGAGTTTTCCTCTTAGAAATGCTTTCATTGCGTCCCATAAGTTTGGGTATGTTGTGGCTTCATTTTCATTGAACTCTAAAAAGTCCTTAATTTCTTTCTTTATTCCTTCCTTGACCAAGGTATCATTGAGAAGAGTGTTGTTCAGTTTCCACGTGAATGTTGGCTTTCTATTATTTATTTTGTTATTGAAGATCAGTCTTAGTCCATGGTGATCTGATAGGATGCATGGGACAATTTCAATATTTTTGTATCTGTTGAGTCCTGTTTTGTGCCCAATTACGTGGTCAATTTTGGAGAAGGTACCATGAGGTGCTGAGAAGAAGGTATATCCTCTTGTTTTAGGGTAAAATGTTCTGTAGATATCTGCCAGATCCATTTGATCCATAACTTCTGTTAGTTTCACTGTGTCCCTGTTTAGTTTCTGTTTCCATGATCTGTCCATTGGTGAAAGTGGTGTGTTGAAGTCTCCCACTATTATTGTATGAGGTGCAATGTGTGCTTTGATATTTACTAAAGTTTCTTTAATGAATGAGGCTGCCTTTGTATTTGGATCATAGATATTCAGGATTGATAGTTCCTCTTGGAGGATTTTACCTTTGATGAGTATGAAGTGTCCCTCCCTGTCTTTTTTGATGACTTTGGGTTGGAAGTCAATCTTATCAGATATTATAATGGCTACTCCAGCTTGTTTCTTCATACCATTTGCTTGGAAATTTGTTTTCCAGCCTTTCATTCTGAGGTAGTGTCTATCTTTTTCTCTGAGATGAGTTTCCTGTAAGCAGCAAAATGTTGGGTCTTGTTTGTGTAGCCAGTTTGTTAGTCTATGTCTTTTTATCGGGGAGTTGAGACCATTGATATTAAGAGATATTAAGGAAAAGTAATTGTTGTTTCCTGTTATTTTTGTTGTTAAAGTTGGCATTCTGTTCTTGTGGCTGTCTTCTTTTAGGTTTGTTGAGGGATTACCTTCTTGTTGTTTCTAGGGCGTGGTTCCCTTCCTTGTATTGGTTTTTTCCTGTTATTATCCTTTGAAGGGCTGGATTCGTGGAGAGATAATGTGTGAATTTGGTTTTGTCGTGGAATACTCTGGTTTCTCCATCTATGTTAATTGAGAGTTTGGCTGGGTATAGTAGCCTGGGCTGGAATTTGTGTTCTTTTAGTGTCTGTATAACATCTGTCCAGGATCTTCTGGCTTTCATAGTCTCTGGTGAAAAATCTGGTGTAATTCTGATAGGCTTGCCTTTATATGTTACTTGGCCTTTTTCTCTTACTGCTTTTAGTATTCTATCTTTATTTAGAGCATTTGTTGTTCTGATTATTATGTGTCGGGAGGTATTTCTTTTCTGGTCCAGCCTATTTGGAGTTCTGTAGGCTTCTTGTATGTTCATGGGCATCTCTTTCTTTAGATTTGGGAAATTTTCTTCTATAATTTTGTTGAAGATGTTTACTGGTCCTTTGAGTTAAAAATCTTCATTCTCATCCACTCCTATTATCCGTAGGTTTGGTCTTCTCATTGTGTCCTGTATTTCCTGGATGTTTTGAGTTAGGATCTTTTTGCATTTTCCATTTTCCTTGATTGTTGTGCCGATGTTCTCTATGCAATCTTCTGCACCTGAGATTCTCTCTTCCATCTCTTGTATTCTGTTGCTGATGCTCGCATCTATGGTCCCAGATTTCTTTCCTAGGGTTTCTATCTCCAGTGTTGCCTCATTTTGGGTTTTCTTTATTGTGTCTACTTCCCTTTTTAGGTCTAGTATGGTTTTGTTCATTTCCATCATCTGATTGGATGTGTTTTCCTGTTTCTCTTTAAGGACTTCTACCAGTTTGGTTGTGTTTTCCTGTTTTTCTTTAAGGACTTGTAACTCTTTAGTCATGTTCTCCTGTAGTTCTTTAAAGTCCTTCTTGATGTCCTCTATCATCATCATGAGATATGCTTTTAAATCCAGGTCTAGCTTTTCAGGTGTGTTGGGGTGCCCTGGACTGGGCGAAGTGGGAGTGCTGGGTCCTGATGATGGTGAGTGGTCTTGGTTTCTGTTAGTAAGATTCTTACGTTTACCTCTCACCATCTGGTAATCTCTGGAGTTGTTATAGTTGTCTCTGTTCAGAGGTTGTTCTTCTGGTGATTCTGAGTATCGTCTGTCAGCAGACCTGGGAGACAGGCTTTCTCCTCTGAGTTTCAATGGTTAGAGCACTCCCTGCTGACAAGCTTTCCTCTTAAAGGGAAGGTGTACAGATATCTGGCATTTGGACCTTCTCCTGGCCGAAGAAGAAGGCCGAAAACAGGACCTTTCCCAGATGCTGTGTTGCTTTGGCAGGTCACAGAAGCTGTCAGCTTCTGTGGTGCACACTCTCAGCTGTGCAGTCTACGTTCCTAAGTTCAGAGGAGTCCTGGATCCAAGATGTGCTCCCTGCTCCTGAGGCAGAGGGCTCCTGTGCAGGGCAGAATACAGTCTTCCAGCTGGGAGGGTGCCGGATGTCTGCAGCCCCAAAAGGGTGCTGCCTCAGTGGCTCTGTGGCTCCCGCCTGTCCCAGAAGCTGTCTGCCTCTGTGGTCCTCACTCTCACCTCTGCAGACTAAGTTCGGCAGAGTCCCGGAGCCAAGATGGCGCTCCCTGCAGGGTGGATCACTGTCCTCCGGCTGGGAGGGTGCTGGATGTCTGCAGCCCCAAAAGGGTGCTGCCTCAGCGACTCTGTGGCTCCCGCCTATCCCAGAAGCTGTCTGCCTCTGTGGTCCTCACTCTCACCTCTGCAGACTAAGTTCGGCAGAGTCCCGGAGCCAAGATGGCGCTCCCTGCAGGGCAGATCACTGTCCTCCGGCTGGGAGGGTGCCGGATGTCTGCAGTCCCAAAAGGGTGCTGCCTCAGCGGCTCTGCCTCAATAAATTCTATAACACATTTTTCAGGAATTTTTAAACTACAGAAAAAAACATTTTAGGGATTCTCTGAAAAACAGATTTTAAAATGGGACTTAGGAACAGGGCTGTCTGAACTGGTTGACAGTGGTAAATCTGTTGCAGGTAGTAGATGAGGTACTAGGAGTCCTCAGGATATTGCAGCTGTTGCTGTTATGTTTCTCACTGCTGGAGAACTAAAATGGGATGCTGCAATAGCTCAAGTATTTCAAATGTTCAGGAAAAACCATTTCAACAACTACGAAAGTGAATGGTTTCTTCTGGGGGAATTTATTGATTGACTGAAGGAATACAATAAAAGGCTGAAGATGATCAATCACACATATAAACCAAAGTATAAAGACCTTAGAATGCCTTTGGGGTAGTATATCAGAAGATTTCTCATATTCTAAGTCAGAGGACAAAAGAAGTATAGCTAAAGATCATACCCATAATTTAGGTATAATGGCACGAAAAACCCAGATAAGTCAACTGTGATTCAGGAAGGAAGGAAGGAAGGAAAGAAGGAAAGAAAGGAAAGGAAAGGAAAGGAAAGGAAAGGAAAGGAAAGGAAAGGAAAGGAAAGGAAAGGAAAGGAAAGGAAAGGAAAGGAAAGGAGAGAGGAGAGAGGAGAGAGGAGAGAGGAGAGAGGAGAGAGGAGAGAGGAGAGAGGAGAGAGGAGAGAGGAGAGAGGAGAGAGGAGAGAGGAGAGAGGAGAGAGGAGAGAGGAGAGAGGAGAGAGGAGAGAGGAGAGAGGAGAGAGGAGAGAGGAGAGAGGAGAGAGGAGAGAGGAGAGAGGAAGGAAGGAAGAGTCACCAAAGCTTTAAGAGGTTCAGATTACAGTATTCCCCAGCTAAAAAGTAACTGGCCTTGTAAGAGTGCAAAGTCACATCCTCTGAAAGAGTTGTAAGGCCTCATTTACACACATTAGCATTTGCTAGTTACATACATATAGGACAGGATGCCTGAGACTACTGGATCAAATTGGCTATGCCTAAAATTTAAAGTTAGATAAAGTATGTAAGCCCACTCTTTACAATAGATTTTTAGAGGATTGGGATGATTTCAAGGTTCCATGAAGTTCTTCCATCATATTATGAGTGCATGAGATGTTTCAAATAAATGAGAAAGATTTGAACATTGTTGCTTTACCAATGTTAATTAAATAATGGAGATGTCTAGTATGGTGTATGATGTCACATACTGAGAAGTCTAATTAGCTGTATGGTAGGAAGACCAAATATGAACCAAGAAATCTAACAAGAGGAAACTTACCATACCCTATGAGCATGGAGTTCTCAACAGTGATGTCATCTCTAAAGAAGCAATTTTATGTTTATGATAGAGTTATCATCCAAGTTAAGAATATACAAAATAGGTAGAAACAGGAGGGAGATAACTGAAGGCTAGCTGCTACTGCACTTGCGGCGCAGTCTACCTTAGAGCTACTTGATTGTCAATGCATACACTTTTGTGGAGAAGCATCGTGTGCATATTCAGCCATGGCACAACTCCAGGCACGTTTCTACACGGAGAATAGGAAAAACGCAGTGGGTGATGTTCCTTTCTCAATCCCTGCCACCTCTGAAGTTGTCGACCTTAGTAACATTATCAATAAATTGCTGGAGACCAAAAATGAACTCCACAAACATGTCGAGTTTAATTTCCTTATCAAGGGCCAGTTTCTTCGAATGCCCTTGGCCAAACACATGGAACTGGAGAACATTTCATTAGAAGAGGTTGTGGAACTAGAATATGGGAAAAGTACACCACACCCCAGCCAGAGCAGTGCATGTTCCATGATGACTGGATCAGCTCAATTAAAGGGGCAGAAGAATGAATCCTGTCTGGTTCTTATGATAAGACTTCTCGAATCTGATCCTTGGAAGGAAAGTCAATAACGACAATTGTCGGACATACAGATGTTGTGAAAGATATGACTTGGGTGAAAAAAGACAGTTTGTCCTGTTTATTACTGATGGCCTCGATGGACCAGACTATTCTCTTATGGGAGCAGAATGTAGAGAGGAACACAATGAAAGCTCTGCACTGCTGCTGAGGGCATGCTGGGCGTGTGGATGCCATAGCAGTCGATAGCTTAGGAGCTAAGTTTTGCAGTGGCTCTTGAGATAAGATGCTAAAGATCTGGTCTACAGCCCCTGTAGATGAAGAAGATGAGATGGAAGAAACCACAAATCAACCAAGAAAGAAGCAAAAAACAGAACAATTGGGACTAACAAGAACACCCTTGGTGACCCTCTCTGGCCACACAGAAGCAATTTCCTCAGTCCTTTGGTCAGATGCTGAAGAAATCTGCAGTGCATCATGGGATCACACAATTAGAATATGGGATATTGAGTCTGGCCGTCTTAAGTCAACTCTGACAGGAAATAAAGTGTTTAATTTTATTTCCTATTCTCCACTTTGTAAACATTTGGCATCTGGAAGCACAGACAGGCATATTAGACTGTGGGATCCCCAAACTAAAGATGGTTCTTTGATGCCTCTGTCCCTCACCTCACATGCAGGCTGGGTAACATCAGTGAAGAGGTCTCTTACCCATGAACAGCAGCTGATCTTGGGCTCTTTAGATAACATTGTGAAGCTATGGGATACAAAAAGTTGTAAGGCTCCTCTCTACGATCTAGCTACTTATGAAGATAAAGTTCTAAGTGTGGACTGGACAGACACAGGGCTACTTCTGAGTGGAGGAGCAGACAATAAATTGTATTCCTACAGATATTCCCCTACCACTTCCCATGTGGGGCTTGAATATGAATGGCTGATAAGAGAAAAAAAAAGAATATACAAAATAGAACTAACCAAACGAAGAAAATAAACTGGAAATTTTTCATAGGTAAAAGAAAAGTTTCCTTATGGAACATTTAAATTTGATATTAAGTTGGTGTGCTATGATATATAATATATAAAATGATCTTGTGCCTGTTCCTGGCAGAGAGTTCCTAAGCACTTTGTAATTTATGTCCTTGATATTAGGAATGAGCAGAGGATCTTCTCCTAGTCATGATATAGGTTTTTCAATCATGCCTGAGTTTATGCTAAGGATGGGTCTCCTGGTGAACACCTATATAGGTTCATAGTGAAGTACAAATTGCCAAAGGAACCAACCTAATAATAAGAAGGCTGGAACTTGAAAACTTTCTTTCCCAAACTTCAGTAATGTGACTGGGATTTGGGACAGAATTAATTACCACTGACCAATAATTTAATTAACCATGCCAATGTAGTGGCCATTCCATTAAAACACTGAAAAGTGGAGCTTAGCTTCCCAGTTGATAAATTCATGGACATATTGAAAAGGTCAGGTGTCCAGAGAGGATGAAGACAACTTTCTCTTATACTCAACTCTGCATCTATGATAGTCAGCTGCAGGTGTCAGATTGTCTGTACTGAAAACTACCTAGGCAAGTAATAAAGGACTCTGTGTGTGTGTGTGTGTGTGTGTGTGTGTGTGTGTGTGTGTGTGTGTGTGCATGAATGTATCCCTCTAGAGAAGAGGGATGTATGAGCTGGAGAACTGAGTGAAGAAGATCTAACCTTGAGGGAAAATGGTCACCATCCAATCAAGTGAGATATCTATCTATTATCTATCTATCTATTTATCTATCTATCTATCTATCTATCTATCTATCCCTGGTTCTTTCTACCTCTGACTCTTTTTCCCTCCTTCCTTCCCTCAATTCCTCTTTCCCTCCTTTCTTCCCTCAATCCTCATCTTCTCTCCCTTAGACTTGGGATACAGCTCCTGGCCTTGAACATCAGAACTCCAGATTAATCTACTTAAACTTGCATCAGTGAAATCCCAGGTTCTTAAGCTTTGGCCTTAGCTTAAAGTGACACCATTGGCTTCCCTGATGTGAGGTTTCTAAACTTAAAGTAGGTCAGAAATCCAACATCTTGTTTACACACCTCCATTGTAGGCTATCCTGGGCTTACTGATGACATGAGCCCAATAAAATCCCTCTCAAAATCTACATCTATGTGTCTAACCACTCATCTACCTATCTACATACAGTTTCTACACTTAGTATAAATAATTTATGCAAAACATATACACAAAACTGGAAACAAAAAGTAAGGCAGATTGGTAGAAATGACAGTTTAAAATACTTCTGCTTTAAATTATATGTACATAATATACAGTAATTTAGATATACAGATTATGACAGATATATAGATAGATGGTAGATAGATAGATAGATAGATAGATAGATAGATAGATAGATAGATAGATAGTCAGCCAAGGATACCTAATCAGATCTTATTTCAAAAAATGTATTCATACATAGACAGATAGGCAAGCAGACAGATATATAGATGGGCAGGCAGACAGGCAGAAGGACAGACAAACAGGTTGGTAGGTTGTATTGTTTGAGTTTTGCTGGAGAGCCCTGACTAATGGAACATCTCCTCTATTCAGTGGCTCTTGAAAATAAACTAGTAACATGGAAAGTACTTTCCAGAGTTCTCAGAGCCATTCCACAGAATAATCAAACCAGAAAAGAGAGTCATGGGAACTACCAACTGTATGAAATAGGGTTGCAATTGGCATCTGAAGTGAGAGTATTTTGGTTGAGAAGACCCCAGACACTCAAATAGTGATAGAATTAAACCAAATCACTGGCAATCAAGTTGGTGTACAGAGATTGTAAGACTCAGTTAATGAAGAGAGTTAAAAACTGCACATTTTGGAATTATAAATGATCTGTGAATGAAAACCAGATCTTAGAGTTCAAGTTGTTAAATTAAGTTGCCAACTTAAAGAATATAGTAATTACCATGTTAGTTGGATGATTTGGAAATAATTCCTTAATTAAGGCAAGAGGACTCTTTGACTTAATAATTCTTCCTCTGGAAAACTAACTTTATATATATATGTGTGTGTGTGTGTGTGTGTGTGTGTGTGTGTGTGTGTGTGTGTGTATGGCTGTGCATAAGAATGTATATTAAGAAAGTTTTGATTTGTCATGGTTTGCATTGAGCAAGAAGAAAAAGTACAGGACACATAGTCTCTGAGCCTACACACAGAATGCCAACTTGATGTGAGTGTCAGCCAGCAATCCCCTAATACAGTGACTATGATCCATGGCTTTGCAAAAATTTACACAGGAAGTTTTTACATAAATATAAAATGAACATTTAGGCTGACCTATTCCCCAATGTGATGAACAATAACTTTGACATTTATAATGCTGTACCATTTGTAGTACTTCAAAATATTCACTCACTTGCTTCTAAAAATAGAAAAGTTTGTATTTTAGTGTGACAAAGAAGAAGCAACACATTTGAACTAATCATAAAAACACTCCTCTTAAAAGTGTCACTTATTCCAGTATACTTTTCTTTACACCATGCCCTCTGCATCCGGTGCTCTCCTTATTCCCTGTCTTCTGCTTCCACTGCCTTCTTCTTTGTGCTTTGCCTTCCTTTGCACCTGACCTGACAGGCCCTCTGTGTCCAGTGCCCCTTTTGCACCTGATCTTTCATGCCCTCCGCTATCTCTCAAACTCCTGCCCAACTAAATTGAACCTCTTTGCAAGATCTCTTAGGTTCTCTTTTGTTTTCCAACTCCTTTCCTATGATAAAAAAAAAAAACTGTTCTCATTGTCTGAAAGGTAGGCGAAATGATTTCAACTAATTATGAATGATGTACTTGGAGAGATGGACTAAGCTATGCTTCATACATGTCAAAGATATCGTGACATTTGACATCCCATCATAGCCCTGGCCTATTGGTCTATCCGTGGATGTTACTGATTTAAAAGAAAATAAAAGCCTCCTCTTCACTAGCTAAGGGCTAACCTGATCTAGCCACCCTCCCCTCTCACTCAAGTTAGAGAAAGCAGGCTGTCTCCACAACTCACCTCTATTAGGGACAGGAGAGCAATATAAGAATACTATCCTTGTACAGCCTTACAGTGACAGGACACAACTTGCCTGTCATTTGCCATTCTGTTGGAAAGAAAACCTTGCTGTGAGCCCTCTTTTCCCCATTTCTTTCTAGCATGTGATAAGGTATTTGGAACCTAGTGGGATAAGCAGGACACTAGTACCTCCAAAACAACAAGAACACATCATGCATGTTGTGATTGAGTATCCTCAACACGTTTGAGCACTCTGGGTGTGGTCCACAAGGCTCCAACTCTACACACAAAACATTGCATCACTCTGCTGCTCTCCTAGCTCATCTGTTATTACTCAGGCACTAAATCACAGCCTCTTCTCAGAGATGCAGAGTAACAAAGAATGAAGAAGAAAAATCAGGGTGTTAAGTCAGAGAACGGCACTGCCAAAGACTAGTGTTGCCAAAATAAAAGATTCAGAATTTAGACTTTTTCTTTTCATCATTTGAGACCATTGGAGGGTTTCAGGGTTTTTTTAATTGTCTTTATTTTTATTTTATGTCCATTGGTGTTTTGCCTGCACATATGCCTATGAGAGGGTGTCAGGTTCCCAAGAACTGGAATAACAGACAGTTGTAAGCTACCACGTGGGAGCTGGGAATTGAACAAAATTTGAACTCTGGAAGAGCAGCTAGTGCTCTCAACTGCTGAAACATCTCTACAGCCCCATTAGAGGATTTTAAAATTAAAATGGGATAATACAATTTTCAAAGCTATTTTGTTGGTTGTGAGGGGTACTTTCACAACATAGAGATGAAGACATGAAGTGAGTGGTAAAAATAAATGACTATTGTAACCATTGAAAGTATTGTACCAAGTTTTGAGAGTGAAAATCAGAGGCTGGGCAGATGTAGGAGTGCATACTCACTATTCTGGGATATCAAGGTAGTTACACAGGGGCAGCAGAAGGAGACATACTCAGTACTCATAGACAAGATGTGAATGTTATCAACTGGGTGAAGGCACTGGTTAAAATAAAAGCAAAATGCTCAAAAGACACAAAGAAGGGGGTGTTTAATGCATGGTCCTCTTTCTTTCCTTTCCTTATTAAGTCCTGCCAACTTTCTACAAGTGGCAAAAGGTGGGCAGGAGTAGTATAAACCATCATAGAGCTTTCCATTATGGAGGCTTCATTCCCAGAAGGCTGTTTCTTCATGACATCAAAGACACCAGCAATAGCAGCAGCAACTCCAGGTTCAACATTGCTTACAGCTAACAATTGAGTGTTGCTCTCTACCCACCAGTGACCAAAGCAAACTTCAGTAAACACTGTGATTTGCCTTTCTAGAATCCCATTACATTCTTGAACTAATAGTCACTGTTTAAAAAAAAAAAAAAAAAGCCAGGCTAGATCATTACCAATCCCACCCTAAATACATAGAGAGAGAGAAGAGTTCCCAGAAGGGTGGAACGTCCAATACACTTAAGCGAAACAGCTAGGATACATGCTACTAAAGGTGGATGAAATTTTTTTTTTGGTTTTGGTTTGGTTTTAATTTGGCATGTTTACAGATCTTGTGTTTTTGAAGACCATAAACCTCTTCAAAACTTTTTTCTCATCCAAAATATCTTAACAAAATCAAAAGCTCAAAGAGTGAGAAGAAATTGGGTCTCATCTAGGATCCAGCATGGAAAGATCATGAATGGGTTCAGCATTCTAGAAAGAACACCTGGGAAAGCCTCAGAAACATCAAGCAGGGTGGAAAACCGGGAGCTTGCTCCTGTGCTCTGAGTCATTCTCACAGGAACACACAATGTCTGTGTGGTTTTTTGCTGAGTTGCATTTCCATAACACAATCCCCTACATAATCATATCCAATCCTCCCAACAGTCAATGATAAAAATAAGGAAAACACTGTTATAAAGATTTGATAGTCCTTTCTTCAGGTCAGTCCCTCACAATGTAACTGTGAACCCATCCTCTGAGGAACCAAGAATCTACAAAGAATTCCTGGCAACTTTCAAAAGCACATCAGCGATTCGGGAGATACAAAGCAACATTCCTAACTCATCCTTTCTTTTAGTGGTGTACTTTAGGAAGAAATAACATATATCCTTAGAGCTTCCCTCCCTCCTCAAGCATCTACAAGGGAATCTCCTTGCAGAACACAAAATGATTCCACCAAGAGGTACTTTCCCCTTCTAAGTACACTAAGCCCTCACAAGTGAGTATCTGACTTGTCCTTTGAAACCAACCAAATTTGATAAAGTTTACATGGAATATTTCAGGCTTACAGTCTGCTGCCAGGCATCAGTAAGGACACATTGGAGAATGGAAATATTCAGCCCTTAGAATCAAATTCATCCTGGAATAGTTTTAATCCTGTCTGGTAAATTGTCTGGCATGCAGTATGTATATGTTAAATTCTTTTCTTTCTTCATCTTGTAGTTCTGTTCAAATGTAATGTAGTGGAAAGAAACCTGAACTACAAGCCAGAAAATTTGTATTCTGGTCCTCCATCTGTCACTAGCTTACTCTGTGACCTTGTTAAGATAGCATAGCTTCAGTGTTCCTTGGATTTCTCATTCTTCAAATGAGACCAGTAATGCCAGGAGAACCTATCTCCAGACTATCATAGGGATTAAATAAACGAATGCTCATGAATTTGTTGTGAACATGTAAAGAGTTACACAAATATTAGAGATCACATTGAGCCATACCCCTCATCAATAACCTCTGGGACAGCCTTCGGAGAGCATGAATATTGGCAGAGAGAAATGCAAAGTGGCTGTTTCATTTTACAAGGTGACTACTAAGCCACAGGCATTGACAAGCGTGAAGAGCATGGAGGTCAAAGACTAGGGAAAATCCTTCACACAACAGAAGACTTTTGTCAGAAGAACTGAGAAAACCACCAACTCACATCAGCATCCTAAGAGCATGTTAATGCCCTGATCATGTTAATGCCTTGAAAGTCATTTAGAAAAGTTACTGTAAACCAGAGACCTAGAAGCTTGGACTTGGAAGACAACCTTAGAAGCCATAAGTCCATGAACACAGGGTGCTCAATGAAGGAGCTAGAGAAAGGACCCAAGGAGTTGAAGGGGTTTGCAGTCCCATAGGAGGAACAACAATATGAACTAGCCAGTACCCTCAGAGCTCCCAGGGACTAAACCACCAACCAAAGAGTATACACAGTGGGATTCATGTCTCTAGCTGCATATGTAACAGAGGATGGCCTAGTCAGTCATCAATGGGAGGAGAGGCCCTTGGTCCTGTGAAGGTTCTATGCCCCAGTGTACAGGAATGCCAGGGCCAGGAAGTGGGAGTGGGTAGGTTAGTGAGTAGGGGGAATGGGAAAGGGGTAGGGGAGGGGGTTTCTGGAAGGGAAACCAGGAAAGGGGATAATATTTGAAATGTAAATAAAGAAAGTATCTAATAATTTTTAAAAAGGCATAATTCCAAATGCTTCATTGTTGAGTTAAGGAAACTGAGAGTCCAATTCAAATCCACAGTTTTCTCTTGTGTTAAGTATGTTCTTGATATAGAGATAGATGATAGATGGATGGAAGGAAGGAAGAAAGGAAGGAAGGAATTAAAAGGCCTCTAAAATCTCAGAACTCTTAAATATACTGCCCCAAAACCCTGTCTTAGTTTGGGGTTTTCCTGTTGTGAACAGACACCATGACCAAGGACAACATTTAATTGGGGCTGGCTTAGAGGGTCAGAGGTTTAATCCATTATTATCAAGGCAGAAGCATGGCTGCTTCCAGGCAGGCATGGCACAGGAGAAGCTGAGTGTTCTACATCTCAATCTGACTGTATCCAGGAGAAATCGGACTCTTCCAAACTGGGCAGAACTTCAAAGCCCACTCCCACAGAGACACACTACCTCCAACAGAGCCACACCTACTCCAATAAGACCACACCTCCTAATAGGGCCACTCCCTGGGCCAAGCATATTCAAACAACCAGAGACCCTCAAGATGGATACTGTGCCTCCATGAAATTTGGAAATGAGGAGGAAAAACGGGAAGAGAGTAAATATTCCACAGACAACAAAGTTTATAAAATCAGCCTAGCATATGAAGCACTTCAGATGAAACATCAAATAAACAAAGGAGTAGAACACTTCATGCTGCATTATTTGCATTGTATCTCCCAGGATCTCCAGCAAACTTCACAGTTTCCCTATTTAGCTAAAAGAGGACAGGATTTTCTGAAAAGAATAACCTCAGGATTTTAACTTTCTTGTTATACTTTCCATATGACCCTGTAATATCTTCCTCCACTCTTGGAAACAAGAGTTTTGTCATGAAGAAGTGTTGGGGAAATAAAGCAGACCATTGAACATGGTCCATGACTCACTGAGGTGTGATCTCTTCTCTTTCTTGGTTGGATACTGACATTGTACTAAAATTATAGACTGTAATCATTGAACCAGACACATATAGCTCAGCTAGCATAAGTTTGAACCCGGGACCTTGTCTTCCCACCTATAAGCTACAATAAGCACAATGAGAGGGGAGGGGTGTATGTGTGTGTGTGTGTTCAAACATTGCATGTTGGAGATTGACATCTGATGCCTTCTCACTCTATCTTACTTTTTGAGACATGATTTCTTACTAGGTAATCTGGAGATTACAAATTTGGCTAGAACGGCTGGCTAGAGAGCTCTAGAAATCTGCCCATTGTAGCTTGACTTTGGCTACTTTCTGGGTTCTTTCTTCCATCATTCTCCACCCTTTTTCTACCCTGTCAAGAACCTAACACTAGATAGGAAAGAAAAGAGAATAAAGGAAAAGGGGAGCAACATTATTGTTAGATTACTTCCTGCTAAGTAGTGGTGTCAGGTTCCTTGGGGTAAATTTGATCCTCGGTGGCAGGATATATAATTTTTTCTTCTTTCCTCTTTGTACACAACTACTTAACAAACAGCAAACAACCAGCAATCCACAAACAACCCCCACCTCTGGGAGCCCTAGCATTTATATACCCTCTGAAAAATCTTGACAATTCAAAACATCACTCAATTGCCAAAACAATCTGCAGCTGGAAAAATCACACCCCTACTAGAGCACTAGGCAAATTACAATCAGCTGCTGTAGATAATCTGAAGCAGCTCCATATCACACAGCTGGGTTTAAAATGAAAATATATTGCCATAATATTTCTGTGGTTTTTCAAACAAACCAAAATTCTCACTACAGCTTAGCTCTACCACCCACCGGAGTGTTGGGGTGTCATACTGATGCATGCCATAGTGTGTAATTTTTACAAGCATTTTACCAACTAAGTTGTCTCCAAAGATCCCAGTGAACAATATACAAGCAGCTTTTAACCAGCCTCAGTGCTTGGAAATAATAATAATAAAAAAAAGGTATCCTTGGGTGCTTTTTGTTATAATTTTAATTTTTTACTCCAAAATAATATGCACATTCTAACCTAGATACCTTATAATATATGACCCTATCCATTGTCTTAGTCAAGGTTTCTATTCCTGCACAAACATCATGACCAAGAAGCAAATTGGGTAGGAAAGGGTTTATTCAGCTTACACTTCCACATTGCTGTGGAAGTCAGGACTGAACTCAAGCAGGAACTGATGCAGAGGCCATGGAGGGATGTTACTTATTGGCTTGCTTCCCATGGCTTGCTCAGCTTGCTTTCTAATAGAACCCAGGACTACTAGCCAAGGGATGGCACCACACACAATGGACCCTCCCACCCTTAATCACTAATTAAGAAAATGCCTTACACCTGGGTCTCATGGAGGCATTTCCTCAAAGGAGGCTCCTTTCTCTGTGATAACTCCAGCTTGTGTCAACTTGACCCACAAAACCAGCCAGTACATCCACAAACAATTAGTTACCATTAGTTAAGATGAAATCAAAGAGCAGGGTTGGTCCTTAATATAGCTGGTTCCTTCATTAGAGAAGACACACAGGCACAAAGAAAAGAGTAACTGACAATTAAGGTAGAGGTTAGAAAGGCACCACAAATCTTTCCCTAGACTGTGGAGGGTTGACTGGGCAACAAGAGAAGCAGGGAAGAAGTAGACCTGGTTATCCCCTAGAGTCAAGCCATGAAGATTGCATCCCAGCTGTGCTAAAGCACTCAGCTTGTTATCAACAAGAATACTCCAAGAAAAGCAAAACATAGGATGAGGAAAAGGAAGTGCAAGGAGAAAGAATGCAAAGCAACTCAGCAAGAGGGCTCCAAACTCTTCTGATAGGCTTGGCACTCACATGCTGTTTTGAGAAATGGTCTTTTTTTGTCACATGGCTCTGGGCTAGAAAACAGCAGGAAAGACAACTTTATAGCTGACCTGGCATCACAAAATAATTATCAAAGTGCCACTAGGTGCTCCTAGAAGGTGATTCAGTCCCACTACTGTTCAGCCTGAAAGAATAGCATGGAGCAACCAGTCAGCCTGGAAGTGCACTGCTCTGAGAGGAGATGACTGAATTGGGGAAAAGGTCTTATTACACATTGTTCTTCACAGCAAAGGACTTTTCTGCACCAGGTACAGACATATTTGGCTCCCAGAGAACAGCTGCAGATGTGTAATAAAGGTCACATCGATCCAAAGGAGTGAAGATGATTACTCCAGACCCAGTCCAATCAGGAAGCTTCCAGAAAAGAATGTTGTCTCACGTGCATCCCAAAACTTCTCTATGAGCATGGAGAATGTAAACAGCTAAGGTCTTCTCTCCAAATATGCGAATTAAGATACTAACATTTGACCCCTCTACTCCTCATCAACTCCAGTGATCAAAGATTCCAGTCCTTAATGTACCCAAATGTACCTAGTTTATATAGATATAAGTAAATATAGGATTCATCCTATGAGCATTCTTTTCATTTTTACCTTCTAGCAATAGAAACATGAACACTGACCTAAAGGAATAAGATAAGACAAACAGGTAAAATGATCCTTGCTATCATGCATTGATTGCTTTGACCTTCCAGGACCAATCTTAACACTTAGATAAATTGCCTCTTAGTTCTTGCCAAAGCCTATGGCTCATTATTACTACTAAGCTACAGATAATAAGTTAATATTTAGAATATTTACATGAAGAGGACCCACTGCAAGTCAGGGGCAAGGTGAGATTCAAGTAACCAGCTTATACTTGCCTTTCTTGTCTACACTCTCTCACATTGTGCTGTCTACTCTATTTCACCTTTGAAATGGGAAGAAAAAAATTCCTCAAATTGGCTCCCAGTTATGAGTGAATCACAGTGGACCTAGAATCATTCTTATCTGCCTTCCTCAGGGCAGGCTAGGATTCATAAACCATAGATGCTGTCTTAGTTACTATTCTATTGCTGTAATAAGATACCATGACCAGGACAACCTATAGAAGAAATAGTTTATTGGAGCTTACAATTTCAGAGGGTGAGTATACAACCATCATAGAGGGGGAGTGTGGCAACAGGCAAGTAAGCATGGTGCTGGGACAATAGCATCTTGAGTCAACAATCACAGGCAGAGAGAGATGTAACTGGGAGTGACATGGGCTTTTGAAACCTCAAAACCCACTGTCAGGTACATCTCCTCCCACAAAGCCACACCTCCTAATCCTTCCGAAACTGTTCTACTAATTGAAGACCAAGTATTCAAACACATGAGCCTATAGGAATCATTTCTATTCAAGCCACCACAGTGTTGTGCTTCATGAAGAAAGTTTCTCATCTACCCTCTTCCAGTTTACTTAACTGGTTTAAGATGTTGATACAGCAACGTGACCATAGCAAATGATGACACATCATACATGAGAAAACAGCCTAAGATTACCTTTAAATGATATCCCTGACAAAAATGCAACAATGTGAAGTGATAGATGATATCAGTAGCTTGACTACGAGGATCACTTCAAATGGTCTATAGACATCAAAGCATCACATTACAATGGTAAATATATGTAATTTTTATCTGTCGGTTATACCTTATTAAAATTGGAAGAAATGGAGGAAAAGGGAAAGGAAAAGAGCAAGAAAAGAGCAAGGAATGAAGAGTGAGAGGAATGAAGGAAGTAAAAACAAAAGCTAGGATTAAGAAAATACTGTAAAGACAAAGAAAAAAGCTGAAAGGGCAGATAATACAGATGTCAGGCAGGATAATCAAACCATTGGTTTTAAAATGAGGGGCTGCAAAGAGGAAGCACAGAATAAAGTGGATTCTGCACTGTCTGTGGGAACAGGGTATGGGCAAAAGAAGTCACAAGAAACCATGGTAATTAAAGCAATACAATCACACCACAGACTCATTCTTTCCTTGATGTGTGAACATCTGCGACCTACGGGGGGAAAAATCAATCCAGAGCTTTGAACCAAAAGTAACACATTTAAGATTGTTGACGATCATTCCCCACCCCTTGAGGACATAAAAAATGTCTCACTTGCCCACTTTTAAATTAAAAATAGAAAGTATTAAAGCCTGAGAAGGTGCTGGAGAGTAGAAGGATAAAAGCAGAGTGTACATGATCAATTGCCAGTATGAACATGCACAAAAATACAGCAGTTGCACCCACTAATTCTTACAATTAACATACGAAAGAAAAAGTGGAGAGAGGGAGAAGGAAAGAAGGGAAGTGGGAGTTCTTCTTCCATTCCATGACACAAATAGTTAAGCAAATTATGGCATAACCACAAATCAGAAAACCATGTTCCAATTTTAAAAAAAGAAATCACTCTTCGGGTCTGACCAGCACCTGGGTAGCTAGAGCGAAGGGTCTGCTGACACCCACCAGCTACCCAGGACACCCGCCACAGGATTTTGAGACTTCTGGTGAGTGGAACACAGCTTCTGCTCCAATCCAATCATGCAGGACCTGAGACTGCTTTGGTTGGGGAGGCAGAAATCCAGCCTGAGTAGGGCCACAAGCCTCATCCTGTCAGACCAGCACCTGGAAGCTAGGGCGCAGGGTCGGCTGACAATCGCCAGCTACCCACAACACCCGCCACAGGATCTTAAGACTTCTGGTGAGTGGAACACAGCTTCTGCTCCAATCCAATTGCGTGCGGGACCTGAGACTGCATTAGTTAGGGAAGCAGAAAACCGGCCTGAGTAGGGCCACAAGCCTCTTCGGGTCTGACCAGCACCTGGGTAGCTAGAGCGCAGGGTCTGCTGACACCCACCAGCTACCCACGACACCCGCCACAGGATTTTGAGACTTCTGGTGAGTGGAACACAGCTTCTGCTCCAGTCCAATCCTGTGGGACCTGAGACTGCTTTGGTTGGGGAGGCAGAAATCCAGCCTGAGTAGGGCCACAAGCCTCTTCCGGTCGGAACAGCACCGGGGTAGCTAGAGCGCAGGGTCTGCTGACACCCGCCAGCTACCCAGGACACCCGCCACAGGATTTTGAGACTTCTGGTGAGTGGAACACAGATTATGCTCCAATCTTTAAACAGTGACAACAATAACAACTAATCCCAGAGATTACCAGATGGCGAAAGGTAAACGTAAGAATCTTACTAACAGAAACCAAGACCACTCACCATCATCAGAACCCAGCACTCCAACTTCGCCCAGTCCAGGGCACCCCAACACACCGGAAAAGCTAGACCCGGTTCTAAAAGCATATCTCATGATGATGGTAGAGGACATCAAGAAGGACGTTAATAACACACTTAAAGAAATACAAAAGAACACTGGTAAACAGGTAGAAGACATTAAAGAGGAAGCACAAAAATCCCTTAAAGAATTGCAGGAGAACACTGCTAAACAGGTAGAAGACATTAAAGAGGAAGTACAAAAATCCCTTAAAGAATAGCAGGAGAACACTACTAAACAGGTAGAAGACATTAAAGAGGAAGCACAAAAATCCCTTAAAGAATTGCAGGAGAACACTGCTAAACAGGTAGAAGACATTAAAGAGGAAGCACAAAAATCCATTAAAGAATTGCAGGAAAACCAGACCAAACAGGTGATGGAATTGAATAAAACCATCCAAGACCTAAAAAGGGAAGTAGAAACAATGAAGAAAACCCAAATTGAGGCAACACTGGAGATAGAAACACTAGGAAAGAAATCTGGAACCATAGATACGAGCATCAGCAACAGAATACAAGAGATGGAAGAGAGAATCTCAGGTGCAGAAGATTCCATAGAGAACATCGGCACAACAATCAAAGAAAATACAAAATCCAAAAAGATCCTAACTCAAAATATCCAGGATATCCAGGACAAAATGAGAAGACCAAACCTACGGATAATAGGAGTAGATGAGAATGAAGATTTTCAACTCAAAGGACCAGCAAATATATTCAACAAAATTATAGAAGAAAACTTCCCAAACCTAAAGAAAGAGATGCCCATGAACATACAAGAAGCTTACAGAACTCCAAATAGACTGGACCAGAAAAGAAATTCCTTCCGACACATAATAATCAGAACAACAAATGCACTAAATAAAGATAGAATACTAAAAGCAGTAAGGGAAAAAGGTCAAGTAACATATAAAGGCAAGCCTATCAGAATTACACCGGATTTTTCACCAGAGACTATGAAAGCCAGAAGGGCCTGGACAGATGTTATACAGAAACTAAGAGAACACAATTTCCAGCCCAGGCTACTATACCCAGCCAAACTCTCAATTACCATAGATGGAGAAACCAAAGTATTCCACGATAAAACCAAATTCACACATTATCTCTCCACAAATCCAGCACTTCAAAGGATAATAACAGAAAAAAACCAATACAAGGACGGAAACCACGTCATAGAAAAAGCAAGAAGGTAATCCCTCAACAAACCTAAAAGAAGACAGCCACAAAAACAGAACACCAACTCTAACAACAAAAATAAAAGGAAGCAACTATTACTTCGCCCTAATATCTCTTAATATCAATGGACTCAACTACCCAATCAAAAGACATAGACTAACAGTCTGGCTACAGAAACAGGACCCAACATTTTGCTGCTTACAGGAAACTCATCTCAGAGAAAAAGATAGACACTACCTCAGAATGAAAGGCTGGAAAACAATTTTCCAAGCAAATGGTAGGAAGAAACAAGCTGGAGTAGCCATTATAATATCTGATAAGATTGACTTCCAACCCAAAGTCATCAAAAAAGACAAGGAAGGGCACTTCATTCTCATCAAAGGTAAAATCCTCCAAGAGGAACTATCAATTCTGAATATCTATGCGCCAAATACAAGGGCAGCCTCATTCATTAAAGATACTTTAGTAAAGCTCAAAGCACAGATTGCACCTCACACAATAATAGTGGGAGACTTCAACACATCACTTTCACCAATGGACAGATCATGGAAACAGAAAATAAACAGGGACACAGTGAAACTAACAGAGGTTATGAAACAAATGGATCTGACAGATATCTACAGAACATTTTATCCTAAAACGAAAGGATATACCTTCTTCTCAGCACCTCATGGTACCTTCTCCAAAACTGACCACATAATTGGTCACAAAACAAGCCTCAATATATACAAAAATATTGAAATTGTCCCATGCACGCTATCAGATCACCATGGACTAAGACTGATCTTCAATAACAAAATAAATAATAGAAAGCCAACACACACGTGGAAACTAAACAACACTCTTCTCAATGATACCTTGGTCAAGGAAGGAATAAAGAAAGAAATTAAGGACTTTCTGGAGTTTAATGAAAATGAAGCCACAGCATACCCAAACTTATGGGACACACTGAAAGCATTTCTAAGAGGAAAACTCAGCTCTGAGTGCCTCCAAAAAGAAACTAGAGAGAGCACACATTAGCAGCTTGACAACACACCTAAAAGCTCTAGAACGAAAGGAAGCAAATTCACCCAAGAGGAGTAGACTGCAAGAAATAATCAAACTCAGGGGTGAAATCAACCAAGTGGAAACAAGAAGAACAATTCAAAGAATCAACCAATCAAGGAGCTGGTTCTTTGAGAAAATCAACAAGATAGATAAACCCTTAGCCAGACTCACTAGAGGGCATAGGGAAAGTACCCTATTTAACAAAATCAGAAATGAAATGGGAGACATAACAATAGACCCTGAAGAAATCCAAAACACCATCAGATCATTCTACAAAAGGCTATACTCAACAAAACTGGAGATCCTGGATGAAATGGACAAGTTTCTAGACAGATACCAGGTACCAAAGTTAAATCAAGATCAGGTTAGTGATCTAAACAGTCCCATATCCCCTAAAGAAATAGAAGCAGTCATTAATAGTCTCCCAACCAAGAAAAGCCCAGGACCAGATGGGTTTAGTGCAGAATTCTATCAAACCTTCAAAGAAGAACTAATCCCAGTTCTTCACAAACTATTCCACAAAATAGAATCAGAAGGTACTCTACCCAACTCATTCTATGAAGCCACAGTTACTCTGATACCTAAGCCACATAAAGACCCAACAAAAATAGAGAACTTCAGACCAATTTCCCTTATGAATATTGATGCAAAAATCCTCAATAAAGTTCTCGCTAACCGAATTCAAGAACACATCAAAACAATCATCCATCCTGACCAAGTAGGATTCATCCCAGGGATGCAAGGATGGTTCAATATACGAAAATCCATCAATGTAATCCATTATATAAACAAACTCAAAGACAAAAACCACATGGTCATCTCGTTAGATGCTGAAAAAGCATTTGACAAAATCCAACACCCATTCATGATAAAAGTCTTGGAAAGATCAGGAATTCAAGGCCCATACCTAACCATGATAAAAGCAATATACAGCAAACCAGTAGCCAACATCAAAGTAAATGGTGAGAAGCTGGAAGCAATCTCACTAAAATCAGGGACTAGACAAGGCTGCCCACTCTCTCCCTACCTATTCAACATTGTACTTGAAATCCTAGCCAGAGCAATTAGACAACAAAAGGAGATCAAGGGGATACAAATCGGAAAAGAAGAAGTCAAAATATCGCTTTTTGCAGATGATATGATAGTATACATAAGTGACCCTAAAAATTCCACCAGAGAACTCCTAAGCCTGATAAATAGCTTCGGTGAAGTAGCTGGATATAAAATTAACTCAAACAAGTCAATGGCCTTTCTGTACACAAAGGATAAACAAGCAGAGAAGGAAATTAGGGAAACAACACTCTTCTCAATAGTCACAAACAATATAAAATACCTTGGCGTGACTCTAACTAAGGAAGTGAAAGATCTGTATGACAAGAACTTCAAGTCCCTGAAGAAAGAAATTAAAGAAGATCTCAGAAGATGGAAAGACCTCCAATGCTCATGGATTGGCAGGATCAACATTGTAAAAAATGGCTATCTTGCCAAAAGCAATCTACAGATTCAATGCAATCCCCATCAAAATTCCAACTCAATTCTTCAACGAATTGGAAAGGGCAATCTGCAAATTCATCTGGAACAACAAAAAACCTAGGATAGCAAAAACTCTTCTCAAGGATAAAAGAACCTCTGGAGGAATCACCATGCCTGACCTAAAGCTGTACTACAGAGCAATTGTGATAAAAACTGCATGGTACTGGTATAACAACAGACAAGTAGACCAATGGAACAGAATTGAAGACCCGGAGATCAACCCACACACCTATGGTCACTTGATCTTTGACAAGGGAGCAAAAACCATCCAGTGGAAAAAAGACAGCATTTTCAACAAATGGTGCTGGCACAACTGGCGGTTATCATGTAGAAGAATGCGAATTGATCCATTCCTATCTCCTTGTACCAAGGTCAAATCTAAGTGGATTAAGGAACTCCACATAAAACCAGAGACACTGAAACTTATAGAGGAGAAAGTAGGGAAAAGCCTCGAAGATATGGGTACAGGGGAAAAATTCCTGAATAGAACAGCAAAGGCTTGCGCTGTAAGATCAAGAATCGATAAATGGGACCTCATAAAGCTGCAAAGCTTCTGCAAGGCAAAAGACACCGTCAATAAGACAAAAAGACCACCAACAGATTGGGAAAGGATCTTTACCTATCCTAAATCAGATAGGGGACTAATATCCAATATATATAAGGAACTCAAGAAGGTGGACTCCAGAAAATCAAATAACCCCATTAAAAAATGGGGCTCAGAACTGAACAAAGAATTCTCACCTGAGGAATACCGAATGGCAGAGAAGCACCTGAAAAAATGTTCAACATCCTTAATCATCAGGGAAATGCAAATCAAAACAACCCTGAGATTCCACCTCACACCAGTCAGAATGGCTAAGATCAAAAATTCAGGTGACAGCAGATGCTGGCGAGGATGTGGAGAAAGAGGAACACTCCTTCATTGTTGGTGGGATTGCAAGCTTGTACAACCACTCTGGAAATCAGTTTGGCGGTTCCTCAGAAAATTGGACATAATACTACCAGAGGATCCAGCAATACCTCTCCTGGGCATATGTCCAGAAGATGTCCCAACCGGTAAGAAGGACACATGCTCCACTATGTTCATAGCAGCCCTATTTATAATAGCCAGAAGCTGGAAAGAACCCAGATGTCCCTCAACAGAGGAATGGATACAGAAAATGTGGTACATTTACACAATGGAGTACTACTCAGCTATTAAAAGGAATGAATTTATGAAATTCCTAGGCAAATGGATGGACCTGGAGGGCATCATTCTGAGTGAGGTAACATATTCACAAAGGAACTCACACAATATGTACTCACTGATAAGTGGATATTAGCCCAAAAACTTAGGACACCCAAGATATAAGATACAATTTGTTAAACACATGAAACTCAAGAAGAACAAAGACCAAAGTGTGGACACTGTGCCCCTTCTTAGAATTGGGAACAAAACACCCATGGAAAGAGTTACAGAGATAAAGTTTGGAGCTGTGAAGAAAGGATGGACCATCTAAAGACTGCCATATCCAGGGATCCATCCCATAATCAGCTTCCAAAGGCTGACACCATTGCATACACTAGCAAGATTTTGCTGAAAGGACCCAGATATAGCTGTCTCTTGTGAGACAATGCCGGGGCCTAGCAAACACAGAAGTGGATGCTCACAGTCAGCTATTGGATGGATCGCAGGGCTCCCAATGGAGGAGCTAGAGAAAGTACCCAAGGAGCTAAAGGGAACTGCAACCCCATAGGTGGATCATTATTATGAACTAACCAGTACCCCAGAACTCTTGACTCTAGCTGCATTTGTATCAAAAGATGGCCTAGTAGGCCATCACTGGAAAGAGAGGCCCATTGGACTTGCCAACTTTATATGCCCCAGTACAGGGGAATGCCAGGGCCAAGGGGTGGGGGTGGGTGGGTGGGGGACTGAGGGGGGGAGTGTATTGGGGACTTTTTGGATAGCATTGGAAATGTAATTGAGGAAATTACCTAATTAAAAAAAGGGAAAAAATAAAAATAAAAAAAAGAAATCACATTTTCCATCATTTTTAATGCCATAATATAATGCTGACAAGAGAAAGTTAAACATAAACGGCAGAATGCAAGGTGCCTCTGTTAAAAAATCAATTTTGTTAAAATAAGTACAACTCTATTTGTTTGAATAGAATGGAAGTAGGGAGAAAATTTTCTCACACTAGTAAGGGTAGTGATTTTACTGTAGTGGATAACCCACACTCATGACCATAGAGGCAGCACTAATTGGATTCGGAGGATTATCAAAAGCAAATATATTTAAAGGTGAACATGAAATTGGAAGAGTGATAGGGTGGGAGCACTAGGAAGTATTTTTAAAAAGGAGAAAATGTTAGGTCGACATATGGTCCTATGTGGTAGAAACAGAAAGCTGACTTCTGCAAATTATTGTCTGATCACCGTGGCTGCATCATGGCATGTGGACTTCCATACACATATACATAATACTACATGTACTAAAATATATTTTAAAAATAACACATAAATGTATGTCTATTTCAGAGGATAAATGAAAATATAAAAAGAGTGGTTATCTGTATGTAAATGAATAGTTGGTTTTTTTTCTTTATAGTTTTATATATTTTACAAAAGTCATGTAATATTTTATACTATGAAAAATAGTCAATATTTTTTGGTGATTTGGGCAAACTTTTAAGACTATTAAGTGGTGAAGAGGATGGTAGGGCTATGTGCAGTAGATACAAGGCCCAAAGATTCTGTTCCCTACACACAAAACATAAAAGTAAAAATAAATGCTACTACATGGGTGAATCACAGAAATAAAGATCCCATTCTGACTCTGCTTCAGATCTCTTCCTCAGCCTATGTCTTGGTGTCATCTGTTTGTCCAAGAGATGCTTATGATATCTAGGTCTGCTGTTCCCACTATGCATCATGGCTAATTCATAAATGTAACAAGGGGGAAGAAGTGTGGAAGACAATGAAGGGTGGGGTCATGGGGACAGATCAGTGAGTAAAATAACTGCTGCAAAAACAAAAGAACCTGAGTTTAGATTCCCATTACCCATGTAAATGCTGAAGGGCTGAGAAAAGCAGATCCCAAAGGCTTGCTGGCCAGCCAGTCTAATGAAATCCATGAGCAAAAATTCAGTAAGAGCCCTATCTCAAAAGATAAGGTCAACAGTGATGGTGTTAGATACCCAACATCAACCCACTAGCCACCAAATGTGTACACACAGCAAACATACACACACACACATACACACACACACATCACGGTGGTAAGAAAAGAGTGGCCTGGGAAGCAGGAGGAGGAAGAGGAGGAGGAGGAGGAGGAGAAGGGGAGGAGGAGAAGGGGAGGAGGAGAAGGGGAGGAGGAGAAGTGAAAGGAGGGGAAGGGAGAAGAAGGGAAGGGGAGGTGAAGGGAGGGGAGGGGAGGAGAAAGAGAGGAGCCACGTCATACCAGCAGGTGTGAACTGAGAAGGTTTGGAACAGGAAGTTGACTTGAAGGCCTCCCAGTGCTCATCATGCCCTGTATCCTTTTGTCCTTAGAATCCACACAGATCATGTGTTGCCTTAATAATTAAACCTTGAAATATCTCAGAGTGATTTCCCCACACCAGTCCACGAGGATAGAAATTAATCTCTATGCCAAAGCAGAAACGACATAGGAATGTAATGAAATCAAACTGAGATCCACACCTAGTGCCCCAGGCCAGGACCGACTCACCCTGGAAATAAAGCAATTATTTGTGGTATCTGCCCAGTTCACCTTTAGCCCTCAGATTTGGTGGAAAACAATTCAGTTAAGGATGTTACTGATTAACTCCATCCCCCAAACCTCCTAGGTGCTTTCACTCTGGACCCCGGGCATCAGGAACTTGTGAACAAAACTTGCCTCCAGTCTGAGCTACTAGGACCTCAATATCTCCAGAGACAGAATGTGAAAAACAGAAATTTTCACTCTGCTAATAAAATTGAGATTTTTCATTTTCAACTTTTTGAAACACAGCACACACTCAATCGTGACCTTACACCTCAGAAGATCATGCTGAAGCCCAGAGTGCTTTATGGAAAATCAGAGTCCATCAATACGAGAGAGCCAGGTGTGGAAGAGCTTCATGGGGAGCCACAGAATGGCAGGACTACTCTCAAAAGAATAGTTTCAATTCCTTTCTTGGAAGTAGCATTGCAGTGTATAACCATATGAAACCTTGGATGGGGGAAGGACAGGGGTGAACTTCTAACTTTACAAGCACACAGAGATTTTACGATGGTATGAGGATGGTTGAAGATTGAATATCCTTCTAATTAGATTTTTTGTGTGTGTGAGGAGCACTGATGAAACAAGTGGAGAGATCTTGCTCTTTGACCAAATCACCTGAGTTTAAACTCGGCTTTAGTGTGTACTGGTCATTCACTTTGTATGCCTCGGTGCTTTCATCTGCTTAATTGCACATGATGATGGTGTTACATGCAGCCATTATAAAAATAACTACACTACAATCCACAGACCCAAAAAAAACTGGGTAATAAGGAGGCCTCAAGGGAGGATGGGCAAATCTCACTCAAAGGGGGAAACTAAATATGCAATTGAAGGTGGATGGAGAGGAGAAACTGGGTAGGAAGAGGAGGGAAAGGGTGGCCATCAGATGGAGTGAGGGGCAAGAGAGGGCTGAGAATGAGAATGGAAATGTGGGTAGGGAGTATCTCTGAGACTAGCTGGAGGCCTGGAATGGGAGAGGATACTAGGAGTCTATGGGAGTGACCCCAGCTGAGATTCCTACCAGAGAGGGATAGAAAGATTGAAGTGGACACCTCCTGTAGCAAGACGAAAATTCCAGAGTAGGGAGGGGGACATCAATCCACCCACAAAACCTTAAACCCAAAATCTGTCTTGCCTACAAGAAATTCAGAGATAAAGATGGAGCAGAAACTGGGGGAACAGTCAACCAATGACTGCCCCTACTTGAGATCCATCCCATGTGAGACAGCCAATTCCTGACACTATTAATTAATGATACTCTGCTATGCTTGCAAACAGGAAGCTAGCATAACTGTCTCCTGAGAAGCTTCATCCAGCAGCTGATGGAAACAGATGCAGAGATCCACACCCAAACATCAGGTAGGGCTCGGGGAGTCTTGTGGAAGAGTGGGGGATAGAAGTAAGCAACTCAGAAGGGTCAAGGACACCATAAGAAGACTCATAGGGCCAACTTACCTGGAACCATGGTGGCTCACAGAACCTGGGCCACCAACCAGAGAGCATGAAGGAGCAGGACCTAGACCTCCTATACATTTGTGCAGCTTGCTTTTCATATGGGTTCCCTAACAAGTGGAGCAGAAGCTGTCTCAGGCTCTGTTCTCTGACATTGGATCCCCTTCCCCCTTCTGTCTGGTTTGGCCTCAGTAGAAGAGAATGTGCATTGTCCTGTTGGGACAACATGCCCCAGAGTGGGATGGTACCCAAGGGGAGGGCTCCCCTTCTCTAAGAAGGAGGGGAGGGGCAGTCAGTAGAAGGATTTCTAAGGGTGACTCTGGGAGAAGAGAAGGGAGGGAGACTGTGATCAGTGTGTAAAGTAAATAAAATAATAATTATGAAAACAAAAAGCAAATGATCAAACTCTTTAGTCTCAGGCATAGTCTTTGTCATTGTCTTAGAGGATCATCAGTCCCCTTTGATTAGACGTGGGCCTGTGGTCTGAATGTTTGTACTCCAACACAGTTTAGAAATTTTGTAACCCAATAAAATAACAGTATTTAGAAGAGGGACATTGATGGGTATTTATAATGTAAGGTTTGAACTTTCGTCACTGAGATTAGTACCCTGCCAGAGAAGTCCAGTGTAACTTGTTTACCCCCTCTACCTTTTAAGGATATGTCACAATGTTGGTAATCTGTGACCTAGAAAGACGTGTTCAACAAATTCCAACCATGTTTCCTCCCTAATCTTGGGCTTCTCAGCATCCAGAAGTGTAATCAATAAATTTCTGCTGCTTATAAACCACCCAATTGATGGCACTTTGGTAGAACATTGTAAAACAAGATACTTACAATTTACTCCTCCTAGCCCCCTGAGAATCTGAGAAGACAGATATACTTTTTATACCAATAGGTGCACATAGGGGAGAAAGTATTTGCATATGCAAACAAACTACTCATTCTACCAGTCACATTAGAAGGCATCTAAGCCCAAAACCCTTTCAGCATGAGAATGGACAGATGGCAGTATATTTCTACAATGGAATACTCTTTTGGGATGAGGGAAGTGTAAACAAAGGAGCAGTGAACTAGCAAACTGGATCACTACATAGACAGAAAGAAAGGTTTATTAGGGATCAAACTGCCAAGGCCATCTCTTGGAGGGCCAGGGAGGGATGGGGGATGGAGAGGATAGAGAGAGGTAAAATGGCAGAAAAGCAAGAGGATTTTATATGACAGTCAGTGGGCACGGGGGTGTCTTTGAGCTGATACAGTTTGTTCAGATTGACCACAAACTGCATGTCCTTCCCCAAGGACTTTTGTTCAAACCAGGTAAAATTAGTTAAGGATGACTGAAGTCAGAATTGTGAGGATTGTGGAAAAAAAACTGAAACTCTGGTCTCAGGCAAGTTGTGACTGGTCCCACAATGGTCATCCCAGAAGAAGACAGGGATGTGGCATTGCTACAGAGGAAACCCAAATTAGGCTAGAAATGCAGAACAGCTAACCCTTGGACCCCAAGCCCTGGAACCAGGCCTGACCTCTAGGAAGGCAAGGTATTAAAGATGCTAGAAGTCCCCAGTTGATAACCATTCACAAATAGACCATTAGTGTTCTCCCAGGGAGTCTCACTGGGGACACAAGCAGCTCTCAGGTGTAGGCCCATGCCCTGCACTAGATGGCCAACACAAAAATAACTCAATGGCATCTTAAAGGTTCTTTGCTTCATAATACACTACTAACGTGTTTCATTATGTTTCCCTTCAGGTTCTTTGTGTATATATTATGGTTTCTGGTTTGTGTTTTAATAGGACTTTGTGTGTGTGTGTGTGTGTGTGTATGTCTGCATTTATGTCTGTTTCTTGCACTTTTTCTTTGTCTCCCTTCTTTCTGTTTATTTATTTTGTTTTATTCTGTTTTTGTTCTTTCTATTTATCTTATCTTATTTTATTATTATTATTATTATTAATTTGTTGATGCCTGCTTCTTGTTGGAATAAGAGAGAAAGAAGGGGTGTGGGTTTGGGTGGGTAGAGAAGTAGGGAGGACCTGAGAGTTGCTGAGGGAGGGAAAACCATAATCAAAATGTACTGTATGAAAAAAAAAATCCATTTTCGTTCTTTAAGGAATATTAGAATTTGCCCATTTAAGGCATTTTACTCATGGCCCAAACAATATGTACAGCTCGAAAGCAGCACAGTTCTCATAAAGCCCCTGGCTCTGGACTTCCATGCAGTCAGTTCAGAATCACCTCCTAAACCAGTCAGTTCTCCTTTCCGCTGCCCAGGTTTTATCTGAATCCATCCATATTTTCATGATGTAATTTCCACTGCTGCCCAGCCTCTGAGAATGAAGTCTCAGACTGTTTTTGTCTCTCTCAAGCCACCTGCACCCTGAGAGAGCCTCAGGGAGAATCTCCTGTGCAGTCCAGTATGCCTGAACATCCCCGACACCTCTGTAGTGACTGCTCTCACTCCGGGAGAAAACTCACAGCATTCATGAGAATCCAATTCCTATTCTCATTCCTCAAGCAAAACCTTCACCCAAGAGCAGCAAACAAATTATTTGGATGCATGCCTCCAACTCACCCTCTCACAGCCTCTTCAGACATCGATGCTGAGTATAAGGCCTTGGTATCCATATTTACAATAACTCTGTAGGTGAGAAATAAAACCTGTTTGTTTCCCCAACATGTGTTTCAAATTCAAGCAGGGATTGTCTTGGCTTTCTCTTTGGCCAGGAAGAGACCAATAACATTGGTGATGACTCTGCTTCAGTCACCTACTGCTCAATGAAGACCTGAATCGATTGTCCGCTCCTCCAAACAATAGGCCTTGTACTGGGAATTCCATGGTTGATGAGACTCGACACCACATGGATGTGAGTCTGTTGGTAAAAAGAATAGCAGTCCTCCCTCTTTGATTTTGTTTTTATTGTTTATATGTTTTTATCAAGGCCCTAATATCAATAAAACACACTTGGCATTAAGTAGCTCAGTTGAGTGAATTTTTACAGTTACACGGCCTCACGGAACTCACATCTTGAATAAGACAGAGCATAGCTCACAGTCATAAGCTCCCTTCCTGGGAGAATATTCCTTAGCCTGGTGAAAGGCCAGAAAGAATTATTTATCACTTTCCTTTACACAGTTGGAGTCAGATTCATACCTGACTGGTAAAACATACTCCTTCAAGGTCCTACTCCAACTCCAGCTGTGCCTTGTAACATTCTATCTAAAACACAGAAAATCTAGCTCCCTTTCTGTCTACCCCTGGACTATTGACTTTTATTTCCCTGAGCTCCCTTGACCTTCTAAATGTTTTTATATTTCTTATGTCCTTGCTCCTCCACTCATCTTCTTTATTGAATAGCCTGTTTTTCAGAATCGAGCCTGAAGGTTCTTTTATAGCACTGCACATAAGTTTTATATATTGGGTATCTTGTGGAAAGTGATAAGCTCAAGAGACTGTTAGGTGCCAATGCTAGGTGATGTTTTCTGCGTACTTGGAAATATTAAAGCATGTACCTTAAAATCCAGGGTTCTCACACTATGGCATGTTAGAGCTGTTCCACATAGTCTCTTCATAAGACTCCACGTGTGCATCAAACTCATCAACCCAGAGAACAGGAAGTACTTTTTTATAAACATTTTATAGGTTGTCCAGGCTTGGTGACATACCCTGGACACTTGGAAGACTAATGCCAGAATAGTTGCAAATTCAAAGTCTGTCTTGGCAGCAGAGTAAGTTCAAGGCCAGCCTGACCAACTTATTGAAACTGTCCCTCAAAACAAAAAGAAAAAGGATTAGGAAAGGGCCAGCATAGTATTCATGAGATACTAGACTCAATCCTCAGTACCACAAAAATAAGTAAATAATAAATACTTTATATAACATGACGCCCATGAATTTTGGATGTTTAGTTTGTTGAACTATGACAACTGTATATACCCATATGCCACCATCCCAATCAAAGCCCAACTAACTTCATTATTCCAGAAAGTTCCATTTTTCCTACTCTAGTCAGTTGCATCTCCAAGAAATAATCACCTTTCTAATCTCTACCCCACAGTTCTTTTGAGACCATTCTAAAATGTCACAGAATGAATGGTCCTCTTTTGTTTCTAGGACATACCCTCAACATAACAATTTGCGCTTGATTTGTGTTTATTACGACTTTTTTCTTTTATATTGCTGAAAGGTATTCCATTGTATAAAAACAGAGTAATTTGTTTATTCTTCTGCGGACAGTTATTTGGACTGTTTTCAGTTTGTAGCTTTTACTTCTAAAGCTACTAAAAACATCTTCATAAAGTTGTACATTATAATGGTACTTATAATAGTCACAGGTCATTTAAATGTCCAGAATTAAATTAGTATGAGTTAGAATAATACTAAGTATTATATGATTTATATATATAGCTACTCTATATTTATATATATTATATAATACTTAGAATATAAGTACATATACTAAGGATACTATGCAATAAAAAGTATATAATCATTCAAAATTATGTTTACTAGCAGTTTTGTGGAATGGAAAGTACTTGTAATAAAAAGCTGAAGGTAGATAGTAGAAGGAAAATTTTCTTTTGCAATAGCATATGTTCAACTACAGTTAACTATATGCCTAAAATACATATTGTGTGCAAATATTAATGAAACATACTAGTATATTAATGATAAAATTAATGTGACAAAGAGTTATGAACTGTAGCCTACTATTAATAAAACAGAGTCATTTGCAGATGATGGAGAATATGCCAAGTTCTGTTGTTCTAGATATTTGTCAATCTCTCTACCTAAGCAAGTTAGAAATAAATCATTTGTAGATGCTGCCATGTGCTAGGCAGCATATTTTGACAGCACAAGTATGAAAGACATCAAACTTGATTCTCCTGGAAGAAGACAGACGAGGAATAATGGGAAGTAAAGAGATATGAGGATTCTCTCTTTCTCTCTCTCTCTCTCTCTCTCTCTCTCTCTCTCTCTCTCTCTCTCTCTCTCTCTCTCTCTCTGAAGGATCTCCATTCTCTCTTCAGTGGCTTCACTGAGGGATCAGATCCTAATTACTTCGGCAATGTGAACTTTTCAAGTCACTCTGTGACCAAGGACCTCCCTGGGTAATTCTGCAATGGCTCCTCCTGCCTACAGAGTGATGCCCAGACTATGCTGTGTCCTTCAAACATCAAAGGTAAAACTAAAATATCATATTTAAAACACAAAGAATCTGTACAATGTTTTTATAGATATTATTTCTACACCTTTTCTGCAAGCTTGCAAGGAGTTTCTAAGTAAGAAATCTAGACAGGCTAATCATGTATATGTCCACACGAATATCTATAGTCAATAGACACAATACTTTTGCCAGAGAGTATTGTCCACATGGGATTAACTTATTGATTTTCTTAAATTTAGTGCTACATATTCTCAATTTCTTTCCAGATATGCAAGGGATAATGAAGTCTTTTTAAACAATACACAAGAAACAGGTAGGCCATTGGAGAAAGGAACACAGTTTAAGAACAGACTAGACAGAGAATTTGGGTGTTTCCCCACTACTGTATCAAAGCATCTGTACTGGCTATTTTTGTGTCAACTTGACACAGCTGGAGTTATCACAGAGAAAGCTTCAGTTGAGGAAATGCCTCCATGAGATCCAGCTGTAAGGCATTTTCTCAATTAGTGATCAAGGGGGAAAGGCCCCTTGTGGGTGGGACCATCTCTGGGCTGGTAGTCTTGGGTTCTATAAGAGAGCAGGCTGAGCAAGCCAGGGGAGGCAAGCCAGTAAAGAATATCCCTCCATGGCCTCTGCATCAGCTCCTGCTCCCTGACCTGTTTGAGTTCCAGTCCTGACTTCCTTTGGTGGTGAACAGCAGCATGGAAGTGTAAGCCGAATAAACCCTTTCCTCCCCAACTTGCTTCTTGGTCATGATGTTTGTGCAGGAATAGGAACCCTGACTAAGACAAATTGGTACTGGGAGTGGGGTATTCCTGTGACAACCTGACCATGTTTTGGGGAGGACTGTGGAAGGACTTTGGAACTTTGGACTTGAAGATCCATTCGTTTTTAAGAGCTCTGTCAGATGTTGTGTAGGAGCTTGGAAGATAATGCTAAGAACAGTGCAGAAGATGGAGGCCTGTTTTGTGAAATTTCAGAGGGAAAATTAAAGACTCTCTTCAGGGCCATTGCTGTTTTTATTGTGAAGATTTTGTAGTTCTGGTTAGCTGGGGCTGAAGAATCAGCTGTGATTAACAAGATACCAGAACTACTAAAGCAAAAACTTTGCATTACTGGGACTATTGATGCTGGTTAGCTGGAGCTAAGAAATTAGCAGTGATTAAGAAGAGACCAGCATCGTTGAGGTGACATCTTCTGGGAAGTGTTTTCTGAAAGCACAAAGAGACTGTGTTCCAGAGATAGGCAAGGTTGTACTCCTTCTGCAGTGGGACTTGGTAATGTGTAAGGGTCACCCAGGTGGTACTGGTTTTGAAGGCATGAAGGGGTCACACAGCAGCTCAGGCTTGGCACTGTGAAAGGCCATGGAAGGCCATTGGTGAAGGTGCAGCCCCAGTTGTAATTGAAGACCCAGGACTGAAGGGGTCACGCAATGTTTTGGAGATGCCAGTACCATGAGATGACCACCAAGAGCAGCAGCAGCAGTGGAGTACAGGCATCTGGAGCCCAGAGGATGACGTGTGTGCTACAAAGGGCATGGCTGGAGAAGTGACCCAAGCCCTTGGAGGAGCCCAGAAGATCGTGAGTTGGATCCCAGACGTTGGACGGTTGGAGATTGATTTTTGCTTTGATTGTGACTGTGCCCTGATATTTTCCCTCTTGAAGGAAGAAACTGTTTTAGTGGAGCCCACAGTGAAGAGACATTTAATTGTAAAAAGACTTTGGATTTTAAAAGAGATGGATATTTTAAAGAGATTGAAATTTTAAGAATATGTAAAGACTGTGGGACTTTTAAAGTTATTTAGATCTTGGGGATGAATAAGAATGTAAGGGTTGAGGCTTACTAGTGATGTGTTTGTGTGTCAAGTTGACAAGGGGTCAATTGTACTGGCTATTTTTGTGTCAACTTGACACAGCTGGAGTTATCACAGAGAAAGCTTCAGTTGAGGAAATGCCTCCATGAGATCCAGCTGTAAGGCATTTTCTCAATTAGTGATCAAGGGGGAAAGGCCCCTTGTGGGTGGGACCATCTCTGGGCTGGTAGTCTTGGGTTCTATAAGAGAGCAGGCTGAGCAAGCCAGGGGAGGCAAGCCAGTAAAGAATATCCCTCCATGGCCTCTGCATCAGCTCCTGCTCCCTGACCTGTTTGAGTTCCAGTCCTGACTTCCTTTGGTGGTGAACAGCAGCATGGAAGTGTAAGCCGAATAAACCCTTTCCTCCCCAACTTGCTTCTTGGTCATGATGTTTGTGCAGGAATAGGAACCCTGACTAAGACAGCATCCTTTTACATTTTTCATTCTGAGATTATGGTCCTACCTAGTCTACTAGGACTACTTAATCCACAGATTTCTGGGACAGCCGTTGGTTAGTGAACTAACCAACCTGAATGAATTTTACTTCTCTTAAAAATAAACAAGCAAACTTTCCCTTTTGAAACCTCTAACGTCCAGGCAAAATAACTTGTCTCTCGCTTGGAGTTTATGTCCTGTTGAGTAATTATAGTTGCTAAGACAGCTGTCCCTGCATCCTTGTTGGTCAAGGTTCTGATCATATTTGGTTCTTAATCTTTCATCATGGAAGCTTTTCCATCATAGCTTTTTAATCAGGCATTCTTGTTACTGGATTTTAAACTGGTTCCATGGTAATAAATCAATTAGGAACTATTTTTAAAGTGCTGCAAATGATTAAAAGTATGCACAAGAGTTGTATATTTCACACAGAGAGAAGTGTACTTAAAAATGAGCCTGTTGTTCCAGGTGTGCCTTCTGCATGCATGGGTGTTTGTTTCTAATAAATTTCACAGAAATCTCACTAAGGTGGATTGATTCATTTCTCCTTTGATAGTTCTCTCATTTCATAGAATGAAAAACAAATCATATTTCTTTGAGATACTTGTTCCAGATGAATGATATGGACAGCACAATTTTCACTGCAGGGGAGGCTGTGATTGGATATGAGGACTTCCTGAGAGCAAAAAAGAAAAAGAGGATAAAGGAGAGAGTCCCTAAGGACTGTGGTGCCTCCATCCCTGGGGACTTTTAGAACTAATACACAAGCCAAACAGAATACTATTTAATAAACTATGTTAATAGCAAACAGGCATCAATTTAAGCACCAATTCTGAAAATTTGTTTATATCTGCTAATAAAAGCAGCTGATTCTTTTAAAATATGGAGGTCAGGTCTAATAAGATGGCTTTATTGGTGACCAAGCTGGGTGTTTGCTGATGCAAACACCTATGACTAAAGTTCCAAGGGCAACGACAAGAGGATCACTGGGGTTTACAAAGAGAGCCTGTCTCAGAGGAACAGGGGGGCACAAGATGCATCAGCCTTTGCACACCCCATATGTGTATGCACATGCATTCACATACACACAGGCACATGCAATAAATAAATAAGCAAATAAATATTCAAAAATATGGAAGCCATTTCTAGGCTCAGTAGAAAAATCATTGTGCTAAATTAACAATGTCTATGCTTTCCTGAAACTCAATTCTTTTCAAAGTTTATTTCTGTCTAATGGGTACAACATTGTATATTATACGGTGGGTGTGATGGAAAGACAAAGAAACTAAATTTTTTTTTGCACATGCCTCCTAAAACAAAGCTGTGGGGAAGATTTAATTGAGGACTCCCTTTTGGAAATTAAAAACTGATATTGATACAGCATGCATAATTCAAAAAAATATGATAACATAGATACCCAGTCTCTAGCCCAGAACTCCCAAAATAATTTAATTCTTCCTGCTTGGTCCTGTCCCCATCTCCCTTGTTTTATATAGCCCCTTATTTCAGACTCATAGGTTTTGATTTCTACTCTGGTTATCAAGGTCCATGACTGTGTACCAGCCATACATCCCATCCTGCAGGCCCTGATGACGCCTTCACAGAATGTCACCCTGAGTCTGCATCAGAGAAGGCATTATTACTTGTCTTCAGTCAAGTCTTATTGGTAATAATACTGAAGCTCTATAGTGCAGAAAAAAACGGGGCTTGCTGGTACAGAATGGAGCAGAATAAGAAGCATAGCATAAAACCATGTGAAATGGTAGGAAAAAAATCACAAAACAAGTGTGTAAGTTCATGGAACAATGAACAGACTGGCTTAGTTTATTCAAATTGGGGGAAAGAATGTGGTACTTATTCAGACAGTACTGGTGCTGTCTGAAAAATCATTTTATTGATTCATCCCCACAACTACCTGCTTCCTTATAGTAAAACTAATATGAATCCCATAACCAATGTGAATCACAGACAATTATCTTGTCCATTGTCACAGGCTAATGACCAGCTGTCAGAATTCTAGCCGCAGCTTTCTGTTCCCATAACCTGAGAGCCTTCTGCTCAGTGCTTCATGATCAAGTGACCATTCCCAGTGAACATAAGTGTGAGATTTGTGGGAAATGTCGAGTGGCAGATAACTAGACAGCAGGGAAGCAAACTAGCTTTGCCAAGTTGGCAAGTTGCCCTTGTCTGACATATGCTATGGTTTGGTTTGTTTGTTTATTTGTTTGTTTGCATCCCAAATGCTACCCACCTCCTGGTCCCTCCTAGCACAGATCCAACCCCCCTCCCTTTTGCCTCTGAGAGGGCCACCCCCTTCAGTATCTCCCCACCTGGTACATCAAGGTTTTGCAAGATTAGGCTCATCCTCTCCCACGGAGTGCAGGCATGGGAGCCCTGTGCTACCTACGTGCCGGGGAGCCTCGGACCAGTCCATATATGATCACTTCCCTTGCCCTATAACTGGATAAAGGGGACAAGGCACAGCACAGGGGACAAATGTCATACATGCACTTAGGGACCACACTCTAGAACAGGGATCTGAGAACTAGGGCTGTAGAGCCATGTTGATGTTCTGCTTCTTTAAGGAGAATAAAGTGGCTGAATCTCTGGGAGGTCCCAGAGGCCCAGGTTAGTTGACACATTTGGTCTTCCTGTGGGGTTGCCATCTCCTTCAATTCTTCCCCTAACTCTTCCATAGGGGTTCCCAACCACCATCCAGTGCTTGGCTATGTATACATCAGTTTCAGTCAACTGTTGTTTAGAGCCCCTCAGAGACCAACCATGCTAGGCTCCTGTCTGCAATCACAACATAGCATCAGTAGTAGTTTCAGGGACTGGGTGCCCACTCGTAGGATGGATCCCAAGTTAGGCTGGTTACTGGTTGGCCATTTCTTCAATCTCTGCTCCATTTTTGTCCCTGAATTGTTTTTTTAGACAGGACCATTTTGGGTCAAAAGTTTTGTAGGTGGGTTGGTATCCTCATGCCTCTACTAGGGGTCCTGCCTGTCTACTGGAGCTTCCATGGATAGAACTAGAAAATATCATCCTGAGTGAGGTAACCCAAACCCAAAAGGACATGCATGGTATGTATTTGTTGATGAGTGGATAGTAGCCAAAAAGTTCAGAATACCCATGATACACTCCACAGACCCAAATAAGTAAAACAAGAAGGAAGAGCCAAGTGAAAAATGCTTGAATCCCACTTAGAAGGAGAACAAAATAGTTATGGATGCAGAGGAAGGAGGGACATGGGTGGGGAAGGGTAGAGCAAGGGGAATCAGGGGGCAGTATCAGACATGGGGAGAGACAGGAGAGAGCCCCAGAGGTCTAGAAAAATGAATGGAAATAAGCAGATGCTGGGGTGGGGGTGGGGAGTTGGGGGTAGAGGAAATCTCTAGGAAGTCCCAGAGATCCAGAATGAGGAGGCTCCCAGGAGTCAATGCAGGTGACCATAGTCAAAATGCCTAACAATGGTGATATGGAACCTAAAGAGGCATGTTCTATGTTAAGAGACAGAAGACAATTAACTCTTTCATCAACAAATCCAAACCACAAGAAGTAAGACCCCCTACTTTAAAGAATCTTAGACCCTAGAAGCAGATTCCTGACAGGCTTTCTCCTTTCTGCTGATGTCTTTTCTATATGTCTACTTCTTTGTCAACCCCTTTCTGGTTGCTTCTTTATAAAATACCCCCCACACACACACACACACACACTTAATTTCACATTATTTTATTTGTATCCTCCTTCCTCCATAAGGTTACAGCATCATAAAAGACAAGATATAACCCCTTCCTTCCCCAAAGTAGTGTTGATGTAGGTGTAATACAATCAGGTCAGTAAGATGGAAGGGTGAGTCTGTTGGATATTTATAAAAGAACTTGTTACTCTTGAATAAATGTCCTCTGCTTCCTTAGGAAGCTGTTCTGTTGTAATGCCTGGAAATGTGACAGCCATGTTATAAACATGAGAGAGGTAGGCAAAACAAAACACCTCTGCCAGTTGACAATGCTGTTCTTGCCTGGCAGGGGATGGGTGGAGAGAAAGATGGTGCAGTCCCACTCTGTGTGGCAGTGGCTTTGAGAAAGAGTTCTGACAACTAAGAAGCTCTGAAATGGGAGTTTGCACTCTGCAGAAACCAGATAGAGAAAAACAGACAACAGAATGAAAAGCTCATTTTCCATATTGAGCGGGTAGTATTAGATATCTTTGGAAATAAAAGAAAAGTCCTATCAGGAATTCTTCAAGTGTTTTCGTTGCAATATGTTGCCTCTCAGAAAGTAGACCCCAGTGGCCATCACTTCTTTGGCTCTATAGCAGGATAAATGGGATAAGGCACAGCACAGGGGACAAACGTCACCCATACATTTAGGGATCATACTCTAGAACAGGGAACTGAGAACTAAGGCTGTAGAGCCACATTGTGTGACCTTCTGCTTCTTTGTGGAGAATAAAGTTCTTTTGAAACACAGCCAAGTCCATCTGTTTACCTATTGTCTGTGGCTGCTTTCATGCTGAAAGGTCAGAACTGAGTAATTGTGGCAGAGACTGTGCAGCTAGCAAAGCTAATACTACTTGATATCTGGTTCCTTGTAGAAAGCTTGTTGATCCCAGGTCTTGACGGACTGAAAACACACCCAATGGTCATATCATATATAAAAATGACAAACATGAACCATAAGCACTCTGAGCCACAGCCTGTAGCAACCAGCCTCGGAAGACAGATGTTATCTCTAGCAACTGGGCCAGGAAGCCAAATAATAACCTTCAAACACAAGACATCCAAGACTTGATTAATAACTGGCAACTTCCTAAATGTTTCCCTTGTTCCCAACTTAGGACCAACCAAAGGACACCAATTACTCACACCTAACCGATCACATAGGATGCTCCACTTCTGCTCAGCTTACTCTAGCATCCCCAAAGCAGAGCCTCCAATCAAGATACATGTGCATCCTTTCCCCTTTGCTTCCAATACCAAAGCTTCCTTTTTGCCCTTGAGTTTGTGCCAAAAGACAAGTGCCAGTAACTTACTTTTTAAAGATTTATTTCTTTTTTTATTTGTGGGGGGCTGGGGGTGGGTGTGCTACATCCCACATAAGTAGTCCCCAAGAGGATTAGAAGAGGGTGTTGCATCCCACGGAGCACAAACTATACACAATTGTGCACAGAACAACATGGCAGCCGGGGATGAAATTCAAGTTGTTCTCTTAACCACTGAACCATCTCTCCAGCCTCATAAATAATAAGTTCATGGTGGTGCATACCTTTAATCTCAGCACTTGGGAGGCAAGAGGCAGGGAGATATCTGAGCTCAAGGTCAGCCTGGTCTACAAAGTGAGTTCCAGGACAGCCAGGGCTACAGAGAAACCCTGTCTCGAAAAAAAAAAAAAAACAAAAAACAAAAACAAAAACAGAAACAAAAAAATTTAACGACAACAACAAAGATTAAAGGAGTGGAGTTGTTGCTTACCAGTAAATCAAAGAACACATACGTCCTATGGCTGAGATCATTGTCATGCCTGAAATAGGTACAAGACACAGAAGATGTTCTAAAGACAGACTCATAGATTGTACCTGGGTCAGGTATTTAGTAATTGTCTAGCATTTATTAGTTAGTAATCATTAAAGTTGCTTAATATCCAGAAAAATGGCTTTTCCCCCAAATTAACATTTCCTCCTATTTAAAGCACAACAGTAAGCTACCCATTTCAAAATATTGGCAAGCCATTTCTTTGGAAATCCAACACCATAAATAATAGTATTCCAACTTTATAGTTGGTGTGTGTTGATGTCTGGGCAACAGATCTCACCCACAGGCTCATATTTTAAATTTCTAGTCTCCAGCTGATTTTGGGAGGCTGTAGAAACTTTAGGAGGTAGACCTGAGCTGGGAGCAGTGCAAAATGGAGAACAGGCCCTTGGATATACGTTGTCTGTAGGTCCTTCCCATTGTACTCTCTGGTTATTGTCAGCTATGCTATGAACAGCTCCTACTACCACCATGTTTGCCCAAAGAGTCCAGGCAACCATGACTCCTTTGAAACCTTGAACCAAATAAATGTTTCTTCCCTTAAGTTGGTGTGTTGAGTATTTGGTCATAGTAATGAGAAGAGTAAGTAACACAGAAAATTGGAGCAGAGAAGTGGGGTGATGATTTATCATGACCATGTTTTTCTGTAGACTTTGGAACTGATTTGTAGGAGGAATTTGGAGGAGTTTGGATAAGCAGAATTTAAAAGGCCTAAAATACCATATGCATCATTTACTGAGTGATTCAAATGGAAGCCACAATTTTGCCAGAAGGAATATTAGATAGTGAAATCCAGGTTCATAGTTTTTAGATGGAAATGAACTATTAGGAATTTTACTAGAGATTATTCATGTTATAGCCTAGCAAAGATTTTCTATAAACTTTGTACATGTCCTGAAGCTATGGGATGCTGAGTTTAAAGGTGATGGATGAATCAACTTAGTGGAGGAAACACAAAGGCAGAAGAACATTCAAGCTCTTGAATGATTGTTGCAAACTAGTTTGTAAATTTACAATGGTAAGCAGACGCTAAATGAAAAGCAAGAGGAATTTTACAGACATACAGTCTAGTCAGAAAAGGATCAGGGAATGGTGTGGCAAAGGAAGCTGTTGTTAAGGAGATTAGAGCAAAGCACAAGGAAGGGAGAGACGAAAGAATTCTTGGGGCTTGGTGGTCATCTATTCTATCTGAAAAAATCTATTGAGAAACAGTTTTAAAAAAATAAGATAGAGAACAGTCAATACTGGCCTCCAAAAGTCTCTTCCCCCCCCCTCTCAGTGTGTGTGTGTGTGTGTGTGTGTGTGTGTGTGTGTATGTGTGTGTGTGTGTGTGTGTGTGTGTGTTTAAGTCTACATATATGTGTGCACACATGCACACACACAAGCAAGCACTTTGCACTGGGCAAATGGGCAAATAGTAAAGATGAATTAGCTTGACAGTACCCACTGCAGGCTTCAGAGTCCAAATTTTAAGCTAATGAAAAGATCTCCCTTTAAGAAGAGAGAATCACAAGGATGTCATGGTCACATGGGGCCACCCAGGAAAGAGTCCCTGGTTTGTGCTGTTCAGACCCAGAGATAACTACAACCAAGATTGAAGGGGACTCAGTGGCTATGTTAAAGCTGATGACAGACACACTGACATCATCCTCCTTAGTTTGCTTAGTTTCATCATCAAGCTTAGTTTGCTGCTGTGAACAGTGAAGAGTGATAGGATCATAGATGCTTCCACTAATATTGTTAAGGAAAGTCTATGGGGCCAGGAAATGTGCGTCAGAATGAGGGTCTCTGAAAAAAGCCATGAGAGAGCAAAGCATGAGGCTTTGTAAATGAAATCTAGCTACAGTGGAAGCTCAAGGATACTGGATAAACAAAGACCATGTTTGCTGAGAAAAGCCACAAGCAATGAGTGAAAACAGTCCAATAGAAAGGCTGTGTAGGAAACAAATAACAAGGCCACGGGGGCAGGGCTGTTCAGGCCTAAAGGAATTCAGCTTGTGATACTCTATACCCAGATGCTGGACATTGACCTACAATGTAGTGTTTTCCTTGCTGGACTTTGGTCTTGCATTAGTCTGACCCTTCTTTACTGTCCTCCTGCTCCTTGCTTTTGGAATGGAAATGTTGATTCTGTGCTACTTCTGTGTATGTTAGAATTACATAATTTCCTTTTGTAATTTTACCTGGCATGATGCTGCATACCTTTAAACCCAACACAGGCAGACCTCCACGAGTTTAAGACTATGCTATGTCACAAGTTCCAGGCCAGCTAAGGCTATATAATGAGATTCTATCACAAAAATTAAAAGTTAGAAGAGTTAGTTCACAGCTAAATTGCCTGAGTCTTAGATATTTTAGACTTGGGAACAATGCTGACATTAAGACCTGAGGACTCTTGTAAATGAACTGAATCCTCTCCATACCTATAAGCCCTTAGGAGCCAGGATGTGATGCTAAATTTGACTATGAAATACATCCCTATAGGTTCGTGTTTGGCTGCCAGTCACTCCCATGGACTGTTTTTCTTTAGGAATGTCACTCCTGTGTGTCTTTATATATACCTTGGCCCTAAACTCTATTTGCCTATTTCTCCTTTGAGACCTGTGGCTTCTTTCTATTCATCTACCTGACTCTAATACAAAAAATTTCCCCTACAATAAATGTACAGTAGTCACTGAGTATCCACAGAACATTTATTCCAGTACACACACCTTTATCAAAATCCACAATGCTCAGGTCCCTATATAAATGGTGTAATATTCTCATATAAAGTATGAACATCCTTCCAAATACTTTAAATCATTTCTATATTATGTAGAATACCCAATACAATGTAGATGCTATGCAAATAGCTGTTGTACTGTGTTATTTATGGGATAAATAACACCGGGAGTATGTGTATGCTCAGTACAGGCATACTTTTCATTTTCATATGTATTCCCTACCCCTAATTGGCTGAAACTATAGAAGCAGAATCCATGGGTAAGGAAGGTCAACGATCTTCCCTCGACTTCAGTTTGCAACAATACTGGATTCCAGTCCAATTCTCAGAGAATCTAAAAATCACATCCACCACCTTTTCTCATTAGTTTCTTTTATTTCTTAGGCTGCCCATTTATATGGAGATTTTTAGACCATAATTCTATCCTCCCCTGAAACTGTTCTTTGCTGGAAGTCCCCAGACACTGGCTGTACCCCCCATTCCTCTCTCTGAGTCATATTTATCATCCAAAGCAATTATTTTCATGAATTTCCTCACTTCCCATCTGTATCAGTTTCTTAAGGCTGTTGGTATGAAGCTCTATAAGCCTAGTGACTTTTAAATGACAAAATTTTATTGTCCCAGACAGAGTTCTGGTGGTGTCTTACTTAGGGTTTCAATTGCTGTAAAGAGACACCATAGCCAAGGCAACTCTTATAAAGAATATTTAATTGGGTCTGGCTCAGAGGCTCAGTCCATTATCATCAAGGCAGCATCCAGGCAAGTATGGTGCTGGAAAAACTGAGAGTGCTATATCTTGTTTTGAAGAGTAAATAGAAGACTGGCTCCTATTTGGCTAGGAGGAGGAAGGGTCACAAATCCCATCCCGATGGTGGCCACACCTACTCCAACAAGGCCACACCCACTCCAGCAAGACCACACCCACTCCAACAAGGCCACCCCTCAAATGGTGCCACTCCATGAGCCAAACATATTCAGTCCACCACAGAAGGGATACAAGCACAAATCAATATATAGGCAAGCTGGTTCATTCTGTGGTCTTTGGGGAGTCCTGCACCCATGGTTCTCTCCCAATTTGTGGAGATTGTTGGAAAGCCTTGTTCATTGGCATGTCAATACGTCTCTCAGATCTCTTCTCCAGGCTGGCAAGATTAATTCAGGGGGCAAAAGTGCCTGCCATTGAACCTGATGACCTAGCTCACTTTTATCCCTGGAAGCCATTTAGTCATAACTACTTCAAAGTACAGAGATTAAAGAACTACTAAGAGTTCATCCCTAAATGGGATATGTTTACCACACACTGTGAGGCCCAGGGAATGCTGAAAACAAGACAGAAGAAAAATGATAAGAGATGGAAGATGAGGAAGAGTTCTAGGACATGGTCCTCTGGATATGATGCAACACTGTAATCAGGAACATAGCAGTTGGACCTGCCCAACATGTCATGAAAGTAGGAGGGGGACTAGTTAAGGAAGAAGAGATGAGAAGGTAATGGGGGTATGTGTAATCACAATAGCTTATATAAAAATAGGAAATAATTAAAAAAAATCTTTAAACTAATAAGAAAATTAGTATCTGGGGCTGGGGATGTAGCACAATTGAGAGAGTGCTTGCTAGCATAGAACTCTGGGGTTGATCCCCACAAAACTTGCACAAAACTGGATATAATGCAGTACACCTGCAATTCTAGCACTTGGGACACAGGAGGATCAGAAGTTCAAGGTCACCCTTGAGTATTTAGTGAGTGTGATGTCAACCTGGGATATATATCAGATGCTGTCTCAGCCAACAGCCACAGCAAAATTATTAACAATACCTAGCTTCTTTTGCCTTAAACTTTACATGTGTAAAATTGTGTATATTAATACACATTAATAATTAATATCATACATTATTGTATCTTTGTTAAATGCTATCTTGATGCCTTGCCTATGTGGAAGCTAAATTGTGCCTTCTCGCAAGACAGTACATTAATATACAAATCCCAGTACCTCAGAATGTGGCTGCATTTGGAGAAAGGTTTAAACCAGAGCATACCTTGGTATTGCAAAGATCATATGTCCCAGTACAAGGGAATGCTAGGGCCAGGAAGCAGGAGTGGGTAGGTTGGGGAGCGGGGGGGGGGGCATAGGGGGCTTTGGGGATAGCATTTGAAATGTAAATGAAGAAAATATCTAATAAAAAAAAAACAGAGCATAACCATGCACCACAGTTCAGTGTGACTGCTGTCCTAACAAACAAATAAAACTTGGACACACACAGGGAAACAAGAAATGTGCTTATATGGGGGAGCATGGATACCCTGAGAAAATGGCCCTCGAAGTGCAAACAAGGAAAGCTACCAACAAGCCCAGAACTGCCAGCAGCTTTATCTTAGTCCTGCCATCTTCAGAACTGTGAGCAAATAACTGTCTATTACTTAAGCCAGGTCTGTGGCCTTTTGCTCTGACAGTCCTAGCAAGCTAACAGAAGAGCAGACATCTATTAAGTGTTGGGTTATATTTACCTGTTAGTGTTGCCTTTAGTCTTGTGGGTACAGCTTTCTCCAAATCTGTGGATCCAAAAGGGCAGCACTTGGTTGCACATATATACTGAGCAGTTGAAATGTGGTAAATCAAGCCGAGATGATTTGTAGGTATAAAATACACACAGAGTTAATAGAGAAAAGAAACATAAATATCTCCTAAACAACTATTTTGACTGCTGTGGAAATGATCGTTGCTGGATGTACTGAGTTGCATCAGCCATATTATTACATGAAAATCATGTGTTTCTTCTTTCCTTTCTCATGGGGCTAACAGAGAATTTAAATTTACATACCTGGCATCCTATTCCTAGTGATTAGCACTAAATTAAAGCCTTGAATGGGCAGTCACCACCACAGTGTCACTCTTGGTTTCTAGCGACAAGAGAAGAGTTCCCTCTGCCAGCCTTGAGAGATCCTTCTAGTATGTGTTGACATAGCTCAAGAAAAGGAAGGGTTGAAGTCTAGCACATCTTGGGTAGGAACCAAGTCCAGGGCTGGCTTGCTTGTGATATGAGACTTGTACCATGTTCTGGGCCTCCCTGCATCCTCACCTATAAGATAGGAACAATAAACAGAAGTTGAAAGCAATGATAGAGAAAATGATCACTCTTGTCCTGGGCACACAAGAAGTGCATTCTCCAGGCTGAATGTTTGTATTTCTACCAAATTCACGAATCCTAACAATGATGGAATGGTGTTGAGAGGTGAGGACTTTGGGGGATGATAAAGTCATGACGTCAGAGCACTATGAATGAAATTACAAAAGATTCTGGAGGGTCCCCTTTCCCTGTCTACTGCATCAATATGGAATTATAATTTTTTAAGTGTCATCAACAAATCAAGAACCCAACCCTTTGACCCATAAAATCTGCTGGCACCCTGATCTTGGATTACCCAGACACCACAGCTGTGAGAAATAATTTTCTGTTTTATATGAGCTAACCATTTCTGTTATAGAAGCCTGAACAGGCTATGACTGCACAGCAAATGGCAATGGCTCCTACTTCTGGCACACAATACACAAAGAGTCCCATCTTCTTTGATGATGCTACAACTGTTGCATTCTATATTAGTCATAGTTCTCTAGAGTCACAGAACTTATGGAATGCCTCTATAGTTAAGGTAATTTATAATAATGACTTATAGTCTACAATCCAACTAACTCAATAATGAATGGGCAGCTATGAATAAGAAGTCCAAGAATTTAGTAGTTGCTTAGTCCCAGGAAATGAGTAGTTTCCGCTGGTCTTCTGTATATGCTGGAATCCTGAAGAAGTAGGTTCTAACAGATGTGCTGACAAGTAACTGCAAGCAGGCGAAGAAGAGTGAGCCTTCCTTCTTCCATTGTCCTTATGTAGGTAGGCCTCTAGCAGAAGGTATGGCCCAAAATAAAGGTGTAAACTACCATGCCTGGATATGTAACATGCTCTGTCCCAAACTGGCCTTGAAGTCAGAGATCTGCTTGCCTCAGTTTCCTGAGATTAAAAGCATGAACTATCTTGCCTGGGCCTAAGCTTTTTATGCCTCAAGATCTGGATCAAAACTGTGTCATCCCATGTCAAGATCCAAGTCAGAAGCCTGTGTCTTTCAGCCTCAAGATCTGGATCTGAAGTGTTCCCTCCATTTCTGGATTGTAGTTCATTCCAGATGTAGTCAAGTTGACAACTAGGACTAACCATCATACCATCCCATGTGAGTGCCACAGCCTGGAGCCACCAGCAAACAAAAAGTAAACCAAAGAAAACTCTGTGCAAAACTCTGTGCTGGCTGATTTTATGTCAACTTGACAAAAAAATAAATTCATCTGAGAGGAAGGAACATCAATTAAGGAAATGCTTCCATAAGATCAGGCTTTAGGCAAACCCGTGGATCATTTTCTTTAATTAGTAATTTATAGGAAAGGGCCCCACCTTATTAGCGAAGTGCCACCCCTGGGCTAATGGTCCTGGGTTCTATAAGAAAGCAAGCTAAGGAAGTCATGAGGAACAAGCCAGTAAACATCACCCCTTCATGGCCTCTGCATCAGTTCCCTCCTCCAGATTTCTGCTGTGTTTGAGTTCCTATCCTGACTTCCTTTGATGATGAACAGTGATGTGGAGTATGAGCCAAATAAAGCCTTTCCTCCCCAAGTTGCTCTGGTCACCATGTTTCACCACAGTCATGGTAACCCTGACGAAGACATTATCCTTTCCTCTGCTGCAGATGTATGTCTCCAGCTTGTCTGAAATAACTACTTTTTCTCACCTTGACCTTCAGCTCCCTCCCTCCTCTGGCTTCTCTTAGCTATATTTCAATCTCCTTTTAAAACATAAGTGTCTTTCAAGGAAGGCCTGCCTGAAATCCTACTTCCTTGATAAAACTACCCCCTAGGAACCATCTGTCCTTTCTCTGTAACATCTGGAGATACACTCCAGCCCCCCCATCCCCAATTTGCTTCCTCTATGTTGTTGAACAAAACCTCTGACAGATAGAATCTTCATGGAATAAGGCAAATAGAACATAAAGCTCCTGCCAGAAGTGGGGATGGGTGAATGCCAAGGCACTGTCTGCTTAGGAAGTCATTTGATGTACAAAAATTTGACAAAACAGGAAAGCCTTACAACTTGGATTTCAAATCCCACGGAGTTAGTGTTGGCAGAAACAAACTGTAACCATCTAAAAGTTAGTAAGTGCTGCCTACAAACTTACCCTTGGGCACTTGACATGAGGGTGTTCACTGTGGTGCAGGTTAGTGATGCTCACTCACTGCAGTGCAAGTTAGTGATACTATGGATAAAAGTTAGAGCCATTAATCATGTAGCCTGCAGTAAGCCCAGGTGACTTCCTGACCACACAACTTTGGACTAGCTACTCAAACCTGTCCAGGTCTTCATTTCCTTCTGTCCAAAAATTGTAGTCTTACAAGCTAACATTAGTTCAGTTCTTACTTTAGGCTAGAAGCTGTGTTAAGTATTTTTTGTGCAGTATACACTAGAACTGAACATGTTTTCAAATACAAAGCTGTGGATTCAGAACTTGACTGATCTCTTCTAGATGTCTTTGTTCCCCCTAAAATTCATATCCTAGTCCCCAAAGCAATAGTATTAGGACCTGGTAGTTTGGGAGAGAGATGCTAATGGTGCAAATATCACAAACAAGATTAATCCCTTTATAAATGAAGCACAGCTCTTCCAGTCGGACCAGCACCGGGTTAGCTAGAGCGCAGGGTCGGCTGACACACGCCAGCTACCCACGATCCCCGCCACAGGATTTTGAGACTGCTGGTGAGTGGAACACAGATTATGCTCCAATCTTTAAACAGTGACAACGACAACAACTAACCCCAGAGATTACCAGATGGCGAAAGGTAAACGTAATAATCTTACTAACAGAAACCAAGACCACTCACAATCATCAGAACCCAGCACTCCCACTTCGCCCAGTCCAGGGCACCCCAACACACCTGAAAAGCTAGACACGGATCTAAAAGCATATCTCATGATGATGGTAGATGACTTCAAGAAGGACTTTAATAACACACTTAAAGAAATGCAAAGGAACACTGGTAAACAGGTAGAAGACAGTAAAGAGGAAGCACAAAAATCCCTTAAAGAATTGCAGGAGAACACTGCTAAAGAGTTACAAATCCTTAAAGAAAAACAGGATAACATAATCAAACAGGTAGAAGTCCTTACAGAAAAACAGGAAAACACATCCAAACAGATGATGGAAATGAACAAAACCATACTAGACCTAAAAAGGGAAGTAGACACAATAAAGAAAACCCAAAATGAGGCAACACTGGAGATAGAAACCCTAAGAAAGAAATCTGGAACCATAGATACGAGCATCAGCAACAGAATACAAGAGATGGAAGAGAGAATCTCAGGTGCAGAAGATTCCATAGAGAACATCGGCACAACAATCAAGGAAAATGTAAAATGCAAAAAGATCCTAACTCAAAACATCTAAGAAATACAGGACACAATGAGAAGACCAAACCTACGGATAATAGGAGTGGATGAGAATGAAGATTTTCAACTCAAAGGACCAGCAAACATCTTCAACAAAATTATAGAAGAAAACTTCCCAAATCTAAAGAAAGAGATGCCCATGAACATACAAGAAGCCTACAGAACTCCAAATAGGCTGGACCAGAAAAGAAATACCTCCCGACACATAATAATCAGAACAACAAATGCTCTAAATAAAGATAGAATACTAAAAGCAGTAAGAGAAAAAGGCCAAGTAACATATAAAGGCAAGCCTATCAGAATTACACCAGATTTTTCACCAGAGACTATGAAAGCCAGAAGATCCTGGACGGATGTTATACAGACACTAAAAGAACACAAACTCCAACCCAGGCTACTATACCCAGGCAAACTCTCAATTAACATAGATGGAGAAACCAAAGTATTCCACGACAAAACCAAATTCACACATTATCTCTCCAGGAATCCAGCCCTACAAAGGATAATAACAGAAAAAAACCAATACAAGGACAGGAACCACGCCCTAGAAACAACAAGAAGGTAATCCCTCAACAAACCTAAAAGAAGACAGCCACAAGAACAGAATGCCAACTTTAACAACAAAAATAACAGGAAACAACAATTACTTTTCCTTAATATCTCTTAATATCAATGGACTCAACTCCCCGATAAAAAGACATAGACTAACAAACTGGCTACACAAACAAGACCCAACATTTTGCTGCTTACAGGAAACTCATCTCAGAGAAAAAGATAGACACTACCTCAGAATGAAAGGCTGGAAAACAATTTTCCAAGCAAATGGTATGAAGAAACAAGCTGGAGTAGCCATTCTAATATCTGATAAGATTGACTTCCAACCCAAAGTCATTAAAAAAGACAGGGAGAAACACTTCATACTCATCAAAGGTAAAATCCTCCAAGAGGAACTATCAATCCTGAATATCTATGCTCCAAATACAAAGGCAGCCACATTCATTAAAGAAACTTTAGTAAATCTCAAAGCACACATTGCACCTCATACAATAATAGTGGGAGACTTCAACACACCACTTTCACCAATGGACAGATCATGGAAACAGAAACTAAACAGGGACACAGTGAAACTAACAGAAATTATGAATCAAATGGATCTGGCAGATATCTACAGAACATTCTATCCTAAAACAAAAGGATATACCTTCTTCTCATCACCTCATGGTACCTTCTCCAAAATTGACCACATAATTGGTCACAAAACAGGCTTCAACAGATACAAAAATATTGAAATTGTCCCATGCATCCTATCAGATCACCATGGACTAAGGCTGATCTTCAATAACAAAATAAATAATAGAAAGCCAACCTTCACGTGGAAACTGAACAACACTCTTCTCAATGATACCTTGGTCAAGGAAGGAATAAAGAAAGAAATTAAGGACTTTTTAGAGTTCAATGAAAATGAAGCCACAACATACCCAAACTTATGGGACGCAATGAAAGCATTTCTAAGAGGAAAACTCATAGCTCTGAGTGCCTCCAAAAGGAAACTAGAGAGAGCACACATTAGCAGCTTGACAACATACCTAAGAGCACTAGAACAAAAGGAAGCAAATTCACCCAAGAGGAGTAGACGGCAGGAAATAATCAAACTCAGGGGCGAAATCAACCAAGTGGAAACAAGAAGAACTATTCAAAGAATCAACCAATCAAGGAGCTGGTTCTTTGAGAAAATCAACAAGATAGATAAACCCTTAGCCAGACTCACTAGAGGGCACAGGGAAAGCATCCTAATTAACAAAATAAGAAATGAAAAAGGAGACATAACAACAGATCCTGAAGACATCCAAAACACCATCAGATCCTTCTACCAAAGGCTATACTCAACAAAACTGAAGAACCTGGATGAAATGGAGAAGTTCCTAGGCAAATACCAGGTACCAAAGTTGAATCTAGATCAGGTTAATGATCTAAACAGCCCTATATCCCCCAAAGAAATAGAAGCAGTCATTAATAGTCTCCCAACCAAAAAAAGCCCAGGACCAGATGGGTTTAGTGCAGAGTTCTATCAGACCTTCAAAGAAGATCTAATCCCAGTTCTTCACAAATTATTCCACAAAATAGAAACAGAAGGTACTCTACCCAACTCATTCTATGAAGCCACAATTACTCTGATACCTAAACCACAAAAAGACCCAACAAAGATAGAAAACTTCAGACCAATATCCCTTATGAATATTGATGCAAAAATCCTCAATAAAGTTCTTGCTAACCGAATCCAAGAACACATCAAAACAATCATCCATCCTGACCAAGTAGGTTTCATCCCAGGGATGCAGGGATGGTTCAATATACGGAAATCCATCAACGTAATCCAGTATATAAACAAACTCAAAGACAAAAACCACATGGTCATCTCGTTAGATGCGGAAAAAGCATTTGACAAGATCCAACACCCATTCATGATAAAAGTCTTGGAAAGATCAGGAATTCAAGGCCCATACCTAAACATGATAAAAGCAATCTACAGCAAACCAGTAGCCAACATCAAAGTAAATGGTGAGAAGCTTGAAGCAATCCCTCTAAAATTAGGGACTAGACAAGGCTGTCCACTTTCTCCATACCTATTCAACATTGTACTTGAAGTCCTAGCCAGAGCAATTCGACAACAAAAGGAGATCAAAGGGATACAAATTGGAAAAGATGAAGTCAAAATATCACTTTTTGCAGATGATATGATAGTATATATAAGTGACCCTAAAAATTCCACCAGAGAACTCCTAAGCCTGATAAACAGCTTCGGTGAAGTAGCTGGATATAAAATTAACTCAAACAAATCAATGGCCTTTCTCTACACAAAGAATAAACAGGCTGAGAAAGAAATTAGGGAAACAACACCCTTCTCAATAGTCACAAATAATATAAAATATCTTGGCGTGACTCTAACTAAGGAAGTGAAAGATCTGTATAATAAAAACTTCAAGTCTCTGAAGAAAGAAATTCTAGAAGATCTCAGAAGATGGAAAGATCTCCCATGCTCATGGATTGGCAGGATCAACATTGTAAAAATGGCTATCTTGCCAAAAGCAATCTACAGATTCAATGCAATCCCCATCAAAATTCCAAATCAATTCTTCAACGAATTAGAAAGTGCAATCTGCAAATTCATCTGGAATAACAAAAAACCTAGGATAGCAAAAACTCTTCTCAAGGATAAAAGAACCTCTGGTGGAATCACCATGCCGGACCTAAAGCTCTACTACAGAGCAATTGTGATAAAAACTGCATGGTACTGGTATAGTGACAGACAAATAGACCAATGGAATAGAATTGAAGACCCAGAAATGAACCCACACACCTATGGTCACTTGATCTTCGACAAGGGAGCTAAAAACATCCAGTGGAAGAAAGACAGCATTTTCAACAAATGGTGCTGGCACAACTGGTTGTTAACATGTAGAAGAATGCGAATCGATCCATTCCTATCTCCTTGTACTAAGGTCAAGTCTAAGTGGATCAAGGAACTTCACATAAAACCAGAGACACTGAAACTTATAGAGGAGAAAGTGGGGAAAAGCCTTGAAGATATGGGCACAGGGGAAAAAATTCCTAAATAGAACAGTAATGGCTTGTGCTGTAAGATAGAGAATTGACAAGTGGGACCTCATGAAACTACAAAGCTTCTGCAAGGCTAAAGACACCATCAATAAGACAAAAAAACCACCAACAGATTGGGAAAGGATCTTCACCTATCCTAAATCAGATAAGGGACTAATATCCAATATATATAAAGAACTCAAGAAGGTGGACTCCAGAAAGTCAAATAACCCCATTAAAAAATGGGGCTCAGAACTGAACAAAGAATTCTCACCTGAGGAATACCGAATGGCAGAGAAGCACCTAAAAAAAGGTTCAACATCCTTAATCATCAGGGAAATGCAAATCAAAACAACCCTGAGATTCCACCTCACACCAGTCAGAATGGCTAAGATCAAAAATTCAGGTGACAGCAGATGCTGGCGAGGATGTGGAGAAAGAGGAACACTCCTCCATTGTTGGTGGGATTGCAAGCTTGTACAACCACTCTGGAAATCAGTCTGGCGGTTCCTCAGAAAATTGGACATAGTACTACCGGAGGATCCAGCAATACCTCTCCTGGGCATATATCCAGAAGATGTCCCAACTGGTAAAAAGGACACATGCTCCACTATGTTCATAGCAGCCCTATTTATAATAGCCAGAAGCTGGAAAGAACCCAGATGTCCCTCAACAGAGGGATGGATACAGAAATTATGGTACATTTACACAATGGAGTACTACTCAGCTATTAAAAAGAATGAATTTATGAAATTCCTAGCCAAATGGATGGACCTGGAGGGCATCATCTTGAGTGAAGTAACACAATCACAAAAGAACTCACACAATATGTATTCACTGATAAGTGGATATTAGCCCAAAACTTAGAATACCCAAGATATAAGATACAATTTGCTAAACGCATGAAACTCAAGAAGAATGAAGACCAAAGTGTGGACACTGTGCCCCTTCTTAGAATTGGGAACAAAACACCCATGGAAGGAGTCACAGAGACAAAGTTTGGAGCTGTGATGAAAGGATGGACCATTTAGAGACTGCCATATCCAGGGATCCATCCCATAATCAGCTTCTAAACGCTGACACCATTGCATACACTAGCAAGATTTTGCTGAAAGGACCCAAATATAGCTGTCTCTTGTGAGACGATGCCGGGGCCTAGCAAACACAGGAGTGGATGTTCACAGTCAGCTATTGGATGTATCACAGGGCTCCCAATGGAGAAGCTAGAGAAAGTACCCAAGGAGCTAAAGGGATCTGCAACCCTATTGTTGGAACAACATGATGTACTAACCAGAACCCCGGAGCTCTTGTCTCTAGCTGCATATGTATCGAAAGATGGCCTAGTCGGCCATCACTGGAAAAAGAGGCCCATTGGACTTGCAAACTTTATATGCCCCAATATAGGGGAATGTCAGGGCCAAAAGAATGGGAATGGGTGGGTAGGGAAGTGGGGGGCGCTATGGGGGACTTTTGGGATAGCATTGGAAATGTAACTGAGGAACATATGTAATAAAAATATTAAAAATTAAAAAAAATAAAAAATAAAAAATAAATGAAGCACAACAGGGAAGCAAATAGGCCAACTGCACATCTTCACATGCCTGTCCTTCATCTCCTTTAAATCCAATCCCCAGTCTCATCTCCAGCTCTGTGGCAGACCATCTCCTGCAGCCTTGCCTTCTTCTCTGCCCCCCATTTCCAACAGATCAGTTCGACCTTAGCCTCCAACTTCCTTCCTCCAATCCATCACGTTATTCCAGCTCCAAACACCAACATGCATTCTCTGAGTACCAGCCAGCTTTCCTGCTAGGGTAGCATGTAGACTGATCATGATCTTCACCTCTACATAGCCTCCAGCCTCATCTCCAGCTCTGTAGAAGACTTCTTGCTGCAGCCTTTCCTCCCTCCCTGCCCACAACTCCAGTAGACCCCACAAATCTCCCACACCAGCCTTCCTTCTCCATACACATCTCTTTATCCCAGTCCCTAAATACAGCAGTCATTACCTAGGACCCTACCCAGAATAGTAGACAATCTAATTGTGGATCTTTACCTTTCTCACCTTTTCCCAGTCTCACCTCCAATTCTCTAGCAGACTACCTACTATGGCCTCTCTCCCCACTCTCTGATTTCATTCCCAGGGCAACAAACAGCTACCATACCCCTATAAAAACTAGAGAAAACAACAGAAATAATGGGGGAAAAACACCCCGCCCAACCAAGACAAGCCCAGATATCAGCACCTAAAATTTCAATCTTCCCAATCTCAGATAAGCAGACACAGCATACAAGCACAATCAGTAACAGTCAGGACAATGTCCCTCTGCTACAGCCCAGCATCTCTACTACATAGGCCCTGAGAAATGTACTTGAAGCACAAGACAGGGATGTTAAAATACCCCTTATGAACATAGTCCAGGAAATGAATAAGAGTCTTGAAAGAAACCTATAAAAACACAAATAAACAATAGAAGGAAATGAATAAAACTGTTCAGGAACCAAAAGTGGAAATAGAGTCAACTAAGAAAACCCAAACTGAGGGAAATCTGGAAATGAAAAATTTAGGAACTTGAACAAGAACCACAGAGGCAAGCTTCACCAACAGAATACAAGGGATGGATATCAGGTTTTGGAGACACTATAAAAGAAATGGATACTTCAGTCAAAGAAAATGTTAAATCGAAAAAAACTCCTGGCACAAAAAATCCAAAAAAAAATCTGGGACAATATGCAAAGGCCAAATCTAAGAATAATAGGTATAAAGGAAGGAGAGAAAAAAAAACTAACTAACTAAGGGCACACTTCTGATTTTAACAAAATCAGGGAAGAAAACTTCCCTAACCTGAAAAAGGAGATCAAGGTACAAGGAACAAACAGAACAGCAAGCACACTGGACCAGAAAAGAGAGTCGTCTCAGCACATAGTAACCAAAAAACTAAATGTACAGAACAAGGGGAAAAAATAATATTAAAAGAAGCAAGGGGAAAAGACTGGGTAACATATAAATGCAGACCTACTAGAATAGCACCTGCCTCTCGATGTTAACTCTAAAACCAGAAATGTCTTGGACAGATGTACACAGACTCTATGAGAGCACAGATGCCAGCCCAGACTACTGTACCCAGCAAACCTTTCACAGATCTTGAAAGGATAATTGTCAGCTGTATATAGAAATGCATACACACTCCCAGGATAGTTAAAACGATTGTGAATAATAAGAGAACTGCTAGAGGTATCACCATCCCGTACTTCAAGTTGTATTACAGAGTAATAAAAAGAACATGGTACTGGCTCAAAAAACAGACATGTTGATCATCGGAATTGAATTGAAGATCCAGACATAAATCTATACACCTATAGATACCTGGTTTTTAAAAAAGCCAGAAATACACACTTAGTCAGTGTTTTTATTCTGGCACAAAACATCATGACTAAGAAGCAAGTTGGGGAGAACTTACACTTCCACATTGCTGTTCACCACCAAAGTCAGGACAGGAACTCACTCTGAGTAGGAACTCAGAGGCAGGAACTGATGCAGAGGCCACGGAGGAATGCTGTTTACTGGCTTGCTTCTCCTAGTTTGCCCAGCTTGCTTTCTTATAGAACCCAGGACTACCAGCCCAGGGAGGGCACGACCTTAATCACTAACTGAAAAAATGCCTTACAGTTGGATCTCATAGAGGCATTTTCTCAGGGAGGCTCCTTTCTCTGGGATAATTCCAACTTGTGCCAAGTACACACACTTAGGGGGGAAATGACAGCATCTTTCACAAATAGTGCTCATCAAACTAGATGGCTGCATGTATAAGAATCAAGATAGAGCCATATATATCACCCTGCACAAAACCCAACTCCAAATGGTTCAAAACCCTCAACATAAAACTAGATATATTAAGCCTGAAAAGAGAAAGATTGGAATAGCCTTGAACTCATTGGCACAAAAAAAAAAAATGACTTTCAGAACAGAGCATAGTACAGACACTATGATCAGCAATTAAATGGAACCTCATAAGACTGAATAGCAGGAGGTGTATTGGAATAAAATACATGTATTTTTAATGTAAAACAGAAATGAATTTTGGATAAAGGCTACAGGACAGGAGTCAATGATGTGGATATTTATGATGTCAATGTTCATATGTGAACACCATAGCCCTTTGAATTAGTTGTTTAGTTGTCAGAAACAACTCAAAGGAACAGAAATTTGTTTGGCTTGGTTTCTAAGGGTTTATTCCAAAGTTGCTTGGCTCTGTGTGCTCAGTCAGAACATTACCACAGGAGGAACATGTAGCAAAGGAGAACTTACACATCCTGATACACAGGAAGAAGCCAGGGCAGGATGTAACTTCGAAGGACGCGTTCCCTCTCACCCCACCCCCTCAACCCCTACTCTGGTAACCTTCTTCCTCCAACTAGACCCCACTCCTACCTTTCACACCTTCTGCATACTGCCAGCAGATTGAAAATTCATTGAGGGATTAAGCCATTCATTAGGTCAGAGCCCTCCTCAGTATCCCTGGAGTTCTCATCACAGACACACCCAAGGGTATGCCCCGAGGCATGACTTAATCCTATCACAGTTGTCTGATCAAGATTAGCCATGGCACTCACCAAACTGATGGTATTAGAAGGTGGTGTCTTTGAGAGATTGTGAGATAATAAGGGAGGAAGTCTGGGAAATGAAACCAGTGCCCTTATCAAAGTCGACCAAGGGAGACCATTCACCTCTTCCAATACTAAGGTCCTAATGAGATGAAATCATTAGGAAATACCCTTGCAGACACCTTGCAGAGACTTCATCTCTGCCTTCCAAGCCTAGAGATTATGAAAACTAAATGTCTATTGTTTGCATGCCACATGTTCTCTGGTGCTTGTAACAGCAGCCAGAATGAACCAAGACACTGGTACAGGGTAAACTGTGACTATTTTCATTGTGACGAAACACATTTTGATAGCCTGATTAGCAGGTTTTTCATCCCCCCAAAATGTGTAAGCAATGCCTCTCTTTGACCTCATCAACTGTATAACCTCGACAAAACTTTTAGCACAGCTCAGCCTCTGTTTCTCTGGGGTCTGAATCATACATAACAATCTTTGTTCTGCAAAGAGAGGACCCAGCTGGGCTACTGGAAGCAAATAGCTGTGAAAGTTGCTGTGCTCTGAGCAGAGATGAGATTATTCTGATTTTTGCTGCCACCACTGGGTCATTTTCTGTCCCTTTCAACCACAAGCAGCATAACTAGGTCTGACAGACTATAAGAAAGATAAGCACCCTCTCTGTGGGTAAATGTGCAGTGATGAGCCATTACCCTTTATCATGTCATCCTACAGGTCTGAGTTTTGTGTCTTTCAGACTCCAGGAGTGTCTTGTCAGTTGGCTACATACAGGGAAAAAAAAAAAAATCGGTCATCCAAGCAAGTGGGCCAAATGCATTTAGCCAGTCTGTCTGTCACTTCCAGGTCCTGCCACACTTCAGGCTTTGGAAGGAGCACCCAGGTAGAAGGTATTTGCAAGGACAATGAGCTATCTGGTGACCTTCACCAAACAATAGAGGTGCAGAGAGGAGGTGAGTAGAAAAGGAGGCATGTGTTTTAGAGATACATAGAAACCATCCTTCTGACGGTTGCTTAAAGGTCACCTCCCAGCAACGTCTTTCGAGGCTTTGTTATCTAAAATAACCAAAGCCTTCCTACCCTTCCCAGCTGTATGCCACAATTTCCTTTTGTAAAGGGAAACATAATAATTATACCTAATCTTTTAGGATGGTGGTGAGGGTTAAATGCACAAGGAAACATTTCAAATGGTGTATAACTCAATATCTTTAATAGTTGTCACATTTATCAATGGTATTGCTATTGTTTACTTATCTAATATTTATTGTGGCATGTGTAATGTCTGGAAAAATATGATCTTGGTTATCCCTTTATTGACATGGTTATTATCTAACTTCCTCATTCAATCTCAAGAAGCGCCTAAGCTACACTTCATTCTAAGTACTACATTCATTACATGTTAGCTGGAAACCAAGTGCGGTGGCTCAAGTTGTCATCCCAACATTTGAGAGGCTAAGAAAGAAGTTCAAAGCCTATTGGAGCTACCTGATGAGATTCCACCTCTAAAGAAATGTGTGTGTCCTCCATTGCTGGTGGGATTACAAGCTTGTACAACCACTCTGGAAATCAGTCTGGCGGTTCCTCAGAAAATTGGACATGGTACTACCTGAAGATCCAGCATACACCCAGAAGATGTTCCAACTTGTAATAAGGACACATGCTCCACTATGTTCATAGCAGCCTTATTTATAATAGCCAGAAGCTGGAAAGAACCCAGATGTCCCTCAACAGAGGAATGGATACAGAAAATGTGGTACATTTACACAATGGAGTACTACCCAGCTATTAAAAACAATGAATTTATGAAATTCTTGAGCAAATGGATGTATCTGGAGGGTATCAAACTGAGTGAGGTAACTCAATCACAAAAGAATTCACATGATATGCACTCACTGATAAGTGGATATTAGCCCAGAAACTTAGAATACCCAAGATACAATTTGCAAAACACACGAAATTCAAGAAGAAGGAAGACCAAAGTGCAGATACTTCACCTCTTCTTAGAATTGGGAACAAAATACCCATGGAAGGAGTTACAGACACAAAGTTTGGAGCTGAGAGGAAAGGATGGACTATTCAGAGACTGCCCCACCTGGGGATCCATCCCATAATCAGCCACCAAATGCAGACACTATTGCACATGCCCGCAAGATTTTGCTGAAAGGACCCTGATATAGCTCTCTCTTGTGAGGCTATGCCAGTGCCTGGCAAATACAGAAGTGGATGCTCACAGTCATCTGGATGGAACACAGGGCCCCCAAATGAGGAACTAGAGAAAGTACCCACGGAGCTGAAGGGATCTGCAACCCTATAGGTGGAACAACAATATGAACTAACCAGTACCCCCAGAGCTCGTGTCTCTAGTTGCATGTGTATCAGAAGATGACCTAGTCGGCCATCATTGGGAAGAGAGGCCCTTTGGTCTTGCAAACTATATATGCCAGAGGACAGGAGAACACCAGGGCGAAGAAGTGGGAGTGAGTGGGTAGGGGAGCAGGGCAGGAGCTGCGGGGAGGATATAGGGGACTTTCGGGATAGCATTTGAAATGTAAATGAAGAAAATAGCTAATAAAAAATTGAAAACAAAAACAAAACAAAAAAGAAGTGTGTTTGTGTGTGTGTGTGTGTGTGTGTGTGTGTGTGTGTGTGTGTTCAAGAGCATGTACAAGATTGATTATTTAGTAAACAGGCAACCATCACCCTCAGACTCATTCTGCCTCCCAAGAACATGTGTGTAGGACAGTTTATTTGAATTTGGGGCCTAGAGAAATGATGATATTGAAAAGTTACCAAACTTATCTATACAGGGATGAGGGTTTACGTGGAGATTAACACTTAACATATTTTGGTTCTACACCAATTATTATTCATGACCTATTGATTTAGCCAGACTGCTAATCATCTATTATGCAAGTGTGTTTTAAGTTCTTGCTCTGGGCCTTACCATCTGCCTTTTCCTCTGCATTATGTCCTGCATTTGCCATTTCCATACACCCACAGGAAAATAAGACTCAGCTCAGAACTTAGACTGGGGAAAACCTGGGAGCTACAAGCCCCCAAAGAGCAGGGTCTGAAAAGGCTTATAAATATTCCACTGCAGACACCTAATTTCCTCATAGATGACCGTTCTAGCCAGAATTAATTTGCCCAAGACCAGGCTATGTGGGTCCAGTTTTGTCCATCTGAAGATACGGCTTGCAGCTGTGTTTGTTCCAGTCAGCGAGTGAATGACCATTATCACAATCAAGATCTGTCGTCCATGGCTTACTATTCATTTCCTAATTCGTCATCACATTTTGTTCAAGCTTAATGCTGACCCATTGCATTTAACGCCACATTCCGCAGGCAGCACAGATCGGCCGCTGGGTTTATTGGAGGAAGTCAACCATCTCTTCCCCTGTCTGCTGCAGGAACACAGGGAAGAGAAATTAAGAGTTTTCCCTCTTGTTGTCTAGGAGTTCTGATTTGGTGAAAGCATTTCCTTTTCTCCCATTACTGCTTCCTTCCATCCACAATGCCAAGCTACCCCAAAGTGCTTAAAGCCCTGAGGCATTCAATATTCAAGCCATTATTCTGCTTGGCTTCCTCCCTAGCATAGTACCACACCCACATGCATGTGTGCACACACAAAGTATTAGCCAGTGGGCACTGTGTCACCTCATAGCAACTCCAACTAGCAAACCTCCTTCTCATTGATGTAAAATAAGGTAGGTAGATTTCATTGTCTCTGTATTCCCAGATGATGCTTGTGATGAAGGGCATGTTCAGTGATAACACAGTGCAGTATCCCTATATTTCTATCATCTCCACCCCACTTTCAAGATTTAAGATACATTGTTCAATTTTCCTTCCTGAAGCTGACATCCTAAATTTTAAATATAGTTATTTAAATAGGCTATCTTGCCAAACACACTGGTCCAAGACTTTAATCCCAGCACTTGGGAGGCAGGGACAGGCAGATCGCTATGAAGTGTGAGGCCACCCTGGTCTACATATTGAGTTTCATAGCAGTCAGGTCTGCATTGTAATATGCTATCTGAATACATAAATAAAATCTTGTCATTACTATACACACATATAGGCAATCCAGAATCATTTGCTAGGAATCAATCATAAGCAAAGAAAATTAAAAATCCTTTTAAAATTACAGCTAGAAACCATGTCTACCAAGGATGCAACCAGGAGCTTGTCTTCTGTTTAAATAGCAGTATAGCAAGTGTTCAAAGTGCTGGAGTCCTGATTTCATCGGAGGAGATTTTTCAGAATTGAGAAGGGCCATGCTGTCTCAAAAATGATGAGAGATACCAGGAGCATCCAAGGTCACCTCTAAGAATGTTACTTTGGTAAAATATCTGGATGGCTGATCTTAATGTTCACTGTTGCTAAAGGGCTACTGACTTCCTCCTCATCTCCTTGCCTGTAGATGTGACCAGGAAGCCAGGCTAGGAAGTGGATACTCAGAAATACATCCCCCTTCACAGGCATAGCGGGCTCCAGTATTATTTTCAGACTGTGATGCCTTCCCTGGCACTTCCCCAAGCCCACAGCTCTAGGAATCTCAGATCTTGGGTATCTGCGTTATCATTTTTTGTAAAGGAATCACTTGCCTGTGTACAACAAAAGCAGTTGCCGCTGTGTGCTTCTACAGCTTTTGTGGAGGCCTTCCTTTCTTCCTTTCATGTCGTTATAGGCATGTGTATGGATCTGGGAGCAGGAGCATACCCTTGTGAGAAAGCAAGCTGTCAGGAGAGGAATGACCGAGACATACAAGGGACAAGCTGCCTTCTGCTGATTCATTGGCAGGTGAGGGCTTCAGCTTTGGATGGAGTCTGGGCTTACAGTTCTCTCATTCTATCATTTTCAAGCAGCACAAAAGTTGGGCAAGCTGCTCACCACCCTTCTCCTCATTAGCAGAGGGGTCCTAATGACCTCCAGTCTACCGTGGTGTTGTCAGGACATAAGGAGTTATAGAAGATGGCCCCAGGCACATCAATAAACACTCATCCATGACCGGCCTCTTCCTCTCTGACCTTTATTTCTCTTTTTCACTTTGGCATCATTCACAGAGCACCAAAATCAACCCTCTTTTTGTTTGTTTGCTTGTTTGTTTTGCCTTTCAAATCCTGAGTCTCATCTGCAAAATGAAAAGGGAAAAAAAATAAGCTGTGAATTTCCATAATTTACTTGTGTTTTCTATGACTTGATTACGGCAAGTGATGTATGGGAGCTGAGCGGAATGACAAGGAAGGAACAGGGTGAAGAGGGAAGGACTTCATGCCAACAAGCCAAGCCGCCAGCCTCCGTTGTATAATCATTAGATGACTGCTGGAAGCTCTTGTCCCCTAAAGATTTGGGGGAAGAGAGAGTAACGACTAGAATCTATCAAATGGGGTGCATTTGTGAACAGATTTGAATTAAAGAATTATTGGTCTCTTCCCTGGCTAAGCTGGGGAATAGAGAGAGTATGTAGGAAAAAATAGAGAAACACTCCCCCCTGCTGCCTGCATGCTGGATAGCAATATAGATAATAAAAAAGAAAAGGAGAGGATAGATTCACCATCCCAGAAAAACATCCTCTAAATGTTTGCAAAGAATACCTCTGAGCAGATATTTAAATTTGTGTAGAATGTTGTCCCTGTTTAAAAGCTTTTTTTTTTTAATCTATGAGGGTTGTACAAATAATGATAAGATTTTGTTACAAGGGTTATGCTCTTTGCAGGACATTTTATTATCTGTTGCATTATTTGAACAACAACAAATGATCCTCAGTCAAAATGGCACAATCACTGTGAATTAAAACTCTTGTTTCTACCCAGAACACTTTGGAATGCAAATGTCCCCTACCTACATTTGTTGGCGGTGGTGGTGGTGTTGGCAGTGGTGTTGTTGTTGTTGTTGGTGGTGGTGGTGGTGGTGGTGGTGGTGGTGGTGGTGGTGGTGGTGGTGGTAGTGTTTTGTTCTTTTTCCTGGTATCCACACTGATGATTCGTTCTTATCTCCATGAACTGCAGCATAGCCAAGCTTTGATTCCACTGAACTTTAGAGGCCAGTGCTCAGAATTAGAAAGGTTTAATACCACCAAGCTTTCTCTTAAAAAGCCAAAGGAGAAGGAAAAAGTCTTTTTGCTTCTGCTGAACTGTTTCTGTAAAGGACAGAGGCAAACACTAACAGCACTGACTTTTAGCTCCGTGGATGCCACTGATACGGGCACCTCCCGAGGATGGCAGGTCTGCCAGCCCTTGATGCAACCCAGGTTTGGCTTATTGTATTCCAGAGAGGTAGAAAATTGTCTTCCAATGTAGAGAGTGTGCCAGCAGGCTTGCCAAGGTCAAAGAAAAATTGAATTACCCACAACAAACACTCACCACACAATCGAATTACACTAATCAGAAAAACATTTGATGTTGCAACTGACTTTTCCAGAAAACTTACCTTTGAATCACTCTGAGCCACATGTCAGCATCCTGTTGACCAAGTTCTTCTAATAGCCAGATTCTTAAAATAGCAAGTCGGTTAAGACTTGCCTATCTACACATGTTCCACTATGTTCATAGCAGCCCTATTTATAATAGCCAGAAGCTGGAAAGAACCCAGATGTCCCTCAACAGAGGAATGGATACAGAAATTATGGTACATTTACACAATGGAGTACTACTCAGCTATTAAAAAGAATGAATTTATGAAATTCCTAGCCAAATGGATGGACCTGGAGGGCATCATCTTGAGTGAAGTAACACAATCACAAAAGAACTCACACAATATGTATTCACTGATAAGTGGATATTAGCCCAAAACTTAGGATACCCAAGATTTAAGATACAATTTGCTAAACGCATGAAACTCAAGAAGAATGAAGACCAAAGTGTGGACACTGTGCACCTTCTCAGAATTGGGAACAAAACACCCAGGGAAGGAGTTACAGAGACAAAGTTCGTAGCGGTGATGAAAGGATGGACCATTTAGAGACTGCTGTACCCAGGGATCCATCCCATAATCAACTTCTAAACGCTGACACCATTGCATACACTAGCAAGATTTTGCTGAAAGGACCCAAATATAGCTATCTCTTGTGAGACGATGCTGGGGCCTAGCAAACACAGGAGTGGATGTTCACAGTCAGCTATTGGATGTATCACAGGGCTCCCAATGGAGAAGCTAGAGAAAGTACCCAAGGAGCTAAAGGGATCTGCAACCCTATTGTTGGAACAACATGATGTTCTAACCAGAACCCCGGAGCTCTTGTCTCTAGCTGCATATGTATCGAAAGATGGCCTAGTTGGCCATCAATGGAAAGAGAGGCCCATTGGACTTGCAAACTTTATATGCCCCAATATAGGGGAATGCCAGGGCCAAAAGAATGGGAATGGGTGGGTAGGGAAGTGCGGGGCGCTATGGGGGACTTTTGGGATAGCATTGGAAATGTAATTGAGGAAAATATGTAATAAAAATATTAAAAAAAAAAATTCTAATAAAAGAATCAAATTTAAAAAAAAAAAAAAAAAAAAAGACTTGCCTATCTACCCACATCCCTTTGGCTCCACCCAGTGGCCACCTTCAGTCATAGTTGGCAATTTCCACACATTTCTTTTTTGTTTGTTTGTTTGTTTCATTTCATTTTATTTCAGTTCATTTCTGTTAAAATCACTTCAGTTCAGTTCAGTTCAGTTTAGTTCAGTTCAGTTCAGATCAGATCAGATCAGCTCAGTGCAGTTCTGTTCAATTTGAAGCAGTTAGTTTAGTGTAGTTCCGAGGCAGTTTTTCCAAGCAGAGCAATTCAGTCAGAAGCTGAGAGAAGCCAATTTCTTTTTTTTGTTTTTTTTTTTTTAATTTTTAATATTTTTATTACATATTTTCCTCAATTACATTTCCAATGCTATCCCAAAAGTCCCCCATAGCGCCCCCCACTTCCCTACCCACCCATTCCCATTCTTTTGGCCCTGGCATTCCCCTATATTGGGGCATATAAAGTTTGCAAGTCCAATGGGCCTCTCTTTCCAGTCATGGCCGACTAGGCCATCTTTCGATACATATGCAGCTAGAGACAAGAGCTCCGGGGTACTGGTTAGTTCATCATGTTGTTCCAACTATAGGGTTGCAGATCCCTTTAGCTCCTTGGGTACTTTCTCTAGCTTCTCCATTGGGAGCCCTGTGATACATCCAATAGCTGACTGTGAGCATCCACTCCTGTGTTTGCTAGGCCCCGGCATCGTCTCACAAGAGACAGCTATATTTGGGTCCTTTCAGCAAAATCTTGCTAGTGTATGCAATGGTGTCAGCATTTAGAAGCTGCTTATGGGATGGATCCCTGGATACGGCAGTCTCTAAATGGTCCATCCTTTCATCACAGCTACGAACTTTGTCTCTGTGACTCCTTCCATGGGTGTTTTGTTCCCAATTCTAAGAAGGGGCACAGTGTCCACACTTTGGTCTTCATTCTTCTTGAGTTTCATGCGTTTAGCAAATTGTATCTTATATCTTGGGTATCCTAAGTTTTGGGCTAATATCCACTTATCAGTGAATACATATTGTGTGAGTTCCTTTGTGATTGTGTTACCTCACTCAAGATGATGCCCTCCAGGTCCATCCATTTGGCTAGGAATTTCATAAATTCATTCTTTTTTAATAGCTGAGTAGTACTCCATTGTGTAAATGTACCATAATTTCTGTATCCATTCCTCTGTTGAGGGACATCTGGGTTCTTTCCAGCTTCTGGCTATTATAAATAGGGCTGCTATGAACATAGTGAAGCATGTGTCCTTCTTACTGGTTGGGACATCTTCTGGATATATGCCCAGGAGAGGTATTGCTGGATCCTCCGGTAGTACTATGTCCAATTTTCTGAGGAACCGCCAGACTGATTTCCAGAGTGGTTGTACAAGCTTGCAATCCCACCAACAATGGAGGAGTGTTCCTCTTTCTCCACATCCTCGCCAGCATCTGCTGTCACCTGAATTTTTTATCTTATCCATTCTGACTGGTGTGAGGTGGAATCTCAGGGTTGTTTTGATTTGCATTTCCCTGATGATTAAGGATGTTGAACATTTTTTCAGGTGCTTCTCTGCCATTCGGTATTCCTCAGGTGAGAATTCTTTGTTCAGTTCTGAGCCCCAATTTTAATGGGGTTATTTGACTTTCTGGAGTCCACCTTCTTGAGTTCTTTATATATATTGGATATTAGTCCCTTATCTGATTTAGGATAGGTAAAGATCCTTTCCCAATCTGTTCGTGGTTTTTTTTTTTTTTTTTTGCCTTATTAATGGTGTCTTTTGCCTTGCAGAAGCTTTGCAGTTTCATGAGGTCCCACTTGTCAATTCTCGATCTTACAGCACAAGCCATTGCTGTTCTATTCAAGAATTTTTCCCCTGTGCCCATATCTTCAAGGCTTTTCCCCACTTTCTCCTCTATAACTTTCAGTGTCTCTGGTTTTCTGTGAAGTTCCTTGATCCACTTAGACTTGACCTTAGTACAAGGAGATAGGAATGGATCGATTCGCATTCTTCTACATGTTAACAACCAGTTGTGCCAGCACCATTTGTTGAAAATGCTGTCTTTCTTCCACTGGATGGTTTTAGCTCCCTTGTCGAAGATCAAGTGACCGTAGGTGTGTGGGTTCATTTCTGGGTCTTCAATTCTATTCCATTGGTCTATTTGTCTGTCACTATACCAGTACCACGCCGTTTTTATCACAATTGCTCTGTAGTAAAGCTTTAGGTCCGGCATGGTGATTCCACCAGAGGTTCTTTTATCCTTGAGAAGAGTTTTTGCTATCCTAGGTTTTTTGTTATTCCAGATGAATTTGCAGATTGCACTTTCTAATTCGTTGAAGAATTGATTTGGAATTTTGATGGGGATTGCATTGAATCTGTAGATTGCTTTTGGCAAGATAGCCATTTTTACAATGTTGATTCTGCCAATCCATGAGCATGGGAGATCTTTCCATCTTCTGAGATCTTCTATAATTTCTTTCTTCAGAGACTTGAAGTTTTTATTATACAGATCTTTCACTTCCTTAGTTAGAGTCACGCCAAGATATTTTATATTATTTGTGACTATTGAGAAGGGTGCTGTTTCCCTAATTTCTTTCTCAGCCTGTTTATTCTTTGTGTAGAAAAAGGCCATTGATTTGTTTGAGTTAATTTTATATCCAGCTACTTCACCGAAGCTGTTTATCAGGTTTAGGAGTTCTCTGGTGGAATTTTTAGGGTCACTTATATATACTATCATATCTTCTGCAAAAAGTGATATTTTGACTTCATCTTTTCCAATTTGTATCCCTTTGATCTCCTTTTGTTGTCGAATTGCTCTGGCTAGGACTTCAAGTACACTGTTGAATAGGTATGGAGAAAGTGGACAGCCTTGTCTAGTCCCTGATTTTAGAGGGATTGCTTCAAGCTTCTCACCATTTACTTTGATGTTGGCTACTGGTTTACTGTAGATTGCTTTTATCATGTTTAGGTATGGGCCTTGAATTCCTGATCTTTCCAAGACTTTTATAAGACCCAACAAAGATAGAAAACTTCAGACCAATATCCCTTATGAATAGTTTAAAATAGAACTTTAGCGCGAGCGCACGTGCTCACACAGAATCATTAACCATGATATGTAATAACTACGATAAAAAGAAATTCTCCCAAGAACCTAGGGCTGAAGAGAGTTAACTAGCAAAACAAACCTGAAAGGTATTCTCTTTTGGGATAAGCTTGTCTCTACCCACAAGATATCAGCGAAGTTACTGCTTTAATCAGGCCTTAGAGCGTCTGGAATGAATCACTGCAGAGTGCAGATAGACAGGAGTTCAGCTTTTAATGGTGCAGGTCAGAGTCCTACAGCACTTTTAGCAGAAGCCTTTTCGAACTTGCTGGAAGGGGCCACTTAGTGCTCAGCCCTGCAAGCCAAGCCAAAATTGTGTGCACACTCGGTCGCAAAGAGAGGTTTATTGGTCCACAGTGCAGCCCAGAAGGCCGGCAGCTAGCAAGCAAGGACTAAGGCGTGTAATTACAGACGCCAGTAAACTCGGGGGCCTTTTTGAAGCCCTCCAGAAACGCAGAGCAACTAGGGGCTCTACAGTCCATGGTGAGAAAGTGAAACAAAGATTATCGCCAATGCACGGCTGCACTGTCACAGAACGTCTGCATTCAATTCTGAACCTCATTCAACTTGGGAAGCCCCAAGACTCATGCTACTGCAGTATCCTTCAGCGCCCCCTACTGGGAGAGTTTAACACCAGGCTTGTTTTTAATGCGGAATGGTGAGCATCCTTTAGTTCAACACTGCACATCTTGAAGGGCATATTTTCAGCTGAGATGCAAAAGATCGTAAACACCTCCCTCAGATACATCACTTACATTCAAATCTTTTGTCGCAGAGTCTGCAAAACGAGACGACGCCTGTCAGACCTGATTTCTGTGTGTGCTTAGGTAACACGAAGAAAGAAACTCCATAGCTTAGTCCCCATTCTCTCTCACGTGTAAATTCCACGTGATAAATGCGCTCCCTAACACAGGATTCTTTTTCCCATCTTTTCAATACTTTACTTTTTTAAAATTCACTTTAGATCCCCATCACAGACACACACACACCGCTCCTCTCCTTCCAGTCCCACCCTAACAATCCCTCCCTCCACTGCCTCATCCCCTTCTCCTCAGAGAAGCTCCCCCTGGGATACTATGCCATCCTGGGATATCTAGTACCAGCAGGAAAGGCATACCTGGCAGTCAAGGTAGGGGGAAGGGGGTCCAATGTCAGGGAACCGAGACCTGGACAGCCCCGCTCCACTTGTTAAGAGACCCACGTGAAAAGACCAAGCTGCGCATTTGCTACAGATGTGTAGAAGGTCTAGGTCTAGCTTCTGCATGTTCCCTGGTTGGTGCCCCAGTCTCTGTGAGCCCTCATGGTCCCAGGTTAGTTGGCTCTATAGATCTTCTTGTAGTGTCATTAACCCCTCCGACTTACTTATTTCTATCCCTCATTCATCCACAAGACTCCCCAAGCCCTGCTTGATATTTGGCTGTGGGTCTCTGCATCAGCTTCCATCCACTGCTGAATAAGACTCTCGGGAAACAGTTATGCAGACATGCAGACAGTTCCTGTCTGCAAGCATAGCAGAAGATAGTTAATAGTGTCAGGGGTTAACTGTCTCACATAGCATGAGTCTCAAGTTGGGACAGTCGTTGGTGGGCTGTTCCCTCAGTCTCTGTTCCATCTTTATCCAGGCACATCTTGTAGGCAAGACAAATTTGTAGATAAAGTTTTGTGGGTGGATTGCTGTCCTCCTCACTCCTCTGGAAGTCCTGCCTGGCTATAGGAGGTAGCCACTTCAGGCTCTATAGGCCCCTTTGGTAGGAATCTCAGCTAGAGTCACCCCCATAGACTCCCCATATCCTACCCAGGCCTCCAGCTAGTCACCAGAGATGCTCTCCCCCTTTCCATCCTCATTCTTAGCTCTCTCCCAGCCCCCACACATCCTTAATCACCACTCTTTCCCACTCCTTGCCCCCTCTCCTACCCAATTTCCTCTTTCTACACACCTCTGATAACTATTTAGTTTCCCCTTCTGAGTAAGAGTCCCAAATCCTCCCTTGGGACCTCTTGATTACCCAGTTTCTATGGCTCTGAATTCACCGGACTCTAACAGAATAAACAAATTCGATGTTCAATGCATTGTTCAAGTGCACTAAGTGCGAGATACAAGCTCAAAAACTGTCACTTCCTTCTTTCTTTTCCAATCAGTTCACATCTTTCTCCCACAAGTTGGAGCCAAATTATTAGCATGTCTGAAATGTTCAGCTCAAGACTGGATGTGGTCCAGTGATCAAAGGGGGAAAAGGTGGTTAGAAGGGCACTTTGCCCTTAAAGGGTCTGAAGCATAGGGAACAGCAAAGATGAAAATGTGTTTATCTTCAGAGAAAAATTCAAAGGGACAATTTTAACATATTTATTTGTGTGTGAGAGAGAGAAAGAGGGGGTGAGGGAGACAGAAAGAGAGAGAGCCTGCATCCTGAATGCATGTATGTGCACCCCATTGGTGCAAGTGCCCGCAGAGGCCAGAAGAAGACAATGGTAGTTGAAGAACTGTGGTTGCAGACAGTTGTGAGCACTCTGATGTGGGTGCTGGGAACTGAATCCCTGGGTCTTATGCAAGAACAGGAAGTATTCTTAGTCACTGAGCTATCTCTGTGACCCAACCTTGAGAATTTCTATTTGGTACATAATAAATAGGCTTTAAAGGGCATGAAAAGTATGCTGATATGTGCTAGTCATTGAAAACTGTGTCAACTGTTTCATGTTCTTTGATAGGTAGGATTACTATTGTGAAAATGACCATTCTAGCAAAATCAATTTACAGATTCAATGAAATATTAATCAAAATCCCTATCTCACTCTTCACAAAGATAAAAAAAAAAGCCTAAAAGTAATATGGAATCACACACACACACAAAACCCTAGGTAGCTAAAAACAATCCTGAGCAGAAAGAATAATGAGAGATGGATATCCAGTCCAAATTTGAGATATATTATAGAGATATAATAATAGAAACAATAAGGTACTGACACAGAAACAGATATGCAGGCCAATGGAATAAAATAGAAGACCCAAACGTTGATACACATAGATACAGCCACCTGATACTTGACAAGGAGGCTGAAAGCAAGAAAGCATCTTCAACAAATGATACTGAAAAAAAAAAACGGAATATCTACACTGAGAAGAATGAAATGAACCTTATCTGTCATCCAGGCAGAAACTAACCCAACACGGATCAAAGCTCTGCCTTTGAAACCCAAAATGTGAAAGCTACTGGAAGGGAACATACAAAGGACACTACCACACACAGATGAAGGACGGAATTTTCTGAATAGAACTCCATTCGCCCAGAAATTATGTCCAAGATTGACAAATGAGACCTCACAAAACTAAAAATCTTCAGCACATCTGAGGAAATGACCCAGGGAAGAAAAGAGAGAAGCTAAAAAAAAAAAAAGTGAAGAAACCCACAGAGCTGCAAAGAATCTTTGCCAGCTATAAGTCTGACAGAGTGCTGATATCTAGAATGCACAAAGAACTCAAAAAACAAAGAGTCAAGGAAACAAATGACTCAATTAAAAACTGGGCAAGCAATCTGGGCAGAGACTTCTCAAAAGATGAAACAAAAAGTGGCTTAGAAATAAAAAGTGTTCGTCATCTCTAGCAGTTAGAAAAATGCAAATTACAACGACTTTGAGATCTTACCTCATACCAGTCAGAATGGCTAAGGCTAACATAACAACTGATGAGAAGCACTTAAAGAAATGGTCAACATCCTTAGCCATTAGGGAAATGAAAATCAAGAGATTCCACTTCACACCAGTCAGAATGGCTAAGATCAAAAACTCAAACAACAGCACATGCTGGCTAGGATGTGGAGAAAGAGGGACACTTCTCCAGTGCTGGTATGATTGCAAACTGGTACAACACTCTGGAAAATCAATCCAGAGGTTCCTCAGAAAATTGGAAATAGTTCTATCTGAAGACCAAGCTGTACCGTACCTGAGCATATACCTGAAAGATGCTCCAACAAGGACACATGCCCCCCTATGTTCATAGCAGTCTTATTTATAATAGCCAGAAGCTGGAAACAACCCAGATGTCCCTCAACCAAAGAATGGGTATAAAAAATGTGATGCATTTACACAATGGAATGCTACACAGTTATTAAAATTGAGGACTTTGCATATTTTCCAGGCAAATGGATGGAACTGGAAAATATGATCCTGAGTGAGGTAACCCAGACTAAAATGACATACATGGTTTGTACTCACTGATAAGTGGATATTAGCCCAATATCTCAGAATATCCATGATACAACTCACAGACCATATGAAGCTTAACAAGAAGGAAAGCCAAAGTGTGGATGCTTCAGTCCTACTTAGAAGAGGAAACAAAATAACCACAGGAAGCAGAGGGAGGGAGGGACCTGGGTGGGAGAGGAGGCAGGGAAGGGAAAGGGGGTGCAGGATCAGGTATAGGAAGAGACAGAAGAGAAGTCCAGAGGACCAGGAGAATGAATATTAATATGTAGCAGTAAGGGTCTGAGAATGGAGGGGGCAGGAGGACCACTAGAAAGTCACAGACTCCAGGTATGTAAGAGGCTTCCAGGACCCAATGGTGATGACATTAGCTGAAATGCCCAACAGCAGGGAGATAGACCCTGAAGAGACAACCTCCAGTAGATAAACATGGGCCCCAGTTGAAGTATGGGGCCACCCCACACATCTCAATTTTTTTAACCCAGAATTGTTCCTGTCTATAGAAAATGCAGGGACAAAAATGGAGTAGAGGCTGAAAGAAAGGCTATGCAGAAACCTCCCCACTTTGGGATCAATCCCATCCGCAGACACCAAACCCCGACACTATGCAGGCAGGGGCCTGGTATGGCTGTCCTCTGAGAACCTCTTGCAGCACATGACTAAGACAGATGCAGATACTCACAGCCAACCATTGGACTGAGCCCAGGGACTCCAATGGAAGAGATAGAGGAAGTACTGAAGGAGCTGAAGAGGATTGCAACCCCATAGGAAAAATGACAGTATCAACTAACCAGAGCCCTCAGGGCTCCCAGAGGCTAAGCCAACAACCAAAGAGCATACTTTTTGGTTTTGTTGGTGTCTCCTGGTACATATGTAGCAGAGGACCGACTTGTCTGGCCTCAGTAGGAAAGGATGCCGTTAATCCTGTAGAAACTTGATGATCCAGGGAAGGGGAATGCTGTCAGGGTGAGGCAGGAGTGGGTGGGTGGGTGGGTGGGTAGAGCACCCTCTCAGAAGAAAATGGGAGGAGGTGGAGTGAAGATCTCATGGAGGGGGAACCAGGAAGGCAACATTTAAAATGTAAATAAGCTGGGCATGGTGGCACACGCCTTTAATCCCAGCACTTGGGAGGCAGAGGCAGGCCGTTTTCTGAGTTCGAGGCCAACCTGGTCTACAAAGTGAGTTCCAGGACAGCCAGGGCTATACAGAGAAACCCTGTCTCGAAAAACAAAAAAACCAAAATGTCCCGAGCTATCGTTCTCGCCGGCAAGAACACACTCAGACAACCAGATTCTTCTGCAGCAAAAAGCTTTATTGCTTCTTCAAGAGGGAAGACCCAGACCCTGGAAAATGGCGTTGCTTATATAGCCCTCAGCCATGGCGTTTCAGCACCTAATGTGGCGTGTCAGCTCCTGATTTGTTGCTCGCCCTTCACTCCATTACTACGCCCCGAGACGGGCAGTGACTAGGCGTGAGTTCACTCTCGCACCTGCATACAAGGCTTGTTTACTAGTTAGGCACAGCGGAGGCCGGAGCCATCTTATAATGGCGATTGCTCATGGCACGGCTCTCCACACCAAAAAACAAAACAAAACAAGAAAAATAAGGAGAAAATTGACAAATAGGCTGGCGAGACAGTTCAGAGGATAAAGGTACTTGCCACTAAGACCGACAATCTGAGTTCTGTCTCCAGGTCCCATGCAGTGAAGGAGAAAACTGGCTCCCAGAAGCTATTTTCTGATCTCCACACATACCTCATGGCATGCACACACACGCGTACACACACATACATGTACATGCATACATACATAAGTAAATAAATAAATCTGTTTTGAAAGAAAATTAAGGAGGAAAGGGTTGCATGAATATTTCTTAAGAATTCACCAATGGATGGCAGATACAAAAACCCTTATATAACCACTGAAAATGGGGTTTGAAACAAGAAAATAACTCATTACAAATGTCATGATGACCATTATGAAATAAAAAGCAACTTTTTTTTTAATGGAGAGGCTGTGAAAGATGTGGGCCCCTAACATGGTGCTGGTTGGAATGGGAAAATGGCAGAAGCTGCGTGGGGAATATGTGGAGAGTCCTGAAAACATACGACATGGAACCGTTCTGTGGTATAGCATTTCCATCCTTGAATATATTCCCTAATGCAGCAACACTAGTAATAATCAAACAGCAGGAGCCTAATTGCTTTCACTAAAGAATGACTCCATAAGTAAAATATGGCCTAAGAGTATGTCTTAGCTTAGTTTCAAAAACACCCTGACAGAAGCAACTTAGGGGTGACACAGTTTGTTGTAGATCACAGTTCTGGGTCCTGGAAGTCAAAGAGGCAGAAGCTTGAGAGAAGCAGTTAGATTACATCCTCAGTTGAAGAAAGGAGGGCACGCATGCTTCTGCTAAGCTTGACCTTCTTTACTCTTAAACAATACAGAATGCCCTGCTATGGAATCCTGCCACTCACAGTGAGTGCAGGACAATCCCTACAGTGCTCCCAGGCCAACCTGATCTAAGACAAAATCCCTCGTAAAGCCTCTCTTCCCAGATGATTCTAGATTGTTGTATCAGGTTGACAAAACTAGTTATCATCACAGCAAATATAGCAATATTCTTTCAAATACTGAATAAGCCCATTTAACTAAGAATCCTAAGGCAGACAAATTATAGTCAGAAACTAATATAGCATGTGTCAGAGTGTAAGACAGTAACCGGAGTGAGTTCATTGTTTCATGTGTACAAAGTTTCATGTGGAAAAGATAAAAATAATTTCTTTAGGTGGACGATGGTGGGTTTTGCAAATTAATATAAATATGCCTAACATCATTGATATGTATGCTTAGAAATAGCAAGAGTTTCTTTCATCATTTTGTTTTGCTAGACAGTCATTCTCTTTAAAATTAGCATATAGAATAATGGATTTAGTTAACATATTCACAAATGTAAATCATGTGCTTTGTCCATACTAACTCTCAAACTCATCCATTTCTTAGGCTCCTACTACAGCTCTTAAACAGTTAACTCATGCCTGCAATGGCAGTGTTCATCTGTTCATGGAGGCACAGCTCTTGTGATAGTACTGCCTTCTAAAGACTCCATCACTACACTGGCTGTTAAGTTACCAACACATGACCTCAGAGAGTCACATTGGAACTGCATCAAAGGGCATCCTGCTGCTGGATTGGTGGGCTTGGACAGTCTATTTATTATTTTTCCCAACATGTTCTACAGTATTTTCTAAAACTCCTTGGAGGGAAGAAGGTCAGTCCCCAGCCAACCAAAGAATTGTTCAACCAATAGTAGAAGCTCATTTGTCTCCATTTGGTTGAGAAGATTCAAGGAGTACCATGTAAACATGCTTGCCACCATCCTGATGCTCGTTCTTCTAGATGAATTTCACACTGCATCACCTTTGACTCCTTCAAAGCAGGTTTGTGACCATAGTTGTAAATATGTGTCATCTGTGTTCCCAGCTGCCCTTTCCTAAGCCTTAGAAGGCAGCTAAGCAAGTATAGCGTACATTCCTGGTAACATGTAACATCCGTTTCCACAGTGTGCTCCATGAGGGTGCACCACTCCCTGAGAGCTGCCACATGAAAGACAACTTGCCATCCTGAATTATTACTCTTATGTTTGCCTTGTGTGCAGCACTAAGAACAAGGACTTGTCAGGATTTTTTTTTTTTTAATGGAAAAGAAACTGGTATTTATTTAGCATCTAAAATGCAGCACACTAGGTCTGAAGTGTGTTTGTTTGTCTGTTTGTTTGTTTGTTTGTTTTACCTAGTACCTTTCAAAGTTTAAGCAAAACACTTCATGGAAGAAAAAAGCATAAACAGCAGTAAGCAATTAAGAAAAGTGAAATGTTGCAGCTAACCTGAACCTCTGGGAGTTCCCAGACACAAAGCCACCAACCAGGCAGCATATACCAGCTGGTCAGAGACCCCCTGACACAAATATAACAGAGGACTGCCTGGTCTGGCCTCAGTGGGAGGAAATGTGCCTAATCCTAGAGAGACTTGAGGCCCCAGGGAGTGAGGAGACCTGGTGGTGGGGAAGCATCCACTTGGAGACAGGGAGAGGAGGAAGGAATGGGATGAGGAACAGTGGGGGGAGGGACAGGGAGGTGGGCAATAGCTGGATTGTAATATTATAATAATAATAATAATAATAATAATAATAATAATAATAATAATAAAGAAAAATGAGACACGAGCTTACTTTGGAAAGTAATGCCAATGCATAGATCATATCCAGCTCAGCCAAGTTAAAACTCAAGTTTGACTACTTGGCAGGTCACACTCCATCAACTGTGGATAGTCAATATATATTTGACCCAAGGAAACAGACATAACCAGCCATGTGTGATTACAGCACACATGTGTAGTCATGGCAGTAGAGCCATGAAGGCAGGAGTATCAGCAGCTAAAGCTCACCATCAGCTGCACAAGGAGTCCAAAGACAGCCTGGCTAGGAGACTGTCTCAAAAAAAAAAAAAAGAAAAAAAAAAAAGAAAAAATCTGAGTTCTCCACTTAACCACTACAGACAAATCATCCAGAGTCCAGAACAAGGAAAGAGATGCATTATCTCATCCTGAGCAAGCTTTTAAAAACTAATAATGTAGAAAATGATTGCATGCCAAAAATAAATAAAAAATAAGTCTGATAGCCAAAAGTGGGTGGGGGTGGTAAGACAGATTCAGTGGTCTGCAAGGCTAATAACTTACTGGCAGCTCCCTCTGCAGATTTGCTTTCTCAAACATTAGCACATTAGATATTCTGCTAATGGAGTCAAAAAAAGTGCCCTCTCGAATCCCAAGTGAAGTGTACACAGGCATTCACTGCAGAGATGTGTTTTTCTGACTTTTCTTTTGGCTTTTCTTCCTGTCTGTTCCTAGGACCTCATTAGAAACAGACAAAAGGAGAACAGAGGCACACCTGACAAAGAAAAGCTCTCCCTCTCCACATCATCCATTCCTGGTAGCTTAGAAAGGACCCTGAACCTGATCTTACCTGGGGGGTGGGGGGGAGCATGTAAATAATTCTTAAAATGTTTGCTGCCTAAGCCCCTAAAGGAGAAGTGTTTTAATCTTTTTTTTTTTTTTTTTTTCCGAGACAGGGTTTCTCTGTATAGCCCTGTGTCCTGGAACTCACTGTAGACCAGGCTGGCCTCGATCTCAGAAATTCACCTGCCTCTGCCTCCCAAGTGCTGGGATTAAAGGCGTGCGCCACCACGCCCAGCTGTGTTTTAATCTTTCAAGTGACTGTGTAGGTTTAGTACTGGCCTCCTCTCTTCCAGGTCCCTAAATGACAGGAACCTACCAGACCAAGGAACACCAGGAAAATCACTACTACATTTGGCGGGGAGGGGAGGGGATTAATTAAAATAAACACTCCTCAATGTGCTTATGATATGTGAAAAGCTTTGAATCTCCGGGGGGAGGGGGGTCCTAAGGGTACCTGGCCAGCAGTTGCCCTCTCAGACTGTATAAGCAGGGCAGAAGAGGAGTGAGTGGGTAACACCACACCCACTCACATTCTGTCTGTCCTGCAGAGGCCGCATCACCCTAGTGAGTATGACTTATACAACTGATGGTATGGCAAGATCCTGGAATCCACTGAACTGTCCTGACCAGGAACCAGGATCATCACACACTGAAGTCAGTATAGGAGTAGAAAGAGACCACAGGACACTCACCCATCAAAGTAAGGTACACACTAATTAGATCAAATTAATGTAACTACTAAGAATGACAGTAACTATCCGTTACAATTGAACTTTCCACATTGTATCCCATTGCTTATTCTCACCAATCCCATAAGATACACACTCATATCAACCTTGTTCACAAGTTGCAAGCTGTTAACAGATTGGTCACAGACTTACCACTGTGAATGAAATCCAAAAAATTGCAGAAGGTAAGAAAACCTGCGTGTTCTGAGTAGTTGTGGTCACACTTGAACTTAGCTTCCCACCAAATTGGTCCTTAGTCCTAGAAATCATCATAACGACAATCCTTTAAGGTGTGCCTCGTTAAAGGACGTTGATTCTGACCCCTTGGATGGAGGATAAGGACAATTTTATAGGGCTAGGAGGTGGGCCCTGGGAATAACCTGGGGAGGAGGTCAGAAGAGAATAATAAGTAGGAGTGGCCAATCTTCTCTCATATATATTTGGCATATGTGAATCTATACCTATAGAGAGAGATGCCCAACAAGGGTTCTGGGATAAGATGGTTTGGTATGTATTACTTCTACTAGAGCACATCTAATGGACTGATGCAAAGTCAGTTAGCAAGAAGAAATAGAACAATGCCCAAGAAGAAAAATACAGAAACAGGAGTGGGGTGGGGGAATTCCAGGCCTGTGTGGTCAAAATAGGTTATTAGACCTTGGCAGGAATGCTGTGCCACAGTGTGAAAGGCCCCCCTGGGTTCTGAGCTCTACCTTGGGGAGTGTCGTTGTATATGTATGAAGTAGAGGAAATGACTTATTACAGTCTGTGACCCTACTAGCACAATTTTGTAGAAGATATCCTTTACCAAGAGCAACCCAGCCTGGCAGTGGTGGTGCATGTCTTTCCTCCCAGCACTTGAAAGGGAGAGGCAGGTGGATTTCTGAGTTAGAGGACAGCCTGGTCTTCAGAGTGAGTTCCAGGACAGCCAGGACTACACAGAGAAACCCTGTTTCGAAAAAACAAAAACAAAGAAACAAAGAAACAAAGAGCAACCCAAGAGGATAACTACCATCCACTATGTTGAAGAACCACTTTGAGGGCTAGTGTCCAGAACACAGGGCTTTACCATTTTGGTAAGGGGAGATGAAGCCCCAGAATTATTCTTCACCTGCAGAACCCCAGTGGGAATTCTTGAACACTTCATAGAAAATGCTCCTGAACACAAGAGGCGGGAACTGCAGCTAATCTGAACAAGTGGAAGACTGCAAATTCCTTTAGCATTTATATGAGCTCTCAAGGTGTGGGTTTATCCCACATCCTAAACGTGGGAGACAACTGAGGCTCACAGGGGATTAATAAGAGAAGCTTAACAGCCTTTGGTGTTCACTGTTCTTGGCATGCTTCTAAAACAGACTGATTCTTGGGCTGAAATCCAAGCCAATTGAATCTGACTTTGGAGTGCAGCCTAGAAATCATCTATTTCTGGAAAGACTTCCCAAATTATTATAATATGTGGACAGATTGTATTGAAAAGAACTACACTGAAGGAGAGAGAGAGAGAGAGAGAGAGAGAGAGAGAGAGAGAGAGAGAGAGAGAGAGAGAGAGCAGAGGAAGAGGGACAGGGAGAGGCACAGGGACAGGAAAAGAGACAGAATGGTAGGAACAATCGTTCTTGGTTTTCTCTTTTAATTTATTTATTCACTTTAATATTGGCTCCCCCCAGTACCCCCTCATTAGGTCCTATCCCCATTCTTCCCTGCCCTTCTCCTCTGAGAAAGGGGAGCCACCCTCTGGGTATCACCCTACCTCCACCTCACTCTCCTGGCACATCAAGTCACTGTAGGACTAGGCACATTTCCTCCCATTGAAGCCAGACAAGGTGGTCCAGTTAGGGGAACAGCATCCTCAGTCAGCTAGGCAACAGATTCCGAGACAGCTCCTACTCCAGTTGTTGGAACACTAACAAGAATATCAAACTGCACATCTGCTACATGTGTGCACGGGGCCTAGGTCCAGCCCATGCTCACTCTTTGGTTGGTGGTTCAGCCTCTGGGAGCCTCCAAGTGTCCAGGTTGGATGTCTCTGTTGGTCTTCCTGTGGAGTCCTTATCCTCTTTGTGTCCCCCTCACCAATTCTTCCATAAGTGTCCCCAACCTCCATTCAATGTTGGCTATGGGTATCTGCATCTCTTTCAGTCTGATGCTGGGTAGAGCCTCTCAGGTCTACACGCTTTACAGAGTATCATTGATAGTGTCAGGAATTGATTCTTGCCCATGGGAAAGGTCTTAATTTGGGTTAGTCATTGGTTGGCCATTCCCTCCATCTCTGCTCTATCTTTGTCTTTGCACATCCTGGAGGCAGGACACATTTGGGGTCAAATATTGTGGGTAGGTTCCTGCCCTTATCCCTCTACTGGGAGTCCTGCCTGGCTACAGGAAATAGCCACTTCAGGACCCATATCCCCCACTTCTAGGAGTCTCACGGAGAGTTGACCCCAGGTGTTTACCCTGGAGCCTCTCCAAATACCATATCTCTGGCACACCCAGGGATTGCCCCACCCACCCAGCACAGATTTATCTCTCCTGGTCTCCCTACACCTGATCTCCAACCCCTGCCCCATCCCATCTCCCATTCAGTCCCCTCCCTCGACTCACTTTCTTTTTGTTGTTGTTGTTGGGTTTTTTTGGTTTTTGAGACAGGGTTTCTCTGTGTAGCTCTGGCTGTCCTGGAACTCACTCTGTAGACCAGGCTGGCCTCGAACTCAGAAATCTGCCTGCCTCTGCCTCCCGAGTGCTGCGATTAAAGGCGTGCGCCACCACGCCCGGCCTTCGACTCACTTTCAATATCTATTTTATTTCTGCCTCTGAGAATGATTCAACCATCATCCCTTGGACCCTCTTTCTTATTTGGCTTCTTTTGGTCTGTAGATTATAGCATGGTTATTCTGCACTTGCTGGCTTATATCCACTTATAAGTAAGTGCATACCATGCATGTCCTTTTGGGTCCAAGTTACCTACTCAGAATGGTATTTTCTAGTACCATCCATTTGCCTGCAAAATTCATGATGTCCTTGTTTTTAATGGCTGGGCAGATCCTCTATTTTACTTAGAGTAGTATTTTATTGTGTAGATGTACCACATTTTCTATATCATTTTTTAGTTAAGAGACATCAACTCATTCAGTTGTTTCCAGTTTCTGCCTATGAGGAACAAAGCTGCTATAAACATAGTTGAGTGTCTTTGTGAGATGTTGGAGCATCTTTTCAGTATACACCCAGGAGTAGTATAGCTGGATCTTGAGGTAGATCTAATTCTGGTTTTCTGAGAAACCACCAAGTTGATTTCCAGAGTGGCTGCACAAATTTGCACTCCCACCAACAATGGAGGAGAGTTCTATTTGCTCCACAACCTCGCCAGCATGGACTGTCCTTTGAGTTTTTAATCTTAGCCATTCTGATGGATGTTAAGGTTGAATCCTAGAGTTTGTTTTAATTTGCATATCTCTGAGGAGTAATGATGTTGAACATTTCTTTAACTGTTTCTCAGTCATTTAATATTCCTCTACTGAGAATTCTCTGTTTAACTCTGTGCATCATTTTTAAATCAGAATATTTATTTTATTGATGTCTAGTTTCTTGGGTTCTTTAATATATTTTGGATATTAGCCCTGTAACAGATATAGGGTTAGTGAAGATCTTTCCCCTATCTGTTAGTTGCCATTTTGTTCTACTGATAGTGTCCTTTGACTTACAGTTTTTCAGTTCTATGAGGTCCTGTTTATTAATTGTTGATCTTATTGCCTGAGCCTTTGGTGTTCTGTTCAGGAAACTGTCTCCTGTACCAATGAGTTCAAGGCCATTCCCCACTTTCTGCTCTATTAGATTTAGTACATCTGGTTTTTCATTGAGGTCTTTGATTCACTTGGTCCAGAGTGATAACTATGGAACTATTTGCATTCTTTTACATGAAGACATCGAGTTAGTCCAGTTGAGGATGTCCTCCCTTTTCTATTGTATGGTTTTGGCTTCTTTATCAAAAATCACATGTCCATGTGTGTATGTGTGTGTGTGGGGGGGGGTATCCAATTTGATTCCATTGATCAACCTTCCTGATCTATACCAATACCATGCAGTTTTGTTTTGTTTTTTTGTTTGTTTGTTTTTTTTTTTTTATCACTATTGCTCTGTAGAACAGCTTGAAGTCAGGGATGGTGATACCTGCAGATGTTTTTTTCATTATTCAGGATTGCTTTAGCTATCCTGGGGGTTTTGTTTTTCCATATGAAGCTAAGAATTGTTCTTTCAAAATCTGTAATAAAAAAAAAAAAGTGTTTCTTTCAAAATCTGTAATAAAAAAAAAGTGTTAGAATTTTTCTCTTTTTTTTCTTTTTCTTTTTTTTTTCACCCCCAATGGTTTCATTTTGTAAAATTATTTATTTATTTACTTACTTACTTAATTACTTACTTACTTACTTACTTACATCCTAGACACTGCATCCTCTCTAGGGCCCTCCTTCACAGAATCTCTACTCCATCACCCCTCCCCTTCTCTTCTGAGAAGATAGGCCCCCTTTCTGGGTATCCTTCCACCCTGGCACATCAAGTCTTTGCCATATTAGCCACATCTTCTCCCACTGAGGCCAAACAAGGTAGCCATGAAGACTGACCTGCATATCTGCTATATATATGCTGGGGACCTCGTTCCAACCAGTGTATGTTCTTTGGGTGGTGGCTCAGTCTCTGAGAGCTCCCAGATGTCCAGATTAATTTACGCTGTTGTTCTTCCTGTGGGGTTCCCATCCCCTTCAGGGCCTTCAATCCTCCCTGCAACTCTTCCATAAGTGTCCCTGAGCTCTGTCCAGTGTTTAGCTGTGGGTATCTGCATCTGTTTCAGTCTCTTGTTGGGTAGAGCCTCTCAGAGGACAGTTTATACCAGGCTCCTATCTGCAATCATAGCAAAGTATCATTAATGATGTCAGGGATGGGTGCTTGCCCATAGGATGGGTTTCAAGTTGGGCTGGTTATTGTTTAGTCATTCCTTCAGTTCCACCTTCATCCCTGTATTTTTTTTAATTTTTAATATTTTTATTACATATTTTCCTCAATTACATTTCCAATGCTATCCCAAAAGTCCCCCATAGCGCCCCCCACTTCCCTTCCCACCCATGCCCATTCTTTTGGCCCTGGCATTCCCCTATATTGGGGCATATAAAGTTTGCAAGTCCAATGGGCCTCTCTTTCCATTGATGGCCGACTAGGCCATCTTTCGATACATATGCAGCTAGAGACAAGAGCTCCGGGGTTCTGGTTAGTACATCATGTTGTTCCAACAATAGGGTTGCAGATCCCTTTAGCTCCTTGGGTACTTTCTCTAGCTTCTCCATTGGGAGCCCTGTGATACATCCAATAGCTGACTGTGAACATCCACTCCTGTGTTTGCTAGGCCCCAGCATCGTCTCACAAGAGACAGCTAAATTTGGGTACTTTCAGCAAAATCTTGCTAGTGTATGCAATGGTGTCAGCGTTTAGAAGCTGCTTATGGGATGGATCCCTGGATACGGCAGTCTCTAAATGGTCCATCCTTTCATCACAGCTACGAACTTTGTCTCTGTAACTCCTTCCCTGGGTGTTTTGTTCCCAATTCTAAGAAGGTGCACAGTGTCCACACTTTGGTCTTCATTCTTCTTGAGTTTCATGCGTTTAGCAAATTGTATCTTATATCTTGAGTATCCTAAGTTTTGGGCTAATATCCACTTATCAGTGAATACATATTGTGTGAGTTCTTTTGTGATTGTGTTACTTCACTCAAGATGATGCCCTCCAGGTCCATCCATTTGGCTAGGAATTTCATAAATTCATTCTTTTTAATAGCTGAGTAGTACTCCATTGTGTAAATGTACCATAATTTCTGTATCCATTCCTCTGTTGAGGGACATCTGGGTTCTTTCCAGCTTCTGGCTATTATAAATAGGGCTGCTATGAACATAGTGGAGCATGTGTCCTTTTTACCGGTTGGGACATCTTCTGGATATATGCCCAGGAGAGGTATTGCTGGATCCTCCGGTAGTACTATGTCCAATTTTCTGAGGATCCGCCAGACTGATTTCCAGAGTGGTTGTACAAGCTTGCAATCCCACCAACAATGGAGGAGTGTTCCTCTTTCTCCACATCCTCTCCAGCATCTGCTGTCACCTGAATTTTTGATCTTAGCCATTCTGACTGGTGTGAGGTGGAATCTCAGGGTTGTTTTGATTTGCATTTCCCTGATGATTAAGGATGTTGAACATTTTTTCAGGTGCTTCTCTGCCATTCGGTATTCCTCAGGTGAGAATTCTTTGTTCAGTTCTGAGCCCCATTTTTAATGGGGTTATTTGACTTTCTGGAGTCCACCTTCTTGAGTTCTTTATATATATTGGATATTAGTCCCTTATCTGATTTAGGATAGGTGAAGATCCTTTCCCAATCTGTTGGTGGTTTTTTTGTCTTATTGATGGTGTCTTTAGCCTTGCAGAAGCTTTGCAGTTTTATGAGGTCCCACTTGTCAATTCTCGATCTTACAGCACAAGCCATTACTGTTCTATTCAGGAATTTTCCCCCTGTGCCCATATCTTCAAGGCTTTTCCCCACTTTCTCCTCTATAAGTTTCAGTGTCTCTGGTTTTATGTGAAGTTCCTTGATCCACTTAGACTTGACCTTAGTACAAGGAGATAGGAATGGATCGATTGGCATTCTTCTACATGTTAACAACCAGTTGTGCCAGCACCATTTGTTGAAAATGCTGTCTTTCTTCCACTGGATGGTTTTAGCTCCCTTGTCGAAGATCAAGTGACCGTAGGTGTGTGGGTTCATTTCTGGGTCTTCAATTCTATTCCATTGGTCTATTTGTCTGTCACTATACCAGTACCATGCAGTTTTACCACAATTGCTCTGTAGTAGAGCTTTGGGTCCGGCATGGTGATTCCACCAGAGGTTCTTTTATCCTTGAGAAGAGTTTTTGCTATCCTAGGTTTTTTGTTATTCCAGATGAATTTGCAGATTGCACTTTCTAATTCGTTGAAGAATTGATTTGGAATTTTGATGGGGATTGCATTGAATCTGTAGATTGCTTTTGGCAAGATAGCCATTTTTACAATGTTGATCCTGCCAATCCATGAGCATGGGAGATCTGTCCATCTTCTGAGATCTTCTATAATTTCTTTCTTCAGAGACTTGAAGTTTTTATTATACAGATCTTTCACTTCCTTAGTTAGAGTCACGCCAAGATATTTTATATTATTTGTGACTATTGAGAAGGGTGTTGTTTCCCTAATTTCTTTCTCAGCCTGTTTATTCTTTGTGTAGAGAAAGGCCATTGATTTGTTTGAGTTAATTTTATATCCAGCTACATCACCGAAGCTGTTTATCAGGCTTAGGAATTTTCTGGTGGAATTTTTAGGGTCACTTATATATACTATCATATCATCTGCAAAAAGTGATATTTTGACTTCATCTTTTCCAATTTGTATCCCTTTGATCTCCTTTTGTTGTCGAATTGCTCTGGCTAGGACTTCAAGTACAATGTTGAATAGGTATGGAGAAAGTGGACAGCCTTGTCTAGTCCCTGATTTTAGAGGGATTGCTTCAAGCTTCTCACCATTTACTTTGATGTTGGCTACTGGTTTGCTGTAGATTGCTTTTATCATGTTTAGGTATGGGCCTGAATTCCTGATCTTTCCAAGACTTTTATCATGAATGGGTGTTGGATCTTGTCAAATGCTTTTTCCGCATCTAACGAGATGACCATGTGGTTTTTGTCTTTGAGTTTGTTTATATACTGGATTACGTTGATGGATTTCCGTATATTGAACCATCCCTGCATCCCTGGGATGAAACCTACTTGGTCAGGATGGATGATTGTTTTGATGTGTTCTTGGATTCGGTTAGCAAGAACTTTATTGAGGATTTTTGCATCAATATTCATAAGGGATATTGGTCTGAAGTTTTCTATCTTTGTTGGGTCTTTTTGTGGTTTAGGTATCAGAGTAATTGTGGCTTCATAGAATGAGTTGGGTAGAGTACCTTCTGTTTCTATTTTGTGGAATAGTTTGTGAAGAACTGGGATTAGATCTTCTTTGAAGGTCTGATAGAACTCTGCATTAAACCCATCTGGTCCTGGGCTTTTTTTAGTTGGGAGACTATTAATGACTGCTTCTATTTCTTTGGGGGATATAGGGCTGTTTAGATTATTAACCTGATCTTGATTCAACTTTGGTACCTGGTATCTGTCTAGGAACTTCTCCATTTCATCCAGGTTCTCCAGTTTTGTTGAGTATAGCCTTTGGTAGAAGGATCTGATGGTGTTTTGGATGTCTTCAGGATCTGTTGTTATGTCTCCTTTTTCATTTCTGATTTTGTTAATTAGGATGCTTTCCCTGTGCCCTCTAGTGAGTCTGGCTAAGGGTTTATCTATCTTGTTGATTTTCTCAAAGAACCAGCTCCTTGATTGGTTGATTCTTTGAATAGTTCTTCTTGTTTCCACTTGGTTGATTTCGCCCCTGAGTTTGATTATTTCCTGCCGTCTACTCCTCTTGGGTGAATTTGCTTCCTTTTGTTCTAGTGCTTTTAGGTGTGTTGTCAAGCAGCTAATGTGTGCTCTCTCTAGTTTCCTTTTGGAGGCACTCAGAGCTATGAGTTTTCCTCTTAGAAATGCTTTCATTGCGTCCCATAAGTTTGGGTATGTTGTGGCTTCATTTTCATTGAATTCTAAAAAGTCCTTAATTTCTTTCTTTATTCCTTCCTTGACCAAGGTATCATTGAGAAGAGTGTTGTTCAGTTTCCACGTGAAGGTTGGCTTTCTATTATTTATTTTGTCATTGAAGATCAGCCTTAGTCCATGGTGATCTGATAGGATGCATGGGACAATTTCAATATTTTTGTATCTGTTGAGGCCTGCTTTGTGACCAATTATGTGGTCAATTTTGGAGAAGGTACCATGAGGTGCTGAGAAGAAGGTATATCCTTTTGTTTTAGGATAGAATGTTCTGTAGATATCTGCCAGATCCATTTGATTCATAATTTCTCTTAGTTTCTCTGTGTCCCTGTTTAGTTTCTGTTTCCATGATCTGTCCATTGGTGAAAGTGGTGTGTTGAAGTCTCCCACTATTATTGTATGAGGTGCAATGTGTGCTTTGAGATTTACTAAAGTTTCTTTAATGAATGTGGCTGCCTTTTTATTTGGAGCATAGATATTCAGGATTGATAGTTCCTCTTGGAGGCTTTTACCTTTGATGAGTATGAAGTGTCCCTCCCTGTCTTTTTTAATGACTTTGGGTTGGAAGTCAATCTTATCAGATATTATAATGGCTACTCCAGCTTGTTTCTTCATACCATTTGCTTGGAAAATTGTTTTCCAGCCTTTCATTCTGAGGTAGTGTCTATCTTTTTCTCTGAGATGAGTTTCCTGTAAGCAGCAAAATGTTGGGTCTTGTTTGTGTAGCCAGTTTGTTAGTCTATGTCTTCTTATCGGGGAGTTGAGTCCATTGATATTAAGAGATATTAAGGAAAAGTAATTGTTGTTTCCTGTTATTTTTGTTGTTAAAGTTGGCATTCTGTTCATGTGGCTGTCTTCTTTTAGGTTTGTTTAGGGATTACCTTCTTGTTGTTTCTAGGGCGTGGTTCCTGTCCTTGTATTGGTTTTTTTCTGTTATTATCCTTTGAAGGGCTGGATTCGTGGAGAGATAATGTGTGAATTTGGTTTTGTCGTGGAATACTTTGGTTTCTCCATCTATGTTAATTGAGAGTTTGGCTGGGTATAGTAGCCTGGGCTGGAATTTATGTTCTTTTAGTGTCTGTATAACATCTGTCCAGGATCTTCTGGCTTTCATAGTCTCAGGTGAAAAATCTGGTGTAATTCTGATAGGCTTGCCTTTATATGTTACTTGGCCTTTTTCTCTTACTGCTTTTAGTATTCTATCTTTATTTAGAGCATTTGTTGTTCTGATTATTATGTGTCGGGAGGTATTTCTTTTCTGGTCCAGTCTATTTGGAGTTCTGTAGGCTTCTTGTATGTTCATGGGCATCTCTTTCTTTAGATTTGGGAAGTTTTCTTCTATAATTTTGTTGAAGATGTTTGCTGGTCCTTTGAGTTGAAAATCTTCATTCTCATCCACTCCTATTATCTGTAGGTTTGGTCTTCTCATTGTGTCCTGTATTTCTTAGATGTTTTGAGTTAGGATCTTTTTGCATTTTACATTTTCCTTGATTGTTGTGCCGATGTTCTCTATGGAATCTTCTGCACCTGAGATTCTCTCTTCCATCTCTTGTATTCTGTTGCTGATGCTGGTATCTATGGTTCCAGATTTCTTTCCTAGGGTTTCTATCTCCAGTGTTGCCTCATTTTGGGTTTTCTTTATTGTGTCTACTTCCCTTTTTAGGTCTAGTATGGTTTTGTTCATTTCCATCATCTGTTTGGATGTGTTTTCCTATTTTTCATTAAGGACTTCTACCTGTTTGATTATATTATCCTGTTTTTCTTTAAGGATTTGTAACTCTTTAGCAGTGTTCTCCTGCAATTCTTTAAGGGATTTTTGTGCTTCCTCTTTAATGTCTTCTACCTGTTTACCAGTGTTCCTTTGTATTTCTTTAAGTGTGTTATTAAAGTCCTTCTTGAAGTCCTCTACCATCATCATGAGATATGCTTTTAGATCCGTGTCTAACTTTTCCGGTGTGTTGGGGTGCCCTGGACTGGGCAAAGTGGGAGTGCTGGGTTCTGATGATGGTGAGTGGTCTTGGTTTCTGTTAGTAAGATTATTACGTTTACCTTTCGCCATCTGGTAATCTCTGGGGTTAGTTGTTGTCGTTGTCACTGTTTAAAGATTGGAGGAGAAGCTGTGTTCCACTCACCAGCAGTCTCAAAATCCTGTGGCGGGGGGTCGTGGGTAGCTGGCAGTACCCCGGTGCTGGTCCAGCCGGAAGAGGCCTGTGGTCCTACTCAGGCCGGTTTTCTGCTTCCCTAACTAATGCAGTCTCAGGTCCTGCGCGCATATGGATTGGAGCAGAAGCTGTGTTCCACTCACCAGAAGTCTTAAGATCCTGTGGCAGGTGTTGTGGGTAGCTGGAGAGTGTCAGCCGACCCTGCACCCTAGCTACCCTGGTGCTTTTCTGACCGGAAGAGGCTTGTGGCCCTACGTAGGCCGGATTTCTGCCTCCCCAACCAAAGCAGTCTCAGGTCCCGCGTGATTGGACTGGAGCAGAAGCTGTGTTCCACTCACCAGCAGTCTCAAAATCTTGTGGCGGGGGTCGTGGGTAGCTGGCAGGTGTCAGCCGACCCTGTGCTCTAGCTACGCTGGTGCTGGTCCGGCCGGATGAGGCCTGTGGCCCTACTCAGGCCGGTTTCTGCTTCCCTAACTAATGCAGTCTCAGGTCCTGCGCGCAATTGGATTGGAGCAGAAGCTGTGTTCCACTCACCAGAAGTCTTAAGATCCTGTGGCGGGTGTTATGGGTAGCTGGCGAGTGTAGGTCGACCCTGCACCCTCGCTACCCCGGTGCTTTTCTGACCGGAAGAGGCTTGTGGCCCTATGTAGGCCGGATTTCTCCCTCCCCAACCAAAGCAGTCTCAGGTCCCGCGTGATTGGACTGGAGCAGAAGCTGTGTTCCACTCACCAGCAGTCTCAAAATCCTGTGGCGGGGGTCGTGGGTAGCTGGCGGGTGTCAGCCGACCCTGCGCTCTAGCTACGCTGGTGCTGGTCCGGCCGGATGAGGCCTGTGGCCCTACTCAGGCTGGTTTCTGCTTCCCTAACTAATCCCTGTATTTCTTTTAGGCAGAATAAATTTTGGGTGGAGACTTTTGTGGGTGGGTTGGTGTCTGTGGTGGTTTGTATATCCTTGAGCCAGGGAGTGGTACCATTTGGAGATGTGGCCTTGTTTGAATAGGTGTGACCTAGTTGGAGTAGGTGTGTCACTGTGGGTGTGGGCTTAAGATCCTCACCCTAGTTGCCTGGAAGTCAGTCTTCCACTAGCAGCTTTTGAATGAAGACATAGGACTCTCAGCTCTGCCTGTGCCATGCCTGCCTGGATACTGCCATGCTCCAACCTTGATGATAATGGACTGAACCTCTGAACCTGTAAGCCAGCCCCAAGTAAATGTTGTTTTTTATAAGACTTGCCTTGGTCATGGTGTCTGTTCACAGCAGTAAAACCCTAAGACAGATGTTGGTACCAGAAGTGGGGTATTGCTGTGATAGGCCTGACCATGTTTTTATTTGAAAGAATGTGCCCTTATCCCTCTACTGGGGGTTCTGCCTGGCTACAGGAGGTGGCCTCTTCAGGTTCCATGGCCCCACTATTAAGCACCTTTTTTATAAGAATTACATTTAATCTGTAGATTGATATTGGTAAGACGGCATTTTCACTATATTAGTCCTACCAATTCATGAGTACCGGAGATCTCTCCATCTTCTGATGTCTTCATCAATTTCTTTTTTCAGAGACTTGAAGCAAATATTTTCTTTTGGGAGGAAAACAAGAAATTAATGAACACCACCAGACTCCAGTCTTAAAACGGGAGTATACTATGGTGAGGGATATGGATAGGCTAAGTCCAGATTTTCACTTCTCCCTTGCCTCCTTCCAATGCAGTCCCCCAGTCTCATCCCCAGCTCTGCAGCAGAATACCTGCTGAGCCTCCCTTTCCCACTGTCCCCATCTGCAAGGGTCCAATCATATCTTCCCCTCCTAACCTCCCTCTGTCTGATCATTGTTTTATCCCAACTTGCTCCAACTCCAGCAAGCATTCCCTGGGAGCCCTCAGGCCACTCTGACCAGGAGAGGAAGCAGATTAACTACAGATCTTCACCTCTCCCTCTATTCCTCCAAATCCAATCTTCCAGTCTCATGCCCATCTCTGTAGCAGACCTTCTGCAGTGGCCTCTGCTCACCCTCTGCCTTCCTTTTCAGAGAAATAAGAAAATCTTGGTAAAAACACCCTACTTTCCTAAAAGATATACATATATGAAGGTGATCTAAATGAAATCACTAAATAATGGTGTAAGACCCCCTAAGCTGGGCCTCCGCTCAAGTCCTGGGATGAGCTGGTCAGCACCCCAATGACTCGAGAGAAAACCACACCTGATGCAAACTGCAAGAGGTTTTATTATCAGCTAGCTGAGGACGAACTCCTTGTGCTGAGCAGGGCAGGGGAGTTTGACCCCAAGCGGTAACAGTAGGGGGTTTTTAATAGCTAGCTGAGGAGTTGGGAGGAGAGTTGGGAGGAGTTGGGCTACAGCTCTTCTCTGCTGGGTGTCCTTGGTAAAATTACAATTATCGCATCTCTGGTTGTAAGGTATAGAAACAAAAAGGCTTTTTGCTGGCTATAGAAAACAAAGAGCTTCTTTCTAGCTGTATTTTTAGAGATCAGGGAAAACAAGCTTGGGGGAATATTTTAGTGGCTTTACCTCCCAGGGAGAAACGTTCTAAGTTGGGGTCTCACAATGGCAGAGAGAGAGAGTCCCAACTAACTGGCCATCTCTCGTCACCAATGAAGCTTCTAGTACAGGGAATGGATTGCATCTAATTGAGCTGTTGGTCAAAGGAAATCTCATGAGAATCTCCTAACACCTTAGGTTGTTGCCAAGACTGATTCTCCAAAAATTGACAGCAAAGCCCCATTGCTGAAAGCAACACCTACCCAACTCACTAAACATAGAGCAGTCAAGCTTATACTTGCAGAACCTTCACCCAATGTTCTAGAATCTTTGGTACAGCAAAGTTTGCTTTACATTGCCAAAATAGAAACAAATATCAATCCAGCCATAAAGCCTTCATCTACAATACTGTCCTATCTGCAATATATGCTAGGGCAAAGGTGACACAAAGCTTGTGGGAGTGACCAACCAATATCTGGTTTGATTTAAGGCCCACTCCATAAAGTGGAACCCATACCCAACACTTCTTTAGTGATCAAAAAACGGACTAGGTAGCCCAGGATCCACAAATCCTAGGGTAAAACAAAATATTATTGTCCCCCAAAAAATTAATATTAAAAATAGTAGCAATAAAATGTCTCTTAATGATTGTAATTGTTTGAATATGCTTGGTCCAGAGAGTAGCACTATTAGGAAATGTGGCTTATTAGACTGGGTGTGGCCTTGTTGGAGGAAGTATGACACTGTCGGGGTGGGATTTAAGACCATTCAAGCTGCCTGAAAAGCAGTCTTCTCCTAGCTGCATATGATTAAGATGCAGAACTCTCAGCTCCTTTTCCAGCACCATGTCTGCTTGGATGCTGCCATGCTACCTGCCCTGATGATAATAGACTGAATCTGTAAGCCAGCTCCAATTAAGTGTTGTTCCTTATGAGAGTTGCCTTGGTCATGGTGTCTCTTCACAGCAATGGAAACCCTAAATCAATGATATTCTACTGTACTCATAGATCAGTTCCTTCTTTAGCCAACATCAGAGATGATGCAGCATTTGGAAGCAAATCCAGAGACCTATATCCAGACATTATGCAGAGAGTGAGAGACCTAAATAGGATATCTCTATCTAATGCCTCCATGTTATGACTCAGGGAATACAGATATTGTACTTCTTTTGTGTCATATGTCATGGAGAGAACCAAAGGGTTAGAGCAGAATAAAAATGATCTTAGAATGTCTGCTGTTGGAGATAGATGAAACTTATCTTTGGTCATGTCTGAGAACTTGACTTTAAAATCCTTGAGATTTCAGGTCTTTGCAGTCGAGCAATGGGCTATATTGATACATGCTAGGCAGGGAGCCTGAAATGAGAAAATGTCAAGCAGTGATCTTTAGGTCCCAGGGAGTCTTTATTGTGTCAAGGCTTTTTTTTTTTCTTAGCCGACTTTTGAAGTAAAGGTCTTTGGGGATAGAGGTTGCCTCTTCCATGACTACCCTATGATTACTCTTTACAGAGATTTATTCTAAGCCTAGATGATAACCTAATCATGCTTCTATGGAAATTTACTGGGTTAAATCTATATTAAAGTAAGCTTATGCATCTTAATAATGAAAATTCTAACTTATGTTCAAGTAAGAAGAATCTTGGCTGCTATCAGACATTTTTAAAAATAGTTTTCTGACTCTTATCTTCTAATTGTCCATTACTAGGTCACAGATTGGTATGAAACACACTTAACATAAACTCTATAGAATATCAAAAGAGTATGATTGACAATTTAGTGTTACATGTCTAATAATTACTAGTGAGAATATTTATACTTTTTTTTTAAGTAGTCATAGCTTCTCCTTCCAACTCTCTCTTGCTCCCTCTTGAGGCACACTGTTTAACTCTTTGGTAATTATTGCGAGCTTTTGTGTCCCCTGGTAAGAACACGCTCAGGGCAACCGGAATCTTCTGCAGCACAAGCTTTATTGCTTACCCCATCAGGAGCCAGTGGCGAAGAGAGCCAGAGAGGGAGCCAGAGAGAGAGCCAGAGCAATGGCGGAGCCCTCTCCCTTTTATGGAGGACTGTCCTCCGCCTCGGACGTGTCGCTCCCTGATTGGCTGCAGCCCATCGGCCGGAGTTGTCATCACGGGAAAGGCAGAGCACATGGCGTGGAAAGCTACCCCGGCACATGCGCAGCTTGCTTGTTTACTACTTAGAACACGGGTGTCAGTGCCATCAGCGCCATCTTGTAATGGCGAATGTGAGGACCTCTCCTTACATCTCCCCCTTTTCTTTTATTTAAGAGCAATAGGCCACCCATTTTAATGAGAGTGGAGATAGAGGTCAAATCCCCAGTGTGTAAAATAGGGGCTTTACACAAAACCTCCTCCCAGGCTCATCACCCGAAGGGGTCTTGGTCCGCTCCCGTGTCGTTTTTCCTGGGGGAAGGACACTTGGACACTCAACCTTCTTGAAAGATGACATGTCTCCCTAGAATAGGCTCATATATGCGACAGAGCCCTTCTACTGCAGTGCTTAGCCGTGCAACTCTCTCGGGCTGCTGAAGCACACTCACTCTATCCCGTGCAATGAGACTAGCCTCGTGGGGTGCAAGAGCTGAGTGGCCAGCGACCTATTGCTTAAGCATAGATAACCATATATCAGGGGAAACACTATGTTCTAGTGCTACAAGCGCCTGGGAAATAACCACCATGTCTCTCCTAGTTTGGGCCTTAAGCTTACAGACCAATCAGAGAAGCAACACTAATCCACAGCAAAGAACAGCTCCAAATAATTCCACCCCCACCCATTCTTTAAAGAAGAAAAATGTTGAAAAGATAGTCCTTAGGTCAGGGACAGGTCCAAGTGCGTGGGGCAAGTCTCAATTTTCAAAGGGTCTGTTCAAATTTAGCCGTCCAATTCTGTATCTCCCAACGCTGCTCTCCCTTTGTTGTTATCGCACTGGACATCACCAAAACGAGGGACATCAGTATTCCCTTGGTCAGTCTGGATTTTTCGGGTGAGTCTTTCTGGTATCCAAAATGGGTTGTCTTCATTCTGTGGAAAAACACAAACAGCTCCCCTGGATCTTATCAAAATAGGATCCGGGCCTTTCCATTTGTTATTTAAAACATCTTTCCATTTAACCATCTCTTTGGGCCTATCTGGCTCTGAACAATGTCATTCAGCCGCGGTATGGCCATGAGAATCAAGATTTAAAAAATTGAGTGTAAAAAGTGCTGTAGACACAGACACTCTTGGTACTCGGGGTAGAGCCTCCTCGACTCCCCCTTTCTGTTTTATTAGATAGGATTTGAGGGTGCGGTGCACCCGCTCAATAATACCCTGTCCTTGGGGGTTGTATGGAAGTCCAGTCAGGTGGGTTACGTCCATCTGACGGCAGAACTGTTGGAATTTTTGAGATGTATAAGCTGGTCCATTATCAGTCTTAAGGAGTTTGGGTTTTCCCCAAGCACTCCATGCCTCAAGGCAATGTTGAATCACATGTGAGGCCTTTTCTCCGGTTAAAGGAGAGGCAAACAAAACTAATTGTATCTACTGAAAAATATTGGCAACTTTACTGGAAGGCTTAATCACTCCAGCCACTTCTAAAAAATTGAGGGGTTCTAAAAAGGTTTTTAAAACTTCTAAAACCACTAAACATTCTACCACTTGAGGTGAATTTTCATTATATTGTTTGGATACTACTTTACCACTAGCCACATAGGCACCTATGCCAGTTTTTGATCCATCAGTATATACCACAACCCCATTTTTAAGTGGGTTTCTTACTGTTATTTGTGGAAACACAACAGATTGATTTTGGGCAAACTGTAAAATTGGATGTTTTGGATAATGGTTATCTATTTGTCCTGAAAAGGAGGTAACTAAAACTGCCCAATCATTGGATGTGGCTGCCAAGGTTTGAACCTGTCAAAAGTTCAATCTCTCTGTTCTGGAGTCAAAGCAGCAGCGTTTGCTCGGGCCTGCGTTTGTGCAGCCTCTTGCCATAGAGCTCTCCATTCCGTGTATTTGCCCATATTGGGGAGAGCGGCTTTTGCAATCATTTGCCAGTCGGCAGGAGTTAGTGCCATGCCGGCAAGCCTGTACTCTACTGGAGCATGAACACGCCCACCCTCGGCTCCTTCAAAGACCGGAAATGCCTGTTGCATCTTCCTTTGTTTCTCTCTTGAAATGAACGAGTCTGCGCACTGCTGCTCTGCACACAGCCGATGCACTATGCAGGGCGGGGGCTCCGCATAGGGCGGAGGTGCACTATGACCTTGAAGCCAACTGCCCTGAGGCCGAGCAGCAAGCTGGCCTTTGCCAGCCGCTTTTGGCTTTTTTCTTGACCTATAAGCTCGCATTTCTCTCATAACGAGCTGCTCCCTCCTCCAAGTCTGTTTTCTCAGAAGGGCTAATTTCTTTATCTGATTCACAGCTACTAAGAACTGGCTCTTTAAACTCATCTCTTTTCTCCTCTTTCCTTCTAATCTCTCCCCAGGTATTTTTCCCTGACATTAACTTTTCTTTTTTCCTTTGTTTTTTCTCCTCTTTCCTTCTAATCTCTCCCCAGGTATTCTTCCCTGACATTAACTTTTCCTCGGGTTCAAGACCCGTGGAAAGGCCTGTATACTTATTTGGCGCGCCATGCTTTCTCTTTTTTCCTGCTCTCTCTCCCCACTTTACTTCTGATAGACTGTCTTGAATTTTGTCCAGAATTCTCCATCCTGCCTTAACCACTTGTTGACATGTGAAAAGAAATAAAAGGGCTTTTAACACTAGAGAAAGTTCAAGACCAGACATACCTTGTAAAGCTGTAATGCGCGTCCCATCCCCACAGTTCTGGTTCTGCTCCGTTCCCCAGCTGAAGAGTTCTGAACCCATGCCGGATCCTTCTCAACAGTCTGTTTTGCGGGAACACTTCATTACCGCAGTTCCCCAGCTGAAGAGTTCTGAATCCATACCGGATCCTTCTCAACAGTCTGTTTTGCGGGAACACTTCATTACCGCAGTTCCCCAGCTGAAGAGTTCTGAATCCACACCGGATCCTTCTCAACAGTCTGTTTTGCGGGAACACTTCATTACCACAGTTCCCCAGCTGAAGAGTTCTGAATCCACACCGGATCCTTCTCAACAGTCTGTTTTGCGGGAACACTTCATTAACCGCTCCTTCCCCTTGATGTAGTAGCTCGCGGGTTTCGGCGCCATTTATTGCGAGCTTTTGTTCCCCCTGGTAAGAACACGCTCAGGGCAACCGGAATCTTCTGCAGCACAAGCTTTATTGCTTACCCCATCAGGAGCCAGTGGCGAAGAGAGCCAGAGAGGGAGCCAGAGAGAGAGCCAGAGCAATGGCGGAGCCCTCTCCCTTTTATGGAGGACTGTCCTCCGCCTCGGACGTGTCGCTCCCTGATTGGCTGCAGCCCATCGGCCGGAGTTGTCATCACGGGAAAGGCAGAGCACATGGCGTGGAAAGCTACCCCGGCACATGCGCAGCTTGCTTGTTTACTACTTAGAACACGGGTGTCAGTGCCATCAGCACCATCTTGTAATGGCGAATGTGAGGACCGCTCCTTACAGGTAATCATTCTTCAAATCTTCCTAGCAAAAAGGTTATTGCTTTTTAAAGATTCCAAACTAACCAATTCATGGCTTCCCTGAAGTAAGTAAAGCCCTAATACAAAAAGAACCATGCATCTATCTTGAAGAATATCAGATTTATGTTGACGGTTGACACATGCCAGCATCAATTAGTAGAAATCGTCAAGGTTCAGTTTGTTTACAAAGGGGTAAATATTGCCAAATATGAAATTCATCAGCCCCCTCTTTACACTGTGTGTTTCTTACGCTCTTGTGTGACATGAATACCCTTCTGTGACAATAACAGTGCACATTCCATATAAACAAGCCTGCTCATATTAGCTAGGATTCCCCTTGGAGAATGTGTTCTGTATAATCAAATGAATCTAGAGACAGATGAATTGGAGCACATGCTGTCCAGGCGGGGCACTAGCTTGCCTGATCTTTGCCTGTGTCTCACTCTGTGTTGGAAGACCAGCTCTACCCACTTGTCTGAGGACCTAAGTTTTTAATACTCCAGAATCCTGCTTCCAGTATGGCCATGGGAGAAGGATACCAGTTACTTTAAAAAATTCCAAAGGGAGGATTCCATTGGTCCAGTTTGTGTCTTTTTCTTATCTCTAGAGTACTCACTAGTATCAACAAACTTTTCCTACTTTTCTACAAGGAACTTCTGTTACCACTGGATTATCACAATTTCAATTAAAAATAATGGTAATAAATTATATGGTACTTGAGAAAGACCAGCTAGTCTTTTATCAAGAAAATTGACCCATGGATATATCCTCAAACCAATCTGATGTAGATAGTCCCTCAATTGAGTGTTCCTCTTCCCTAGTGTCTTAGTTAGGGTTACTGTCACTGTGATAAAACATGGGAGGAAAAGATTTATTTGGCTTAAACTTCCATATTACAGTCCATGATTAGAAGAAATAAGGGAAGGAACTCAAACAGGACAGGAACCTAGAGGCAGGAGCTGATGCAAAGGGCATGAAAGAGTGTCTCTTACTGGCTTGCTCAGTCTACTTCCTTAGAAAATCCAGGACCACCAACCCAGGGATAGAACCACCCACAATGAAATCTCCCCCCACATACATACATAACCCCATCAATAATTAAGAAAATGACCTACAGGCCTGTGCAGGGCAGTGGACACCAGGGGAATAAAGGGAGAATGGGAGAGAACCCATGTCCCACCAGAGTTCCGGTGCTCTGGGCAGGCCGATGCAGAAGAACTGCTGCATGCTTTCAATGAATCCCTGGGTGGGTGTCTGGCTATGTGAAGACACTAAACTCCAGCTCTGCAGGGGGTAGACAAGGGGCAGTCCTAGGTTCCAGGTTCTCAGCCTCAGGCATCCCAGACACCACTGGACACCTCAGAAGAGCTGATAACAAAATGTAGGCCCTGGGAGCAGCTCAGTCAGCCCTGGGGTGGAAGGGAGGAGAGGGCAGAGGGAGAGGGGGCACTGGGTGGTTCTCTCGTGGGTGAGAGTCCTTCCTTGTCCCAGTCGATGGCTGGAGTGCAGGAAGGCCTTCCAGTGGGGGGTTAGAATCGGCTCCTTAGGGGAAAGCCTATCTCATCGTTCAAGCACAGTGGGCCTTGATGAGCAGCAGAGACAGTCTATGGTTTTAGAGCTTTATTGTAGAAAGGCAGAGAGAAGAGAGAAGGTAGAAAGAGGGGGGGGGCAGCCATGGCCATGTGGAGAGAGGGGGGAAGGGAGAGAGAGAAGGAGGGCTAGAGAGGAGAGTAAGAAAGGGTGAGAGCTTAAAGAGAGCGAGGAGGGGCCAAGCAACCCCTTTTATAGTGGACTGAGCTATCTGGTAATTGTGGAGAAGAGCATACCTGGCTAGAATGCCAAGAGCTTGGGACATTGTCTTTGTGAGTGATAGTCACACACGTCTCCTGTGGGGACTGTGGGGGTGGTAACTTTGACAGGAGCCAGGGGTCCAGGAGACATGATAGTACATCTTCTGTCCCATGTAGATGGAAATGACCACCCATCGTACCCCCCCAGGGTGCCCCCCCAGGGGTTCAAGACCTATGCGCCACTGGAGATCAAGCTGTCTGTGTGCAGCCCACTGCCCTATAGGCTTGCCTACAGCCTGGTATTATGGAGGCATTTTCTCAATTGAAGTTCCCTCCTCTGATGACTCCAGCTTGTGTCAAGTTGACATAAAACTAACCAATACACCAAGTATGCCTAGATGTGTGTCAAGTTGACGAAAACTCTGACATTTTACCCTTTGTCAACTTTGACACAGAAACATATCACTTCAACTCATACCTCTTTCCTCTTTTCTCCTCAAGATTACCTGTAAATATCACAATATAAAACAGTACAATTCTCAAGTCAGACATGGTGGTACACAGCTTTAATCCCAGCACTCAGAAGTCAGAGACCAGGAGCTCTCTGAGTTTAAGGCCACTCTGGTCTACAGAGCAAGTTTCAGGACAGCCAGGGCTATGCAGAGAAGAAAACAAAAAGGGAAAAATGGGAGTGCAACTTGTAGAAGCCCTTCAGTCTTTATATCTTCCCACACTTGCAATCTCAATGTCTCTTTGTAAACTAAGTATTTCAACCGTAGGCTCCTGTAAAATCAAAATTCACATACTTTCTTATACCAAGTGGGATGAATAGGGGCACAGCTACAACCAAATTAAAGCAAAACCCAAATTTAGCAGTGTGAATGACTCTATCTGGTATCTGTGGCTCATTTACAATCCTCTGGTCTCCAAGGGATCAACTAGTTTGCTTTAGACCATTCGTGAGAATCTTTGTTTGCTAGCATGCAGACTTTTTCTTCTGCTATTCTTTCAACATCTAGTGTTTTTCCTTCTCTTCTGTGCATTGCCATCTTGAAGCTTTTCACTTAGAAATTCTACGAGTGACTGATCATAAATACACTAAAGATGTAAAGACAATTCCCTCCAGCCCAACACAGTGGAAGTGTCAGGGGGCCTCAGAGGAAATCCTAAGATATTATCCCTTATCTTCTCTGTTTGAAAAGAACCTTATTAGATCCATTGAAAAGAAAATAAGGAGTGATCAGTCAGTGTCTTAACCCTCTTTATGTTTCCATAAATATACAGGATAAACCCAAAATGCAATGGAGCGAGACCCAAGTGAGCTATTTTCATAAGCAGCACATAAATCTTAGGCTGAGGTTTCAACCTAAATGTTATATTACCATGCCTAATTAGTACACATTTCTGTGACTGCTATGTGCTATATTTATATGATAAAAGCCCTCTATCTCTAAAAAGGGGTTCCATTCCAACTAAATTGCCTTATACTTAATGTTCAATCTTACTCCATCTTCCTTTTAGTTTATAAGACTTGAGCAAATCTATCATCTAAGTCAACTTAAAAACACAAGATCCATCAAGTAGGATAAAAGTTTACGATTTTAAAAAGAAAACTAAGGGAACACTAAAAAGAGGAAACTGAAATTCAATGAAAGAAGAGTATAAAGGAGAAAAAATACAATTTGACACTGTAGCAAATCTTACATTTTATGATTGTAGTAATTCAAGTTGCATAATTTGGGAAAATTATATTCCTAGACTGTTGGAGTGTTGTTGTTGTGTGTTGTGTTGTGTTCAACTAGAAGCCATATTCAGTAGAACTAGATACTATAAGTGGGCAGCATATTTTAACTGGAATTCAGAAACATCTAAGAAATGATGAAATTGCTAATTGATCAGAAATGAAGGAGAGTATAACAAACTATGTCAGTTTTTAAAAATGTGTATAAAACCAAGAATATTCCAAATATTTTAGAAGTTGTGTCAGACTAAAGATGAATTTTGAAGAATTCATTTTTCAGCCCTCTTCTCTCTCTTTTTCTGACATTGCCTCCTTCTTCATCTCCCTCTCCTTCTACTCTATTCTCTAGCAATCCCCAGGGAAACAAAACTCTTATTTCAAAGTAAAAACGTTATTACCTAGTTTTAGTCATAGCTACCCCTCATTGTCTGCCTCCAATTCTCCTCCAGTTTCCCTTCTCATCTCCTTCCCAACTCCATGTCCTCCTTTTACAATTTTAAATATACTGAATTCAATGAGTATACAGTGGTCATGGGGCCACCCACTGGGGTATGCAGTTACCATCTGTTTTTAAGAGAAAGCCTAGAGGGAGAAGAAACACTGATAGCTCTGAACAAATATGCCCCTGAAAACTTTACCTATGAGGTTTAATAATCTTGTTGTGTCTGCTTATATGTGAGTATATGATCATTCTAAGAAAGTACTATACAGGGTACTTATCTTCAACTACATCAACAGCTGAGAACCAAGAGTAGCTGAGCTACTATCCCTCTGGTAATAGGTCTAGTAACTACCATTCATTGAAATACTTTTATATTTAAACCTTCCAAAAATTGCCCAAGAGATTTGGGATTTGCCTTTATAATTTTCTAACTGAGAAGAATACTGCTGACATGTTTGTTATTTACTGAAGCTATAACATGACTATTGATCTTAAAACTAGTAAAATGCAACCTATTCCTAGAGAGCAGTCAACACTTTGACTTCCTGTTGATAGTAGGCTGGTCAAGTTCATGAAATGCTAGTGAACTCTGTGAGACAGAGAATATTGAACTAGAATTGTTAGAACAAATTGAACTTACAAAAAATAATTTTAAACCGTGTCTTTAAAATGAAGTTGGCTTAGCAATGTCTATTGCTGTGAAGAGACTCTATGTGAAGAGATCACAGCAAACACTCTTCAAAATCTCCAAATCCTTTCAGCTTTGTTGACAGAAATGCACGTCTTTCTCTTGGATTGTTTCTACTCCTCAATAAGGGCTTTCCTTGGCAAGAATCTTCTCTGAAACTTCTTAAGCTGGGCCTCCACAGTGCAAATAACACTCAGAATCACTGTTTTCTAAGCTCCTACTAGGATGCTCCATTAAGCCTTGCTTAGAATGTCCAATTGTTTTTGTAGTCCAGATTCCTAAAATGTTCCATATTCATCCAAACAAAAATGTGTCCAGCCTATCACAGCAAATTGCTATTTCCTGGAATCAACTTCTGTCTTAGTTAGGGTTTCCTTTTTTTTATTGAATATTTTATTTATTTATATTTCAAATGTTATCCCCTTTCCCTGTTTCCCTCTGAAAATCCCCTATCCTATCCCCCTCCCCCTATTTCTATGAGGGGGTACTTCCCCACCCACCCACCCTCTCCCTCCTCACCACTGTGGCATTCTCCTACACTGGGGGCATCGAGCCTACATATGACCAAGGGCCTCTCCTCCCATAGATGCCAGATAAGGCCATCCTCTGCTTCATATGCAGCTGGAGCCATGGGTCCCTCCATGTGTATTCTTTAATTTGTGGTTTAGTCCCTGGGAGCTTTGGGGGGGGGGGTCTGGTTGATAGATATTGTTATTCTTTCTATGGGGTTGCAAACCCCTTCAGCTCCTTCAGTCCTCTTTCTAACTCCTCCATTAGGGTCCCCATGTTTAATCCAATGATTGGCTGTGAGTATCCACATTTGTATTTGTCAGTCTCTGAGAGAGCCTCTCAGGAGACAGCTATATTAAGCTCCTGTCAGCAAGCACTTCTTGGCATTTGCCATAGTGTCTGAGTTTGGTATTGATATATGGGATGGATCCCAGGTGGGGCAGACTCTGGATGGCCTTTCCTTCAGTCTCTGCTCCACATTTTGTCTCCATATTTCCTTTAGACAGGAGCAATTCTGGGATAAAAATTTGGAAAATGAGTGGGTGATCCCATCCCCCAACCTGGTGCCTTGCCTGACCTCTGGGTATGCTCTCTACAGGTTCTCCCTCCCCTTTCTTAGATTAGGTTTTAGATTAGATTACCTTTCTTGGGTATTTCAGCTAATCTCATTCCTGTTGGATCCTGAGAGCCTCATGCTTTCGTGGCATTTGGGACTTTCTGGTGTCTACCCCCAGATTCCCATCCCCCATTGCTGTGAAAAGACACTAATGTAAGACTCTGAGGAATCTTAGCTACTGGGGACCCTCTAAGTGAACCATGTAGAGCAAGAGATCAATGCAAAAACAAGAGGAATTTATTGTTCCAGCGTGCTGGGGTTGCCCTGCACCAGGAGAGGTAGCGACCTGGGGAAGCCCGGACAGCCAGTTTTTATACTGTTTTTAGGGGTAGAATAGAGCAACAGCCACTAGGCACAAAGTGATTGGCAGAACACTGTGACTTTTAAACTGATTGGTCCTTAAGAAATGAGGTCTGCAGGTGGCCAACTGTCAGTGAGCTCTGAGGAATGTGTCTATGTGCTCTGGGCTTCCCTTATCTGCAGGTGGCCAAACCCCCAGTGGTCTTTCTGAGGAATGTAATTAGCCTCTCCCTTCCAGAGGGGAGGGGTGCCTGGTGGAATTTTCCAAAGGTCCTAAGCTAACTTCTTCACTATAACCACAATCCTTAACTTCTTAGCAGTAATTAGAGAAGTCACCCTCCCAAATAAACCCAAGGTTTGACTCATGAAGCATCAATATCAACTAGTTATGTGACCATCTCAGTTATGAAAATTTCACACCTTCAATGGCATTCATCACACTTCAGGTATGCACCTGATGGTAGAGTCCATATTGGACAGCACAGAAAGGGGAATGTTTTTGTTATAGAAGTGTTTTGGACAATAATGTGAAAGTATAGCAAAGTAAAAACAAAATTCTAGGCCTTTAGGCCCAGGCTTGGGAATGTGACCTCTGTGACTCATTGCTCCAAGGTATGCTAATCATAAAACAGATAGCGACATTCCTCCACCCACCCGCTTCCTGGGTTCAAAGAGTGTTCATTCAAAGAAAGTCACCCTGACCATTGAAAGTCACCCTGACCATTGCCAGAACCCGCTATGCAAATGTGCTATGATTAGGGGCTCTTAGAAACTGTCTTGAGAGATAACCTGCACAATTACCAGGTATTCCTTGCGACTCTTGTGACTTTGCACTTCCTTGGGACTCTTAACTGCTATCTTTGGTATTTTCCAACAACGCCCTCCCCACTTCCTTGAGTTGTGGTTTCTCCCTTTAAATAACCCCTTATCCAGCTACTCAGGGCACCACGGTCCTCTATCCCTGCGTGGTGTATGACAGTGGGCCCAAGAGCACTCTTGAATAAAAATCTTCTTGCAGTTTGCAGCAAGACCGTTTCTTGTGGGTGATTTAGGGTGTAGCCTCTCCTGAGTCAGAAGGTGGGGGAGTCCTCACGTTGTGGGTCTTTCAATTGCACGTGAACATGTTCATACTGTCCTTCAGATACAATAATGTAATGCCTTAGCATCATGGGCTTTATATTTTGAGAAAACATTTTCAAAACAGTCTTGTGTTCTTTACAACCTATACCACGAACACATTGCACTTGAGTCATTTTTTTAATTTGCTATAAAATACCATGTTCTTCTCCACATAAAACCAGAAACAGTGAAACTTATAGAAGAGAAAGTGGGGAAAAGTCTTGAAGATATGGGCACAGGGGAAAAATTCCTGAATAGAACAGCAATGCCTTGTGCTGTAAGATCAAGAATCAACAAATGGGATCTCATAAAATTACTAAGCTTCTGTAAGGCAAAAGACACCGTCAATAAGACAAAAAGGCTACCAACAGATTAGGAAAGGACCTTTACCAATTCTAAATCAGATAGGGGACTAATATCCAATATATATAAAGAACTCAAGAAGGTGGACTCCAGAAAATCAAATAACCCCATTAAAAAATGGGGCTCAGAGCTAAACAAGGAATTCTCACCTGAGGAATACCAAATGGCTGAGAAGCACCTGAAAAAATGTTCAGCATCCTTAATCATCAGGGAAATGCAAATCAAAACAACCCTGAGATTCCACCTCACACCAGTCAGAATGGCTAAGATCAAAAATTAAGGTGACAGCAGATGCTGGTGAGGATGTGGAGAAAGAGGAACACTCCTCCATTGTTGGTGGGATTGCAAGCTTGTCCAACCACTCTGGAAATCATTCTGGCGGTTCCTCAGAAAATTGGACATAACACTACCAGAGGACCCTGCAATACCTCTCCTGGGCATATATCCAGAAGATGTTCCAACTGGTAAGAAGGCACATGCTCCACTATGTTCATAGCAGCCTTATTTATAATAGCCAGAAGCTGTTGGGAGCTATTAAGACAACGCTATTGTCCTGATCTCTGAATTGGGCCTCTCGCCAAGAGAAAAGGGGGTCAAAAGTGGGCCACCAATGCACTGTTCTGAGAACAACCATAAAATGTTCCAGCCCTAAGTCAGTGCCAGATGTCCTGACCACACCCTGATACCACCAAGTTCCTGCTTCCCCTTGTAGCTGCCAAAAGAAAAATTTCCACTGCCCCACCCCACCTGCTGAGAAGTACTTGTACTTCCCCTTTTGCTTGTGCATTTCCACTGCCCCACCCCTCCTGCTGAGAAGTACTTCCGCTTTTGCTTGTGCATTTAAGCCTTGAGCCTTTCTGAATACAGGACACCTTGATGCTAATCAGACTGGTCTCCATGTCATTCCTCGCACTTGGTGTCCATCTCTCCCTCTCCCTCCCCATTTGGTTCTTAGGAGAAGGTCCCCTCGAGACCCTTGAATAACTGGACCTGCTGGACGGGTCAAGAAGCTGGAAAGAACCTAGATGTCCCTCAATAGAGGAATGGATACAGAAAAGGTGGTATATTTACACAATGGAGTACTACTCAGCTATTAAAAAGAATGAATTTATGAAATTCCTAGGCAAATGGATGGACCTGGAAGGCATCATCCTGAATGAGGTAACCCAATCACAAAAGAACTCACATGATATGTACTCACTGATAAGTGAATATTAGCCCAGAAACTTAGAATACCCAAGATACAAGATACAATTTGCAAAACACTTGAAACTCAAGAACGAAGACCAAAGTGTGGACACTTTGCCCCTTCTTAGAATTGGGAACAAAACACCCATGAAAGGAGTTACAGAGACAACGTTTGGAGCTGAGACGAAAGGATGGACCATCTAGAGACTGCCATACCCAGGGAACCATCCCATAATCAGCTTCCAAAGGCTGACACCATTGCATACACCAGCAAGATTTTGCTGAAAGGACCCTGATATAGCTGTCTCTTGTGAGGCTATGCCGGGGCCTGGCAAATACAGAAGTGGATGCTCACAGTTGGCTATTGGATGGAACACAGGGCCCCCAATGGAGGAGCTAGAGAAAGTACCCAAGGAGCTAAAGGTCCGCAACCCTAAAGGTGGAACAACAATATGAACTAACCAGTACCCCTGGATCTCATGTCTCTAGCTGCATATGTATCAGAAGATGGCCTAGTTGGCCATCATTGAGAAGAGAGGCCGCTTGGTCTTGCAAACTTTATATGCCTCAGTATGGGGGAATGCCAGGGCCAAAAAGTGGGAGTGGGTGGTTAGGGGAGTGGGGGGGAGGGTCTGGGGGACTTTTGGGATAGCATTTGAAATGTAAATGAAGAAAATACCTAATTAAAAAAAATACCATGTTCCTGATCAGTTTGCTATGAGTTTTGTTTCCAGCTTTGCATCTGTTTCCACGTTTGCCAAAATCATCTTTAAAAGAGATCGACCCCTGATGGATTTTATTTGTTAATTCCCAAGGCATCATTTGCAGATAAATTCAGTCTGCTAAGAGTTTCCAGATATTCTGCTTATTCACAATTGGGTACTCTCTCTCTCAACTTAATTCTAAGCAGTAGCCTCCCTAGGTCAGTGTGGGGTCCCTAGAGACCTTCGTAAGTAAGTGTCCTATTCAAAAGGCATTTCCCATAGAAACATCATGGTATTAGATACTAAGCCATCCCACAGGTTTCTCATGTGTCATATATTAGGCATATAACAGAATTTCTGTAAAGACATTTCTCTGATATTCAGTTAAGAATATCTGTTCCTTCCTCTGTACTCCTGGCAATGGGCAGGAGTTCTTGATGGCTGTAATTTTTGTAATGATATTCTAGAGGTAGAATAAAGAGTTCTGAGGTAGGACAGACTGCACACTCCCTTTCCAATTGACTAACCTACTCTTTACTTTTCTACATTGGTGGTTGTCTGGGCTTCTCTTCCCTAGTATGTGATGAGAGTAAGAAGTCCCTGTTATTTTCTACCTGCACGTCTCCAACACCACTTTGAATGTTTAGTGAAGATTTTAAATTCTTGTTTTGGGGTGGGAAGGATGGCTCAGCAGTTAGGAGTGTGGACCTCTCATGCAGAGGACCTGAGTTCATGGGCCAGCATCCATGTGCAGCAGCTCACAGCCCCTAGAACTCCAGGTCCAGGAGGATCCAAGTGCTCTTTGGCTTTCCACAGGCACCTATCACACATAGAGAAGGAAATAAAAATATTTGAAAAACTTAAAAAAAAATAGCAGGGAATAACCACCACTGGTCTTTAATATTTCTCAACATCAATGGACTCAATTCTAGAATAAACACAGGCTAACAGAATGGATTACAAAACAGGATCCATCATTCTGCTGCATACAAAAAACACACCTCAGGCATAAAGATATTACCTCAGAGTAAATGGCTGGAAAAAGGTTTTCCAAGCAAATGGATCCAAAAGGCAAGCTGAAATATCTATCCTAATATATCATAACATAGAATTTCAACCAAAGTTAGTCAAAAGAGTCAGTGGAAGACACTTCATACTCATCAAAGGAAAAATATACCAAGATGATATCTCTATTCTGAACATCTATGCCCAAAACATAGGGGCACCTACTTTTGTAAAAGAAACATTACTAAAGCTTAAATCACACATTGAACCTCAAACATTAATAGTGGGAGATTTCAACACTCCACTCTCACCAACTGACAGGACATCCAGACAAAAACTAAACAGAGAAAAAATGAAACAAATAGACATTATGAATCAAATGGACCTAACAGACATCTATAGAATATTTCACCCAAACACAAAATAATATACCTTCTTCTCAGCACCTCATGGATTCTTCAAAAATGACCATATTATCAGTCACAAAGCAAGCGTCAACATATACAAGAAAATTGAAATACAGTCTTGTATCTTATCAGACCACCATGGATTAAAAACATTAACAATAGAAACACTGGAAAGCCTACACATTCTTGGAAATTGAACAACTCTCTACTCAATGATCTCTGGGTCAGGGAAGAAATAAAGAAAGACTTTCTAGAATTCAGTGAAAATTAAGGCACAACATACCCAAATTTTATGGGACACAATGAAAGCAGTCCTAAGAAGGAAGTTCATAGCACTAAGTGGCTCCATAAAGTAATTAGAAAGTTCTCATATCAGCAACTTAAAACTACACCTGAAAGCTCAAAAAAGGAGGCGGGGGAGAAGGAATCAAGCACACATGCACATCAAAGATGGCAGGAAATAATCAAAATCAGGGTTGAAATCAATCAGTTAGAAACAAAGAAAACAATACAAAAAAATCAACAAAACCAAGAGCCGTTCTTTCAGAAAATCATCAAGATAAACCCCTAGCAAAACTAACCAAGGGACATTGAGACAGTATCCTGTCGCGTCCGCTCTCGACCAGCAAGAACGACATGACCACAATTTCCACTAAAATCAGGAACAAAACAAGGCTGCCCACTTTCTCCCTATCTATTCAATACGGTTCTTGAAATTCTAGCCAGAGCCATTAGACAACTGAAGGAGATCAAGTGGATACAAATTGTAAAGGAAGAAGTCAAAGTATCACTATTTGTAGATAATATAATAGTATACACAAGCAACCCCCCCTCCCAAATTCCACCAGAGAATTCCTACAGCTGAGAAACACCTTCAGCAAAGTGGCTGGATACAAATTTAACTCAAAGAAAGCAGTAACCCTCCTTTATACAAGCCAAGAAAGAAATTAGGGAAATAACACCCTTTACAATAGCTACACAAAATGTTAAATATCTTGGTGTAACAGGTGAAAGATCTGTATGACAAGAACTTCAAGCCCTTGAAGAAAGAAGTTGAAGAAGATATCAGAAGATGGAAAGATCTCCCATGCTCATGGATAGGTAGCATTAACATAGTGAAAATGGCCATCTTAACAAACGCAATGTACAGATTCAATGCAATTCCCATAAACATTCCAATACAATTTTTATAGACCTTGAAAGAGAAATTCTCAAGCAAAAAAGCCCAGGATCAGCAAAATCATCCTCAACAATAAAAAGAACTTTGGAAGGAATGGCCATCCCTGACCTCAACCTGTACTAAAGAGCAATGGTGATAAAACTGCATGGTATTGGTATAGAAATAGACTCATTGATCAACAAAATCGAATCAAAGACCCAGAAATAAACCCATGCATCTATGGATACTTGATTTTTTATAAAGAAGTCAAATCCATATAATGAAAAAATGAAAATATCTTCAATAAATAGTGCTGAACTAACTGGATGTCTACATGTAGAAGAATTAAAATAGATCCATACTTATCATTCTGTACAAAACTCAACTCAAAGTGGATAAAGCACCTCAACATAAAACTGGATACACTAAATTTCATAGAAGAGAAAGTAGAAAATGCCCTTAAACACATTGGTACAGGAGACAAGTTCCTGAACAGAATACTAATGACTCAGGCTCTAGATCAATATTTGATAAATAGGACCTCATGGAACTGCAAAGCTTTTGTAAGGCAATGAACACTGTCAATTGGACAAATTGTCAGCCCACAGATTAGGAAAGGATCTCAGCAACACTATATCTGACAGAGGGATAATAACAAAAAATTTAGAAAGAACTCAAGAAATTAGACACTCAAATAACCCAATTTTAAAAGAGGGTACAGAATTAAGCAGAGAATTCTCAACAGAGGAATCTCAAATGGCCGAGAAGCACGTAAAGAAATGTTCAAAGTCCTTAGTCATCAGAGAAATGCAAATCAAAACAGTTCTGAGATTCCATCTTACACCCATCAGAATGGCTAAGATCAAAAACTCAAGAGATAGCACATACTGGTAAGGATGTGGAGCAAGGAGAACACTCCTCCATTGCTGGTGGGAATGCAAATTTGTACAACTACTTTGGAAATTAATTTGACATCTTCTCAGAAAGCTGCAAATAGTTTTACCTCAAGACTCGGCTATACCACTCCTGGGCATATACATAAAAGATGCTCCAACATCTCACAAAGACACTTAGTCAGCTATGTTCATAGCAGTTTTATTCATAATAGTCAGAAACTGGAAACAACCCAGGTGTTCCTCAACTGAAGAATAGATACAGAAAATGGGGTACATCTACACAATGGAATACTATTCAGCTATTAACATCAAAGACATCATGAGTTTTGCAGGCAAATGGATAGAACTTGAGAATATCATTCTCAGTGAGGTAACCCAGTCCTAAAAGGGCATGTATGGTATATACTCACTTATAAGTAGATATTAGCCATAAAACACAGGTACCATGTTACACTCCACAGACCAAAGAAGCTAAACAAAGAGGCCCAAGCAAGAATGCTTAACTCTCACTTAGAAGGGGAAATAAAATAATCATAAGAGGCAGATGGAGGGAGGGACCTGGATAGAAGGGAAGGGGGAGAGGACATGGAGTTCAGGATCAGGTGTGGGGAAGAACAGGAGAGTTGGCCATGAAAATGGAGATCTGCAATTGACAGGAGTGAGGAGGTCAGGGGTTAGGGGTGGGGGGGAACATCTCCAGGACAAGACATGGCACCAAAGAATCAATGGAGGTGACCTTTGCTGTGACTCACTACACGGGGGATATGGAACCTGAAGAGGACATTTCCTGTATCGAGACAGGAACCCCAGTGGAGTGATAGAGACACCAAACCCACCCACAAAACTTTCAACCCAAAATGTATTCTGTAATGCAGGCACGTAAGAGGGAACAGAAACTTTGGGAATGGTCAAACAATAACTGACCCAACTTGAGACCCATCTAATGGTCAAGCACCAATCCCTGACACTATTAATGAGTCTCTGATATGCTTGCAGACAAGAGTATGTTGTCCTCTGAGAGGCTCCACTCAGCAGCTAACTTAGACAAATAGAGATACCCAGAGCCAAACAGTGGATGGAGCTTGGGCACCCTTACAGAAGGATTGCAGGCCGGAAGGGGATAGGAACTCCACAGGAAGACCAACAGAGCCAACTAACTTGGACCCTTGGGGCTCTGAGAGTCTGAACCACCAACCAAAGAACACACACAAGCTGGATCTAGGCCTCCCCTCTCAGATGTAACAGATGTACAGCTTGACCTTCATGTGGGTCCTGAAGGACTGGAATGGGGGGCTATCCCCAAAGCTGTTGCCTGTACATGGGATATATTCTACTAGTCAGGTTGCCTTGTCTAGCATAAGTGGAAGAAGTGTCTAGCCTCAGAGAGACTTGAAGTGCCAGGGTGGGGGGTATCCAGGGGACCCCATCTGCTCAGGGGAGAAGGTGAAGGGGGAGGGGAAAGAACTGTGGGATAGGGTGACTGGGAGAAGGGCAGTGAGCAGGATGCAAAGTGAATAAGTAAAAAATAAAATAAAAAGCCAGTCCAGAGCACACAAAGTAAACAGGGCCACTGGCAAGAACTACTTAAACAGCTTTCTAAAAATAAAAATTGTACTGTGCCCCCTTCCCTTTTCTTCAGGTAACTGTAATATCCAGCCCTAGAATCTGCCCTCAAACAGAAAGAAAAAGTGCCTTTGAAACAGGCCAACAATACAGATCAGTGGCCTGGATTCTTTTCAGTCTGTCTGGGAAGTTTTTCAAGGCTAGAGCATTGCTCAAGATACATTGTATCTCGTATGTGAGATCAGTATAACCGGAGCTCCAGAATGCAAGCATGCTACTTCTAAGATTTCAGTAAGTCAGGCATCACACAATTTAGAATATCAATCAGAAATTATCTAATTTATCATCAACTTATACCTGCATACATTTCAGAAATGATTTAGTACCTTTTGTATATTATATGTAAATAATATTTTAAAATTCTTTTTTAAAAGATTTTATATATAATTTATATATATGTATATTTATTGTATGTATATAAGTATGCTGTCTTCACACACACCAAAAGAGGGGATTGGATCCCATTACAGATTGTTGTGATCCACCATGTGGTTGTTGGAAATTGATCTCAGGACCTCTGGAAGAGTAGCCAGTTCACTTAGCCTGGAGCCACAAATTCTTTTTAGCAACAAATACCTTTTATTAATTTTCAAAGTTTAGCCATTGTGCCTAATTAAATTTGTGAAGTTTTTTCAGTTTTATGGATGATTCTTAGCTATTTTAGAAAAGTTGAATTAATTAGTTATATACTTATATACCAAATAAACATTAAGTCTTTTTATATTATATACACACTTGACAACATGCACGTAGTATATTGCATTTCACTGTTAGTACACTAAGGAAAAACAAGTTATAATCTCATCTTGTTGTGAAAACTTATTTTGAAACATATTTATAAAAAGAAAATTATACTAGGCAGGTGTGGTGGTAACACCTTTAATCCCCAGCACTCTGGAGACACAGCCAGGTAGATCTAAATAGTGAATTCAAAGCCAGTGAAATCTACACGGCTAGACCTTGTCTCAAAAAAAAAAAAAATTATAAAAATAAAAAAAGGAAAGAAGAAAGGGAGAAAAGAAGGAATTAAATTATACTTTACACCACTTTAAACTTGACTGATTTTTAATGTTTTTATCTTGTTGTTTGTCTCTTTTTAATTTTTTGTTTTGTTTTTGATACAGAATTTCTCTGAGTAGCTCTAGCTGTCCTGGAACTCTGTAGACCTGTAGACCAGAAGGGCCTTGAACTCAAGAGATTTGCATGCCTCTGCTTCTGGATTAAAAGCACCACCACCCAGCTTTAAGAACAGATTTAAAGTCCCAGGTCAGGCGATTTCCCCCGCTGTGCAACTCTGTATGGCGTACGTGGTTTCCTGATGCGCAAATTGGAATTAGTAGAGTGTCTGAGTGTAACTACTGCTGCGATGAAACACCAGGGCCAAAAGCAACTGGGGTGCGGGGTGCGGGCAATTTGGTTTATACTTTCATTATCACTGTTCATCTTCATCAGAGGAAGTCAGGACAGGAACTCAAACAGGGCAGGAACTAAGCTTCTGGAGGCAGAAGCTAAGGCAAGGGTCCTGGAGGAGTAGCTTGCTCCCCCCACTCTGCATACTTTCTTACAGAACCCAAGACCACTAGCCTAGAGGTAGCCCCCTCCAATGGACTGGACCCTCCTACATCAATTAATTAATTAATCCTACATTAATTCAGAAAACGTCCCACAGGCTTGCCTATAGCCAGATCTTAGGGAGGCATTTTTCTTAACTAAGGTGCTCTCCTCATAAATGACTCTAGCTTGTGTCAAGGTGACATAAAACTAGCCGGATCATACAAGGACTCAGTCTTAGGTGTCACCTAAGGATTAAACGCCTTAACGCGTGTACGGGTCATGCCTGAGACACAACTCTATTCAGATTTCACTCGCTAGTACCGTCATGTGCAGCAAAACCCTCGTAGTTTAAGAGACAGTAATGGGAGGTTGTAGGCTGGAGCAAGTGAGACGGACACACCAGAAACCAGAAGAATGGGATGAGTGGGTGGAAAAATAAATACATAAATAAATAATTAAATAATGAAAAGTCCACGGCTGCTTCGCACTACGGCGGGCTTGGCAGCCGCAACAGTAAAACTAAACCAACGCTTCACTCCTGCCTTCTCTGAGCTGAAGCTACAGGTGGAGAGCCAGCGGGCGCACGCTCCTACCCGGCTCTTAGCTGTTCCGCTTCTCAGCCGCAGCCACCACCACAACTTGTTCCCGCCCGTCTCAGCCTCGTGAGGGCGCCCGCGCCTCGAGGCGGCTGGAATTGGCCCGCCGCGGCCCCGGTAGCCAGACATGAGTTGCTGCTGTCACCGCCTTTTCCTCCTTTCCCTCAGTTCCTTTTCACTTCCGGGGTTGCTCTAGATCCGCTGGTTCCGTAACAACATCCCGTTGGCTTCCCTCAGGCGGCGGGACCTGTGTAGCCGCCTTCCTCGGAGTGCCTGCCCGCCTGGGCTCTCGGGCTCCCCAGTCCGGGACGCCATGGCCACCAACCCGCAGCCACAGCCTCCGCCGCCCGCGCCTCCGCCGCCGCCACCTCAGCCACAGCCGCCACCGCCGCCGCCGGGCCCTGGGGCTGGCCCGGGAGCGAGCGGGCCGGGAGGCGCGGGGGCTGGCGCTGGGGACCCGCAGCTCGTTGCCATGATCGTAAACCACCTCAAGAGCCAGGGGCTCTTCGACCAGTTCCGCAGGGACTGCCTGGCCGATGTGGACACCAAGGTGCGGGGCTGGAGCGGCGGGCGGCGCGGGGACTGGGGTCCCGCATGCTCCGAGGGGCGACTTCCCCGAGCCGGACCCTCGGGACTGCCTTGCTTACCGGGCTCCTTTTGCGGCTGCTTCGTTTGTTGGTTTGTGTGTGTGTGTTTGTTTGTTTGTTAGACTTGCAGCGGTGTGCCATGCACTCTGCAAGGCTTGGAATGTTCATTCATTCCCCTGCCCTTGTGTTCCTTTCTCAGGCTAGAAACACTAGCCTTGAATGCCTACTATGTTGCCAGACAATGCTTGACCTTAGCTAGTGTACCGCTGTGGTAAGCAAGACCCAAGTCGTTGTTCCTAGGGAGACTGGCTTAGAAGCACTAAGGCAAACGGGACTCGGTTTAGAGTTCATTCTTTTGTTTTGCTTTTCGAGACAGGGTTTCTCTGTGTAGCCCTGGCTGTCCTGGAACTCACTTTGTAGACCAGGCTAGCCTTGAACTCAAATCCGCCTGCCTCTGCCTCCCAAGTGCTGGGATTAAAGGCGTGTGCCACCTCTATCTACTTACTTTTTTCACCTAAGTTTGTTTTGTTTTTTTTTGTTTTTTGGGTTTTTTTTTTGTTTTTGTTTTTTTTCCTACCAAAAGTTTCTTCGGCTTGTAAACGCTACAAATGTAGCGTTTGCAGATATCGTAAAATGGTAAGGGAAAGATTTACAATGTATTTTGCTGGATGTTGAGGGGCGGGTGAACTTGCAAAGGTAGAGAGGCAAACTTGGGCAGAGAAAAAAAGTGGGTTGGGAGACGGGACTGTCGTTTGATCTTTTGCAATGACTGCCTGGCTTAGTAGTTTACTAAGATGAGAAGAGGCAGGCAGAGAGAGAGAGAGAGAGAGAGAGCGCCGTTCTGTTGGAACAGAAGGGGAGGGAAGCAGGCACCCAGCACCGACATGGAAGCGTGCTTTAGCAGGGAAACTGTCCTCTTGGCAGCAAGCCAAGGTTGCAGGACTAAGTCAGTGAAGTTGGTGAAAAGCTATGAAAGTGTGTCTGGAAGCAGGCGAAGAGAGAGGTGTTGGTTCCTCTTGTGGGGCATTTGTTGCTTTCCTTTGGTTTTGTTTGGGGGTTTGTGTATCTGTTTACTTTTGCTTCAATGTGGGTTGGTCTGTTGGATTGGAGTTGTGATGATGTAAGGTTTTTTTTCAGACTGGCAGATCTGAATGAAGAACCTTTAAAAGAGGGGAGTTTGCAGGATCTGCATATCCTTGAGCTTTGAGGTCACCAGCACACAGCTCTGTCATCTCCTCTATAATAATTCCTCCGAAGAACCTGAGGATATCTTCTCCAAGGACTCTGGTCCTGGTCCCATTCCCGTAGCCTTTCCAAAATGTTGTAGGTTTTATTCACGGGGACTTCAATTAATTGAATGTGTGTAGGAAATATAATCTCCCCTTGCTTAAGGACTATCACGGCCATATTATAAAGTCCTTGCTGTTGCCTTTTGAAAAGTATTTTAATAGGAAAATATTAGGCATGGTCAGGTAAATGTTTCCCCATAGAAAGCTAGTTGATTGCAAGCAACAGGTGGGTATTACACTCTGATGTTCTTAGAAATCTGTGTGTTTGTGTTGTCACTGTGTGTATTGTGTATAATAAATTTAATGTTTTAATATTTTGATGACAGGTGCAGTTTTTACAATTCAACCTTTTATTTATCTCATCTCCATTAAATATTACCGTTGTCTGTGGTATCCCTGCCCAAACTTCCAAAAGTAGATTATTAAAATGTTCCTTGGGTCAAAGAAGAAAAATTGGTATGACAGTGTAAGGAAAGCTAGGCCTTTCTCTTCAAAAGTGCTGTTTTCAATAGTTGACAGTAGTTGACTGGAGGCAGTTTCATGTGGTTCAACCTTGTGCTATGTATAGAGGGACCACAGAATGTTCTTCTGTAGATAAGAAAGCTTTAAGCTAGATAAGAGTGGAACAGAGAAGACACTCTCTTCCCAGAGAGCAGCACAGCAGGGCATCGTTGCTGAATCTCCTCGATAATCATTCCTTCTCTCTTCCCCTCCGTACCACTGTTTCTATCCGCCCCCCAGTCTTCCTCACCCTTAGATAACAGATGTGTTGGGTTTAACTTAAAATATTTATAATTAAATCACATTTCTATTTTTCCTAATATGTAAAATGCAAACGAATACTACTTAGGAATGTAGCATTTTTAACAACACAATGAGTAGGCCAAAATAGAGGCACTATTCCCTATTCATATAAAGCTCTGTCACTTTAATAGAACTCTTGAGTCTCACCTGCCCCTTGTAGGAAGTATGGTATTCTTCACAATTGAGCATGAAAGACTAGCCTGCTTTCTACCTGAAAGTCTTCCCTGTGGTATATAGGCTATGAACAGTCAGTGGATTGTGTCAGGCACATACATATATAACAGTAGCAGGTGCTGTCTTAGAACAGTCTTCCATTCAGTGTGTCCACACCAGGGTGAGAGGTACCAGTGTCTACTTCCACTCCTGGAGCCATCAAACGGAACTCTCCTGGTAGGCCTCCAGTGGTCCTGAAGCAAGAGCATTTCTACGGCAGATTGACTATCATTCTTGAAAGAGCTGTAGCCTTGGACAGCTCCAAAATCTAGCTACTCCACTAAGGCTGCTCTTTCTAGATAATTAGTCATCAGGTGTCTGACTCAAGCTCTGTGGCTTGAAAGCCATCCTGTCCCCTTTTTATTGATTATCCACTGGAGAATGAAGAGGGACAATTGAGAGGCCCAGCATTCTGTCCTAGACAAGAATCTGATGGACCAAGAAAATTCAGCCTCTATTTTGATGACTGGTGAAGGTAGTTTTGGATACTTTCACAATTATGAATGGTTTCTGGTCAGTTAGTTCATGGATCAAATAGTATTCACTATTCAAATCTTACATAACAGACATATTTTAGAAGCTGGAAATACAACAGTAAACTAGAGTTCTGCTGCTTCATAGTTTATCCTAGCAGAGGAAAAAGAAAGTAAGTAGTGTATAATCAGAGCTGATTATACAAAAGAATAAAGCAAGAAAAGCATGAGCAGGCCTACTGTTTTGTTCTGGATAAGGTTTCAATTAAGATAATATTTGAGCTATCCTTGAAGGAATTGAAAAAAATGGATGCCTTCCAACCCTAGAGCAGAGGAAGTGCCAAAGACCTGAGGCAGGACTGCTGAGAGAGACAGTGGACCCCTCTACACACATTCTAATGCATTGTGAATTCATTGTTTAGGGTTTTTCTTGTAGTGAGAAGTTAGTGAGTTTTGAGGAAAAGTTAATGATCTGACTTGTATTTTAGAAGAGATAATAATTCTTGATCTACTTTGGACTTAAAATGTTTTGTAACCCTAATTTTTAGAAGATTTAATGTACTCTCTTGGAAGATGGAGTTTGGCGTGGGCAGGCAGGAATGTCAGAATGTGAGAAGCCTTGGGACATGGGTGGAAAAGATAGTAGGAAATGGGTCTGAATATCCTCTGATGTGTCTGCTAGAACCTGCAGACTTTGCTGACCAGAAGAACTTGTTGACTTTGAATTTAAGTCAGGAGCTTGCCATATAGCACAAGCTGGCTTTGAATCACTATGTAGCCAGAGTAGACTATGACATTGCTGTCCTTCCTCCTGCCACAGACTTGCAAATGCTGATTACAGACATGGACCATCATGCCATGCAAGTGAAAAAAAAATGTGTAAACAAGAAACGTTTGTGGGGGAGGGGTGAAATTTGAATTTATTTTGAGGGGACTAAAAAGCTAAATGTATTTAAGTCTAATAAATGCTTGTTAGAAGAAGAAATACATGTTATAAATGTTAGAAAGAAATTTTCACATCAATTTAGGGTAAGTGAAGAAGACCATGAATAAATAATTGGGTGATTTTCCTGGGGAAGAGAAAGAAGCAAAACTTGAAAATTAGAAGTGATAGAAGAGCATCTCATAATCTCCAATTCTGGGGAGGTAGTTACCTAGTTACCAAAGGACAGTGTGTTAATCACTGACCTGCCAAACAGTTGGACAAGAGTGTGCAGACATACAGTGCCCTGCAAGAACTGCTGAGTGGTTGTATGTATAGAAGATGACAGGAGTAGAAAGGATGTAAGCTCACTTTGGGCACCAGAATGACCTCCTGATTAGAATGAGAGCTCTAAGGTGAGAATTTTGTCAGGTGGACAGCTAGAGAGAATGGTTAGGTGAGAATTGGTTACTGGGATAGTGCCTTTGACAGGAGGGAGGGAGGAGTGGTACAGGGTGATGCTGCTCTATTTTCCTTAAAATCCTTCCACTTACTTATATTGAAGGGAAAAAAAGATAAGCAAAGATAACCCTGAATGAGTAGATGAGGGGACTGATGTAGGTAAGGACATTTTTTTGTTTTGTTTATTGTGTTTTGGTATTGAGACATTGTTTCTCTGTGTTGCCCTGACTGTCCTGGAACCCAGAGATCTATTTGCCTCTGCCTCCTGAGTGCTGAGGATTAATGGTACATACATCACTGCAACCCAAGCAAATAGTCCAACTTCTTATTTGTTTTGTTTTGTTTTGTTTTGTTTTGTTTTTGAAGACAGAGTGTAGCTCTAGCTGTCCTGTGACTCATTCTGTAGAGCAGGCTAGCCTTGACCTCAGATCCCAAGTGTTGGGACTAAAGGTGTGTGCCCTCACCACCATTTCTTAAATAGAGAAGACTGGATCTCCTTTTCATCTTCCTCTGCTTTTTTCTTTTTCTCTTTTCTTCTTTTTGGGGGGTGGGTGGGTTGGGGGGCAGTGTGGAGAACTGGGGAGGTAGGCTTTCTAAGCCTTAGACAGTGTGGTTACTTGTAGGGTCTGCCCTGAGCTGTGTGCAGTATTCAGTAGCATTCCTGCTCTCTTTCCTCAGTTATAATCTACTGTGCTTTAGACGTTGCTGAATCCCCGTTGAGGGAAGAGAGGTTAAGACTGCTTGAGGACTACTTTTACCCCAGATACAGTACATGGTTCAGTGGTCTGTTCCTGAGTAATTTCTCTCGAGTCTGTAACTTCCACCTCATATCTTACCACCGCAGACCTTCATTATTTTAGTTATTGCATACTTTTCCAGGTGAGTTTTGTATCTACTTACACACAGCTGTTGAACCACTGTGTTCATATGTGTAATGAATTCCCATTCTCAAACCTCCTTGTGCAAGCACCAAGTCCCAGTCTGTTTCTAGCTTTATTTCTGTTGTTGGACTCTCTTCTCTAACTACATTAGAATACCAGCATATGAGTTTTCCTAGTACTTGTAGCATTATTAGCATTATATTTTTTTTCTAGTCCAATGATTCCTTCCTTTTGTTGTTAGCTCTGTCTACAAAGGTCATTCTCATTCCTGGTTACATCATGCAACTTTGAAACTAATTTTCCCTGTAGGTCATATGTTACATTCTTTCTCGGGACTTCTTTCCTCCCCCCTCTTTGTTTCCAGGCCTCTAACATTAACATTTGTGTTTTGCTTCTGTTTGTCTACAAAAAGGGTTGTCTTCTTTATCTTAACTCTATTTACAAACAACTTATCTTAGACAAAACAGGGAGTATTTGTAAATTATAACTACAAAGCTTTCCATCAACTATAAGAAACCTTAGGACTATTAAATATGTTAAAATTATTGAACTGATTTTCAGTATTGTATGAATTAAAGGTTTCTAGCATTTGTGGGTTTTGTTTTTTTTTTCTTTCTAGCCTGCCTATCAGAATCTAAGGCAGAGAGTTGACAACTTCGTTGCAAACCACTTGGCAACTCATACATGGAGTCCTCACCTCAACAAGAACCAACTGAGAAACAATATCCGACAGCAAGTTCTGAAGTAAGTCTGAGTTAGGGGCACAGGCTAGATTTGAAATGCTGTTGTTTACTTTGTCTGAAAGCAACCAGAAATACATTCTCCTCATGTCAGCAGTTTTGGAAGTTTAATGTGACTTAGTCCAGTATATTTTGGAGTATGACCTCATCATTTCATATTTCCTTTATAAATTTTTACTCATCTTTTCCTGTAGACTTAGAGAGGTATTTAAGTATTTGAGAAAAGAAATAGCATGACTTAAAACACATCAGAAAAATCTCTATGTAAATATTAATGCATGTAAATGCTAATAATGTCCTATCCAATTACATTAATGACTATTTTCTTGTCTAACAAGTAGAACGTACATGACACAGCTCTGAAATTTAAAACAATCCCTTGGTTGTACATGTTGTCTTCTAATATATAGTATGTAGCTAAATGAAAGTATTTTGATTTGTTCAGTCATTTTTGTATCAGCATAAGACACAAAGAATAAAAGCTGAAATATTTAGAAAGTCTGGAATATTTACCTTAAAAAGATTGTGAACTTGATTTACAGTCTTCTGCTTGTTTTTGAATATAAATATTTGCTAAGACAAAAAAGTCTTTTTATCCCAGTTATTTAGAGTGCCTATTCATCCTGCTTTGACAAATATTTATACTTAACATTTGTAAAGTGTGGCTTTAAACAGGTGAGCAGTTTAACTCAAGCCTATGTAGTGTGATAGTTCTAAGCTATAGAAAGCACCAGAAATAAAAATGCTCTAGAAAGTTCATTTAGACCCAGGTAATACAGTAATGCTAGAAACCCAGCGCCAGGAAGCTTAGACTGTGTCTCCCTGTACTTAAGGAAACAGCACTAGGTCTCTTGACTGTGTTTTCAAAGCTGTTTGAGAACCTATGAAAGAGTCTAGGTGAGATCAAAAGATGACATTGGAAGGCTGCTTAACAGTACCTCGTGGTAAAAAGTCAAAGCTGTTTCCTGAAAAGAAGAGACTAGAAGGAGTCTATTGAGTGGCAGGCCAAGAAGGCTCCTTATTTCCACAGAGTAGAACAGCAGGCAAAGGAGCACAGGGATGGGAGCGGGGCGCAGCTGTGGTGCCCGACTCACATTTATATGCGGTGCTGCCGGTAATGCAGGGCTCTCTTCCAACACGTCCTAGCTACCAGCCTTCTACAGATGATTGCTTTGCTTCATCACCATCCTGTTTAGAAGCTCTTGCATCCTTCTCAGGAGAAGGGTATCTTTCTCTTTACAGTGATGATCCAGTCCACGGGATCCAGCAAATCTTGCACTATTTTATTATCCAGTGTTGACAGTCTCAAGAAGAACAGTTTTCTGGAGTTTTATTTAGACTTTAGTATACAGAATCTTGAAGACAAAGACTGTCATTTTATTTTAGGTGAGGGAAATGTGAAAAGTCAATCACTTACAACCCTAGTACAATAAAAGACATCTTGACCACAGTTCCTGCTTGGTAAAAGGTAAGGAAGCCAAACACTGCGGCAGCAGTGAGTGAAGGAACCCTGTGGCGAGACTAGAGACTGGGAAGGGAACAGCTGTATTCTGGTAACTCACCAGCCACTCTTCTGAGACTTCTGTACATTGTCGCCTTATTACCTTTTGGGTATGGAGGCCAAAGAAAATCTCCTTCAGAGGAATCCAGGGATTCAACTCAGGCCATTGGGCTTGTACTACAAGAGCTTTTAAGCACTAAGACATCTTGCTTACTCCATTTGCAAAGCTTTATGTTAGAAATAGTAGCATTTTGAAGTTTTCCTTAGAGAAGGATTTTGTTGCAGTTGATTTTTTTTTTTCTTTGTTTGTTTTTGAGACAGGGTATCTCTTTTTTTTGTTGTTTTGATTGGTTTTGGTTTTGGTTTTGTTTTATTGAGACAGGGTATCTCTCTACATAGCTCTGGAAGTCCTAAAAGTCTGTAGACCAGGCTAGAAACTCACAGATCCACCTGCCTTTGCCTTATGAGGAGATGTGCACTACTATGTCCAGCTTAGAGAAGGATTCTTTAGTTGTATGCAAACGAGAACTGTATAGATGGACTAGCCCTATAAATAATTGTAATCTCAAGCAGGTTTTCACACACACTTGAGAAAGTACTCAGCCGACTTAAGCCATTGCAGTTGCCATTTCTATAGAACAAATACCTACTATCAGCAACTTAAAGTGGGGGAACTTAGTAGCTTATTTTCTTATTCAGGAGAAAGGAAATTTTTATTCTGTTTATATATTCATGCTGCAAAATCTGGAAACACTGGATAGCTTTCAGTAATGACTTGGGCAGAATTTTAAAAGAGAAAGAAGTGGATTAGTTTTACTTATGTATTTAGTTTTTTCCTCCAGTATTGGGGGTGGAATCCAGCTCGTCATACATGCAAAAATAAGCACTCTATCACTGAGGTACTATCTTAAAAACAGTAGGGTCTCAGTATGTAGCCATGGCTCTCATATTCTATATGTAGCCTAGGCTGGCCTTGGACTAGAATGATGGAATTACAGGCATCTACCACCTTGCCTGGATTCAGCCCTTTTTGGTTTGTTTCTATTTTGAGAAAAAGTCTCAATTTGTGCAAGATGGCCTTGAACTCTTACCCTAAAATTTTCCCGTTGCTCAGGCCAGTCATAAACTTGTGATTATCCTGCCTCAGCCTCCTAAGTGGTTGGTATTACAGACAGGCACTAACCAGGCCTGCAGGTAAGTAACTCTAACAGTGAATGTATCTGTTGTCAGATAGACTTTAGCTATGGGGGCTGAGACTTTTCTCTCTGAGTGGCAGTTAGGGAATACCCCAAGGCAGTGAGTCTACAGAACAGTAGATCAGTAGCTGTGGACCCTATTTTTGCATAAGATCTTCCTCCATGAGAAGGAAGACTACATTTAAGAGTACTCTTGTTTACAGGACAAGAAGCCAAAATATATGCAAACAGAGAAGGCAACCGAAGCAATATTTTGGGGTTCAGTAGGTTTTCTTCTTTAATTTTATGTCTTTGTACTTATGCCTTACTGAAAAACTTTTTAGTGATTCTTTCTACTACATTCGCAACTCATCTTTAAAGGGGACAAAAAGAGCTTTAAGATACAGCAGTGTTTTCAGGATTTGCATTCTGTTCTTTAATTTTATAACTTGAAAAAGCAGGTAACCTACTTTGTTGCATGTCAGCTCATTTTTCTTTATGTCCCACATAAATAGAATTATGTTATCACATGGCTTCAAAGTGCCTTGGGAATTGAAAATCCAGTCCACCCTCACTTCAGACAGGCACACTCAGAAACAACATTGACAGTATAAAGGTCAACCCCTCCTCACCCATTTTATCCAGAAAGATGGGGGCCAAGAAGCAGGAGGCGACTAGTGCCTCAGTCTCCCAACACTGTCCTGTGCACTTTGATTCCTCCTGGTGCAACCTACAAAGAAATGTGATCTTAAGTCTGTTTTGCTCAGATGTCATTTTACACAAGTGCTACTTAAAACATGTTCTTGTCACTCCTCTGTCTGCCCTCTTAGACTTATAGCCCCTTTCCTCCCTCCCTCTTTTATACGCATCAAGACTCAGTTCCATGAGTTCTCTTTGTGGAGTGTTCCCACCTTATTGTGAACACAGCCAATAATCCTTTACTCTTTTCTTTCCCCACAATACATTGTGTATGTTAATGCCTAGCCTCTTGTACTGTAATTGTATCTGTATCTTTAACCAACACAGGGCCCAGGCTCAGGTCTGGTCTGTAGTGCCTGGTGGCCAGCATGGTGCATTTTATGTAGAAGACATTCATAATCTAACTCTTTAAATGACTAAATCATCCTATTTTATTGCAGGAAAGTAATAAAAAGAAAGCCAGACATCTTGAGTTTTGTTTTTATTTTTCTTGTGTCTTGTTTATCAATTTGACGAAAATATACGTTGTGTATATTGTTCACCTTAACTAGAAACTCTAAGACTTAGAAAAAGTTTATATTTTCTATTTTTTAAGAAGAAAACATTTCAGAGTCAAGAGATTTACTAGGCCTGGAACTCATCTCTCGTGCGATCCTCTTATGTTCCAGGGATGGAGGTTGAGAGAGGCACGACCTCCCTTATTCTCTGTAGTACTGCAGCTACTCCAGAGGCCTTTTTGTGTTTTAGTCTTTCTACCAGCAATGCACTGGGGGACAGTTTACAAATGTCTTTGTAGTATAGCATACTTTTAACCTCTACTGTATTAACTTTCCCAAATAGAGTCTTGAAGGTTGAACACATATATAATAGACACTATTTTCTTCAAAATAATTTGTGCAAATATAAAATTATTTCTTTACCTTCCTGTGAATTGCTTGTATTTCAGATCAGGAATGCTGGAGTCTGGTATTGACCGAATTATTTCTCAGGTTGTGGATCCAAAGATCAACCACACATTCAGGCCTCAGGTAGAAAAAGCTGTGCACGAGTTTCTGGCCACATTGAATCACAAAGAGGAAGCAGCTGGCAGCACAGCTCCTGATGATGAGAAGCCAGAATCTTCTGTCATTACCCAAGGTGCTTTGCTTTTACTCTTGTCAGTGCCCAGGCTCTTCTTGTTCTGATTGCCTGGATAGAGATGTTTGGTTTTTAATACATTGCTCCCTTTGGCTACTTTAGTGAAATTATATGTGCTTTCAATATTGCTCAAGTTCCCTAGCTGGCATGACATTTCTATTTTGAAGTTAATTTCAAAAAACATTATAATAGTGGTGAGTGTGTGTGTGTGTGTGTGCACTCGCTATAAGAGAGAATGTAACTGAAATAGTAAAGACATTATTCTCACAACTGGAATGATCTCACATGTGTTAGCATCTTTCCTATAAGACACTATGTACTTATGAGATAGAAATGTTTGAGTATGTGTACTAGTTTTGTACCCGAAAAGCCTACAGGAAAATGCATTTCTGCTCAGCTTATAACAGTAGTGTGTACTGTCAGTGAAGTAGACGGATCTACTTTTTCATACATTTATTTCAATCTTCTTCCAATTTATTCTTTTTAAATTTATTTGTTAGGGATTTTCTTCATTTACATTTCCAATGCTATCCCAAAAGTTCCCCATACCCTCCTCCCCCCACTCCCCTACCCACCCACTCCCACTTCTTGGCCCTGGAGTTCCCCTGTACTGGGGCATATAAAGTTTGCAATGCCAAAGGGCCTCTCTTCCCAATGATGGCCGACTAGGCCATCTTCTGATACATATGCAGCTAGAGAGACAAGCTCTGGGGGTACTAGTTGGTTCATATTGTTGTCCCACCTATAGGGTTGCAGACCCCTTTAGCTCCTTGGGTACTTTCTCTAGCTCCTCCATTGGGGTCCCTGTGATCCATCCAATAGCTGACTGTGACCAATTTATTCTTATCTTCTCCTTGAAGGTGCTCCTGCTCCTGGGCCCAGTGCTAATGTAGCCAGTGATGCCATGTCAATCTTGGAAACCATAACTTCTCTTAACCAAGAAGCTAACGCTGCCAGAGCTTCAACAGAAATATCAAATGCCAAGGTCAGTGAGAGAATATCCAGAAAACTCTCATCTCAGCCAAGCACTGACGTTAGCACAGACAAGGAGAGAGGCTCAGAAGATGCGATTGAGAGAGAAAAGGCTACCTCTGATTCTGGAGGAGATGGGCTAGAAGCTGCTCCCAAGTCAGAAGAACCTAGTGATCTCCCTTGTCCAGTGGAAGAAACTAAAAATCATATGAAAGAGAATAATAGCTTACTGTTACTAAGTAAGGATGCTCAGCAGGAAAACAGTGACCCAAAAATTAAATCAACGGAAAAAGGAGAAAAGAAACCCGATGGTTATGAGAAAGGAGAGAGAAAGAAAGAAAAAAAGGAAAAGACTGAAAAAAAAATTGATCACTCTAAAAGGAATGAAGATACACAGAAAGTGAAAGATGAGAGACAAGCAAAGGACAAAGAAGTGGAAAGCACAAAGCTTCCTTCTGAAAAGAGCAACAGCAGAGCCAGGGCTGCTGAGGGGACAAAAGAAGGTACATGTACAAGGCCGCATGGCTTCAAGAGGGATTGTTCCTTACAGGAAGAGGACAGTTTCACATTTGGCTTTTGATTGTAATGATTTATTTTGGTGTTTTCATGTCAAAACTTGAAAACTTGTAAAGCAATAAAAGTACTAAGCTGTGCACGGTGGCACCGAGCAGTAATCTCAGGGCTGGACATGCATGCCTAGTATAGAGTTCAGGCTAGCCTGAGCCCAATCATTCTGCCTCGTTTGGCCTTCTTAACTATACTGATGTGTCTGTTGACAAAAGAAAATTTACAGAAAAGCTATAAACTTCATAATTTGTATTATTTTTTTCACACTGTTCCAAGCAACTTAAATTATATATGCTAATCTTCAAAATACTAGGTAGTAATAATAATAATCGGTTACTTAAAATCTACATTTGTATATAGCCTTTCATTATAAATCAATAGTTTTTATAGTTCAAGTGACTATTTTACCTTTGTATTTTATTTATATAGCTGCTTTTCTGATAGTTAAATTTCCTGTTTAAAGCAGGAAATTTTTAATATTGACGGCTTAGGCTTTAAATACCTTCTAGTGATCGGTTGTTTATTTTGCTTCATTTTTTTTCCTTAAAGATTGTTCTTTGTTAGATTCTGATGTGGATGGTCTCACTGATATCACAGTCAGCTCTGTCCACACCAGTGACCTTTCATCCTTTGAAGAAGACACAGAGGAGGAAGTTGTCGTGTCTGAGAGCATGGAAGAAGGAGAGATTACATCAGAGGGTAAGGGTGATACATTTGTCTCAATGGCTCTGTGACAGTGCTGTTAAGCGTTATTTGCGTTCTGTTCTAATGGCTACTTCCTGGCTATGGTATAGCTAGAGTCTGCTACCTTGTGATTGTAAGATTGGCTTCTGATTGAGCTGCAGGGTTGTCTGTCTAATTATCCTTGTACATGTTACCAGCCCTCAACAAGCCTACTTTTCCATGATCAACCCCATCATTTGATGTTATTGCAAAGTTGAGAGGAGATGGTGTACACAGAGCTGCTTTTGTTTGTGTGTGAATGATGCTTGGTGAATACAAGCTGTAAGGCTGTCCTCACTTCTACTACCAGTTACAAATTTGAGGGTCATAAAGAGCCCCCTTGGAAAAACTGATTTCCTAAAAGGCATAACAGAGTGCACCAAAAGCAGGTATATTATACTAGTCAGATATGTTGGCTTGTGCTTAGAATCACAGCAATTAGAAGGCTAAGGCAAAAGAATAACTGTTAAAACTGGTTCTATATTGGGAGTTCTAGGCTATCCTGCTAGTGTAGTGCTCTGCCTCAAATAACTACAAATACTGGTCTACTCAATATAGTTGATCAAGCTAAGGAACACAGTCAAATCAGAGAAAGGATAGTGTGCTCAGGGTCAAGTTTAGAAACTTTCCAAACATGAGCCCTCTGTATGTCCTCTCTGGAACGGTAGGCAACTTGACATCCATTTCTATAATCAGGATAGACTGTGAGAACCTAGAGAAGTTCACTAGAACTTTGGTCTGAAATTCTTATTTTGGGCTAAAGGATATAGTCATAATGACCCACCTGCCCTTGTGCCTGTAGCCCTAAGAGGTCTTGCTGCAGGACCGAATCCCATTCCTCCATCTTAACAATAGTAGATTTTGATTTGACCATAAAAGAACCAGGAAAGCAGAAACACATCAGTCAAGTACAGCATCATGAGAGCCCAGAGATGACCTCTCAGAAGCTTAGGGCAAATGCCAGACCTCTCTGTGCAAAGCTTAAATCATTGTTATACAGTTTGCTTGTCAGCTGACCCTTCCTAAGTGCTTACTGGGTTCCAGAGTCTGTGCTAATGTCTTTCTGGTTCTTAACTTCTGCAGCTCTGGAAAGGAGGCACAACAAAGGGAACAAAGTCTTGAGGTATATCCAGTCCAAAGTCACATAGCCACTGAGCACCAGGGCAGAATTCAAAGCTGAGTCTGCATGTAGTCAGTACATGCTGCTCTTTGCTCTGATATATTCTTGCCAGTGGGCGACATCTTTTACATTTTCTGCTAGCTTTGGATAGGATGTCTAGGAAGAAACTCAGCGGGGAAAGTAGACACTTTTAACTCCACAGATACTTTTCTTAGCCTTTCATATCTTTAAATTGTATGGGTATGTCCAGGAGAAGCAAAGTTATTCAGAATAGGAGCAGCAGTGTACACTAGCTATGATGGTGGTCCTTACTGCCCAGCCCATGTGGGAAGACTAGTCCCTATCCTGTGATTCCTGTGCTTTTTCTATGCTTGGGGTGTGCTAGGGTGCTTTCTTTGTTGGGGTTAGATTTTCTGCGTACATGCTCTAAATATAAGAAGTTCACTAAGAACAATAAGTAATAAATGAAAACATTCCTTTTTCCCTGCCTTTCTACTGTGTCAAGTGGAAAGATTGCCTTCCTAATGTAGAGGTGTTAGTGTAAGGTGTGTGTGATTGATTCCTAAACACATAACTAGGCATTAAGATCTCAGGTGTGAGCTGGGTGTGGTGGTGTACACTTTTAATCCCAACACAATGGGAGGCAGAAGCAAGTGGATATCTGTAAATTGGAGACCAGTCCACATTGTGAGTTCCAGGACAGCCAGAGAAAAATAGTGAGACTCTCAAAAAACTAAAACCATAAGGAAGATTTCAAGTGTGCTTTAAAGTATAGTTTCAAGTGAATTTCTTCAACTTAACAGTGAGAAAAACATTCATATCAAGTCCAAGAATTATTTGTCAAAATACATTGTTTAAAATAACTGATGGGAGGAACAGTAAGTTAAGATGGTTCCAGTAGCTTCAACTAAGTGGGCTCCTGAATTAATAAGCCAGACGGTAAACGGTAAAAGGAGACTTAAGCTTAGAAACCATCTACCATCAGTGGATGCATCATCTACGCAGTGGATGCGTCCCATCAGATCATAAGCAGGTAAAGGCCTAGCGGTAGTACAGCCAATGTGTACTTGGCTTCCATGTAGAGCCTACAAATCCACCCTGCTCTAGGGGCAGAGTCGAGCCTCTGCCTCTTTAGTTCTGAGCCTGTCCTGCTTCTGCCCTGCTCTGTGCAACTCTCCTCTATGCTTCTTTTGTCTTTTAATAACACAAATGTCTAACTTGGTCTGCCTCTATGTGTGAGGTGAACTGTAGTTTTTAAATGTCAATTTCTTTTCTCATACAGACAACCCCTTTGGACCTTTAAATACATTTGAAGTATATTAGTATCTTTTGCTGCATATATGACATGTTTTTGCTTGTTGACAAAAGTACTTTTTATATTGGCTTCTTTCCAGATGAAGAGAAAAACAAGCAGAATAAAACAAAAGCTCAACCTGGTGATTCTAGTGATGGAAAAGCCAGAGGTGTACGGCATGCTTATGTTCACAAACCGTATCTTTACTCAAAGTACTACAGTGATTCTGATGACGAACTCACAGTGGAGCAACGGCGGCAATCCATTGTAAGTCCAGTTGATCACTTGCAGATTTAGAGTGCTTCTAAACTTCCTAATGCTGCAACCCTTTAAACACTGCTGTAGTGACCCCCTCACCATAAAATTATCTTCTTGCTACTTCATAGCTGTAATTTTGCTACTGTTATGAATTATAATAGCTGATATGCAGGATATCTGATATGCAACCTCTGTGAAAGTATTGGTCAACCCTCAAAGAGGTCACAAGCCACAACTGTGATTTAGCCAACTACAACAGATTGACAAAATTTGAATGGCAGTCTGTGCAAGGTATTGTTATGCACACAGCAGACATGGTCTTGCCCTCAGGGAGCTTGCCATGGAACTGCATAGAATAGACACAAAGGGGTATCATTGTTACTAACGAAAGTGAAAAAATGTAACTGTCTGCTTCATATTGTGAAAGTGCTTGTATCCCTGTGACTCATTTCATGCAGAGATACAGTATGTAAGGAGTATAAGGAAATTGAGGGAAATGTAGTCCACCAATTTTCTAGGTTTGAAAATGCTTCCAATTGTCAAGTACCATTCAATTATTGAGTGCTTTTTAAATAAAATTCATTAGTTTTAAAATGGCTTACAATATAAGGAACATAAAAATATAAAAAGTTTCTTATGTCACAATTAGGGAGTTTATAGAAATAACTATTGAAGACAACACTATAAAATGTGATTGCTAGTTAGTTTTCCTTCCAGGCTTATCTCTTAGAGAGGATATTGGATAGGAGTTATGCACCTGTTGGGTTTTTTAATTGGATTTTTGAAAGTTTGGCTTTGAGCCCTGACCAGAAAGGGGTGGTTAGAATAACAAAATGATTGTGAATTCTCTCTAATTGAGATTCTGCCAGCAGAAAGTTCCAAGGCCACGGTTTAGGCCCAGGAGTATAGCCACCAAGTCAGATTAGCTGTAGAATTTACCTGCCACTTGAAGTTCTGAAGACGTACCCACTATGCTTGGTATTTATGTGTCTATAACCTTTCCTCCCTGTTTTAGTTGTAACTACTTTGTTCCATCATGTTTTCTCAGATCATGCTTTTTTCCTTCACACCAATAGCATTCTAAAGTAATAATGAAAATTTTCCTATCTGTGCCTCTATCATCTGGTAGCTTCCAAAACAGAGTAGTCTTATCTGTACCTAGGCACAAACAGTTAATGTCTGTTCCTTTTTTTTTTTTTTAGATTTGTATGTATGTTGTGCTTGTGTGTATGTGTATGCCTAGTGCCTGCCTGCAGAGGTTAGAAGGTGTTAGACTCCCCTGGAAGTGGAGTGAATGATGGTTGTTAGCTATATCGTTGCTGGGAACAGCCTGGGACATCTGTGAGAACAGCACATGCTCTTAGCCACTGAGCCATCTTTGTAAACTGATATATGTGCGCTTCTGCATATTCTGTTAATGTGTAAAAACATCAGAAGAACAAACTTAAACTTAGTCTGTAGGGACAACTTTGAGTACAAGAGGTTTACAACCCAAGGTCTCACTCAAGTGTGCTGAGCCAGATCAATACCTCGGAGAGGTACTCTCGGCTATTTTCTCACATACGTTCTTTCAGAGTGTCTTGGCTTCTACCTGATAATCTACAGGTAATTTTATGGTTTTAGGCTAAAGAAAAAGAAGAGAGACTTTTAAGAAGACGAATCAATAGAGAGAAACTTGAAGAAAAACGAAAGCAGAAAGCAGAAAAGACAAAATCTTCTAAAGTGAAGAGCCAAGGTATAGCAGACATTATTTTTATTTGAGAGTATCTTATCCACACCATCATTTTCTAGTTAGTCTCACATTGCTTGTGGCATATGTACATAAAAAAGTTCCAAAGTATGGATGAATTTATTCTGCTGTACTGGTGGAATAGATTTCAGATAGAAGTAGCTGAGCATTTCTGGAGCTAGCCTATACCTCACATCATCTTTGCCTTTTCCCTTTACTCTTGTTATTTTCTCTGATGCAGGGGATTGAAATCAAGACCACAAACTTAGCTCTGCCCTGACTGTGCTACAGCCCTCATGCTGGCATGCATCTGGCACAGTAAATACAACAAAATTGATGTCTGTTTTTCCTAGCAGAAACTGAGACTCATTCGAAGCTATGTTGTGTTTTATACTGCCTATAAAACTGTAATGAAAAGTAAATATAGCACTGTTACAGAACTGTCTTCTGAACTAAAGCTTCTTTATTTACTTTCTAGGCAAAAGTAGTGTGGACCTCGAAGACTCATCAACCAAGACTTTGGAGCCCAAAGCCCCGAGAATTAAAGAAGTCCTTAAAGAACGGAAAGTTTTAGAGAAGAAAGTAGCCTTAAGCAAAAGAAGAAGAAAAGATTCAAGGTGCATTTTTACCTACTATGTTCTAATTGTCATATTAGTGGTACATTTTCAGAAGAACAGCTTTGAAAGTGGGCATAGGCTGTCTGAAAAAGTAACTGGACATGGTGGGCGGGGGCGGCGGGGGGCGGGGGGGGTGGGGGCAGAGGCATGGGGCCTCTGTGAATCTGAGGCCATCATGATCTACACAGAGAACTCTGGCACAGCCAGGGCTATAGACAGAGACTCTATCTCCCCCCACCCCCCCCCACACACACTTTTTATTTATTTATTTATTTTTTTTAAAAGGGTCCTTTTCACTTAATCTTTGCAGTTTGATGGGCTGTGAATTTCTGTGTTAACCATCATCTTTTGCACAGACATCTCTGTTGAGGTCTGAGAACTATGAGCTCACTCTGATCCTTCTGCCTCAGCCTCTCCAGTGCTGGAATTATTGTGTGCCATCATACTTGGCTTTTTAGAGAGAGGAATTTATAGGGCAGTTTGATTTAATATCTGTTCAGCAAAATAAAGGTAGTATGTTCACCTAGGTTTCATGAGGTCTCTAATCATGCATTTTAAACGTCATTAGTATTTAATAGTAGTATGGCTAATATGTATATTAGTCAAATTTACGGTACCAGGCTTGTGTTTCTTCTTGTGGATCAGGCCTTAATTCCAACCAGAACATGATAAATTATATTCTTAATACTCATGCACTATTGCACCTATGAGCATATCTTGCCATGCTGATGGTTATTGGAACTCTTGGATCCACGCTCTGTAGGACTGTTGATGACTCCCTCCATCCCCAGGGACCTGTTTAATACCTTCTGGCACTTTGAAATTTACCCAGCAGGGAAGTATCTTTCAAAATAGTACCAGCTTGATTTCTCCATGCCCTGTGACCAAGGTCTGTGGTGTTTTCAGCAATAGGATTTTACTATCAAGTTATGGTTGCAACCGAGATCACTGGTAATAGGTAGTATTATTTTGGGAATCTCTGAGACCCCTTCTCAACCAATAACTTGAAGAGAAGTATCTCACACCTAGCACTCGGTCTTTACTTGGCAACCTAGGCTTCTAGGGGAAGCATTATCCTCTGCGTGTCCAGGGATAGAACTCAGGTCACCTATCTTGGCAGGAAGCAGATTTACCTAATGGACCATCCTGCTAACCTTGACATTCTTAATAGAAAAGGAGGAACTGATGCATCTGTGGGATGATTTGTACTGCAACAGGACAGAAATAAAGAAAACAACAACCTGTCAGAAAAAAAAAGAAAAGAAATTAGTCAGAGAGAGCCTCACATTGACTTAGATGTTACTATGTGTTTATGAAGGCCTTGCCTGGAATTTGTTCTTTTTATCATCTTTCATTGTATTGATAGCTATAGCATTTTAAAGTACATTTTTAATAATTTTGTGAAAATCTGACAGAAGCTTTAGATTGTATCCCAGAAAGTATACATACAATAACATTTTCCCTTGTTCAGAGTTCAGTTTCTGGGCTCCTGGAAGTACTTGTAGAAGTATTTTGTCTGGGCCTGTGGGGACCACTTAGTAATAGAGGTTGCATCTGCTCACCAGGCTTCTCAGAACCTATTTTCGACATCACCCCATGATTTCCTCTTCACAGAAAGCTGGGGTTTTGGGTTTTTGTTTTGTTTTTCTCTAGCATTGTATTTTCATTGCTTCCATTATTTATTGAAGAATTACAAAGGCAAAGACACTCTTGAAAGTAGCTATGTTTTAATGTGAACCGTAGTCTACAGTTTTACTGTTCCATTAAATTACAATTATTTCCTTAAACTTGCTTATTTTTATTTTGTGTGTATGTGTATTTGTCTACATGCATTTCTGTGTATCACATGTGCAGGAGCCTGCGGAAGCCAGGAGATAGGGTTGGATACCCTTGAACTGGAGTTAGCAACAGTTGTGAGCTGTCATGTGAGGGTTGGGACCTGAACCCAGGTCTTCTAGAAGAGCACCAGATGCTTTTAGTGGTTGAGCCTCTCTCCAGCCCATCATTACAATTCTGTACATTAGTCATAAACTTAAAGATAAGTGAATTACACAACTTCGAGAGAGGGATCCGTTCTCAGGTTTGTTGTACACTGTTCATATAGCTCTGAGTCAAAAAGGCCTTCCTGCGTTTTCAAAAGATGGTGAGACATTCAAACGTCTGCATAGTGAGCACAGTATTTGCAGGGCAACACATTAGGAACTGTCTTTGTAGCATGTTTTCCTTTAGTTCCAGGAATGTTCATGCCACACTTGAACTGTGCTCTCTAGTGACTAAACATAAGGTTACATTAAAGTGTAACCAGCCTTCACAAATGAAGTGAATAGTAAAGAAAGAGTTTCAACTCTCTTTGTGAGATTCTTAGATTCAGATCAGAAGTTCATATTTGATTTGCTCCCCTCTCAGGAATGTTGATGAAAATTCCAAAAAGAAACCTCTGGCTGAGGAAGAGTCCAAAGATGCCCTCAAAACAACTGAGGTATGTTGTTGAGGTAAATCTCCCATCCACATAAGCCTGGGCAATGAAAACACAACACGATTAATATGAATACATGCTGTGCGCCTGGACTGGGCAGATCTACTGCTACACTACCATCTTCCCCATATAAGAGACCCCTTAGAAATTGCACTTTCCTTCTCCTCCTCTTCCTCCTCCCCTTCCTCTTCCTCCTCCTCCTCCTCCTTTGTTGTCCTCTCTCCTTTTTCTCCCAAAATCTTCAGCTCCACCTTCCCCTCTTTCTCTGCCCAATCACCAGCTTGAGCCTTTATTTTATACATTAAGGAGGGAAGAAGGTTTATAGGAAATCACCTGCGTGCTGACTTATTCCTTGTTTGGAGAAGGGAATTAACATTAAATATAATTAGCCCCAGGGCTGTCTGCAACACTTGTCTTAGGGAAACCCTTGTCAGAGCCCTTTTGTTAGTTGTGGGTCGTTCAGTATTCTTTTGTAGCAAAACAGCATAATATGATCTTTACAGTATTATGTCTTAAAAACCATTCCGCTCAGCATTTTTAGCCTCTTCCTATTCGGCCTGAATTCCCTGTTGTAATGGGTTGATGCATATGATTTAGTTTTGTGTAGAGAGTACATTCTCTTCCCTTACCCTCTTCACCCTGTTTCTTATATACAGCAATAACACAATTGTCAGTAAGAAGAAGAAAGAGAAAGCTAAAATTGCCCAGAGTAGGTCCCCTATTTTATCTCTTTGGTTTCCACATGTATAGATTTTTTTGGAAGGGAAGTATTCTAACAAAAAAAAAAAAGATTTTTTTTTGAGACTTTGCTCACTTTGTGTTACTTCTTAATGTGCATAATTATGTAACAATTGATTACTGAATGAATACATTCTCAATTACGTAAGCACTAGCTTGTATTTGACACTTAAAGTTGTATCCAAAATGTGCACATTTTAAATTGTGAAAAATCCATGCAGTGAATGAATTTCTCCCTGTATTGGGTTATTTTCTTGGGTCAGATTTAGCTTTAGCTGAATTTAAGTCTTTATTTGTATGTATATATTCATAATCCTATGTTCTGAGATAGAGACACTAATAGCTTAGTAATTGTTAATAGCCAGTAAATTTCTTTATTCAGAAACTAGAGTCATATTTAGACATAGTCCTAATATGTTATTTAAATATTTAACTTTCCTTTGTGATAGGTTTTTTTTTTTTTTTTTTTGAAATTATCTCAGGAAGTCTTGCACATGTTAATGTACTAAATGCCAAAACTAGGGTGGAGAGGAAAGTTCAGGTACTTTGCATCTTCCCAGAACATATGAATATACATGTATGTATATGCTTATGTCACATGTATATGTTTACAGTGTTACTCAGTTACTGTATACATTTGGAATTTTATAAATAGAATATTACACAAATAGTCTAAATCCATATGACTTCTGTAAGTGATTTGTGTTTCTAAATTTTAAAATAAAATTAGTCTTTACTTATCTCCCAGCATGTATATTTTTAAACTGAAAAGAACACTGTACCCTAATTAGCTTACATTTACTAAGGACTCAGGTATTAGTGAGCTATAGTCATTTATAGTATTGAAGACTTCCTAAAGGCAAGAACCAGTTAGATGAAATAACTGCTCTGTATAACTGGGAAGAATGTGAAATGCAGAGTGTGATCACCTAGACACTTACACTATACTTCTTGGTGCCTGATACTTACTATGGGCTACCTCATCCATGGAGCAGAAGTGCCTCAGATGTTCTAGAGCTCACATAGTAGCTATACCCAAATGTTAAGTTTGTATCTAAAATGTGTTTCCTAAGTATCCTTTGTTTTCCAACAGTACTGTGAAAAAGAAAAGACCTCTTCCAAGGACCTCAGGCACACTCATGGAAAAGGTGAACCAAGTAGACCTGCCAGGAGGCTGTCAGAGTCTCTGCATTCAGCAGATGAAAACAAAACTGAATCAAAAGTAGAAAGAGAATATAAGCGACGGACATCCACTCCTGTTATATTGGAAGGAGCTCAGGAAGAAACAGATACCAGAGATGGAAAAAAACAATCAGAACGCTCAGAAACTAATGTGGAAGAAACACAGAAGCAGAAAAGCACCCTTAAAAATGAAAAGTATCAAAAGAAAGATGATCCTGAAACACATGGGAAAGGCCTACCTAAAAAAGAGGCAAAGTCTGCCAAGGAGAGGCCTGAGAAAGAGAAAGCTCAATCAGAAGACAAACCATCGTCAAAACACAAACACAAAGGTGACAGTGTGCATAAAATGAGCGACGAGACTGAACTTCACTCTTCTGAGAAGGGTGAAACAGAGGAAAGTGTTCGGAAGCAAGGTCAACAAACGAAACTTTCTTCAGATGATAAAACTGAACGTAAAAGTAAACACAAGAATGAAAGGAAACTGTCAGTATTGGGTAGAGATGGGAAGCCAGTTTCTGAATACACTATAAAAACAGATGAGCATGCACGTAAAGATAACAAAAAGGAGAAGCACCTGTCGTCTGAAAAAACCAAGGCTGAGCACAAATCAAGAAGGTCAAGTGACTCTAAACTTCAGAAAGATGCTCTAAGCTCCAAGCATCACAGTGTAACCTTACAGAAAAGAAGCGAGAGCTGTTCTGAAGATAAGTGTGAGACAGATTCCACGAATGCCGATAGCAGCTTCAAACCAGAAGAGCTTCCTCATAAGGAGAGGCGACGAACGAAGAGCTTGTTAGAAGATAAGGTTGTGTCAAAATCTAAATCAAAAGGTCAAAGCAAACAAACCAAGGCTGCTGAAACAGAAGCACAGGAAGGTGTCACGAGACAGGTGACAACTCCAAAGCCTGATAAAGAGAAAAACACAGAAGACAATGACACAGAAAGGCAGCGCAAGTCCAAACTTGAAGACAGAGCTTCTGAAGAAACTGTCGTTGACCCTGCCTTAGAGAGTGCTGTACCTTCAGCACATAGTGCACAGAAGGACTCTGGGCACAGAGCTAAGTTAGCATCAGTGAAAGAGAAGCATAAGACAGATAAAGACTCAACCTCCTCTAAACTTGAGAGGAAGGTCTCAGATGGGCACAGAAGCAGAAGCTTAAAGCATAGTAATAAAGACATGAAAAAGAAAGAAGAAAATAAGCCAGATGACAAGAATGGTAAAGAAGTTGACAGCAGTCATGAAAAGGGAAGAGGGAATGGCCCAGTCACAGAAAAAAAACTAAGTAGAAGGCTATGTGAAAACCGAAGAGGAAGCACGTCACAAGAAATGGCCAAGGAAGATAAGTTAGTAGCAAACATGTCCGGCACTACCAGTAGTCCCTCTCTGCAGAGACCAAAAAAAAGCACAGAAACCACATCAATCCCCGAACAAGAGCCAATGGAAATTGATTCTGAGGCAGCTGTTGAAAATGTGTCTGAACTTTCTAAAACTGAGGACATCAGTAGTAACAGTTCTCAGCAAGACACTGACTTTGAAAATGTTACAAAACATAAAGCCGCTGCTGGAGTTTTAAAGGATGAGTTAAGAACTTCCATGGTAGATTCAAAACCAGCAGCAGCTGTGACATGTAAATCAGGGCGTGGACTAGCAGTAACGAGCATTTCTGAAAGGCATGCTGACCATAAAAGCACCTTGACTAAGAAAGTGCATAGCCAAGGTAATCCATCAAAAGCGGCTCCTAGGGAGAGAGAGCCAACTCAGCGAGGAGCCCAGGAAGTAAGTGTAGACTCTGAAGTGAGTCGGAAAGCACTCTCTAGGGCCCTATCAGAAAACGAGAAGGGGCAGAAAAATTTGAAAGGCATGTCCAAAACCACTGAAGAATGTGGCACTCACAGAAATGCTTCCCTTGAATACTCTACAGACTCAGACCTCTTGTCATCCTCAGGCTCTGTGACTGTTGTTCCTCAGAAAGAATCTCACAATTCAAATACAATTCCTGTAATTGACAGAGAAGCCATGTCAGAAGGTGGCCGAGCCAGTACCTCCCTTGCAAATCATTCTGATGTCCCTAACCAAAATTTGACTGTTAAGAAGTCAGAAGTCCATAAAGCAAATGGCAGCAAAGAAGGTAATGATGGCTTCACAGTGGATTTGCCAACAAAAGCAAATGGTGGTAGCAAAAGGCATCTTTCTGAAGATAACCAGGCCACGTTGCTGTACAGTAAAGAAGGCAAAATAAGCATACCTCTTGCTGACAAGTCAATGAGTGTGACTGGGGACAATAAGAACATTAACAAACAAAGGAGCCTGATGGGCACAGCCAAGAGAGAGAGTGATCTGAAAGTAAATCCTGATATAAAGCAAGACAGTGCTGCAGGCGAGCATGTCATAGACCTGAGTACAAGAAAGGAGGCTGAGACCATCAGACGTAAGCATAATAAAGAAATACCAACTGATGTTGAAAGGAAGACTGAAAACAGTGAAGTAGACACCAGTGCTAGGCGCGATTCTGCTCCTGTGCCACAGCAAAGGCACGGGAAAATGGAGAGGGGGGCAGCGGGATCTGGTAGACGAGACAAAGCTTTTATTGCTACTAGTACTGAAGGGACGGACAAAGGCATCATGTTAAACACAGTCAAGACTGGAGATGCCACCACCACTTCATCAGAAGTGGGAGAGAAGGGGACAGCCTTACCTTGCACCAGTATTGAGGCGGACGAAGGTTTCATGATGGGTGCGTGCCCTAAAAAACATCCCCTCCAGGTTGGGGCAGAAGCCAGTGAATGCACTGTTTTTGCTGCAGCTGAAGAGGGTAAGGGTGTTGTCACAGAAGGATTTGCTGAAAGTGAGATTTTGCTTACAAGCTCCAAGGAAGGAGAAAGTGGAGAATGTGTTGTAGCTGAGTCAGAAGACAGAGTAGCAGGTCCCTTGGCTGCTCATACAGTTCAAGCTGAAGCCAATGTGAACAGTATTACAACAGAGGAAAAAGATGATGCAGTAACCAGTGCAGGCTCTGAGGAAAAATGTGGTGGTTCTTCATGTACAGTTGAGGGGACAGCTACTTTTATTGGTGAAGTTGAAAGTGATGGAGCCGTTACGAGTGCTGGAACGGAAATAAGAGCAGGATCTCTGAGCAGTGAAGATGTTGATGGGTCCCAAGAAAATAGAATACAAGTTGGTCCTAAAAAAGAAACAGAAGGCACTGTGACATGTACTGAAACCAAAGGAAGAAATGATAACTTCATTTGCTTGGTAACTAGAGTAGGAACCCAAGAGCAACGTGTAGTTACAGGTGCAGATGTGGTCCAAGTAAATGCTGATAAAACCCAAGAGGCAAATGCCAATCAAGGAGATGGTTCTGGAACTGATGGTACAGAAGGTGAGAGTGCAGTCACCAGCACAGGCATTACCGAAGAAGATGGGGAAGCATCAGCAAATTGCACAGGCTCAGAAGACAACAGGGAAGGCTGTGCCATAAGTTCTGAAACAGAAGAAAATGCAGAGAGTGCCATGGACAGCACCGAAGCCAAAGACATTACTAATGCACCTTTAGTGGCTGCTGGTCCCTGTGATGATGAAGGCATTGTGACCAGCACAGGTGCAAAAGAAGAGGATGATGAGGACGAGGGTGTTGTGACTAGTACTGGAAGAGGAAATGAACCTGGACATGCTTCAGCTTGCACAGGGATAGAAGAAAGTGAAGGAATGATGGTTTGTGAGAGTGGAGAGGGCGGTGCTCAGATTGGCCCTACAATAGACCATGTGAATGCTGAGGCTGGGGCAGCAACTGTGAATACAAATGACAGTAATGTTGATAGTATGAGTAGTGCAGAGAAGGAAATCAAGGACACCAACATCTGCTCCAGTGCCAAAGGGATTGTGGAAAGCAGCGTAACCAGTGCCTTGGCAGGAAACAGTGACAGGCCACCAGTTCTACGTGGTAGTGAGGATCCTATGACTAGTGCAACTTCTCACCACAGTGATAGTCGGCTTACCAGGAAAGAAACAGTAGAAGATGCAACTATTTCCCCTGGTTTGGTGAAGGGCAGTGATGATGTTCTTGTGTCTGGTGCAGTTCCAGAATGTGAAGTTGGCCACATGTCACCCAGGGACAATGAAGAGTGTGATGGCCTTATGGCTTCTACAGCAAGTTGTGATGTTTCCAACAAGGACAGTTTAGCAGGGAGTAAAAGTCAGGGCAATGGCTTGATGATTTCTACTAGTACAAATGATTGCACCCCTCAGATAAGTGCAGTCATAGATGTGAGAGGAGGGCATTTGAGCACTCTGAGCACTGAAGAAATTAGGGACAGCGTCAGAGTACACAGGAAAGGATTCGAGGCTCCTATGCCCAGTGCAGTTTCAGGTGAGAACAGCCAGCTCACTGCTAGCAGAAGTGAAGAAAAGGATGAGTGTGCTATGATTTCCACAAGCATAGGGGAAGAATTTGAACTTCCTATTTCTAGCGCTGTTACAGTCACATGTGCTGAAAGGCAGCAGCCAGTTGCAGCAGTTGAGGAAAGCACTACAGGTCCAGCCTTGGTAAGCACCGAGGACTTTGAGGTACCTATGCCCAGTGCTCCCACTGAAGCTGAAAGCCCTCTTGCCTCCACCAGCAAAGAAGAGAAGGATGAATGTGCTCTCATTTCGACCAGCATAGCTGAAGAGTGTGAAGCCTCTGTCTCTGGTGTAAGTGGAAATGCACCATCTGTTACAGACGGAAATGCAGTCATCACAACAAGTTCAGTGGAAGACTGTGAAGGCTCTGTGTCCAGTGCTGTCCCTCAGGAGTCCGTCTGTCCCTCAGTCATACCAGTAGAGGAAACAGGTGACACTGCCATGATTTCCACAAGCACCTCTGAAGGACGCGAAGCTGTTATGGTTGGTACTATCCCTACAGATGATGACCAGGCCACCACTCTGAGAGGGGAAGATTTGAGTGATGCCGCCATTATTTCCACCAGCACAGCAGAGTGTGTGTTGACATGCACTAGCCTAAGCAGGCATGAAGAGAATCCGCAAGCCACACACAACCCAGAAGGAAATGGTGGACATTTAGCTACAAAGCAAAGTAAGTGTGAATTACCCATGCCCAGCCTCATGGCTGAGCGTAATTGTAAGTGCCCTGGGCCATTCAGGATGGGCAAAGGAGTAGGTCCTTTAATGGCAGTAGGCACCAGGGGGGGGCATGACAGGCTGCCAGTCTGTGAGCCCTCAGTGGGACAAGGCCAGCCAGGCACTGCTTTGTGCTTAGGAGAGGAAGAAAGTCATGGCATAGACTGCCCTGGTCAAGACCTCAATGCAAAAGAAAGGAATACATTGCTGAGCTCTGTTCAGAGGGAGAGCAAAAGTGCAGAGGCAGAGGCAGCAGGAGACAGTAGCACAGCCAGGGGAACAGTGAGAAAGGACTCAGAGAGGAATGCCAACTCACTGTCTGAGACAAACTGTCTGAGAGAACCAGAAGAGAAGCCTGCTGAGGACTCCTCTGGCAGTACTCACTGTCTGACAGCAGTAAATCCTGGTGCTGAAGCTGCTGACATGCTGCCCATCACAGATGCTGCATTGGAGTATCCTGACCACCAGGAACCTGAGAACAACTTGAGAACTACCACCAAATGTATTACAGGCCAAGAGTCAAAAATGCCTTCTTCCCACACAGGAGTCCTTCCAGCTGTCCACCATGTAGCTCCATGTGCTTCAGAACAGGAGGGGGGCTTGCCTACAAAAAGGGACCACAGTGGCACGTGGACTAGTGAAGGGTCGGCTGAGAAAATGGGACATGTTGCTGGTGCAAGGCAGTCATTCCACAGGGAAGGAAAGCTTGATGTCACTTTTCCTCCTGAGGATAATGGGTGTGGCATAGGTGAGAGTCCATTTAGAATTGTCTATTCTAACAGAGGTGACTTTATAACAAATCCTGTGTCTTAAACATTAAAACTAGACCATTACTCATGGGTCAATATAGAAGAGTCAGGAGGCTAAGGGGAAGCATCTAAACATGTTGATTTTCATGACTGGCAAGTTTCTGAGCTTCGTCCATCTTAAGATCTGTTTGTCCGTACTTTAATTGGTTGGTTGGGTATTGAACCCTGGACCTGTCACATACTCTACAGCTGAGCCACATACATTTCCAGCTCCTATTTTTATTAACTGAGTTGGCAATTCAAGTAAGATGCAATAATTTCCAGTTTAGAATATTTGGAAGGAGGGTATGCTCCTTCAAATGTACTATTCTTGTGGAAACCAGGAATCTCTTTCGAAAGTATAGTGCAGTGATTATACTATCCAGTTTCAGGTGCTGTATACAGTTTCTGCTATGCTAGGCTCTAGAGGTGCAGATAATCAAAGTGGGAAAGACAGCTATGAATTCTTTCACAGTGACTCAAGTATGACAAGTGTTTAGGATGAGGTAGAGAGCAACATATTCTACAAACTCAGTTTCTGAGTTAAAATTGAAGGAGCCATAGACTTTGATTTATCTCCATTTTAGCTTTATAAACTATGGTATCCTTAACATTTAAAGAGGAACCAACTTTACTTACACTAAGTCTAACTTCAGAAAGCTGCAGCTACTAGATTAAGCCCTGTTTGTTAAGCAGCATAAACAAATGCCCTAAGGTATCTTCTCCAAGGAAGAACATACCAGTTGGTTGTCTAGCACCAAATAGCCCAGAAAATACACATAAGTAATGTTATACACACTGAGCAGGTTATATGTCTAGAAGTGTGTGGTGTGTGTGTGTATTAGAGAGAGAGAGAGGTTATATGTTTAGAAGTGTGTGTGTGTGTGAGAGAGAGAACGCACATGTATATGTATGTACGTACAGATGCACATAACGGCAATTAATGAAAAAGAGGACATGAATTTAAAAGAGCAAGGAGGTGGGGAGGGAGGAGAGGATAGGGAATTTTCAAAGGGGAAACTAGGAAAGGGGATAACATTTGAAATGTAAATAAAGAAAATATCTAATACAAAAAAGCAAGGAGGGGTCTATGGCAGTTTGGAGGGAGGAAGGGGAAAATGATACAATCTCAAGAATAAAAGGGGCTGGAGAGCTGGCTCAGCTTTAAAGCACTGATTGCTCTTTTAGAGGACCCAGGTTCAGTTCCCAGTACCCAAAGGCAGGTCACCACTAACTCCAGTTCCAGAAGGATCTGACACCCTCGCAGAGATGTATATGCAAGCAGAGCAATGTACATAAGTATAAATAAATGTTTTTTAAATCAAAAACCTAGGAATAAACGTATTCTAAGGGTTGAAACAAATAATTTACCTTTCCCATTACATTTAGCCTAGAATGAATTGAATACTCCCAATAGTTGATGTGAATCAGTTACATTACATTCTTTTATTAATCTGTCCCCTGGAAGAGCAAATAGAGGCCTTTTAACAGGAAAAACTTGCAGGCCCTTGGAGAAATGAAGTCTCTTGCTTTTCTTTATCAGCTTCTGTGTGAGACAGGTGAGGGAAATAAGCCACAGCTACAAAGGATGTGATAAAATTGCTCCCTGAGAAGATTTCATTGTCTCTGCATCGGCCTGACAGGTTTTAATTCTGTGTTCAGTTTCACTGTGTCAGGAAGCAAAGTGAGTCTACCATACATCACCTTCTTGGTTGGGTCGGTATTTATAAATCTCAAAGATTCAGAATGTTGCTTAGATAGTTTTAGAGACAAATTTAGTGGAGCTGACTATAGAACAATACTAGGAAGTAAGCACAAATAATATATTTTATCTCCCTTTCTGGGCAGCTTACCTTTTTATGCAAACATTCCCCAGAGATGAGCAAATGACCCTTTTCCCCCACAGTGGACTTCTTTTGCTAACAGTGAAATAAATGAGCAAGCATAGGTGGCTCTGACTACCAGATAACATGCCATTCGTTTTTAGTGTGAGATGTATTTTTGCATTCGGTTTTTAAAATTATGTTAATTCTTTGAGTTTCATTAGGCAATGGAGAGTCACCACCAAAGGGTAGAGGAGGATTGGAACTGTCGACTGGCTTAACAACTGAGGTAAGACCCGACGCATGGTGCTGTTGTCTAAGCTAAGAACTACAGTAATCTTAGTAAAGAGTACTGTTGTCAATTCCATCTCCACGAGGCAGACATGTAGCCATCTTCAGTCTCTCTGTCACCCATGTTTAATTTTCTGTCCGCAAAACATGAGGCGAGTTCCCATAGCTACCACCTATGCCTCAGTGACTTTAGTGGTTTCCCGTTAGACCTTGACTTCTGTTGCTGCCCTTCCTATGGTTTATGTTGCCATGTCCAGTGTCTTTAAAAATGGTAATTGGGTCTTGTCAAAGCTCTGCTTAACTTTTCCCTGGTTTCATGTTTTGAATAAAATTGTTGTTAATTTTGATAGATGTGTACCATACACAATTTAGACTCTTGTTTCCTGTTTCTAGACTGATTCCTCAGTACTGCCAACAGTGTGATGAGCTGGCAGGGAATGGAGGTTATCAACAATGCAGAGGGAGCTAACCCCAAAAGAGCACTGGACAGGCAGCAAGGGGAGTTTGCAAAAGGACATTGGTGCAGAATTCTAAAATAGAGTTGAAGTTCATTGGAAGAGAAAGAAGAGAAAACCTAGGCAAAGAGAGAAAGGATGGAATACACTGTGGTACTTCAGGCTCCCCTCTGTAACACTTCATTCTGGTGAAGGAGTAGGGTTAATCAGGAGAAGGGAGGACCACATGGATTGTGCTAAGCTAGAATTTTAACCTTTTGCCATAAGAGAAGCATTGATGGGTGAAATGTAAGATTGGACTGATTTTCCCTGTTTTGTTTTTAAATGTTGACATGCTAATTTTTCAGTTCATGGAAGTAGATTATTCAATTTATTCTGGATGCTGAGGGAGGAGACATCTAATATATCACAGTCGCCAGCTAGGCTCACCTCACTTATTTTTGTGGTGCTTTGGATTTTCATAGATATCTGTGAGTTCAGAGGAAGATACAAGTCATGGAGTTGTAGCGGCACCCGAGAACCCGTGTGTTGGAAAGCGGAGAGGGGCAGGTAGGCTGCTTCTAGCAGTCATTCACACTGTCTGTTGTTCACACTGTCTGTCTCTGCATTGGTTTGTATCTTTCATTGCAGTTTAAAGTTGGTTGATGGTTTCGAGTAAAACACTGGCAGACAATGAATTTGCCTCTTACCTTTTAAAATAGTTCAGAGAAAATTCCTTTTTCTATTTTTTTTTTTTGTTGTTGTTGTTGTTAAAGATTTGTTTCGAATTTTGTGTATTTGGTGGGTGGGTGGGTGTGCACATGAGTGTTGGCAGGTGACCTGGGAAGCCGAAGCTGTCAGGTCTCCTGCAACTGGAGTTAGAGGCAGTTGTAAGTCACTTTACCTGTGCACTGGGAGCGGAACTTTGATCTTCTGCAAAAGCAGCACACCCTCATAGCTGCTGACTTCTCCCTGGAGCCCTGTATTCTTCCATTTTAACATACCCCCTTTTTTTTTATATAGGATTATTGTTTATATCTAGCATCTCCAAATAATGATGGAAAAAGGAAAACTGGGCGCAAGTGCTTCATTCCCTGCGTGTTTCTCCATGCCCTGCTTCCCTCCCAGGACTGCTGCAGCCTGTTTGCAAAAACCAATCATGTGCCCTAAGCCCTAGCACGCTGTCTGTTGCCCTATTAACAGTATAAAACCACTCTTAGCTTGCATCTCCTCTTTCAAGCTATAACATTCTCTATTGTCAGCCATAAAACTTTTAAGAGAAAGTCTCAGAATTAGAAAAGATTAGGGCTGCAGCTTTCAAATGTTTTTGTCTCAAGACTCTGGACAGTTATGAAGGACTCCATGACCAAAATATTGCCAGTTTGAACGTAGAATGTCCCCACAGGCTTATAAACTTGGACATTTAGTCTCTAGATGGTAGTGCTGTTTGGAAAGGTTATAGAGTCACCATACTGAAAGCGGCGTCTTACTGAAGGAAAATGTTTAGATAGCCTACCTGTTCCTCATTCTTACTCTGCTTCCTGAGCATTGAAGCAACGTGACCAGCCACTTTGTGTTCTGCCAACATGCCTTCCCTGCCACAGTGGACTGTGCACCTCTGCGATTGTAAGCCAGAGTAAACGTTCTTCCTTCTCTGTCAACAGGCTTCATCACAAAAATGAGAAAGTAACTAAAATTCACATTAAGACGACTAAGATGTTATCTGCCCTATGAGTTTGTGATTGTGTTAGGGAGTTTTCAATTGGCCCTGCATCTGCTATGCTCACAGTTAACTAAAAGGGATACCAAATGCCAACAGTGGCTGAAAGTGTAATTCAGTTCAGCAGTAAGTATGGCACTTGCCTAGCATGTGGGAAGCCCATGGTTTTAATCACCAATACCACCACCAACAAAAAAATCTCCAGATAAAATTCACTATAAGTCTACGGTGTACTTTATTCTTATACTATGATTTAAAAAAAAAAAAAAGGAAGAAAAAAAAAGATGAAAAAGGCATCTGAGTAGGTGGAAGCACCTACTGCCCTGGGCTCCACCAGTCTGAGAACCATTAGCGTAAGGCAATAAGGATGAAAACAATTGTAGCAATAGAAAATGGTTTTCTTCTCAGCCATACATTAAGAAGAAAAGAACTGCTCTGTCAGGATGCAGCTGAGTGGCCGATTATGCCTTATCATATAGAAGGTTCTAAATTCAATCTTCAGTACCACAATGGGGGAAGTTACTAGAAACTTCTCTCTCTTGAGAGAAGTTTAACTTTCTCCTCTCTCCCTTCCTTCCTGCCCCCTCCCCCTTTCTCCAGTGTTAAATATCTTACAAGTCAAGTGGCACAGCCAGTGTCATCTGGATGGCAAACAACATAAAACCCTTCAAATACTACCTTAAAGGAAATGTATAGCTCCCAGAGCTGAGATGAGGCAGGCAATATCTGATGCAGGCACAGCCAGTAAAACCTGAATCTCGGCTTTTCCACTCGTCCTCCTATAGATCTGCTTTCTCAAGCAGAGCCTTGAGGAAAACGCTTTGGTACTAGTTCAGACCAGAATCCTAAGGAATATGTTAAGCCGATTGCTGTTTCTGGTATTGAATAGTGTTGCAGAGTCTGGGTTCCTACAGAAGATGCTAGGATGGCAGCAATGACACCTACTGCTGTTAGCTCTTTAAACCATTTCTTCAACAAAACATTAGGCTAGCTTCTATGAAAACCAACTTACATGCCATGAGTAAGGCATGTAAAAGTGGATCATTTAGATTCAAGAAATACTACATATAATCCACAACATGACTGCTGTCTGGAAAGCTGGGGGAAAGGGCATAACTGAGGACCGTTCTGGACAAAGCCATCTGAAATGGCCATAGGAGCCACACAGAAGTTCACAGTCCTCAAGACTACACCAAGATGCCGAGTCATTCATGCAGAAGTTAAATAATCCAAAATATGAATTCATTGGTTAAATGGGTATGGGTTTTTAAATACTGTATAATGTTCACTGTCAAGAAGGAGATGTTTGTGCACTCTCAGTCTTTGGTTCCCATATCTACTTTTAGACTGTTTTACTGTGTTTAGGTACAATTCAATAAGAGATCTATTTACATAGAAGGAGGCTGTTTAAAAGAAAAATGTATATTCTGTCATTGTTGAGAAGAAACAGTAGGCTTTGTACTTCAACTTCCAAAGAATATAAACAGACCATTGCTGTTGGAGGAGAAAGGGTCTAACCTTTCATCTGTTGGCATTATTTTTAAATGAGCCAGTGTTAACTGCAGTATAACAGATAACATTTAAGATCTTCCACCTTTTCCTTAGCTACAGAACATTGAAATGTTAAATCACTGCAGTGTCTTAATGGGCTACAGACATTATTGTAAAAATCCAAGCTGTTTTTCTGGTAATACGCAGAACACAGGTTGTAAAAACTGATTGGTCAGAATTTTACGATTCACAAAAATAGCGGTCACTTGAGATTGTCTTGTTCAACTCCTCTGCTCTGGAAAGCTTTAAATGTGCTGCTCTACATTTCAAACAATGTTGTTTCCTTCTGTCTCATGTTTTTGAACAGCTGAACTACAGATGGAAGCTTTATTGATGAGTGAATCACTAAATGTAAGTAGCTATAATAGTTTGGGCTTTGATGATGTTTTGTGTTTTTTTCATTTAAGGATGAGTAGAGAAGAGTCTATGAGGAACTTGTGTGTACAGGAGGCCATGTGGAAGCATGCTCTCTACTCAAGTTGAGCAGCCTTTACTTGATCTTTTCTACAGTCGCCTACATCCCTGATAAAGAACTCTGAACTTTCTGGGGTTTATTATAATAGGATTGCAAATTCAATTGCAATATCTTAAATTTTCTTGTCACGGTAGACAAAATAATTTGAGAGTTAAACTTCACATTAGAAGACTTGTCTGAATAGACTGAACTGTGATTGCAATAAACATTTTCCGCAGGTGTGATTCTTGTAATTGCTTTGTATCCTTGAAAATTTTGTTTTGTGTTGCCCCAGTGTATCTATAGGGAACCTAACACTGGGGGGTGAACATTTTTATAAAATGCTCACAAATCTCCATTAGCCATTCTTCCCTGTGTCCTAGAAGAAATGGGAAAGCGCTCCTATTGCCAGGCACTGTGGGGTCAGAGTCCTTAGCACAATTTATTGAACCACCCAGTTCTGTACCTAGATGCTCACAGACTATGCTGAAAAGAAAGAGGAGCCCCTGTAGTGGGGCTCTAATTTACCTCTAAGCTGAAACCTACAGGACCAGACCATGTGTGCCACCCCTCACTCCAAGTCCCCAGTAGAGTGCAACCTCCAATACTCATGAGGGATGTAAAATGTTGTAGGTCATAAGACTTTGTATAGTTTAAAGTATGATTGCCAAGTAGGTAATTTTAGAACAAAAATACTTAAGAGTTTTGTTGTTTGAGTTTTTCTAACTTTTTGGAACAGAGTCTTGCTATATAACCTGTTGCTTCATATGTAGACCAGCTGGCCTCAGCCTTACAGCAATCCTTCTGCCTCAGCCTCCCCAGTGCTAGGGTTGCAGATGTGTGCTACACCAAGCTCAAGAGGTTGTATAGCTAAAGAGGTGAACTTGTAAGAGTTCTTTGAGTGAAAAAGAATTCTGAAACATGAACTTTTTTCTTATTTTGCTTTTTCGGAAATCATTTTAAAGACAAGGAGAATAAACATTGAAGCATGATAACTTAGTAGGTTAGATTTTTTTTTTCACAAAGCAGGCCCTCTGTATCCTTGAGCTTTTGGGTAAGCTGAAGAGAACATGCCCCCTAGTCCTGACAGCATTGTTGTAAACAGCCAGGTATACACATAACTTTTTAACCTGCCTTTAAGTTTATGTGAGACTATCGAGAAACAACTTGTTTATTGTATATTTAGGTTGAAAATTCAGAGTCAAGAATCAATGAAGGAATTCACTTTGAATCTCAAAACAAAGAAGGTAAGTTAATGAGTTCCACTGTCATAACTTTAACGTTCATTATAATTACTATTTCTTGAGAGCCTTCTATGTACTATGTATGCTCTGTTCCTTTTCACAGATGTTCTTAAGTAGTTTATATAATCCAATCAAGTGAACATTAAGCATTGCATTTGTAGTTTGGGGAATAACTGAGAGAGATTGAGTAATTTGGTTATACAGCTAATTGGTATTTGACCTTAACTAACTACAACAACTTTGCCAGCAGCCTCACTGTGGGTTCAGTCCAATGCTGGCACAAACTGCAGTGTCATGTGATTTGTATGGTAGAGATACTCACAGGCTCAGTATGATAATAGGTCAGCACATCACATTCATGAGTCAGCCCTTGATATACATCACCTCTGAAGGTCACGAGCTCCAAAAAGAGAATTCTGTTCTCAACCAGCATGTGGAGTTTTGTTGGTTTCTGCTAATTTTGTTGATAACTCAAATATGACATAGTATTTTAGACAATAACAAAACACTGACATTGATTGATAGACACGTGTATGCTCATCACCTCGTTTATCATACCTTAAAATGTAGTATATTTGTCTTACTCAATTGTTAAAATGTTACAAATATAGTGAGTCCCCATAATAGGGCTACCTTGTTACAATCTCTTTCTCTTTCATCCCATCCAAAGGGAACTACTATTCTGCATTAATTAGGTATGGTTTTAGTTTCATAAAGATACATAGCATACGTTGCTTTGTTTAGGTGAATGTTAACCACGTTTTACAAACCATTTCCACAGTATTTGCCTATTTTGCAATATGTTCTGTGGTTCTGTTCTCTTTATTTTATGTAAGTCTAGTTACTTCATTATAACAACAGTTAGCATTACATAGTTGTTTTTTTTTTTCTGTTATGTGTGAATATTACAACCTTTTTGCAGCTTTTTCCAATTGTAGAGTACTATTTTGCATGTCCCTATTCCTCAAAAACATGAGCAGTGTTGGTGTGTTCAGATTTGCTTGGTTACAAGCACGTCATCAGTATACTGAATGCTAGCTTATCTTCAGGCGGCATAGTCATCACTTCACACTTGCATTGTACCTGACCTCATTAGGCTGTGATGCTTGCTGATCTGATGGCTGTGGTGCAATATGTCATGGGGTTTCTTTGGACACCTGACACTGTTTGCCTACAAAGCTGAAGGAAGAAGGCCTTGAACTCTGCTGTGTAAACTTGAGTTTTGTAGCACTGATCTTAATTCACACAACAGTGACAGACAGTGGAATTTTCCTATCATCCTATTATCCACCAAAAGTTATCTGAACTGTTGCTCACAGTGCCGAGTATATAGCTGCTATTCAAAGGTATGACTAGACCTAACATCCAGATGTTTTATTTCAGAGATTTAATGTTTTTTTAAATATGGTTTTAGTTGTTGTATTTACCATTTCAGAAATATGCTGTGGTAGAAAAGGCAGCATGGAAGCTCTGAGCGGTTGCAGTGTTGAAGCAGATCCTGAAGAGGTGTGTTCCCTAGTCCATTTAAGCACGCATGTGTTATATGTAGGGTTTTCCTGTAACATGAAGAAAGGTGGTAGGAAGGTTTTCTTTCTTTTTGTGGTCTTGGATTTTGATTGGTTATCTGAAAGTTTCATTTATAATTTGGTTGTTTGCCCTCCTCCCAGTTCTCCATCGTCCTGTACCCATCCAACTCTGTAGTTGCTGTTGTTTTTTAAGCTCTTCAAGACCAATTGTGCAGCTCAAATACTATCTCTTTATATAAGTTAGGTGGATGTTAGAGTCACTCTCATTTGTGCCTGCTTACTGTTGTGACACTTAGGTACTGTGTCCCTGGTATATGGTCAAAGTGCACCCTTCTTTAAATGACTGGATCCAGGTCCTGCTACCTATATCATGCTCATTCTTAATTCCAGGTTGAAGAGGAAGAAAAGCAAATATCTAAAAGAAACAGAAAGCCGGATTACTCCTCCTCAGAAGAAGAACTAGGTATTCCTATGGGCTTCTGTTTTAGATGTCAGAAAAGTTACATTCTTTATACTTAATAACGTGGGACAAGAAAATAATTCATGAAGATAGTAACTGTTTATTACTTCATAATGTTTGAGGCTAATTGGAGACACCAATAGGATCTTTTCAGACTTGGATCCAGAAATGAAACTATTTCCTGCAGAAAACCCAACTTGTGGACATCTCACAAATCTCTGTAATGGGGACCTATGACCAGGCCAGATGGCAATGTATGCTGCGATTCTCTTATGGGCAGATAATGGGCAGAGATAATGAGGCTCTTTAGCCGAGGCTAATGTAATAATGCTTCTGCTGCATCCTGTTGATAACATGGCCTAGAACAGCCGTGTGATAGAGCTTTCTACGAGGGTGGAAATGGTTCGTTGTTACTGGCTACTGGCTGCTAGAGGCTGTTGACCATTTGGATATGGTCAGTGTGGATGAAAGGCTGAATTGTTTTAATTAATATTTTTTTCAGTATATTAGGTAGTATGGGCCATAGTAATAAATTTATAAATACATAATGACACTGCATCATGAAGTTTTCTGTCTTAATGCTGAGCCTGATACCATGAATCCAGAATCTGAGCTTTTCAAGAGACTGAGCAGGAGAACTGGGCCTAGCTGGGCTACAGAGTAATACTGAAACACATGCAGCTAGTGGCTGCCATGTCAGACATTTCCTAACACAAGTAGAAATTTATTAAATACAAGTGAATGAACATATAGAAAGAATACATATTTTCTCCTTTATAATTAGATGCATGTGGTTATTTTGTGGTAGTAAATTGATTTCATATTTTATATTCAGATACAATTCATGGTACTTTATTAAAGTCCAGTTTATCTTCATCATATCTAGTGAATAGAGGGTAAAGTTCTGAGAAGTTTACTTCATTTCCTCACGCAAACCTGCTCCCACAGCCCAGGTTCTCAGGCTCAAGGCTGTACCCTGTGAGCTTCTTTATTGTTGTTTTGGTTTGGTTTTCGTTTTGAGGCAAGGTCTGAAGATACAGCTGAGACTGTTCCTGAACTGTCAGTGCTCCTGCACCCATTCCTGAGTTCTGGGATAAACTATCCTAGGTTCTCAGAATTAAGTTATCATGCCCTGATAACATTTGGAAGTTTTGGTGTTTTGTTTTGTTTTGTTTTGTTTTGTTTTTTGCTCCCTTTCCAGCAAGCCAGCAAGTCCCATTACATTCTAAAAATATTTAGAATAACTTTTGGCTTTAGTGTATCATAGACAAAAAAAAAAAGTCTACTGTCCTAAAATAGAACTGTATTTCAGTTTCAGTTACTTTTTGTTCTTTCATGATTCTGTCCACACTGATTTACAGATAATAGCCCAGATGTCCTGGATTCCAGAATAGGAACAGCACAGAGACAGTATTCTGAAACTGAGCCACATGACACAAAGGTATTTTTCTACTGATTGGTTTTAAGTTTGGAGCCTAGCTGCATCGTTGCGAATACTTGTAATGTTTATTCTGCTACATTATGCTTCTGACAATAATCAGCTTGTTATAAAAGATGTAATATGAAAGTTAGATATAATGCTTGCTTACTATTTTGCTCAATGGCCTTATTTCTCAAGATTTTCGGATATTTTCTTCTGGCTTGCAGTTTATCATAGAAGTACATGATAAGTGGGGATGCACATTAACTGTTGATGAGCTGCCTCTGATTACTTTTTGCCCAAGTCTGGCATACCCAGATTGGCTTGTCGCTACTTGCCTTCCCTCTGCTCCCCTTCCTTCTAGTCCCAGATGTGCACACTTCCTGCTGTGGACTTCTTGAGTGTTCTCTGAGCCATTTCTGAGACTGGCTACTTTTTATCTTCTCTGTCTTCTCTTGTCCATGTTACTTTCCTCTATGCAAATATAAAATCTGCTAAAGCAGTTCTCCTTGTGTCCACAAGGACTGGTGAACTAAATTTAAAAAGGGATTTTTAACAGCCAAAGAAGGAAAAGTTGTGTAGTACCATGAATTTCAGTTGAGTTGTGCCTAGGAAAGAGTAGGCTTTTAACTCATTCCTCATTGCACTGTTCATGGCTAGGATCGTAAGATAGTAAGTACTCTAAATGGAGAGAGAAGCAATTCGAAGATACTTCATTTTCTCTCAATTTCATGTAAGCTTTTAAATCATTTATTTAAATCTAGTAGCTCAGAGATAGATACAGCATTTGGTTAGAGTACATAGAACCCTGAACATCCATAGATAATATGCTCTGTATTTTCATTGTTTTTCTACACAGAAGCTATGTTCAGAAGCTATTTAATATCCCATTTTACAGTAATAGTGATCTGTAGACTAGGTCAGGGGTGATTTTACCATTCCTAAGACAGTTCATGAAGTAAGGATGTATTACTTTAGAAGCAATAAAGTCTTGGTCCAGCAAATAGTTCCAAGTATGAGTTTCATTTTGCAGAGTGGGACTTTAATCAGAAAGTGATTACACCTGTGGGCATGTCTTGCTAGCCTAGTTGTTACTCTAGCTTTCAGGGTTCACTTGGCATTTTGAGCTCAAAACGTTTTTCAGCTACTGATGAATAATTTACCTGCCAGAGGATACTACTCTAAATTAGTTCAACTAAATCCCCAGATGTCATTTGGACATATTCCCTCTTTCTCTTTCTCTATACCCCTCTCCTCTGCCACTCCATAAAGAAATGCAATTTATAGTATTTCTTCCTTTGGAGTTTCTCTTAAATGGACAAAGTACATTTTGTAGGAAGAAAATAAAACTAAACCTAACCTTGGTATTTTGTATCTAAGTCTGCTTTTCTGCCTTCAGTTTTTGTTATCTTCTTTTAACAGTTCCAGTAACTGCAATGATGGTTATATTTTTAAAAAACATTTATCAAACTATTCTAAATGTCAAGTAGGATTCTAAGTGTCAAATAGGAAATTGTTATTGAGAGGAGCTCAGGAAAGTGTGAATGGATGCAGAATTAAATTTGAAAATGAAACCACTGGTCTTGTTCAACTTCTCTACAGGAAGAGAACTCTGGAGATGTAGAGGAATTCTACTCAGTTACTTCGAAGACAAACAGCAGCACTGGCCTGGAAGACAGAGGTGAGGGAGAGCCCTCTGCGGGATGCCAGGGCCCAGGCCACACAGCGCCACACCTTGCACCAAGCTTCACCTGCTGGAGCATCCTCCTGCCCATTTGCTCCCTCCATATAGCACGGAGCCTTACGCTTACATTTGAAAAGTTGCAATTATTTTTAAGTTTCATCCTCTTCTCAAAGTATATTCTTAGTTGGGTGTATTGGTCTAATTATGGTAATTATGCAAATGAAGTATGCATGTGTGTATGTGTGGCTGGAATTGAGCTGGTCCTCTGAAGCATGATGAACGCTTACCTGGTCACCAGCACAGCGCTGAGCTCTGCCTTTTCCTCAGATGAATTTAGCAGCAGTGAGGGTACAGGAGAAAAGACTGAGCCAAATGAAGATGATGGCAGCATCAAGTCACAGGAGGTGAGAACTGCTTTTCATACTTATTCGCTCAAAATAACTTCCAGTGTGTCATGTGCCTCTTTGTGAGTTTTTCATAAGTACTTTTTTGGCTGTTTTTAATGCAGCAGGACACTTTTAAACAGTATGCTTTATTAATGTCATTCTGATTAATTTTGTTTGCTTGGTAAAACCTATTTATGTCATCATTAGATAGGATCAGTCTAACATTTTGCCAGGGGCAGTGTCAGGTTCCTGGCCTTGTAGCTTAGCGCTGCAGAAGGAAATGGGAACAGCTGCAGGAGGGCCCAAGGAGACCTAGCTCGGTGAGGTACAGTCGTGGCTTCCAGGAGGTTGCAGCTTCCCCATACCAGCCACGTCTGCTTCCAGCCCATTCAAGTTGACAGTTAGCTTCTGCGTCAGAGAATGATAGTGGCCTGAGACAGACCTCTAAATCCCAAAGCATCCATTGCTAGTTTACCAACTCTTTAATGGTTTTTTGTGAGAAATTTACTAGATTTTTTTTTTTGGTAGGAGATAGCATTTGACCACAGGTAGGTTAAAACAAAGCCCAGACATAGTTCTTGTCTGGAACAACACTCACTAAGCATTTGTTACTCGTGTGGGACTCTGGATTCATAGGACTATCAGTACTCAGGAAGCAAGGGGACTGCCTACATACAGGAAGAAGAAATACAACTCTAAAATGCACCTAAGCTGGACTTCATTCCTATTACGTGAGCTCTGAATTGATTCAAGGGAGGGTGAATTATTCTTTTATTGATGGGGATTTTTTTCCCTCATTTCCCTGTTAGGATGATCAGCCAATAATTATTAAAAGGAGAAGAGGAAGACCCCGCAAATACCCTGCAGAAACAGCCTTTAAATCAAGTAGGTGTTAGGCACATCTTCAGGTTATATACAAGAGGTTTCTAAATTGATCTTCTAAGTAAATTTTTACTTTATTTTTTTAGAAGAAGACTCCAAAACAGAGACTGACATTACCACTGTAAGTAACTGTAAAAGATAGGAAAAGAACTATTCAAATATTTGCTCTTGGCCTGTGAACAGCTCCTGTTGTAAACTACTTTGTATTATTTACATACTTCAAAATACTTTGTTAAAATGTGGCTACCCATTCAGATAATGCCTCGATTAGTAGTATTTTCCTATGGACAGTTCTGATAGCTGTTCATGAGCTGACCCCATCCACACCTAGGAGTGCAGTTGTCTAAAGTTAAAGAGCCTTGGTTAAGACACAGAAAGAAACTGACTGTTTTATGTGATTTCGAGTGCAAACTTGTCAAGGGAAGCTTCTGACGGCCTTTGCTGCCTTATGATTTTCTCTTCAATTGTGTTTGTACTCAATATGCACTCATTTTGTGCAGGGGAACCATCATTGCTCTTTGTGTGGGTGTGGGTATAGTATGTGCATAAGTTCATGTGGGAGCACACATGTGTGAATGCATGTGTGTGCATGTACATGCACACATGAAGGCCAGAGGCCTATATCAAATGTCTTCCTTTTAACTCTCCACCTTAGTTTTTGAGATGGGGTCTCTCAGTTAACCTGTAACTCATGATATAAATAGGTTGGCTGACCAGTGGAATCTACCCATCTCTCCCACCAACTCTTGGTTACATATGTGCATTTCTGCACTGTCTTAGTCAGGGTTTTTATTCCTGCACAAACATCATGACCAAGAAGCAAAGTTGGAAAGGAAAAGGTTTATTCGGCTTAGGCTTACATTTCCACATTGCTGTTCATCACCAAAGGAAATCAGGACTGGAACTCAAGCAGGTCAGGAAGCAGGAGCTGATGCAGAGGCCATGGAGGGATGTTCCTTACTGACTTGCTTCCCCTGGCTTGCTCAGCCTGCTCTTTTATAGAACCCAAGACTACCAGCCCAGAGATGGCACCACCCACAAGGGTCCCCCCCACCCGGATCACTAATTGAGAAAATGCCCCACAGCTGGATCTCATTGAGGCACTTCCCCAACTGAAGCTCCTTTGTCTGTGATAACTCCAGCCTGTGTCAAGTTGACACACAAAACCAGCCAGTACATGCACCCAGCTTTTTACATGGGTGCTAGGATCTCAACTGAGACCCTCTTGTCTGTGGAGCAGGCACGTTATTAACTCAGCCATTTCCCAGTACTGCTACTTTATCTCTTTGACTCTGGAGTACATACGCAGTGAAATCATTGTGTGAGGATTTCATTCCATGTACTTCAATGGCAATGAGCAGTGGCTTAGAAAACATCACTTTAGATTTAGATATTAGCTTTGCCACGTACTCCCAGACCTGTGACTCGTGGCCAGTCATGTAATCCTCCGCTTCCTTGGATTGTGAAATAGTACAGTACTGTAGCACCAGAGTGCTTCTCTTAGTACTATAAGGCTGCAGACGCAGAGAACCACATGTGACATGGCGGACTGACCTCAGGGAAAGCTGACAACTTTGAACATAATTCACCACTGTGGCATTCAGTCTCCAGAGATGTACCAAGGTGGTCGGGAAGAGTCCTGTGTTAGAGACTGGTCAGAAGCGTGAGCATCCACACTTGCTAGCTCCGTTTCACTAGCCACAGGAGACAGATCCCCATTACTCTGATTATGTAATAAAGGCCTTAAAATGTACTGCTTGTCTTCCTGTATGATAATGACAAACTGTTCTTATTTTTTGCTCATTTAAACTTAGGTAGAACAATCTTCACCTAGCGGCAAACTAAAAGTCAGCCAAGCAGGTATGTTCCAAGCATCCATCTGCCTGTGGTCTCAGGAGGGGCTGCTGTTTCAGTTCATTTGCAAGAACTCTTAAGAGTGATTTTCTAAATAAGATGTTTTTCCTACTTAAGCAGGGAACCTAGCCTAGCTGTTAAGGAAGATTTTACAATTTTGTTGTTTCTCAATGAAATAAGTTGACTTTTGGTTTAAAAAGAAAGTTATATATACTTACTGTTTTTTCTTTAGTCTGCAGTTGAGTCTGGGACACTGTCGTTGCAGGACAAGGCAGTAGACAGGAAAAGAGTGAAGGCTGGAGATAAATGTAGCACAGTATTAAAGCTGTGGTTTGCTGTATTCTGCTGAGATAATACAGAACAAGTAGCTCTTTGGAGCACTGTTACTATGAAGGTTGTTGCTCATGGCAACAACCTACTGAGCTCAGAGAAGTGATAATTTGTAAGAGAAACCTGTGCACCTTACAGACTGAGATCGTAAAAGATAGAATTATTTCAAGTATTTTTGTCCTCATTCCAAAGAGAGAAAATTCCAAAATGTTAATAATGGTTGCCCCTGGATAGGAGGCTAATAGAAGTATTACTTATTATTTAGTCTGTCTTTTCCAGATTTTTAACAGTTGGTACATTTTAATCTCATAGCTTAAGGATTTTTAAATGAAATAAAGCACTATCAGTGGGTTTAAAGGATTGACAGTATGCAGAAAAGATGACTATCACAGCTGTTTGTAAATAGGTAACAGTCAGTTTGAGAATCATGGAGTCTGACCATCAAGATGCAGCAAGTACAGAACCCATGGACAGTGTTTGCACACCTAATTATACAAGCTTTTCATTCTGCTTCAGGTTTTTTCTTGGCTCTTGGTAAATTAAGGTTTTGTTGTTTTGGTTTGGGTTTGGGTTTTTTGTTTGCTTTGGGAGGGTGGGCTTTTATTTTTGTTTGTTAAGGGAGGAAGAAGGCTTCTACTTTGGTATGGTTTTTAACCTGATTTTATTATAGTATTTTAAATCTGGACAATAAGAAATCTTTATACATTGAACGCACTTTAAAGATTCTGATCTATGTGATCATATGGTGGTTTTGATTTTTTGTTATTTTCTGACTCTGGGTAATGATGACCAGCTTAGGGCAGACTTTGATCTTATTGAATTAACCTTTTCATGTTCATTAGTGTAGTGAATCTTCAGAAAAAAAAGACAGCACTGTATTAGCAGAGGACAGCCTTGTCAGGCATCAATGGGAGGAGAGGTCCTTGGTCCTATGAAGGCCCAGTGTAGGGAAATCGAGGGCAGGGAGGTGGGAGTGGGTGGGTGGGTGTAGGAATACCCTCATAGAAGCAGGGGGTCGGGGGAATAGGATGGGAGGTTTCTTGGAAGGTGGGGAAACCAGGTAAGGGGATAACACTTGAAAATGTAAAGTTTTTAAAAAAGAGGTCCATTTTGGCACCCACTCAAAACATTGCTAAACTCTTCAATATAGGCTATAGTGGAACTTTCTGGACCCACCATTGGTTAAATAGTGATACAGAGACTTATGAATTTTTATTATAGCTTAGACTTTTAGCTGGCTAGCTCAATCTAAATTTATCCCCACCACTCTAGCCCCACGCCCGGCCAATGTGGCCAGCTCTTTACTGATATTTCCATCAGCCCACCTGCTGGGTAATCTTCCTGCCTCTGATTCTTCTCCCAGAGACACTGTCTCAGCCTGGAAGTCCTGTTTCCTTTTCTGCCTATCTACTGTCTGTCAGATCTTTATGACAGGTGAGGGAGGAAGAGTGTTACAAAATGCTGAGGCAGGTGATAAGCCAGAAGAACAACAGTACCAAAATCTGGCCAGAGCTCAGCTCTCTGCTGTTCCAGCAGACAACAATTGAATATACAGAGATAACCTTCACACAGTGCACCCCATAATAGGCAGTTCATTTGTTCTCTGCCAGTAAGCTGGGAGATTGTGTGGCAAAATCACTCTAGGTCAGGGGGTACAGTGGAGCTTGTGATAATATGACTAATTATCCAGTCTTTTTTTGTTCTAAACCTTCACCTGACCACTCATACTTTTAAATTATTGAGAGGAAAAAGGAAAATCCATATTTACAAGAAGCATGCATTTTGGGTGAGTGGCTAGATGAATTTCTATTCCGTCACCACCACACAGGTAGATACAATTCTAGAAAATGCTCTGTATCCATCCATCTTCATTGTGGTGATGGAGTGCCTGAGAGAACAAGTTTGAGAGGGGATGGGATTACTTTGGTTCATAATTCAGAGGGTCAAGATTGTGAATACCTGGCTTCATGTATTAGGGCAGAATATCATGGCAGTGAGAGTGTGGTGTAGGGAAAAAATAAAAATGACAGTACTACTGTCTTCATCTCTGACGAGTAGTGCCTTTGAACCCCTCCCCCAAAATAGTACTTTTGAGTCGAGTACTTGCCCATAATTTGATATTCAAATAATATACCACCTAATCTTTATTTTCCTTATAATAACATGTTCTCATAAAATTGTAACATCTATACCAGACAAATGTTTAAAGAATAAAGTATAGTCTACCAATAGGCTTATGATGTATTTTTTCTTGTTGTTTCCATGGTGTGTGTATATTTGGAGTAAAAAGTCAAAATATTACTCTGCTTATTAATTATGTGACTGAACAAAATATAGAAATCTATTCACTCAACTAGGTTATAGAAACCTAGTTACTCAAGCTTGATTATTTTCAAACTGTAAACTGAAGTTGAATTATTTATAGAGCAATACTGAGACTTAAAAGAAACATTTCAAATCAAAAACCTGAAAGCTTCAGAATCCAAAACCTTTCCAATATTGACATGATAAAGTGGAAAGTTCTATAACTGTCCTGTAATGGTTTGCACTCAGGATACAGATGCACTAAAAATATTGTATAGTCGTACCTTCTAGTCATGTGAATGAGGTATATATGAAATAGAAGTGCATTTTATGTCTGTCTTTTTAATATGTATATGTGAGAGTGGGGCGGGTTGCTGTACTTGTCTGCATGCATGTCTGTACCTACCTGTGGAAACCAGAGGACAAGCTCAGGTGCTGCCTTCAGGTATGCCGCCTGCCTCCTTCCAGACGGGGTCTCCCATCAGCTTCCAATCACCCATTGGGTAAACAGGCTGGCCCTGAGCCATGGCATCCCCCTCCCCCACCTCATCAGTGTGTTCTAGTGTTCTGAGCTTTCAGAGAGGCCCTTGTGCTTTCAAGGCAGGCACTTTCTGACTGAGCTACCTTCTATGTTTGTATGTAGTCACCTACCTAAGATCTTTTATTATGGTGTTTCTGATATTCCTAAATCTGGAGAAAAAAATCCTAAGTAATGAATTATATAATAGTATATTAACATTGGGATGACAGGTAACAGACTAGATCTACTGTGGAAATTTAATTTCTGGTTTGCTTTTTTTAAAGATGAGTCCAATAAAGAAATAGCCAACCCACAAGAAAAAAGTACAAGCAATGTAAGTGCTAGTTTTGTTTTGTTTTTTTATCAAAGTGTATCTTCCATAAATAAAGTTGATAATGCCCAGCTAACCACCCTTTCAACTTTAATGCTGCTGTTTCTAGGACGATAGTGAAGAAAAAATAGCGAGTATGCGTCTGAGAGGAAGAAAGCCCAAACGCTCACTGACTTCATCAGATGATGCTGGTATGAGTCTGGCACACTCTTTTCCCTCCCTGTCTCTCTTTAGAAAACAGCAGGCCAACTTCAGACCAACAGAGGGAAAAAAACAAACCAAGAAACATACAGTCATTTTTATTTTTTCCCTGCACCACACTCTCACTGCCATGATATTCTGCCCTAATACATATATATTTTTAATTACAGTCTTATTTCAGAATCACACTTTTTAACCAATCTTTTTTGGATGAAGAAAAATCCAGCTGGGTGCAGCTAGAATAAATGTTGCATAAATGTGTGTGAAATGGCTCTAATCCCTGCCAGAAATGGCACATCCCAGATGCTTTTCTGAGCACATGTGAATTTTTTGCAAATGCTGGCTGTGAACTGCATAAGTAAACTATCCCAAATGTGTTTGAGATTAAGGTAAACAGTTGTGAACTGCAAGTACTGAAACTAAAAGGAAGTGGAAAACCACTTCTTCTGCTTCCAAGTTGCTAATATCCTAAGTTCTACTCCATGGCTGTCCTTTGGAAGTGTCTTTGGGAATTGTATAGTCCAGGTGTTACCCTTCTGTCTGAACAGAATCCTCAGAGCCAGAAAGAAAGCGCCAGAAATCGGTGTCTGAAACATCGGAGGACAAAAAAGATGAGGAGTCTGATGAAGAAGAAGAGGAGGAAGAGGAGGAGGAGGAGCCCTTGGGAGCCACCACAAGATCAGCCACCAGATCAGAGGCACAGAGGTAATGGGTGCAACCAGAAGCCTTCAGAGGCCTTCCGCAGCTACTCTTGTCTGGAAGCAGCTCTTGGGGTCACAGGACTCTCTCAAAGACGCTTTCTTTCTTTCCGTGTTCTCGTCTTGACTGTCTCCACTCAGAGAGAATGTGTCTCTGTCTCGGTTGCTGGGGTTACTTCAGCGTCCTTGACTGACTTCAGAGCATGTTTGATGAGATTAGTGAGCTCTCTGCAGACAGTTCTTAAGCACCTACTATCTCAGACAGTGTGTCCTGAGGACCATGAAGGAACCGAGGCCCCCACAGACATCACCTATGCTGACCCTGATGAACATGTTCCCTAAAAGATGTGCTCTTAAACCCTGATGGAGGTACAAACCTTCTGGAGGGAAACTGGATATGTGGTCAAATGGGTTTGAAGAAGTCATGAGTTCTCTGCTTCTTCTAAGTCAATGTATGTGAAATCAAATGAAGTATTTTAGGTTTGACGGTGTTCTAAAGGAAGGAAGCTGGTTGTATATTTAGCCACCAGAGTCCTCCCCAGACCCTCCATGTTGTTGGTGCACCTGTTAACACCAGCAGTGCCCCTTCTCCACTTATCACTTAGAGATGATGTGTGTGATGCTGCACGGCTCTCCCTAGTATTCACCAGTATTTTCCATTTTCAGTGTCATTCATAAACTGTGGGTCTTGGCATAATCTTCTGTAATTTCATTCTCCAAAATTAATATAAAAGAACTGAAATGTTTATTTTGAAAGTCTTACCATTAACACCTGTCACCATAATATAATAGTAATGTAGTATCATGTTTATAAAAAGATTTAAAATCAACCAATTTCTAAACCCTCCAAACATAGACATTATTAGCCTCTGGTGGCAGAGTTTGATTTCTCAAAAGAGTCAGATTTAAAATACAAAAGACAAAATCAAGGAGCTTTCATGAGTAACCTTCAAATGGTGTGATGTTTGGGCTTTGGAAGAGAGGGGTTGGAGAGGAGGAATGGGTGATAGGAATAAAGTGACTGAGCCATGAGCCCTATTGAGAGAAAGTGAGCACATCCTATGGGTGCACCACTAGGACCTCTGCGACTCTTAGGCTGAAAATCCTGGGACTCCTTCAGTGTAGTGGGACTCAACTACAGAAAGTTCATTAGACTTTCTGTCTTCCAGAGAATATCTAAAAGTATCTAGCAGGCTTGCCTTTTAAAATAATAGCCAAAGTTTATTATATACATGTATGGCATCATTTATGATAAGGAAAATACATTTTTAAAAGAGTAAGTCATTTAATATGTAGGTTAATGGTCATTTGAGTTACCAGTATTGTCATATTCTTTAGGAATGTTTGATTTATTCACAGACTCTTTTCTGTTTGGTTTAAATTTCTCGGCATTGGTTGGTTGGTCCCACGGCTTTAGTATCTTCATGGTTTCCCAGGTCCTCAGGGTCAGATGTATGCTTTGTGATCCTCTTGTATTGCTAACCTTGGATTCCTGAGCCACAGTACCTCCTCTGTATCGATCATATTCTTGTGCATACTGCAAGGGCCTCTTCTTCCCTGGCCTTCTCTTCCTGTGCACTGTAGATGCTAGCCTCCCTATGACTTCTGTGTGTTTGAACTTCTACTCTTGGGACCTCATAATAATTCCCGCAAGTATTTGAGGGCAGTTTCCAGGCCTTCTTGTCCTGAGCTTCCTTACCAGTGTTTGCTCTCCAATCTATCTAATCCTCTCTAAGAAACAAATGGTCCACACCAGATGTGGGCCAAAAACCCACAAGGGCTGTTCTGCTGATCTTACAGATACTGATACTCAGTATGCATCTGAACGGGAATTGCTTCAAATGGAATTGCATACATACCGTATATTGAATAAGTCCTTTTCTCCCTTTTCTCTGGAAAGTCAGCTTCTCCCTTAATTGGATTTCTTTCTTGTATAACTGACTACCTGGAACATTTAGTGCTGTGAATCATGCCCTCAGTGACCTTAGCCTCTTGCTCTGTTTGATGAGCTCTTTGCTAGCCTTGTCAGCCAGTATATTTGCTATTTTTCAGAGTCATCTTCTTGATTGTGGTAAAATATGCACAGGAAAAGCAAAGACAGTTTCCTGGAGGTAGAATTTAGTCCTGGCTGACACCAATTTACTAGCAATGATCAAGAGACCCAGCCCCTTTGATCCTGTGAGTCTCCATACCTGTCTTGCCCAGGCAAAATCTCTTCCTTTCTAGTAGCCTCCGGACTAGAGAATTTAGTGCTACCATTGCCCAGTGTCTCTATAATGTGTTTCAGAAAGAATCATAGCAAGCCATCTACACGTGCAACATCCAAACTTGGCATCCCAGAAACAATTTCTCCTAGAAATCGCCAAAAGTTAGCAAAAGAGAAGTTATCTACCAGCGAAAAAGTTAGTAAATCTCCCCCATTAGGAAGGTAAGTCCCTGCCTGCCCTTCAAGTTGTTTAACTCCCAAGTAATGCTTTTCCTATTTTCTTAAAGATATCTGTTTCACCAAATAGCTGTCTTGGGGGATCATGGGTTTCCAGAAATAGGAAGGCTTAAAATAAAAGTGTCTTTAGTGGCTTTGCCATGTGGCCCAGCCACACAGACTTGTCCTTGACTCTTGTGAGCCTTATTAGCCAACTCTCATGTCCAGAGATGGAAGTCAGGCATGTTTCTTCCCAAGTGATTGCATGTCTGAGTGCATAGTTCAGTCTGTACAATGTGGTGAATCATGTCACAGTTTAGAGACACTTCTGGTTTAAACTATTGTAGAGGTGACAAAACAAAAAGCATTTTCAAACAGGTAGCTGCGCTTGCACCTTCCACCTCAGCTGGGTTCACCTCTGCTTCCCATGGTCCTCCTCCTTTGCTCTTCTGTGCTTAGGCAGTGGGTGCTCTCTGCCTGCCTCGGTGAGACAGGTCCTTCCTTTCTTTAAGCCCTCTCCTTCAGGGCCTCCTATCTGCTGCAGCCTGTTCTCATCTCCTTCCTACTGTATCTGCAGGCAGCACTAAACAGTTAGCAATGGCAGGTGGCAGTGGTGTAGGTAGCCTAATGTTCTTCTCCCACTGAACTGTTAAGTTTCTTCCTTGAGGTTGGGAACTTGTCTTCCTCTTTGTGTATGTTAACATAAACAAAAGGTGATTCCACGAATATAAAGATTGTTCATGCATACTCTTACAGTGTTTGATCCTAATAGCACACTGTGGTATGTATGTGTCTTAGGAAGGAAGGAAATTCTCTCATTTCATCCTCATTGGATGAGATGAAGTATTCATCCTAATTTTCTATGTGAGTGTCAGACTACCAGGACAGTATGGATACATGTTTCTCAGAATTAAATGTGCAGAGGAATTACATGGTGGAGGTTCCAATTGTGACTGTTAAGAGTTGGGCCTGTGACTGCACTTCCAGAAGGCTTCTGCGTGTAAGGAAAGGGCTTGACTTGGTCAGCCTGGCAAGCTTCCACAAGAGGAGAGACGGAGCCTGACTCAGGATTCTGCTTCCTGCTAACAGCTCACAGCACAACACTGGCTCCTGTTGCACAGCAGCTCTGCAGTGAGTTAGTGGTCCGTGTGGCCAGTGGCTTCCCATGACATAGCTTGGGATGAATTATTAACAGACATCTCAGCCATTCTCAGCTCATTCTTAGGTAACCCATAAGAACCATATCATCTGCAACACCATCCAACTCAATGTTTGCTTCTACTGTCAGAAGAGCAATAACCATGCCTTTGTAGCAAAAACATTGCATTTCTTTTTATCCTGAAGCTTTAGTTTGCCAGCTCTTTAATTTATCAATATAACATTGTCTGCATGTTTACCATATGATGAGCAGATATTAGAAATATAACCAGATAATGTGTCTAATCTTTGCAACTGCCCAGAGAAATGTCTTTTTTAATGACAGAAGTGGATGTGTTTAGAACTTTCAAACTTTTGATCGTTTTATGTTTCACAATTATGTTTCACAATATAACTAGTGCTCACATTCAAACTATTGTAACAGACAAAACACTCACTAGTAAACTTAATAGGTATAGTGACATGGCATTTTCTGTCATCTTCTGTTACCATGTTGCTTGAAAGTATTGGCCGTAATCTGCAGTCTGAAAAGGCACAGCAGATAAATTCTAGTGGCTAGTTCTATATTAAAAGTCTAAAGTACTGTGTAGTTCCTAGGAAGGAAGCTGTTTGCTCTTCTGGAAGGCTTCTCACGAGAGGGCTTTTGAACTGAAGTTGGGGAAAAAAAATGGTCAGATGGATCATATAGGATGACTAGAAAAAAAAGAAAGAAAGAGAAAATTGAGTGTGTGGCGCAGTTGATAGAGTGCTTCCCTAGAAGTCCTGGGTTGAATCACTGGCACTGCATAAACTGGACATGATGGTGCATGCATGTAAGATCACTTAGGAAGTGGAAGATCAGAAGTTGAAACTTGTCATGTGCTACATAGGGAGTTCAAGGCTTGCCTAGGCTAACTACATGACACTCAAAAAGGACTAAAAAGAAAAAAATCACTAATTAAAATGTGGAAAAGGATGACATTTTTTGTTTGAACATAGCAGTGCTTAGACAGCATTGCAGTCCAGAGTGCTGAAAGGAGAGAAGTGGTTGTGTAAACACATGCACTGTGGTCTGATTGTTTTATCCTAGAACAGTGGTTCTCAACCTGGGGGTTGCAGTTCCTTTGAAGGTCATGTGTGCTGCATATCAGGTGTTTACTTTATGATTCATGACAAAAGCAAAAATTACAGTTAGGAAGTAGCAACTAAATAATTTTTATAGTCAGGAGTTGCCACAACATGAGGAAATGTATTAAAGGGGCTCAGCATTGGGAAGGTTGAGAACCACTGTCTGAGAAGCAGAAGAGAGACATCAAGAGCTATATGTGTCTGAGGATGGTAACATGGTTGAATCAGTTACTATGCTTCTCTAAACCTTTTCCTACTGTGCAAGCTGGCTTCTCTAATGCTACTCTGAAACATGATTTGACTGTGTCCGATGCTAGGTTACATTCCTGCTATGTTTGTGCTAGTTGTTTTCAGTGGGGTCTGTGTGTGTTTCAGTAGAAAGGACATGTAGGAAAGGATGCTAACAAGACCAAGGTCAGTACCTCAGGGTGGCAGGTCTGACACAGAGTGCAGGCCTCTGTGAGCTTCCCCCAGAGCCCTGTCTGGTCTATCCAAGGTTGCTGGTGAAGAACCAGACATTCAAGAACTTCTGGTATTAAAGACTGTGGGGATTTCCCTCCAGGGTACTGTGTTAAAAACTCCCAAGTTGTTGGAAGCAACTGATTTTTAACTCTCCTCATTACCTTGGCTTTTGCTCAATACAGATCAAAGGCACAGCTCTCCCCTTCTGTCAAGCGCAAGAGAGAAGTCAGCCCTCCTGGAGCTCGAACAAGAGGCCAGCAGAAAGTAGACGAAAACCCTCTGAAAAAGGCAAAGCGGTAATGATGGCTCTAGCTTTCTGACTAACAACCCAGTGGAAAGAAAATGGACCAGCCTTGCCCCATGGCCTTTTTCTTTTTTAAAAACAAGAGAAGGATCTGCATGTGCTGTAAGTTCCTAGGTGCAAGCTTGTTCATTTTACGTTTTAAACAGCTTTATAAACCATTGTTTATGGACGGTATTATGTACATTCACTTCAGATAAAGGAAGATAAGTTTACTTTGTATCTGAACTCAGCAAAGTAGTTGTATATTTTAACAGCGGAAATTGGGGTTTCCAATGTGACACATCAAGAATGGAATCCTTCCAGCCCATCTGACACCAGGCTGCCCATGGGGATCTGTGTATAGTATATAAACATGTAAAAACAGGCTGTATTTTACTCAATGTATGATGATGCTAATCAATGAACACTTTATTTATTTTACAGAGAAATCTTATCTGTGAACTTTACTATATATCTGTTTATTTTATTTTATTAATTTTTTTTAATAAAAAGAGGGTTTTAAATGCTATGCAGTCATTAATAGAAGAGTTCTAGGACTCTGAGTACCCTGTAACTATCAGCATATGGCCAGGCAGGAGACAGAAATTCACGCATTCATCCGAGTAAAGTAGGTTAGCTAAAGAACGGACTCTGCTGCTTCTGTCCAAGGCCGCGACTGTTTTGTCTTTCGATTACCCTTGCCCCTGTGGCTCTACCTGCCAGCCCCATAACGTAAGTTACCTGGCCCAGGTAAAGCCACACCCTTCACTGCAGGTGGCATGCTCTGTGGGTTCATTCTTTTCATCTGTGTTCACCCCAAGCCTCGGCCACCATCTCCATACTGTCTGTTCAGTGAAGAGAAGTGCTTGAAGATTGGACTGCTCCAGGCTATTCAGCTTCAGGTTGTCATGTTGTTTTATACAGTTCTTTCGGGAGAGAAACTGGTTTTATAGCCAGATTCTTTTTTAAACATGATTTAACTCCCATAATGAACAAACTGTCTGACTTAAGTTTTTCATAAAATAACATTTTCTTAAGATTGGATCTGTTTCTTGCAATGATATGATCAGTTGCCAAATGATTGAAATTTTAAATGCTCTGTTCATATTCTTGTTTTATAATTAAAATTTACATTCATTATGTGTAGGTTTTTTATTGTTTGGGGTTATGTTTTTTTCTTTTTTTCATTGTCTTTTTTTCTAATTTTTTATTTTTTTGTTTTGGCTCTTGTAAGGTGGATATTCTTGTCATTTTGCATTGTTTCTTACTGAAATTTTATATATAAATTATAAAATGTTTCCCTAAAACTTGAGTGACAAGAATTTTTTTTCCCCATGTCTTAAAAGCCAATGCGGTTAGAAATGAGACTGAATCCCAATAATCCTGTTTGCTAGAATAGCAGTGTTAAGTTGATTGGTCCATGACTAGTGCACACCTGAACACAATCTCATTGTGAAGCCATAGAGATTGAATTTTATCCGTGAGGAAAAGCTGCCTCCTAGGAAATGTGGAGCCAAGCAGAAGAACTGCATCATCTGTGCTCTGGTAAAGTCCATCAGCTACCTCTTAGTAATTCCCGGTGGTTCTGAAGCTGAGGGGGAAAAGAGAAATGACCCTGTGGAACGGGGGATGTTGCAAGTGTGAAGAAGAGCAGCTCGCAGTCATGACTTGATGTTGATAGTATGAAGCAGAGTGGAGGAGCTCAGAGCATGAGATATCCTAGTTTACATAGTAGTCCCAGAATCAGCTTCAAGGTGTGTCCACGGTTAAGACCACTTGTTGCTCTTTTTAAAAGATCCAAGTCCCATCACCACCATCCATACCTCCAATTCCAGGGAATCTGATGCCTTCTGGCTTCCAACATGGAAAATGTTCATGGTGTACATGCATGCATGTATACATGTAAGCAAAACACTGGTACACATAAACATAAAAAATGCTCAACTCAGAATTCCTGTGGCTTTCTCCTACAAACCCACTATAAACACAGATTGTCTCCAGCTCTCGTTTTTCTGGGCTTAACATTGCCACCACTGTACTCCATCAGAAGCCTTATCCACCAGCTGCTCCATCACAGAGCCATAGTCAGTCAAGAGTTGCCCCATGCCTGAAGATGCCAGGGTGATGTGGCCCACAGAGGACACCTGCTTGGTCTTGACTCATAACCTACCACTATTCTCCATCTCTGTTTCTGGCCTCTTTCCTCAGATTCTCCAGCTTAGCTCTCACCATCCAGACTTCCTAAATCCAGACCCTAGTAACATTCACCCTAAGTAGGAATGGTCTGCAGGTAGCACCACTCTTCGAATGAGACCTCTCATAGTGACTTGAATCAAACTGGAAACCACCCTAGTCTCCAAGCGCTGATCCAGAAGGGTGTTTCCTTTGCCTGCAGAAAGGAGGTGCTAAACTTTCTGCAGGGGAACCCTGCCCTCAGGACCAGCAGGAGCAGAGTTTTCCTCCAGGCATCTTTGCAAAAGATGGAAACCCAACTCAATTGAGATCCAAGGAGAGAATACTAAATGAAATAAAGGCCAAAAACAGTTTGCTGTTGCTTTTGTCTTTTTTGTTCATCCTTGATGCAACAATACGTCACTTTTTCTAAAAATCACTGCTCAATCATCTTTAAACCTAAACTACAGACTTGGGATAAGGAAGCGTTACAGCAGGCATCTTTCCACCAAGACCAGTCACTGTTCTGGGAAGTAGACGTCTGTCTAGGACTGTGTGTACACCAGGGATGTATCACCATCTGAAGGCTTCAAGAGTGGCAGCAACAACAGAGACACATCTACAGAACACAGCAAGGGGCAAAGCACCAACTACTGGCCAGATTTGTAATTCAAGTTTTAAATGTTCCAAGCAAAGTTGGATCTAAAGAAAAGAGCATTGTTGAGGTTGAGATGGGAAGATAAGTCAAAGGTGCTGTTTTTATCACCACACCAAATTTCCAGAATCTTGCTGGAGAGGACAGTAAATAATGGCATAAAATACTGATTCTAGGAGATACGCTTTCTCCAGGTCCTACCTAGACATTCTATATGCACATTAACTGTTGTGTCCAGTCAGCAGCTCACATGTCTGGGTTCTAGTCTGGAAAGGCATCTTAGAAACCTGGAAGAGAAGAGGGGACTAGGCAGCGCGAGATAAAGACGGAACAAGACAAGGCTCTGCTCAATGTTCCATTTTCCTATTCTGACACGCAGTTATGAAGGAGGGGAGAGGGGCCCGATTCCTGCTCATCTTGGAGTAAGGTTGCAGGTGGACACATGATGGTTCCTGAGCGGCAGGCTCCAGCAGTGGGCGTGGCAGAACGATTGATCGGCAAGCTCCACCCCTGAACAAGCAGGTTTCAGGCTGGGGAGGGGAGGCTTTGATCACCTCAGTTAAGCATGGCCTTATTAAACTTAATGGGGGGAGGGGGGAGAGGTTAGAGACTGTACTGTTGGAAGGGCAAGCCCTTCACAGCCTCCCACCCTAAAAAGCCAATTGGCCTTGTACTACGGAGCCGGTCATAACCCCCTCCTCCCTGTTCCCTGCCTGTCATCCAAGAATGCAGAGGAATATCCACATACTCTCCTTCAGTGTTATTCATAATAAAGTGCCTTTCAATTCATACAGTCTTCACCAGGGTTCCAACGCCCTTGTTAATACCTTATAGGTATTAACAAGTATTAAGACATCAGGAAGCTAGGCACAGTGACACATGCCTTTAATCCTAGCATTCAAAGGCAGGCAGATCTATGAGTTCTAGGCCAACCTGATCTACATAGGGAGATCCAGGACAGCCAGGGCTACATAAAGAGACTTTTAAAATCAAGAAAATATGACAGACTGGAGGGCTCAGTGGTCAAGAGAGATTATGGCTTTTACAGAAGACTGGAATTCAGTTTCTATCGCCTATGTCAGGCAACTCACAACCACCTGTAACTCCAGCTCCAAGGAACGCCAAACACCTTTGACCTCTATAGGCACTGGACTTATGTTCACATATCCATGAATACACATAATTAAAAATATTTTTAAAAAAAATCTTAAGGGCTGGTGAGATGGTTCAGTGGGTAAGAGTACCCGACTGCTCTTCCAAAGGTCCAGAGTTCAAATCCCAGCAACCACATGGTGGCTCACAACCATCCGTACCGAGATCTGACGCCCTCTTCTGGTGTGTCTGAAGACAGCTACAGTGTACTTACATATAATAAATAAATAAATAAATCTTTAAAAAAGAAATCTTAAGAAGAATCTGATTAATTCAGCATTCTTCCCCAGCAGGCATGGACCCTAACAACATCCATGGAAATCAATATTGTGTATCATCTTGAAAAACGCTAAGGCAAAGGAGACTTTGTGGAGGATTATCACATTCTATATTTTAAATTTGAAGAATTGGGATGCACAGTGACATAATAGCTTCCTCGAGGACATGACGAGCAAGCATGAATGGGTCTGGCAACAAGATCATCTCTATAGTGTTTAGGCCTTCTTCCGTCTCAGTCAAGTAACCACAGGGGACTCTAATATTTTCTTTCATCCTCTTGCAATGAGCTTGATTTTTTTAAAGCAGATGTTATATCAACAATTAATAATACTGTCAAGTCATGTCTGAATTGTCCTCTTGCAATGAACTTGTTTTGTTTTTTTTTTTTAAGCAGATGTTATAAAATATCAACAATTAATACTATCAAGTCATGTCTGGATTGTCCTCTTGCAATGAACTTGTTTTGGTTTGTTTGTTTGTTTGTTTGTTTGTTTGTTTGTTTGTTTTAAGCAGATGTTATAAAATATCAACAGTTAATAATTGTACCATCAAGTCATGCCTGAATTGTAAAAAAGTAGAGATCATCAAACAACGAAGAAAGTCACTCCCAACAGTCTACAAAGCCGGATGTTTAACCTCACTTTGCTATACATGCACATGTCTCTGAAGAATTCTAACTTTGGTGTTTTATGCATTATATGACTTCACTAACTTATATTAGTTATATATAGCCCTGGGAATCTATGGGAAGACCAAATGAGGTTGTAGATGTCCACACTCCTATCTTTAATTAGTCTTCTTTGCCTGAAGTAACCTCTAAAGCAGTCACATCCTCTCCCATCACAGCATGGGGCTGCCCCACCCTCATCTGTCTGAAACCACTGACTGAACTGCTAGGAAGAAACAGAATGTCCTCCACTGAGGCAGGTACCAAGAAAGACAACTTTAGGTATTCTCAGGATCCACTCCTTCCTCCTCCTTTGCTTTGAAACATATAACATGATTACATTACAAAAAAAAAAAAAATTTAGTTTTCTAATTTTAATGATGTAGACTAGTAATGGGGAAGAAAATACAAAGCTACTTCAGGCAAAGTACAATGGTGTGGGCCCCCTCAGGGCAGATTCTGACTTCACTGTTCTAACTTGGAGAGTTAGGAAATATACTAACAGCTTTGTTCATTCCTTCACTCATTCATCTGTTTAACTGACTACAACATGGATCAAAGGATGGCCTACCACAAGCAAACTGGAGATACCTAGTTCCCCTTACTACAGACATGATGCAAAAGCCTCAGGGGATTATCAAGAAAGACTGGACTATCATCACATAATACCTACTGTCTTAGTCAGGGTTTCTATTCCTGAATAAAACATCATGACCAAGAAGCAAGTGGGGGAGGAAAGGGTTTGTTCAGCTTACATTTCCACATTGCTGTTCATCACTGAAGGAAGTCAGGACTGGAACTCAAGCAGGTCAGGAAGCAGGAGCTGATGCAGAGGCCATGGAGGGATGTCCTAAAGAAACTGACTTGCTTCCCCTGGCTTGCTCAGCCTGCTCTCTTGTAGAACCCAAGACTACCAGCCCATAGATGGTCCCACCCACATGGGGCCTTTCCCCTTGATCACTAATTGAGAAAATGCCTTACAGCTGGATCTCATGGAGGCATTTCCCCAACTGAAGTTCCTTTCTCTGTGATAACTCCAGCTGTGTCAAGTTGACATAAAACTAGCCAGTACACCTCCTCATCCACACCACAAAAATCTGGATCACCCATCCCATAATCAGCTTCCAAACGCTGACACCATTGCATACACTAGCAAGATTTTGCTGAAAGGACCCTGATATAGCTGTCCCTTGTGAGACTATGCCGGGGCCTAGCAAACACAGAAGTGGATGCTCACAGTCAGCTAGTGGATGGATCACAGGGCTCCCAATGGAGGAGCTGGAGAAAGTACCCAAGGAGCTAAAGGGACCTGCAACCCTATAGGTGGAACAACAATATGAACTAACCAGTACCCAGGAGCTCTTGACTCTAGCCGCATATGTATCAAAAGATGGCCTAGTCGGCCATCACTGGGAAGAGAGGCCCATTGGACACACAAACTTTATATGCCCCAGTACAGGGGAACGCCAGGGCCAAAAAAAAAAAAAAAAAAAAAATGGGAATGGGTGGGTAGGGAAATGGGGGAGAGGGGGGAGGGTATGGGGGACTTTTGGGATAGCATTGGAAATGTAATTGAGGAAAATACGTAATAAAATATATTTTTTTAAAAAAATGCCTTTCACCAGTCCATTAGGAAGTGGATTGGTGGAGGAGCCCTAGCATTGTTAAAGACTCTGTGGTCCCTCTTCTTCATACTCAACAACTCACAGTGGGTGCCATTGGGATTCAACTGGAAGATTTAAATGCAATGAGTATAATTAGATGCCTAGATTACTCAACCCTCAATGGTAAGAGGGCAGTGATTACTGTGATGGGTAGCAGAGGCAAAGCAGCAATCTAAATGGTTTGGCCCATGTAAACTTATACCATTACCTGATCATTCATGGTGTTCCAAGATAGATAGTAATCCTACTAAATTCTTGGCAGATCTGTAAAGGTTAACATTCCAGTTAAATGAACACAACTTCAGCAGCACTCAAAAAAAAAAAAAAAAAAAAAAAAAAGACACCCAGTGGACACATTTCTAGTTCCAGAATAGACAAACGTTGTCCAGATAGACAAATTAGCAATACCTCTATATTGGTTCCCTGAGCTACAGAGAGGTCTATTTGGTGGGAAGGGCCAGATGTAAACCATTAGAGCTTCCAAGATTTGAGCACTTTATAGGCTTTATAGGGAAATTTGGGTCTATACCAAGAACTCCAGAACATTACTGGGGAAAAAAAATACACTGTAAATCTTTCTCCCAGTTCTTCCCTAAAGAGGCAGGCCTAGAGCCTTTTGTCAGGATAATTGTTCATCATAGAAAGGGGGACAGTTACACCTTTAGGAGCTTACTCGACCACATCTCTGAGCTGGTACTGATTCCAGAAGCCCTACAGGCCAGTGTGTTTCACCAATCAGGAACTAGGTAATACCTAAGGTACCAGCTCAAGTCTGACCCATAGTGTGCTGGGGGGAGGGGGGGGTGTAAGAAACCCCAGCTCAATTTGGAGTTGTTTCCCCAGCTTCAGAATGCGTGATTGAAACATACATACTTAGCGGATGACAGAACCCAACACTGGTTTCCTGACCTAGATAATTTACTTTTCTCATTGTTGCAACAGAATACCTGACAACATCCAATTAAGGAGAAAAGGGTGGATTCTGGCTCCGTTTTCGGGTACAGCCCATCACGGTGCAGAGGGCGTGCAGGCAGGAGGTTGGAACTTTACTTGCCATGTAAAAAAGATAGATGGGGACTGGAGTACAACAATGGATTATCTATCCCAAGCTTAATCAAGAGGTAGTTTCAATGCATGTGTGAAGTGGTTTTGGTCTAATGCTGTTTGTGTTATAATTTAATTTAGGTCCCGAAAACTGCTTATACGAGTGTCTACATGTAAGACACTGGGGGGGACTCTGCTCCCAGTTGGCTCTGATTGGTAAATAAAGATGCCAGCAACCAATGGTTGCACAGGACAGACAGAGGTAGGACTTTTTGAATTCCTGGGCTTGGGAGAGAGAGGATAGAAAATCCAATCACCATGAGACAGGCATAGGACAAACCAACAGTGGGGTGGTGGGCTATGCACAGACAGCCTGGTCCCCAGTCGAGCAAAGGTCTGGAACCCCAGTGACCCGATGGTGGTGACTTACACCTGCATGGGATGGCAGGTGTCCGGCCACACCCCCATGTCCCTGGCTCCTGTCAAGTAGCTTCAGCCTCCCACAGCCCCACCCCCTCCCGCAGAGAGGTATGTGGCCATCAGTCATGCAGGAGCAGCATCAAGCCCTCCCACATGCAAATGAGGTTTTCCAAAGGTCTCAGACCAAACCAATGAGAAGTACCTGTTGTCAGACCCTTACCCATCCCAAAACTGTATATAAGAATCCTATCCAGAAGGATTAGGTATATGAGAACTACTCCATCGTCTGAGCCTTTTGTCCTAAGTAAGAGCTGTAACACTTGGGAAGAGATCTGCTCTCCCAAAGTGCCTACTGAGGCTCTGCTGTACTACTCACTGGCTAGGCAGCTTCTCATAGGCCCAGCCCGACTCAACTCAGTGCTGGGAATTACAGTAGAGACAGAGACGGAGGTGGAGCCCACCGCTGCAGGCTGCAGTGGAAGCCGGGAAGTGATTTGCCTTCCCTGCCCACTCTTGCTTCCTTTCACCAGAACCCTTGCACCAGGCCTGGCCAGAGATCTCCACAGAAAGCCTCTGGTACTCAGGCCCCAAACCAGCCATGTAAGAATTCCAGTGGCTATAGTGGCCACTTCCCTGATTGAGTCTCGGGTAGCAGAGACGAAATATAGATTTTTTTTTTTTTTTTTTTTTTTTTTTTTTGGTTTTTCGAGACAGGGTTTCTCTGTGTAGCCTTGGCTGTCCTGGAACTCACTTTGTAGACCAGGCTGGCCTCGAACTCAGAAATCCGCCTGCCTCTGCCTCCCGAGTGTGCTGGGATTAAAGACGTGCGCCAGGATGTTAACTCCGGAATACTGGAGGGGAGTGTGTCCTAGCCATGGGAAGGATTAGAAGCGCCCAGCCTTTAAGCTAGCAAAATCGTATCAAAATTAACTTGTGTGTGCGTGTGTGTTCTTGAATCCAGTTAGCCCTTGGGCAGGTGTGCGCATGCAACCCATCAGGAGCACAAAGTGGTTAACAAACTTGCCACTACACGGGTGCTATGCTATTGCAAGGTAAGCTCACCAGAGAACATCCACGGATACTCTTAGAGCTGACTAGAAAAATCTGTATCGCCAGCCAGTGACTGCAGGGGAAATGTGCCCAAATCATGTAGCCCCAAACCTCACTATTCTTTGTCTTTTATGCACAAAACCCACATTCTGATTGACACACTTCAGTTAGCAAGAACACTTAGCAAGAAGTAAAACAACAGAAGCTCAAAAGCAAGGTTAGTATATTTAAGGATTTTCCTGAATCCTAGACCTATGGACTGCCTTTGATGGAATAAGTCTTTGTTCCCATTTTGGCAGGTGTTGGGGCCTATGTGTTGGGTTCTCAGGTCAGAATGGTGTGGAGACTTGCTAAGGTCTAGGGACTTGCTACATTCGTTACCAGATTTGCTTTCACTGCTTCCGTACATGAAAACATCTCCTGACAACGGTTATGCAGCCTGTGACCTGAACAGTACCCTTTTTGTCACCCCTATCCACAAGACCTACCCAAAGCAGCTTGTTTTCAGCTGTTGGGGCCAGGAATACAGGGTCATAATAATGCACCCAGTTTCACATTCCTATGTACTATTTGGTTTGATCAAATCTTGGTCACCTATCCCTTCCACAAGCTAGTGCACTGTTCTATTATATCAGTAACATTACAGCACTAAGACCTAGTGACGAGAAACGATGACTGTTCTGGGTTTATTGGTGAGATTTTTGTTCTGTTAGAAGCTATGGAATAAGCAGGGTTTTCTCACTCAGTGAAATCCTGTGATGGAGATGTGTGGAGAAAATTCTTGTAAGGTAGAGGATAAACTGCTGCATCTGTTGCATCTGACAAGAAAACCAAGAAAGAGACACAATGCCTGGCGGGCCTGTTTGGATTTTGGAATGTAGTGACATTTTCATCTGCCCCACCCACAAGTGACCTAAGCTGCTGGCTCTGAGTGGGGAACAGAAGGAAGGCTCTGAAATAGATCCCCGTGCCTGTGCAGGCTGCTGTGCACTTGAGCCATATGAGCCAGTAGATTTTGGAAATATCTTGGTAGATAAGAATGCTACCTGGAGGCATTGGCAGGCTCCCTTTACAGCACAGGTGCTTAGTGTAATTTTAATTTTTTTAAACCTACCCATTTTTTATTTTTTATTTTATTATTAATCATTTCATTCATTAACATCTCAAATGATACCCTACTTCCTGGTTACCTGCCTCCACCAACGCACCATCTCATGACATCCCACTTCCCAGTTACCTCTCTGACACAGCCCCACCCCCATCCCACATCTGCCCTCCTTTTCGCCTGTATGAGAGTGCTCACCCACCCATCCACATTCTCCTACCCCACCACTCCAGCATCCCCCTACTCTGGTGTATCAAACCTCCCCAGAACCCAGGGTCTCCCCTCCCATTGCTGTCAGGCAAGGCCATCCTCGGCTACATATGTATCTGAAGCCAAAGATTTCTTTAGGTACACTCCTTGGTTGGTGGTCTAGTCTGAGTTCAGTCTGATGGTTGGCTCCAAGCATCCACCTCTGCATTGGTCACTTACTGGCCTGACCTCCCCAGGAACTGCCACGCTTGGTTCCAGTCCACAAGTGCCTCTTGACCATGGCAACAGTGTTGAGTTTGGTGTCTGCAGACATGATGGATCCCCAGGTGGGGCTGTTCCAGGTTGGCCCTTCCTTCAGTCTCTGTTCCATTGTTTGTCCCTGTTCTTCCTTTGGACAGGGATATTTCTGGGTTAAGAAAACTTTAAGATAGGTGAGTGGGGCCATGCTTATCTATTGGAGGTAGTTCTCCACAGGTTCTAACTCCCCCTTCTCTGCACATTATGGCTAAAGTCATTTCCATTGGATCCTGGAAGCCTCACTTTAAACCCACTTTTAATGATGGTTTTTAAACACTTTAACCCCCCCTTCTAGTCCACCACCCACCAGAGGTAGTGGAAAAGAAAGGATACAGGGGAAGTGGACCTGTTTAGAAATGGTTCTTTAGCTGGGCAGTTGTGGCCCACGCCTTTAATCCCAGCACTTGGGAGGCAGAGGCAGGCAGATATCTGAGTTCAAGGCCAGCCTGGTCTACAGAGTGAGTTCCAGGACAGCCAGGACTACACAGAGAAACCCTGTCTCGAAAAAACAAAACAAAACCAAAACAAATGGTTCTTTGTAGTAACTCCCATCTGTGCTGTCAGGAAATTGACAGTTTAGTTCACAGGTCAGCAGTGGCAGCTCCATCTACTCCTAAACACTTCATGGATACATCAGCAGTCCAGTTCCACACAGTCAGGAGAGCAAGCAAGAATCAGCAGTGGTGTCACTACCTAGAAAAGATAACCAGATCTCAGCCTCAGCACAAGTCAGCAGGAGGGACCAGGAGGCACACCAGGAGAAGTTCTTGGTTGTGTTTCTCTCAGGGAAGAGAAGATCATTGAAGATGCAAGTGAAAGAAAGATGAAATTTCAAGACCTGTAAGTCATATAAAGTACTCAGAAATTGCTGGTTGTTTGTGAGCCGAGAGGCTGCCTGGGGTTGAGAAAAAAGAAAAACAAACCCGGGTATGCCCCGTAGTTAAAACATTCCTGGGAACAGCTTAACCTTAAAGATAAAGAGGGATGGGAGGACATAACAGGGCTATCTGAACTGAGTCAACAACTCACAGAACTCTGACACCCTGCACGTACATGTAATTTTTCTGCTGATGTTTGAATAAGCCAATAGTGTATTGCTATGCTGAATTCCACACCCCTAAGCCCCTGACCCCATAAAAACCCCTAGCTTCCGAGCCTCGTGGCAGACATCCGTTATCTCCTGTGTGGGATGCATGTCGGTCCGGAGCTCCATCATTAAACTACCTCGTGTAATTACATCAAGGCCTTTTCGTGATTCTTTGGGTGCCCACCGAATCGGGAATTGAGTGGGGGTTTCCCCACTAAGTTCTAACATAAGACCCACTATCAATGTACAGCTAGCTCTACCAGCAAGCCAATCTTAGCTCCATCATTGTCTGTCAAGTCCTTTGTATCCTCCCTCCAAGCATCACGTATCCTCCATGGGTCTTGCCTCTCAACACGTGTCTTGCCTCAGCACATGAGTCCGTCTCAGCTGACATCACTCTGCCAATCAGCCTAAATCTGAAGAAACGACAGAAACTACAAGACACCACTAGAAGTTTCTTGGTGCATTTCTCTCTATAGAGTCCTGACAAAAGGAGCTCAACTACACAATATAAGACAGACAAATACATACGTGTCGATAGCGAGGAATCCTTCATCACATGTCCTTTCACGTACTTAAATAGAACATCCTTTCTTCTATGTCTACTTCAGCAAAATGTTCCTTCATGAGTCTTCGTCTATCACCTATGTCTGTTTCAAGGAAGTGTTCCTTGTTTGCCCCAACAAAACACCACCCAACACAACTGACTTTCCAAAGAACCCTTAAATTTCTACTTTAGCTTGGGATTTTGGAAGCTCTGCCACCATTATCCAGTGCTAACTGCTTTTCCTTTTCTTTCTTCTTCCTCCCTTTCTTTCTTTCTTTCTTTCTTTCTTTCTTTCTTTCTTTCTTTCTTTCTTTTCTTTTCTTTCCTTCTTTCTCTCTTTCTTTCTTTCTTTCTTCCTTCCTTTCTTTCTTTCTTCCTTCCTTTCTCTCTCTCTCTTCCTTCCTTTCTTTCTTCCTTCCTTTCTTTCTTTCTTCCTTCCTTCTTTTCTCTCTCTCTCTCTCTCTCTCTCTCTCTCTCTCTCTCTCTCTCTCTTTCTTTCTTTCTTTGAATTACTTTTTGGTATTCCTAGATGTGGTATCACTGAACTTTACCCCTAAGGAGAAGCTTTGATTCCAGCTCCTATGGCTCTGTGCATTGATAGCCTATGTGTCCTAGCTCAGGAAGGAAGAATTCAGCCACTAGGAAATGCACTGAACTTCCATTGAGCTGGAAGTCAAGACAACCTAGGGATCATCATCCTTCCTAGCAAAAGGCTAAAGGAATAGCACATTGTCTAGGGTGACTGATGCCAACTATGTAGAACTACTCTACTAATATACAGAAAATAAGAAACAGTATGTTTAGAGTACAGAATACTCTCTAGGATGCCCCCTGATATCCCATGATTAAGTCCTGTGGAGAACTATAACAACCCAATTCATACAGAACTACTAAGGCTTAGAGACTTAGGTCTTGGGTCATATTTCAAGATAAAGAATAATGCAGAGAATACAGAATGGGTAGAAGAAGAAGGTACTTATAAATATGACCTATGAGCATATGACCAGTCACAGAAATGAACACTGTCATAAATATTTTCTCCCTATTTTGTTAAGAACACACACAGACTCACATACACACACATATGTACATACATAGACACAAACACACATGCATACACACACATACATATGCGTACACAGACACGTATATAAACACACAGAGACACAGTCATACATACAGACACAGACACACACATATGCATATATGCACATACACACACACATACACATATACATATATTTAAGTCATGAAGTATCAAGGAAAAGTAAAGACCACCCAAGACTCTGTCTCCTATTACTGGGGTACAGGATTAGTTCACTTCGATGGGTGAAATAGTTGCATCATATTTGTATACTATCAATATTAGAGCATTATTAATTTATATGATTAGTATTTATATACACTAAGTGTGAATTAAAATGATGTGCACAACAGGGACTTTGTGGTGTTAAGATATCATCCTCGGTATCTGTAGAAACTCCTAGCAATTAGGTGAAGCATTAGTTTTGCATGTGTCTGCGAAGAGGTTAGTGTGTAAGTTTAAATAGACTACACAGAGAACATCTGCCCTCCATGTGGGCAGATAACACCTAGTTAGCAGAAGTTAGGGAGAAGAAAATGAAAAGGTAAATGTATCTGTTTCCATGAGCTGGGATATCCTCTTCCTCTCCCATACTTATCTGTTTGGCCTTTGGGCTCGAAGACTCAACCATCCCCTCCCACAGTTCTCAGGCCTTCAGCGACAGCTACCTCATCAGCCTCCTTCTTCACTAAAGGCCTTTGGACTTGCACTGAGCCAGGTTTCTGGCATAACAAGTTCTTCAGGCAACATAGTTTATTTAACACCAACCTCCATAAGCATTAACTAAGTTCCCCCAATAAATGCCAGTCAGCGTTTGCCTCTTTGAATACCTGACTGGCTCTTTTTCTCTGGAGAAGCAATGCTCCCTAGACAGATCTTACAGGATACCCACTGGCAAAGGGGAACAGTGGATTTTAAAGTCCCAAGCAGAACATAGAGTGCAGAAAGACTGAAGAACAAGTTTCTGAGATGATGGCATGAGGATTAGAACAAGCCACGTTTTGCTTCTACATCTGGCTCACCTTCCTAGGTAGTCGACCTTCAGGTAAAAGCGCTCACTCGCTGTGGAAGCCCGAGAACCTGAGCTCAGTTCTTAGAGCCCACAATGGAAGGAGAGAACCACCTCCCAAAAGCTGCCCTCTGGCCCTTCCGAAACTTCTTTCCCCAGCATGCACTGTGCACTGTTCCAGTTTAAAGGGATATAACTTAGGATTTCAGAGTGCTTTTTTTAAAAGCACCTCTACCCCTTCAGTGAAAGCCCTGTCTAAGAAGATTCGCCCACCCCCACCCCCACCCCCACCCCCACCCCCACATACCTGGGCCCTGATCTTTTCTGACCTGGTGCAGACTTTTTCCAGAGACAGCTTGGAGAGTATGCCTAGGCTTGCCTTTTCCATACCTCACGAACCCATTTTACATTTGCAGGAAGTATGTGTCACTATCCTGGTTCACCTGCATGTCACAGAGACTCTTCCAAAGCCTCTTCCAACTGCTTCCTTTGACAGTTCCCAGGACAGCTCCATCCCATCTGTTCCTCTGACACTCCATTAAGCCTTGCTCTACCACAGGATCCTGTTTTCCCCTTCCTGTTTCTAGCCACACTTACTCAGACCAAATGACAGCGCTCGCTGTAATTCCGTGCCATAAATCTCTTGGATGAGCTTTCTCCCTATCTTAAGCCCCATTCTCTTAAGGCTCGTCCCTCTAGCATTTTCCCTTTCAGAACCTAGTCCAAAAGGTCCCATCATGGAAATAAACATCTGCAAGTTAGATCTCAGAAGATGATTTAACAACAACAAAAGAAACTGAAATATGTTATTTGTGCTAAAAGGGCTAAGGGAAGAATCGGTTGCCTTGGAGTGATGTTGAGTGAACACACATTTTACTAGACACACTCTGTGACAGGCATTCTGACAAGCACCCATGTTCCAGGTGACCTGAAACAAATCATGTGGCTTCTCTATGTCTCAAGTTCGTCATCTGTAAAAAGAAACCTGATGCCTGCTTGGGTGACCTCAAAGGGCTCAGGGTAAAATGAGACCATTCATGCAATAAACATTAGCTAAGAGCCTACCATGTGCTGGGCCACTCAACGCGAGGGATGTGGTAGTTACTCATATAAAACATTAAGTGTATGCGATCTATCTGTATGTTTGTATGAGACTATAGATGGTTCATCTCGTTAATGTATAATATCTTAATCTGTGAGTGCATCGCACATCACACTCAATTTATCCATTCTACCACTGAGCATTAGAGTAGTGCATTAGTTACAAAGTAACTTGAAGGAAAGAAGGAAGGAAGGAAGGAAGGAAGGAAGGAAGGAAGGAAGGAAGGAAGGAAGGAAGGGAGGAGGGAGGGAGGGAAGGAAGGAAAGAAGGAAGGAAGGAAGGAAGGAAGGAAGGAAGGAAGGAAGGAAGGAAGGAAGGAGGGAGGGAGGGAGGGAGGGAGGGAGGGAGGGAAGGAAGGAAAGAAGGAAGGAAGGAAGGAAGGAAGGAAGGAAGGAAGGAAGGAAGGAAGGAAGGAAGGAAGGAAGGAAGGAAGGATTTTCATGTGGGTGTGGTTCACGGTGCAAAGGCACAGTCAATAGACCAGGGTGAGAAGCTGAGATATCACATTGTAACCAGGGTGAAGTGTATGAGATATCACATTGTAACCAGGATGAGAAGCTGAGATATCACATTGTAACCAGGGTGAGAAGCTGAGATATCACATTGTAACCAGGGTGAAGAGTATGAGATGATATCACATTGTAACCAGGGTGAAGAGTATGAGACATCACATTGTAACCAGGGTGAAGAGTATGAGATATCACATTGTAACCACAGGCAGAAACAAGGAAAGATGCTTGCTTTCACCAGTGCTTTCTCCTTTTCTGCCAGTCCAAGACCTTTGCTGATGGGATGATAAAAGCCACATTTAGGGTGGGTGTCCTTCCTCATTTACACCTCTCAGGAGGTTTCTTACGATCTCCTATGTGATTTTGAATCCAGTCAAGTTGGCAATTAAGATTAACCGTCACAGTTTCTAAGATTTGGACTATTACCAAACAAAACCAAACAACAAAAACATAACAAAAAGGCTGCAAACATTCTGACATGTGTCTTGGTGGACTTGTAGGCATTTCTATTCAGTCAATTCCCTTTCAGTATTTCAAACTATGCCAGAAACTCCTAGGTTGAACCTGGTAGGATATAACAACTCTGTAGCCTTGTTAAGGTGTACACAGAACAGGAGGTACCCTCATGCTAGTGTGTTGTAAGCCAAAGTTCACATTGGTTTATTTGCAGTGTGTGTGTGTACGTGTATAAAGGGGAGGACTATCTGCTTATATGTCACTTATACAAAGATTTGGGGTGTAAAGCTTTTTGAGTTAAAACCAAGTCATTTAAATAAAGTCATTTAAATCAGTTGTGATAATAGGATACATACAGTGGTCAAGATGTAAAAGGGATATAGGAAGACTAAAATTAAGGGCACACCACCCTTTTGATGTAAGCATCGTGGTTTATTATCATGGAGGGAAAACTTTCCTGAATGAGTCAATTCAATTGAAAACATAATGCTCGTGATGTGCAGAGGAGGAAACCATTCTGAAGCCATGGCTTTCCTTCTTTCCAAGAGAAAAGGTTAAATATGCAGGAGGAATGAGATAGTCCTACACATCACCATTCAGACAAGAAAGAGCAGAAAGAAAAGACTAGGGAAGTACTGTACATCTGTACAAAGTAGAGCTAGCATCTGCGATAGAAATCGTGAACAGCGAGCACTCACCTATGCTCCTGCCTACTTACAATTTACAGTCCACCTGGGTAAGGCCGAGGTGGGGGAAACAGTTGGCCTCCCAAAGTTAGACCATTACCGAGAACAGGAACTCCCAGGGATTTAAGGTTGTCTGAGATTTGTGACCGCAGACCTTTGGAACCCAGAATGAGCCTTTGAAAGACATGCCAGCCCAAGGAACAGGACATATCGCTGCAGATTGGTGGGCCAGCCCAAGGAACAGGACCTATTGTGGCAGATTGGTGGGTTAGGCCTTTGGGGAGAATCAAGGAGCGTTGTTGAAACATGAACACTGGGGAAGAGAGTATGAAGAAGGAGGATGTCCAGAGAGATGGGAACTTAGAGGATGGTTGGGGAGTGTTCTCAAGCTGTCAGCGACACCAAAACCAAGGTCTATAGACCTGCAAGGCACTGTCCTGTTGTCTGCTCACCAGTTTGTTACACAGCATTGACTGGTGCTCCTGAGATCTCTCACAAGCTTACTATAGTTTATTCCACCCATGTGTCTGCTCACTTCTTCCTCTTACAGGGAGCTTCCTTTTTGTTCTCCCAGTTACTTGTTCTTCCATCTCTTCCCTTCCTCCATCCCTGTCTGCTTTCTTACTACATATTCTCCATCACATTCTCTACTTCCTGTTTTACAATCTCTGTGTACCTTCTTGTTTTGTGACCTGCACACATACACAAATATAAAGAAGTGCACATGTGAGTTCTGGGGGTGATAGGTCGGGGTAAAGTGATTGATTGGCATCCATAGGACCCAATGTTCAATTCCCAGTACTGAGAGAAATATTAAAAAAAAAAACCTGAAATGATTGATCCATTGATTTGATGTTGTCTTGACAATACTTTAAGGCTGGAACTGAAGCCTTGGTGGTTCAGTGTGTGTGTGTGTGTGTGTGTGTGTGTGTGTGTGTGCGCGCGCGCGCACATGTAATTTTAAGTCTAGGTTCTTCATATGGAGGAAAACTGTTTAAGGGGATCATAACAGGCAGGCTGGCACCTACTGAGTACTTAAATAGATACTACTTGTCTTAGTCAGGGTTTCTATTCCTCCACAAACATCATGACCAAGAAGCAAGTTGGGGAGGAAAGGGTTTATTCAGCTTACTCTTCCATACTGCTGTTCATCACCAAGGAAATCAGCACTGGAACTCAAGCAGGTCAGGAAGCAGGAGCTGATGCAGAGGCCATGGAGGGATGTTCCTTACTGGCTTGCCTCCCCTGGCTTGCTCAGCCTGCTCTCTTATTGAACCAAGACTACCAGTCCAGAGATGGTCCCACCCACAAGGGGCCCTCCCCCTTTGATCACTAATTGAGAAAATGCCTTACAGTTGGATCTCATGGAGGCATTTCCTCAACTGAAGCTCCTTTCTCTGTGATAACTTCAGCTGTGTCAAGTTGACACAAAACCAGCCAGTACACTACTCAAGGTCTTTAGACATATGAAATGCTCTTTATTTTCATTCTTTCGGCAAGTATGAGGCCAGATGACAGGAGGGATTCTCCCTCCAACTGATGAGTCCATGTACTTAATTGCAGAGGAAGTGGCACTATTTGAAAGGATTAGGGGGTATGGTCTTGTTTACAAAGTGTGTCACTGGGGACAGGCTCTGAGGTTTCACAACCCCAAGCCAGACCATGAAGAAAGTGGCCCTTTCTTATCGTTGCCTATGGAGCCATATGTAGAACCGTCAGCTACTTCTCCAACCGTGTCAGCCAGCGTGGCCCAATGCTCCTCATCACAATAAAGATGGACTAAAATTCTGCAACTGTAAGAAAGCCCCAAATGAAATGTTTTCTTTTGTAAGATTTGTCCTGGTTATGGTGTCTCTTCACAGCAATAGAAGACTGACTAGGGAAGTCACCCATTCGACATGGTGTCACTATTTGGGGTCTGACAGTATGTGAGATGGAATCCATCGAAAACTGATAACTTTGTCAGCACAACTCCTCCGAGTCCGGATCTGCTCTTGAGACAAGATTCGGAACACACCTGAATTATGTCCTTTTTCTCACCTCCATCCAACCCACTGAGTCCTGTCAGAATACTGACAGATGGGATGGGAGAACATGTTTTCAAACTGTCCTTTTTATAAGTAACCAATATCGACAAAGTATAAAGAACTTCTCAAATTCAGCTACCAGATAACACTCCAGTTCTAAAACAAGCAAACAACTCAAATAGACATTTCTCCTAGAAGATAGACACATGGCCAATAAGTCCATCCGCTGTCCTTAAAGAAATGTGAAGCAATCCAACAGCACTGTGCCACTGCATTCTCATTAGAATAGCTTCTATCACAAAGACAGAAAACAACAGAAATTGGTACGGAGATGAAAAATTAGAATACTTGTGCTCTGCAGGTAGAAATGTAAAATGGTGTGGCCATTATGACAAAATGGGATGGAGGTTCCTTAAAAGTTAAAAATAAAATAATTACAGAATCCCCAAATCCTGACTCTGTATTCTAAAGAACTGTAAGCAAGATCTGAGAGAAATATCTACATGTGCGATTTTTTTTCTACGCACAATAATACTAGGTCTTAGTATTATTATGTGAATCATCAAATTATGCACATGCATTGATTTCATGTCTCAGAATTACTGAGAGGTACAAACAACTCAAGTGTCCAAGGGAGCCAGGCGTGGTGCTGCACACCTTCAATACCAACCCTGGAGAGGCAGAGGCATTCCTGAGGGACTAGCCTGGTCCTCATTATCAAATTCGTGGAGATGATAGAATGGTGTTTTGGCAAGAGATGGGAAAGGAAGGAGGCTCGTGTTAGTGTCGGATGCAGACAGAATTTCAGTTTGTTTGGTTTTTTTTTTTTTTTTTTTTTTTTTTGGTAGATGGTAAAGTCATTAAATCTGGTGATGGTTATGAGTGACAGCCTGGGACGGATGAGACCCTGCTTCTGAGAGAGAGAGAGAGAGAGAGAGAGAGAGAGAGAGAGAGAGAGCGCAAAACAAGGTATTTTCAAAAGTATTCCTACTGTGTCAAATAAACTCTCAGGTTTTTGTACCTTAATCATCATAGGGCGAGCGATACTCAACAGTATGAAGAGCCTGCACGGGGCAATAACGGATGGACCAGGTCCAGTTCTCTCTAGTGAACCAGCCTCTGGGACAATTGAATCCAACACCTTCTCTAGCTCTTTTCCAATCCTTTCCTCATGCCCACCACTGAACATTGATAGGGGAAGGATGCTGACAAGTCCCGCATCACTTTAAAATGGAATGTCTGTACTACTGGACGACAGAGAAACTGAAGAAACGCGAAATTGAGAACAAACCATTATTTTCCCCTGTGGGGCTCTCCCTTAAATCAGGTGCGTGGGCATGTTGCACATCCAGGAAGAGGTCTCGCTAGGTGGCGCTCGTCCTCCACCGTGCGTGCTATAGGTGGTTTGGTTTCTTTTTCACACGTGCGCGAAAGCTACGCTCCAAGGGAAAGTGTTTTCCGTGGCGTTTTCTTTGCATCTTGAGAACACGGTTTTTTTGTTTTTTGTTTTTGATTTTTTTTCTTTCTCTGAACCCAATGGCTTCTACCATCTGGTTGTTCCTTCCTAGGTATAACTAGAGTTCGTTACTTATATTAAGACACAAACCAAAAAAAAAAAAAAAAAGTTCTCTTTCCTTTCTAGGTTTGGTTTCAACCCGCAGGCCTGAGTTCGCTCGTGCGTTGTCTAATGTCCAGAACAGGAGACATCTTTAGGTTTGCGTGCTTTCTTTGGTTTCTCCCAGGTTAAGAGAAACTGGAATCTTTTAAAATGAATAAATAAACAGAAAATTCTAAGGAAACACTTAACGAGGGAAGACAAGGTTGGCGAGAACAAGCTACGGTGAGAAATTCCGTTGGCTGAGAAATTCGGTTTGGTTGGTTACAAACAATTTTGAATACTGTTTAGCCACTCACTGACAGCCTTGAATCTGCTTGGTCTCTGTAAAGCAAGAATGATTTTCAACTCATCACAGCCCTGGGAGGTCTGTTTTTTGAATAAAGCAAAAAACCTTCGGGTTTTTGGTGTGTTAGCGGTACTTTGGCCTGCGTTGGTGAAGTGTCTCTCTTCAGTCTGAAAAACCAGAACGCTGTGCGTAAAAACCCCTGATAGGGGCTGGCTGACTAGAGCACTGGGGAACTCGCGTCTGCTGGCTTGACCCTTGATGTCTGCTTGTAGATCCCCCGGGGGCCGCCTGCAGATGAGAACCGACAATCCCCAGAGCGACTATTCAGCTCCAGTGAGCCAGCAAACTCATCCTCTCCTCGCTTGCTCCCGCAGCTTTACAGCCAGCAGAGAGCCCCGCTGTACGCCTGGTTTTAAAGGAACGGAGAGAACAAGTGACTTCTCTCAGTCCAGGTCACAGTGTCTGCAGTATGTGGCCTGCTGGGGTAGAGCTGAGCTCCGCCTGTGCCCAGCACCCTAGAGCTAGGGGCAGTGCGGGGGTAGGGGAAGAGAAGACAACCTCTGCTCTCCAGGTCAAGATTGGTGCGGGTGACATCCAAGCGTCGCAGCTTGACCTCTGGGGAAGATTCCATTACTGACTTGAGCGCCCCAGAAATGCCTGCGTGTGCGCAGAAGCTTGCAACGAAAGACTGAAGCTGTGGGTTCTCTCATCCCACAGCATCTTTCGCGGCTTTGCCATTCCAAAAGCATCGCCTCTGCGAAGGATAGAAGCGTCTCAGCCCAGCAGAACACCAGGCCTAGGCTGCCTAGGGGACCGAGGGCGCAGCTCATAGTGGGCGCACGGGAACCAGACTGCAGAAGAGGTGCTAGACCCATGCAAGGATCTTGAAGAGGAGGCAGCTGGAGAAGGAACAGATTGGGGGGAGAAGAGAAGAGAAGAGAAGAGAAGAGAAGAGAAGAGAAGAGAAGAGAAGAGAAGAGAAGAGAAGAGAAGAGAAGAGAAGAGAAGAGAAGAGAAGAGGAATACATGTATGAATGTGTGGAACTTGGGAGGCGAGAAGAGCGCACGGCCACGAAGACAGGCGCAGAGTGATGACAGGTCTTGTCGCAAAAAAGAATCCCTAACTCGTTCAACTCGTTCGACTCCTGGTCAGTCCAGGCCGGAGAGCAGCGCCTGCGCCAGGCCAAGAGCCACAGTCGTCAGCAGTCACGGGGTTTCCGAAGTAGGTTGCTTAGCCTAGAGGCTATCACCCACATTGTCCTCGAAGGGGGTTAGGGGGTATGTCTGTGCTAGCCGAGCAGTTCCAGACCTCCTCTGACCTCTTGAGCTGACCTTGACTCAGGATGTACTCTAGGTACTTCAGTGCATCCGGCCATAGCCCCCATAGCCTTTTTATCTCTTCCCACTTCTTACTCTTTCTGGGGCTTCCTCTCTTCTTAGCTCAGAACCGAGTGTTTATCTTCTTCCAAACACATCTCCTTCTGGCCCTGCCTGCACCGGTCACTCACTAGACCTAAGGATCTGCTAACCTCTGGCAAACTCAATCGCCCCGCGCCTCCTGGAGAGGCGGATTGAAACCACTTCGTTATTCTCATGCAAAAACCAGCCATGCCAACAACTTTTAAAACAAGTGGTTTTCCGCGCTTCAAAAATGTCTGCCACCTACCTCTTGTCAACTTGTGATTTGAGATTAAAACGACAACAAAACAAAACAAAACCGGTTATTTCTGCCAAATAAATAGTGATCATTACTTCAAATAAGTATATGGATACTCAAACCTAACACTAGCGCTCAGATATTACACCCTAGGATATTCTTGTCCATCAGCATGTCCAGAACTCACTGGTTCTTGTCCCCACCAAGAAAGCCCCATGTCCACAGGCCATCACACACATACTCTACACCTGAGTAACCTCATTTTTCCGTCAAGCTATGTCCCTCGTCCTCCACTAGCCCCTAAGTCAAAATAGCTATATACATTCTCAACACCCAGCATGGGGTGCAGAGAAGAGAAAATCGATTTTAATAAAAGCATGAAAACGTTGAAGGAGGAGCAGGGAGCCTCATTTTGAAACCTCTTAAGCATTTCATTGGATCCTTGTCCTAGCCAGAAGATAGTCCCTTGGCTGTTATAGTTTCCAGCTACTAACAACGAATTTCAATTTCCCCTCAAAACTTACACAATTGTGAAGAGCTATGAAGAGTGGTAGCCCCTTCAAGAGAGGCCCATCCCTTACCCCCAAGGGACCCTGCAGCATCTTCATAGGGCAGGAAAACAGGCAACTGCAATCCATGAAAGTCTACAAGTTTCTAACCTTCCTCCCAAGCGGACGACTTTGACTGGGTAACGATTTCTCCCCGGCAGTGCGGATCAGCTCTGGGAAGCAGCTCCAGGGGGCCTTCCCTATTTTAATGACACCAATGAAGTAGCCTCCTCAGCTTCTGAAATTAACACCACAACTATTTAAATGCCTTCAGAGGTTCTAGCTTGTGTATTGGACCAAGCCTCGGGTCACATTTGTGGAGCAGTCAGTAAGATTTGTCACTTGAACAAACTTGTCATTAAAAAGATGTTTAGTAAATAGGCAACATATGTTTTGACATAACCACAATGTTTATATTTTGTATTTACTTCCTTCTAGTGAGTAAAACAACTTGGTTCTTATTTTTAAGGGCATTAAATATCAGTTCTGGATCTCACTATTGTGTAACTCCCAGCTAGTCTCTTTCAAACTTATCTACTCCTTCTCAACTCATAAGAAACAGAATATTTAAAGAACAAATTAAAAGCATTTTTATGTTTTCTTCTTGATGTAAAACAAATTGAACAAATCCAATTAAATTCAGAGTTGACTGCCCAAGGAGACGAATACCCAGCTCCAAAAACTCTCCCCAAATGCTTTCCAATTCCTCGCCCCACTTGGTGCTTAACTAATATTTTTCAACCTAGCTTTTTAAGTAGTCTACAGAAATCCAATCCAATCAAACGTAAAATGATAGGAGTATTTAGTAGAGTGATTTTAATTATCAGATTACTTCAGTAAAGAGCATTAGCAAAGAAACAGCTGTGAAACTTTAAGAGTGGAAGGGGAAAAAAAAAAAAAAGATGAATTCTGTTCTTCGACTCTGGGCTCCTTCCTAGAGAACAGAAACTACACGTCACATCTGGAGATGCTTTCTGTTGAGTTTTCGCCGAAATTTTGAGCTGGGGTTCATACTGGCGTTGCAGAAAAGCGCTAGAGTCCATGGTTATAGGAGCTGAAATCAGAAACAAAGTTTCGGATGATGGTGTCTCCTCGGTGCTGAAGGATGATACTGAGAACCAGGTTTAGGAGGGAAGGGGTTAATTCAGACCCTGTCTTTTGCTACTCAACTGGTGGACTAGAGTCTCTAAAAGTCAACGGCCTCCAGTTGGAACCAGCCAATCCACTGCCGGGAGAGCCCAGGACAGCTAGTGAAGGGGCGTGGCCCGATGCTGTCACTCAGCGGTGAGGAATGACACCCTGATGGGAGGGGGGGTACAGTGGAACGCAGAAGCAAAGAGAAGAAACAGATAAAACCCCGGCAGAGGGTAAAAGGTGTCCCCGCTCTTCTCCGATTTTAGGGGCCTCAGCTGTCACTGCGGGCGCCAGAGGAGTAGGCTCCGGAAGAGCCAGCCCAGAGGGGAAGAGGGAGGGAGGACCCGCCAGGAGCGAAGCCCTACAGGCCGGGAAGACAGAGGCGCACAGAGAAAGTGACTTGGGCGGTGCGCCCCGGCGGCGCTCCGGAGGCGACTGCAGACGCGGAGAGGACCCTTGACAATTCTCGCCCGCCTCTCCCCAGAGGACAGACCCTGGCCGGTCCCCGGAGGGCCACGGGCGAAGAGATAATCGGCCGGGCTGTAGGAGAAGAGCATCTGGCGCTGGATTCCAGGGGAGGGGGTCCTGGCGAGGTGGGCCTGTGAGGTGGGGTGAGGGTCGGCGCGGATCCTGGAACTGAGGGGGGCGGGGGCTGCTGTGCTGCGCAGGAGTGGGTTGCAGGGGCCTGGCGCGCCCCTCTCACTCGCGCTGAGGTCGCCCAGAGCTCCGTGTCAGGCTCGAAGCTGTCCCCGCGCCCCAGTTGCCTGCCCGGCTGCCGGCTCCGATCCGCGGCGCAGATGGCTGTGCGCGGCAGCGGCACCTTGACGCCCTTCTCCATCCAGGCGATCCTCAACAAGAAAGAGGAGCGCGGCGGGCTGGCTACGCCGGAGGGGCGCCCCGCACCAGCAGGCACAGAGGTGGCGGTGACCGCGGCGCCCGCCGTCTGCTGCTGGCGGATCTTCGGGGAGACCGAAGCCGGTGCCCTGGGGGGCGCCGAGGACTCTCTTCTGGCGTCTCCCGCCCGAACCAGAACAGCCGTGGGGCAGAGCTCAGGGAGCCCCGGAGGTTGGGACTCAGACTCAGCCCTGAGCGAAGAGAACGAGGGTAGGAGGCGCTGCACCAATGTCCCGGGAGCCAGTGGAACCGGCCGCGCCAGGGTGACCCTGGGCCTGGACCAGCCAGGCTGCGAGCTGCAAGCCGCCAAGGACCTGGAGGAGGAAGCCCCGGTCCGCAGCGACAGCGAGATGTCAGCCAGCATTTCAGGTCTGCTGCTGCGGGGGGTTCTCCAGGAAGGGGGCTGGGCTGAAGGGGGTGGGTTAAGAGGTCAAGCACTCTGAGGCGGGGTGGGCCTACTGTGGGAACACGATGCCCTGCCGGGCTTAGTGCTAGCGAGGTCTCCAAGTTCTTCGCGTTGGCGCGCGCTGTCCCAAACCTGAAGCAAGTGAGTTTCTTAGAGCCGGGTGTCCTGGTACTATGTGGCCTGCGTTCTGCACCAAGAACTTTGGGTTCATCTGCAGTGCCTCAGCTGTGCCCATTTAAAATCTCTAACTTTAGGAAAGGGGGACCAAAAATCTATAAGGTAGATCATAGAGCTTCTCCCTGACACAGCCATGCCAACGACTGCAGATCCTGTCACAGCGTAGGAGTGGGGAGCCTTGGGAAAGGGCGCGTTTAACTTCCCTTACTCCAGGACTGGCAAAACAGCCTTTGCCTGAGTACCTAGGGAGCTAGAAACAAAAGTAACAGTTACCTGAAGGCGGAAGATGGTGGGGAAGTGTGGTTGAGGTGGTCTGGGAGGCGCTGGATCTTCAAGACTCCGTATCCACTCACCGGTAGATTTCTTAGTCTGAAAGGCCAGCAGCTGGCTTCTATTGGGTACAGTCTGCTGTAGGCCTCGCATAGCCTTTGAGCCGGCCAGAGAGCTGACTTCTTTCGCAGGCAGCACTGCAGGAAGCACAGAAAAGGCTGGGGAACGGGGTTCAGACCAGGGTCTTCACTGTCTGCACGCGGCTTCCCTTTATTTTCATGCAAAGAACAGGGAGGCAAGTGTACTTGGGGCCTCGCGTTGTTCCCTGTTGCCGTACCCTGACAGCAGTTCTGGGTTCTTAGGATGGAAGACTCTCTCTACCTCTGACCTCAAGATCTGCACCCTCCCCCCTCCACCTTCCGCTTTCATGTAGCCAACGGATGTGTGGGTGTGGGTGTGCAGAGGTGTGCTGTACAACTCGAAACAGAAATTCAGTGTAGAAAGCCACGATAAGCTAAGTACAGAACAAAACTTGTGGATACGTTCAGGCCAAGTATCCTACATTCCTGCAGGAAATCTGGGGCCTGGAAAACTCGGGGAGAGCTGTTCCCCTACTGCTCTAGTAAGCAGCAGAAAAGATACATTATGGGGGACAGAGTTCTGAAATAGAACCCTCTGGAACGTCTCCCCTTTCAGTAGGCTCAAAGTGGGTTCCCTTGCCAGTCTTCCGCAAGAAACCACAGCAACCGAGACACATCTTTCCCCTCTGCGAGTCTGACAGGCTCTTTGCTTTTTGTTCCTACCGGAATCCGCAGGCGACCACAGCCCGAGAGGCGAGGACGACAGCGTTATCCCTGGAGGTGCACGCGTGCCTGGGTTGCGCGGCGCAGCGGGCAGCGGGGCTAGCGGCGGGCAGGCGGGCGGCGTGGAGGAGGAGGAAGAGCCCGCAGCCCCTAAACCGCGAAAGAAGCGCTCCCGGGCCGCCTTCTCTCACGCCCAGGTCTTCGAGTTGGAGCGCCGCTTTAACCATCAGCGCTACCTGTCCGGGCCGGAGCGCGCAGACCTGGCAGCTTCGCTGAAGCTCACAGAGACGCAAGTGAAGATCTGGTTTCAGAACCGTCGCTACAAGACCAAACGCCGGCAGATGGCCGCCGACCTGCTCGCCTCTGCACCCGCCGCCAAGAAAGTGGCCGTAAAGGTGCTGGTGCGTGACGACCAAAGACAGTATTTGCCCGGAGAGGTGCTGAGGCCACCTTCCCTTCTGCCACTGCAGCCCTCCTACTACTACCCTTACTACTGTCTCCCGGGCTGGGCGCTGTCCACATGCGCGGCCGCTGCTGGTACCCAGTGAAGCCCTTGGGGCGAGGCAAAGAAGGATTCCTGCGCCCCCATTTGCACCGCCGCGGACAGGTGTAGTGACTGAACTCTGTGCAGGCGAGTTCTGCTCAACTGGGGATGAGGCAGGTGGAGAATGAAATCCTGCTGGGACTTGACACACCTATCCAGGGTGACAGGACCCTGGAACTGAGTCTGCCCTGAGAGGGCGCCTTATTGTCATTTGAACAGCTGCGCCCTATGACCCCAGGAGCTCTGCACACCGAGCCACCGATCCGCAAGCCTCGGGACGCTATTTATTATCACAACAACGTTGGATTTGGATTCTGTCTGCCAGGGGTTGGTGTTTGCCCAGAGTAGAGAGGACTCCTGGAGACCCCCGGTAGCCTGAATCCTCGGAATCTCGGGTCGGCCAGGCGCTTCTGGCGCTAGGCCACACTAGTTCATGGTATCCATGCTACCGATCTGTATCTACGTATCTTTAATGTTTGAAAATTACATTTGTGACAAAGGAGTGCAGAATCCTTTCAGCTCCAGGCCAGGAGTTGAATTGAACCTCCAAGGGTTTGATTTGGGGGAACCTTCACTCCACCCCTTGCGGGGCGCCCCCCTGGGTGCTGAATGTAAGAATGGGAGTCTTTCAGTGCGGGCAGGCCAGGGATTCCCTAGACTTTACCTTTCTGTAAATTCAGTGCCACACCCAAAGGGAAAATGCCTGGGAGACCCACAAAGATGGTCCACCGCCATCATAAAAGCCCCTTTCGGAAACCCGCCTTTCTTCCTTCCTTCTTTTCTTTTTCTTTCTTTCTTTCTTTCTTTCTTTCTTTCTTTCTTTCTTTCTTTCTTTCTTTCTCTCTTTCTCTCTTTCCTTCTATCTTTCTTTTCAAAGACAGTTGAGAATTGTAGCACTTTTCGGTTGTTTGTATTCAAATAACGATTATTTTTGTATTCAATGTGAATATCCCTGGCCTGCGTTTCCGTTTCTTCCTCCACCTTCCCTGTCCCTCTCTTTCAGCCTCCACACCCTCTGTGCCTTGCTTGTTACTGAGACTACGTGTCTCCGTCAGCCTCGCAGCTTTTCGCCTCTTTAAGGGCACTGTGCACTCAACTAGAGTTATCTTTAAAAGATTTGTGAATTTTGGAAACCCTATTCGCTGTATTTTTTTCTCTTTAATTTATAAACTTTAGTTCATCATGCCCTCCCGGGGCTTTGTTTTCTGTGAAATTTTCTTGGTGCGGCTCTGGGACGAGGAAATGGAAGCGGGTTGGAGGCAAGGGTGGGTCATTCTCCACAGCATTTCTGCGTAAGAGAGAATCCTCGCTCTGGTACCACCCGCTACCCGACAGCAGCCTTGCTGGCCACCTGCTGTGAAGGCTTTAAAACCTGGGGAATCACAACTTCAGGGTCACGGAAGAATCTCACTGGATCTCAAAGCAAATGTGTAAGATTCCTTATTTTCTTCAGTCCTAGGGTCTCAAATCATGGAAGCCCTAGATTGAAAGAACTCAGAGGCAAGTCTCATCCAACACCCAAACCTGCAGATTTTTCTCCGTCTTCCAGTCTCCTCTTTGCTTTCTATTTCCTTCTTCTTTCTTTCTTTCTTTCTTTCTTCCTTTCTTTCTTTCTTTCTTTCTTCCTTCCTTCCTTTCTTTCTTTCTTTCTTCTTTCTTTCTTTCTTTCTTTCTTTCTTTCTTTCTTTCTTTCTTTCTTTTGTCAGTGTTTCTCCAAAATGACCAGATCTTTTCAGAACGGGCTGCAAAGCCAAAAACTCTCGCTGAAGTTCTAATTCTATTTAAGGAGAGTCTAGTGCCAATAATGGTACTCCAGGAGAGGGTCTCCTGCTCGTTTTGCTCCTACAGGTGCGAAACTTATTCTATCCAAAATGTTTTCAAGAGCCCTGCTCTTGCGTCATTTGATCTGCACAGAAGCCCAAGGACAGTGGAGGGTGAGATGGGCCCCCGTGTAGGAGTACAGATGAACATGCCCCAGCTATACAAGACTTCCCAGAATATCCACAGAGTCTTCCGGAGTTAAATGCTTGCCTTCGAGGTCTCTTCAGCTGAATCCCTGGCAAGCAAGGACGAGATAATGCCACAGTGCCACATTCCCGACTCCTGCCTGGGAACAGCCAAAACTGAAACTTGGTTTGTCCTACTCCCCTTCCCAGTAGGAACGTTTCTCAGCTTTCTAGCCTCCAGGCCTTGAGGTTCTAAACACCGGAACAAGGAAAGCCCGCAGTCTCCTGGGTAAGGCTAGGCCTACCGAGGTGACCAGGGCATGGTAGTACAAGTGAGCGGGCTCAAACAGCGAAAGTGTTAGGACAAAGCCGCTAGGCCTTATTGCTCCTTTTAGCCCAGTTACCAGGCGTTTGGTCCCTGTGATCATTTTAAATTTTAATTTAAAAAAATATTTAGTGTTTATCTTATAATTTGCCGCGATGTGACGCATTCTCCTTGAACTTTGGAACCTTCTCCCTTGTTGCTGACATCTCCCCACTGGTCCGCCTTAAGACTGCTACAATTCAGAATGTTCATGAAGGGGAAGTAGATGTCTGCCCGCTGGCAATGGCTGTTGTTAGCCCTGCTTGCTAAGGATGCAGTTTGTGTTTAATCCCTGCAGATTCCGGGAGAGAGCTAGAGATTCTTTAGAGAAGCAAAAACGAACAGATGTCCAGTGTTGCTCCCTCTTCCCTTGCAGACCCCATTTTCAGTGGGTAGGGAGGTCTCCGATTGCTGGGCTCAGCTTGGGAGAGTTGCTCTCAGCTCTCTGAAGCTGTCCTGGAGAAAATTGACCCAAGTGAGTTAGTTCCATTTGTTTAGTACAGTGGCAGCTGCTGGGTTTGCATGGTAAGAATACTGAGGCTGCAGCATAACCTTTGGATCCAGCTCAGTTTACCAGGATCCCACACCGAAAAATATGATCATGGACTCACGCACTGTTGGAAATACACAGTATTACTATATTCACACATCTGCTTTCCCCTCTATAATCTACTCTCTCCTTCTTTCCTCCTTTTGTTTTTCCTTCTTATATAAAACTAAAAACCTACACACACACACATACACACACACACACACATCTTGATCTCTGATCAAAAGAGTCTTGATGTGATCCTTCCCATTATCTTTGCTGCCTGGGTCCCCTCTCCCAGAGCAGTTACAAATGTAGCCTGAGTTCAGGGTCCTTTCACACTTCATCCTATAGTACATTTGACCCTTAGTTGGCATAAAGGTGAGTTTAGGGGTACTAGGTTAGTGAGTATTAGGTACTCACTCTTACAGGCAATTAAAGCAAAGGGGGGAACTGGCTTGCAATGAGCCCTGAAATCAATCTGGCCAGCAATAAAAATTTTGTGATGTGTGTGTGTGTGTGTGTGTGTGTGTGTGTGTGTGTGTGTGTGTGTATGTTGAGATAAGCTTTACTTATCTCAAGGTGTGTCCCATTCCATGAGCTTAAGTTTGTGGGCCTCTAAATTTTCCAGGGAGTATCTTGGCCGAATATTGATAGAGCTGGGAAAGTTGAAATTTGGTCCTATTTTCAGAAGATGGACAGCTTTCTGCAGTGGGGACTCCTCACCACACAGCCCCCAACACTGAGAAAGTAGGCAGATGATGGCGAATATGACTTCCTGGGAGACAGTTCAGAAGTATCTCATCCTGTCCTAATACCTCTGCACAGCAGCCAGCAATGCCAGCATCGGAAAAAATGCTGGGCTGACTGGAGAGTGGTGCCTGAGGCTTCTGGAGAGTGGGGCATGGCTTGTAGTCTTGCTCACAGGAATTGCCCTGATTCATTCTCTTAGGGTAAGGGGCAGGGATGGGAAGGTCTTGTGTATACTTACCTCAATCTGTGAATACTGCCTGGTAGAAAAAGTCCAAGAACCTCAGAGAGAAAAACCACAGCCCAGACCTGCAAACATCCCACCAGGGCAGCTTTTCTAACATTCTAATCAGCCATTGCCAAAGCTTAAGAGTTCTGCAGGGATAATGCTGGCAATTCGCTGTCTTCAACCTAAGTTTCTGTATGCGTCTGGGAACAAAACGTGGAATCTGGCAACCACCTGTAAGGTCTGCAGACTTCAACTTTTTTTGCACAAAGGCAAACAAGTTCTCATCTCACGAGAGCAACTGCATGAGTCTAAGATATGAGGAGAGTCAGAGGGCATGTACCTCAATCTCCAAACTGGCCAAGGAACTCGTGGGTCCCAAAGGTGGACAGACTAGGGATATTCCTACCAGCAGGAATCTTAAAGGAAAGTAGTGTAGAGCTGTTTGGGAGACCAGCTACTACCAGGATGCCTGGGGGTTTATCCTAGGCAACCACTCACCTAGGCAGCTCTCCTAATGGGAGTAGGACCGAGCTGCAAGGAAGTGGGAGGAATCAGACAGCATCTGCTTCCCAGGGGGAGCCACAGCAGGGGCTCCTAATCTGAGACCATCCAAGAAGACAACAGAAACAATAGTCAACAGTAATAGCACTGATAGTTATTACAACAGCAATTATGAAATATTCTTTACCACAGGAAGAAGCATTCCAATCCCTTCCCGCTGGGGTTACCAGCATTGCCTGTGGTCTAGAGGGTAGGTCCTCTGTCTGATGATTTGGAGATTCTAGAAGGAAAAGGTGGCTTTCCCACCATCACACAAGTGGACTGGTGCCAGGCTTTCAAAATCCAGAGGCTGCTGAAAGGGTTATCTTGGAGTGCTGCACTCCAGGGGTTGGAAGTGAATCACAAAAGTGTAGATGGATTTTGAAAACTATTAAGGAGTGAACAACTCCTTAATATGGTTACTTGTGCATTGTTGACATCGTTGTTGACTTCAGATAATCTGACTTGATTGCCTGCATACTCAGGGGAGCCCAAGTATACTGTGGCCCATCTAGCTTAGAGGTCGACTTACTAAGAAATTTTAAAGCCCTGACAAATAAAAGGGTGTGGGCAAGGCCAAAGAAGGGAAGAAAAAAAATCGTTTTATTACAGTTACATCATCTAATAAATTGTTTTTCCTCCTGTTGAACACATAGGGTTGTTCAAGTCCTTAAAAACTCGTGTCTCTAGCTGCATTTGTAGCAGAAGATGGCCTAGTCAGCCATCATTGGGAAGAGAGGCCCCTAGGTCTTATAAACTTTATATGCCCCAGTACAGGGGAACGTCAGGGCCAAGAAGTGGGAGTGGGTGAGCGGGCGTGGGGGTGGGGGTGTTATAGGGAACTTTCAGGATAGCATTTGAAATGTAAATAAAGAAAATATCTAATAAAATAAATTTTTTTTAAAATGTGAAAAAAAATACGTTTATGAGATTGTGAAGGCCCTGCTAGCAGGGGTGGTCCAGAGTAAAGTACAAGTTTAAGTTGAATGATAAAATTTTCTCAGACCTGTGGAGTGTATGCCTGCAGCTGCCCCTCCTGTGAGGGAAACGTCAAACATCTAATTTTGGTATAATTCAAGAGATGTAGGAACTGGGGACTCAGAGTTAACCGGATTAATTTGGCCACCTGAATTGTTCCAGGCTGAGACACCTAGTTGAAAGGCGGATACAATGTTGCAGGGAGGGTGCAGGCGGCCTCTTTCCCTGGAGTCTCTGCTTGAGATTGGCTAGCTGCTACGTTCATCTGTTTCCTCCGAAGCTTAGGTGGGTGAGTGTGCGTGCCTGGGAGAACAATTGGTCAAAGATGCGCTCTAGTTTCTCCGCCTCGTTCGGGTATCCTTGTTGTGCCCTTGCTGGCAGGACAGTTGTCACGGGTCACCCTGCCGTTCACAAACCTAAGGGTCTCAACGTTAACCTCGGCACAGATCGCGCGTCCCGCCAGAGCCAGAGACGCTGTTCGGGCTGGGTGCTCTCTCCTCTTTAGTGAGGATCTAGCATGAAGAAGTCTGTGCGTGCTTCTGGGGGCTTCCTGAAGAAATCTTGTCTCCAGTAATCGCACTCTAGCACCAGGGCTCTCTTCCTAGGACTCGGGGCGTGTGAGGATGCTCCAGATTGGATCATTTCCACGCACAGTGCGCACTGAAAGAGCGAAGTAGTCGACTGTTGTCCAGTATCCCCACTCCCCGCCCCCGCCCCTGCCCATCCCCGCCCGACCAATACACTCAGGTCACAGGCTGTCTGAGGGCCGTGAATCCACAAACCTAAAGGGAGCTTTGCCAAATAAATTGGTGAATCTTACCTAAGTAACTAGCTTCTCTTTTCTACATATCTATTAACAAACAACCCCCACCCCCCCAAAAAAAATCCTCCAGCCCTTACTGAGCAATTTTGGTTTTTATTTGGGGGAGGAGCATTGTTTCTTTTTGAAGGATTTGGGGTCTCCTCCAAGGAGTGGATCCTCAGGCCTTCACCAGAAAGCCTTTATCCAGGCTCCCTCTGCCCTCTCTCCCCCGCAGGATTAGGAAGCTGTTTTGTGGAATTCAGCTTTTCCTAAAGGAAGTCCTTTCTCCACCCACCACACTAAAACGGGAGGACCCGAGGCTATTCCCGCTTCTCGGGCGTACTGGACACTAAGGAGAGTCCCCATTCTTGGCTAGGAAAAACAAAACAAAACAAAACAAAACAAAACATTAAGGGTTAAACAACGGTCACAAGTGCGTTCTGTGCGAGGGTGGGCGGCTCATTGTAAAACGAAAGCCAATAAAACTGCTCATTTTAATAAGCTTATTAATGTTTTTGAAAGGCTTCCCTTGTGCGTGTGAAGGCCTCCCTGAGAGGGGTCGCCTACTGTGTCGCTGGGATTTTTGCGCCCTGACACCCACAAAAAACGGCTTGGCTTCGGGGTCTTCTCTTCAAGAGAGGACGTTGCCAAGCTATAGAGGCTGGGAGGCGTCCACAGAGCCAACACCAGACCTCTACATGCCGCATCTGTCCATTCTTACTACGTGCAGTTCTAAGAGCAAGAGAGAGACTGTCCATCTTAAGTTATGAACCTAGGTTCAGAGGTCATGGAGGATCCTAGGTAAGGAAAAAGGTCCACCGACCTAGGCTTTGTTCTGTTCTATGCTCCGCTATTGGCTTTGGAAAAGATTCTAGAGATTTGACCTGCGTGAGGAATTAAATCTCCGGCTCCGGCTCCGGTGCACTTCTTTCTGACAGTTGACAGAGGCAAGATCCATTTTGGTTGTGCCCGGGCATCTCAGAAGGGCTGGATAGCTTCCTCCAGGGTAACTGATCTCAGCGTCCGGTTTTGCTAGGAAGGTCTATGGCACTGTTCTGCATTCTCCTTCCCATCATCTGAGTTGGCTTCCAGGGCTGTGAGACAGGACAGAAGAGACGTGCTGATCCAGACACAAAGGCAACCTGCCTCAGACGTTGGGCTGAGCAGACTTCCCCTACTCTCACGAATCTTTCTGTTCTCCACAGTGAGGTCTCAGCTAGTCTTTGGGGTCACCTCATACACAAACGTTGAGTTTTTAAGTCTGTTCTGAGCAGATCACACCACCCGAGTACGTATCACCTGAACATAGTGGTTGAGCGATACCAGGTTCACTGATTGAGTTGGTTTTTTCCTGACTCGCTGATGAGTGCCCCAGCTAGATACACAGGCACCTTACGGCGGCACTTCCCACGGAATCTGGCATTCTTTGGCAAAGAATATGTACTGGAAAGATTGATGAACAGGAGTAAGCATCTTCCAGCTTTCTTGGTTAAAAAAAACAACAACACACAAACAAAAACAAAAAAACAAAAAACAAAACCGAAAAGCACTTCAAAGTCAGACTCTGATTCTGTGGAGCACAGAACAAAGCTGAAAAGGGGATGTGCAGAGACAGGTAAGCCCTCTATAGAGATCTGTAGACCTACACTTGTGTTCTTCCAAGTAGTTGGGCATGAATTCTGGGACAAAAGCCTCTGGCAAGACCTGGGCTGGTCTTAGAGGTCACATTTGCCAGTACTGGGGATTCTTGCCTGCCTGCCTGCCTTACCTCCTCCCTCTTGAATGTATGAAACTATACATTAGCTCCTCCCACCACAAGCAAAGGGCCAGAAAAAAATGGTGCTCTGGCAATATGCTCTCCATTTCTGCATCATATTGAAAATGAACTAAATTTCAAAATTGGACAGATGCTATAGAATTGAGTGAGCCATTTCTAGACCCAACTGGGATGGGTAGAGACATTCTTGGTTAGGTACAGTGGCTTGGCAGAATTAACCTTAAAGAAATATAGAGTTCAGCGTTTTTGCAGAGTACCTATGCTTGGATGGCCTAGTTGGTGCAATATAGCTAAATACTCCAGCATGGTGGGAATTTAACTTAAAGAATGGAGGAGATAGTTGCTTTCCAGTAACTGATCTTGTTGTGTGGATTTCCAGCACAGGGTCTGGCACATACTAATGTGAAATGAAAGAATCACTCTGCAGTCTTCAGAATGAATTCTCTTTGATACTTTCTCTACAAGCTGTGCTGGTTCTGTGAGTGGTCATAGAGACTCAGGCAAGGTTATCTTCTTAATGCTACAAGAGGAAAGGTAGAAACACAGTTATCCTGAAAGACCCTCAGTGCACAGTGACTTTTAGAAAGCCTTCGGCCCTAGTGAGTGAGCCCTGTTTGACTGGGATGCCCCCTCAAGCCCCAGCAAAGATGGGACAGTCACTGAACCCTATGCTTCTGGTGTCACGAAATGCTTGCAGACTGTCCCATAAATTTGCAAAGTTAAACAAGGATATGTGTCTTTTTAAATTATTTTATGGGCAGGAAAAAAAATGAGCAGAGAGCAATAGTGACTGACATAGTCCAAACAGTAAGATAATTCAGCCTTCATCAGAAACCTTCAAAGCAGCAAGTTCCCCTTATCCTTGATCATCACAGCTGTGGTTTCTAAATAAATTGTGAGGAGATTCTGGTGCATAATGCACAATACATACACCACACACACACACACACACACACACACACACACACACACACACCACACACTCTGATTTGGAATCCTCACATTGTGTGTTTGTGTTCCATGCTCCCGTGAGCACATGTCAGATCTAAGCTCGAATGGGCTTAAATCTCCCAGTCTTCCCGTTTTTTTTTTTACCTTTTGAGTGCTGGGATTATGAGATTACAGGTTTATGTTACTGTGCCGCATAGAGGTCTTTTGAGTGTTTTTAATGAGACAAACCTTTGCTGTAGAATTGTTCTGCCTTGTATCATTCAATCCAAATTCATATATTTGTTTAGATATGCTTGAATATCTGTTGAATTCCTTCTCTGTGCCAGTGATATAGAAGAGGGAAAAACTTTACCATCTAGCTGGAGACACCGACACTGAGGATGCTGCTAAAACAAAAAGAAGATAGATGGTGGACTGACAGAGAGCAGGGTGGATTACCACAGGGACGATTAAACACAAATTTCTGCACACTGGGGCTTTCTTCTTCCCTCCTACATCATTGGCTATGATAACCATCGGAGCAATGGAAGACTGCCTGGAGTTCCAAGTGCTAGCTGCCCCTTCCCCGGCTACCTTTTTCTCATTTCACTTATACAAAGCTGGTTTCTGGTGATGGTGGGTGCAAATCTAGGCTCACAGCTGGCCACAGGGCTCTCCACATTTGTCTTCAGTTCCCCAGCATACAGGTTCTGGGACAAGGATAGCATTTTTGGCAGAGATTAAAATAAGCAAGCAAACAAACAAGAGGCAGGCAGGCATAGTTAGGGACTAAATGAGTGACTTGCATCCAGCACTGTGCTGGGTGCCCAGTTTGGCACATTAGCTCCATTTTCACAACTTGAGAGGCAGATTCGCTGATTGGTAAAAAGGAGCTGTGCATGTCTCAAGATGGGAGCACAGAGGCTTTGGGGGTGAGATCAAGCTTGGCTCTTCTCAGTCTTGTGGTTCCGTTGAATTCTTTAATTTCTGGCTCTGTCACTCATGGAACAAGTGAAACACATAGTTTTCCTTGAAAATGAAAGGAGGTATCATCCTGTAGAGTTGGTGCCTGGCATAGAAGAAGTTCTCTAAAGGTTATTAGGACTACAAGCTTAGACTTTAGGGGACTCTTGTCCCCTCCCCCTTTTCTTCTCACCTGCTAAAAAGAGAGACTCTTTCTCTCGAACTCACTGCTCAGATGGAATAGTAAATTGCACTTTGCATCCAGGGCACAGAGGCTGCAGCCTGAAAAGGATGCATTTTAAGCTTGCCCCACATGCTGCACACCACTTGTTGGCAGTGGTGTGGATACTGAGAAGTAGCATCCTGGTTCCTAATGGGCTGGCAGCTGGTACAGGTGGAGGGAGACAGCATAAGCAGACTTGGTGCTCTGGTTCTGTCTTTCCTGATGGAGGTGGGGTCAGGTAAGCAGAACAGGTATTCGCAGTTTCATCTCTGAAATTCAAAGATTCTGCTCACCTTCCTCATGTCCTGGGTGGCCGAGCTTCTCACTGACAGCCAATCAACCCTACACACACACACACACACACACACACACACACCCTGTCTTCTGCCATCTTGTTCCCAGTGCAGAGAAGGACAAGCTGAGGAAGGGACTCAAGAGTTTTACAGGTTCCTAGCCCATACTTGGCTTTGCTTAGTCCTCATAAGAATTCTGTGAAGTGGGTGGGAATTATCCTTTTACAAATGGCGAGCAAAGTTCGGCAGAGTCAAGTGACTTGGGCAAGGTCACACAGTTTGGAAGTGGTGGCAAAGAACTGGCCAGAGGGCCTTGGGACTTCAAAGTCTCTAACTAGTGGATTTGACCAAATACGTCTGAGCTCCACTCCTACTTCTAGGGTGGGGACTTGGCAGTTGTGAGAGGAAGGGTGATTCCTAAGGGGGCGGGAAGGAGGTATTAATTCTTTGGGCAGTTTCCTATTAAGAAAACACCCAACTGTGACTGCCTCCTTCCCAGGGCTGCTACCCAGCCTCCTGAAGGCGAGGCCTGTATATTTGTAGTTTGATTCCACCCGTCAAGGCTAATTTCTCCCTACAACTTAATGGACTCGGCTTGACGTGCATAATGATTCCTAATCACGAACATTATTTTCGCTAGCGAGGAGACATGTTCCAGTTGTTGTGACAGATCGCGTTTCAGCCATAATGACGGAAAATTACCATTTCTAATTCTCCGGTTTTTGACACCTAAATCCACAGACCATATGTGGCAGGGGGAACTCTGGGCCTGGCTATCCCAAAGCCAGATTCTGGTCTGGAGTCCAGAACTGTGCCCAGAGAGGTGGAGCAATAAGGCTTGCGGAAGGTGGGCTTGGTTTTGCAGGCTTCTCAGAGTTCTTTACCTCTCTCAAGAGCAAGGTCCCTTTACCTCTAAGGAAAGCCCAGTGCTCAGAAGCCTCGGAATGTGACAAACTTTGGGGTGTCTGGTTAACTAAGGGTGATCCATGGTCATTGAGAGAGGGCAGTTTCTGCTGGATAACGTAGTAGTCCTTAGGACCTATTGCTCTGCATGCATGATCTCTGCAGGTCCGAGGCATGAGGCTCTTGTTTGTGTCCTTCAGCCAGGGGATGAAGAACAAGCTTACGCCTTCACTTGAAAGTCTCAAAATCATCCTTGAAATAAAGCTTTGTGAAAACCTTGACAACCTACCTGGGCTAAAGCCAAAGGGCAAACTGGAGACCCAGAGAGGTCAAACCATTACACAGCCCTGTTCCAGGGGAAGTGGAGCCCAAGTGCCAGCTCTTAAAGACTTCCTAGGTGACCTCTGGCTTTCAAGGGCTGACATGAGCCAGGTATAATTATTGCCACTTTAGGTGTGAGGAAGCTGAGGCTATTTGGTGGAAAGCCAAATCAAAGACTGGTTTGAGGTGTCCTCAACTCTTGCACACTTAAGAGGTCTAGGCTCCAGGGACCCTCAGTATCTGGTTTATAGGAAGTGTCTTCCTTTCCCTCCCTCATTTCTTTCAGGCTCAGATCTAGAGGAGGCCCTCAACCTGCCCACTGCAGGCTAGAATGCCCCTATATTAATTGATGAAGTTCATCTCTTAAGGCATGTCCGATAGCTCGATGGGTGATGGGTTTCAGCTCACAACTTAACAACATTGCTTTAGACACACATCACAGATCTTCAGGTCCTTCCTCTGTAAAATGGGTCTAAAAGTCTCACTTATAAAAGAGGTTAAGAAATTGACAGGCCTTCAGTCCAGGTAACAGGACCTCAGTGTTCACTGACTCACCTAAGCAGAGAAGCACTGGCAAGGGTTGGTGTAAGAAAGCTGCAGGAGCCAGGCAGTGGTGGTGCATACCTTTAATCCCAGCACTTGGGAGGCAGAGGCAGGCAGATTTCTGAGTTCAAGGTCAGCCTGGTCTACAGAGTGAGTTCCAGGGCAGCCAGGGCTACACAGAGAAACCCTGTCTCGACCCCACCCCCTCCCTCCTCCAAAAGAAAGAAAGCTGCAGGTGCCAAGGGACATGCCCCAGAGAGGCCAGAGACCAGAGAAATGCCCAGAGCTTCCTTGGAGTAAGGGTGAAATTCAACAGTCTTTTGTGATTCAGAGCTCTGGGCTGAATGAAGGGGTTGGGGGTGGAGGGTGGGGGGAAACCAGAGCATTCAGGCCTTGAGTTCAAGAGGGTGAATGAGTCCCAGCCAGGCAAATGCTCCCTGATGTGCCCTGCCCTCCCCTATCCCCACAGGAAACACCAAATCTGATGCTCCTTTCTGAGCGCTAGGCATTTTGACTCAGTAGGTCAATGACATCAGACACCGGGTACATTAAATAGAGAGTGAATCCTGCCAAGTGGCTCTCTGCTCCTGCACTCTGGTTGGTCATCACCAGTGGGCCAGCCTGCCTGACATCATGCTCTATTCCCCCTCCCCTGCCGGTCCCTCGCCAGGAAGGATATTTCTACACATTCTCACTCCACAGCCTCAGTAGTTATTTCCAACTAACTTCATGGAACCCCTGGAAGGGGAAGGGGAGAGAAAAGGATGAGGTGCAGGTGTGTTAAATGCAAGCACCTACCATGACCCACCTCCAAAATAAGGCCTTGCTGTTTAAAAAGATCTTGGATGTATTTTTAGGTACAAATATTTTGAGGTTTTCATGAAGGGAAGTAGAAGACATTTAACTATTGATACAAAGTAGGAGCCTTTTGGCTTCTTTTGATTGGCCAGAGGAGATTAGTGATGCTTTTGTGTTTCTGTGTTTCAGTTCCTTTAGTGAACATAGAGGGGGTTCCCAGGCACTTATGGAAAGTGCCAATGGAAGGATCTTTGTAACTGGCACAGTATACATATGCACAGAACTGTGGTTGTACCCACACGGCTGTCCAGGTACAAGTCTTAAGCCTCAAACCAGCAAGAGTTGACTTGACTGCTCAAGTTGCCAAGATAGAATCTGAGGCCAGGGGTGGGAGTGGTGGGGTCCCTTTATGTTGCTTGAAGCTTTGGCTTAGAATGTAAATTCTATCACAGGCACTTATTTCAGTAAGTTGTGAAGATAAAAGAAGATAGGGTATCAGTTCACAGGTTTTCAGAGCAAAGGAGTCCTCCATTTTTATCGGTGTGGAGCCATTCAGCCTGGGTGCCAGCAACAACTGTATCTTTTACAGGCTGTGAGTCATTAGGTTGTCAGCTTACTTATCTGTGAATTTGGGGTGGCAATAAAATTTATTCCATAGGGTACTGGTTATCATTTTAAAGAAATGAAAATGTTAAATAGCTTGACTTATAGAATAGTACCCAGCATCCAGTAAGTACTTATTATTGAGGCCTGGCATATAGAAAGCATTCAAGGTATGTTTACTATTCTTGGAAAATAGCACAGCTATCTTGAAAAGGAAAACCAGGTCTTTGACTAGATTCAAATAAGCAAACAAATATAGAAACTGTCATAGACCAATGGAAGCTGAAGGGATCTTGCAGAGAGAGGCCCTTTGGGCTGCCCAAAGATGGTAACTTGAAGGGAGCCCTAGCCAAAGGTCTGAATGTCAGTTACAGCTCTGCAACATACTAGCAACTCTGGGGCTTACAGAGAATCCCTTTTTGCCTTGTTTTTCTGTGTAAAATAAGAATATCATGCCTACAGGAGTATTCTGAACTATTCTGAAGTTTCTACAGAGGTATTCAGAGGTATTCTGAAGTTTAATAAATACAAAGATTTTAAAATAGGTTATTGCTTCTTTAAGAATTTCATTCACTGTATTTTCATCATCTTCATCCCAACACCTTCCAGCACTGCCTCCCAGATCTGTCCTTCGTTTGCCCAGATTTGTATTCTTTTCAAAAGTTTAGTTAATAGCCCCTCAACTCCAATTTGTGCTGTCCATATACTTCTGAGTATAGGAAACCACACCTTTAAAGAAAACTGACTCCCCACTCCTCAGAAGCCATCAACTATCCAGAGCTCCCCAGTTAGGCGTGTGGGCTTCCCAGTCATTATGCAAAGCTTTTAAAAACCATACAAGGCATAGAATGAGTGCTTTCTATTTGCTTAAAAAGACACACACGTTTTCCACAAGAACTCAGTATTACTGGCTTTTATTCCTTCTTAGTATACGAACTGCCTTTTGCAGGCATTGCCAGTTTACAGGAAGATAATGGATTGGTCACTTCTCTGGTAGCTGATTACTAAGAGACAAGCCCTTTAAGGATTGAGTTCAAGACCACTTACTTGCTGGGTGGGCTGTCACCACCCATAGCCTCTCTGACCTAGTTACCAGTGTTCCTGTAATCAGGGGTTCTGGGGCACAGAGGGCTGTCAAAAGCTCATCTCCAAGCTGTTCTGTAGAGAGCCCAGGATCTAGAATTCCACTGGATATGTCCCACGATGTGTTTCAACTGCTGATACTACCCTTGTACACCTGAGAGAAAACCCAAATGGTAACCAAATTCACCTCCTATAATTCAGGTCTTTGGGTGGGACAGAAAGGCTCTTTTCAAGTGTGCAGGGAGTTAGATAACTGTCTTTTTAAAAAATAAAAACATTTAAGTGGGAACATTTGATACTTAGTATTTTTTTTTAAGTGCCTAGAAAAGAAAGGACAGGATTCTGTGTTCACAAAGGCACATTCTGAGAAGGGTATCCTGATGCGGACCACTGTCTTCCTCTTAGGAATAGCTCAGTGTGTGCTGCTCTGTTTATATATAGGCTTAGGCTTACAGCATCCAAATTGTTGACGATGTATCTGGTACATGGTACTGAAAAACCGGGAGCCCCCATGATTAAGCCAAACCCCAAACACTTGAAACTAAAAAGCTAAACAGAACCTTCTGGGGGCATTTCTGAGAGAAAAATTCATGTGCATTTGAAAGCCTTTCCCAGAAAGCCTTGGAAGCACTAGTGAGACAATTTCGATCCACTTCAATGGAGAGTACCATAAGGCCTTTGTTACTAGAATTTCGGAAGGTAGCCAGAGAAGGCTCCGGGCACTTGCTCCAGTGTTCAGTGAGGGTGTCCAGTTTAGTCAGGCTGCCTCACTTGTGGCCTCTTTCCACCTCTCTGATTCTGTGCCTTATTGTTACTAATTCCCGAGAGCTCAGGACTTTTCTGTTCTGCATAGGGTCAGAACTCAGTGCTAAACCTTTCTCTGGAGTTGGGACCTGGGATGGGCACGAGTGGGGACAAGGTGTCCCCAGCATGCAATGCTCCTCTGGCACCCTTTCTCTTCAAGCCCATCAGAAGAGCAAGTTGGTGGAAAGATCTGGAAAACAAACAAACAAACAAACGGAGGCAACTGTTAAACTTACAGAAGCAGTTCTCAGTGGTTATTCCCGTTAACCGAATTATCATGTCTACCCTATGAGGTTTTACAGTTGCGGGCTGCCAAGCTGCAAAGTTCAGAATTCCTCTGTGGCTCTCCACCTAGTCAGATAGGGCAGGAATTCGAACCTCTGGCTCGAGCCTAATCACTGCCTCCTTCTGTGACCAGGACTCAGAAATTTGGTAGGTAGGGCTTCTCTGAATATTTGCCAAAGAGGAGGGAACTGTTCTCCTGGTGTTTTGATGGTGACACTGAATTTGCAAAGAGGAAATTGTGTGCTCTGGAGTACAGAGCCATTCTTAGCATCTCCAAAAATGTACAAGTTAAGAGGGCCTTTGAAGTTGCTTTGGATGTGTGCTGGCCATGGCCATCCAATTACTCACAATTTATTTTTTTCCTTTCAATAAACTGTGGCCCAGTCCGTGGTGCAGCACCATCCCCCCACCCTGCACTCTACCTTAGAGTGTGTGAGTTCTCGGCGGTGGCCAAAATCTTACCAGCATCCCACAGTGCTTGTAGAAAAGATTTAGCAAGGAATAGCAATTTGGCTTGGTTGGGGGGCAGGAAGCAGAACAGAACAGGTGAGTGAGTAAGAGACAGAAACCGTGGGCGGCCGAGGAGGCGGAAGAGTGTAACCCTGCTGGGGGTCCGGGTCGGGCAAGCAAGAGGCTCATGCTGGTGTGAGTTTGGTGGAATTGGGAATTGCAGGCTTGAACTCTTGTTATCTGACCAAAAAACCCGGTCTGCGCCCCCCACCCCTCCCTTTACCAGGGACAGGAGAGTCCAAGGGGATGCTGACTGTATTTAGCCTTCTGCACTGGTCGCTCCCCACTTCCTTCCCTCTAACAACTACAGGAGGTTCTGGGTCTGAAACCTAGACGCTGTGAGGTGATGGGGAGGTTACATTCAAGTGCCGGCGGCGAGGGGTGGTGGTGTGGTTTCTCATACTCTAGTTTCTTCTTGTTTTGTTCTGTGCTGGTGGAGGCAGAGCCCCTCTCCAGCGTGGGCCGCTTTCTGCTCCTAGCTTGGCTTTGCTTCTTCCTCAATCCCCTCTGTATCACAGGTCCTTGTATCAGGTGGAACTGATCTGTCTGTCTCCTTGGAGAGAGAGAGAGAGAGAGAGAGAGAGAGAGAGAGAGAGAGAGAGAGAGAGAGAGAGAGAGAGAGAGAGAGAGCCCTAAGACCAAGAGGCAAGAGCCAGCAGAAGGGAATGAAGTGGGGGAGAAGGGGAGAGAGAACTTGTCTTGATCTAGCTTCAGCAAGTGGGAAAATTCAGCCTGAGGTGCTCGATTTTAATGGGCGAGGTGAGCCCAGCCATCTGCATTTTTACACCCCCCACCCCCCAGAATGTTCCCAGTGTAGGTGGTCCTGCATCTCACAGGGAGGATGAGTGGACTCTGGCCTCAACCCCATGTTATAGGGAGTCTATAAGGTGTGGATAAAGGTCTGCTCTTCAGTTTTAGCAGCGAGGTAATAACCCTGGGGCTACAGCTGCCTTTAATCCACCTAGCACCTGAAAAGCTGCTAGAGTCTACAGGGCCAGTGTGCCCTGGCTCTAGCGCCCTCTCTCGGCCTGGGAGTAGCTTTCTCCGACCTGAAATCTTGAGGCTTACTCTGTACAGGGCTCAGGACAATACTGCAGTCTGTCTTCAAGCATTTTGGAGAGCACCTTTGAAGCCACCAGTCTGGGTAAAGCCTGAGGAGGCCGCAGGCACCAAGAGTGTGAGGTTTAAGTTTTGCCTGTCGTCTTGAATCTTGCAACGTTTTGAATCTCCAAGTCCAGCATGCCTACTGCAACCGCTAGGCAGAGGCCAACTTTTTCTTTCAGAGAACTGGGCCATTGCTTCAGCCAGCCTGGTTGGGGGTCACAACAGGCTTTGGTTTGTACAGGACCTGGCAACCAGTGAGAGCCACCTGCAGAGACCCTCTGGCAAGTGCTGATGTGAACCCACATCTGGATCATGGCCCTTCCCTCTCCCTTCTCAAAGTCCTTTCCTTTCAAGGTCTGTAATGGAGCTAGAGACCACGCCCCTCCCTTGAGTGCAAGGCAGTGTCCTCAAGAAGTCACAAGCAGACAGTGTTTGCTCGCCCGTAACTATCCAGGTGAATTATTTGTGGTGACTTCTAATTTCCTTCCCCAAAGAAAACCATGTACCCCCATCTTTCCATCCTCCTCTAACCTTTAGCTTAAACAGTGATGAAAAAAAAAAAAAAAGAAAAAAGATGGAAAAACATCTTCCATGGCGTTTGGCTTCTCCTAGAAAAACAACCCAAACTCAGACCTCACTAGCAATAGTGAGAACTTAAAAATCCAAGCCTTCATTCCGAGCTCCCCTAGTTTTGAAACTGACAAACACATTAGGACAAACAAATGCCAGGCTTAATACCTGGGTGTAAGCAGAGATGGCCCAACTGGGGTGACCTGATGAAAACAGCTTCCACACCTCAAACTCCCAGTCTCAGCTGTCTATGCCAGCTTACCAAGTGACCAAGTCAGATGAAGCTTTACCTATTTCTCTTGCTCTAGATGGGCTGTTTGTCTAAGGAAAGGTAGAATATCAGCCCATGAAATTCAATAAGAATGCCATTAGAACTCCCTCCCCCTCTTGTTCACCTTGGATTCTTTTACATGAAAATTCCATATATAATATAAACTATTTCTATAAAAGTTTTCTGTGTTACATTAACCAAAAAAATTATGAGGAATGAAACAATTAAGGAATATAAATAGGCATATTAATTAGCCCACCTTGCACATACAGCTATGGATTCTACACGATATTTTTTCATTACTACACGAAAGCTGTTAAATATATGAAGGAGGTACATTTGTGGGCACATTAACACACTATGAGAACTTGAACTTGTTCATTTCCTGGCTTTTATGGGCTTGGGTAAGATGTGTGGGCATTCTTTATACCTGCTCATGTGCCCTGAACTCCTATTGACTTCTAGATGCCTGCCTCCACAGATGGAGGGAGGTAAGAAGAAAATGGCTAAGTGTAAGCTGGCCAAATCAAGACTGTCTCTATATGCCTACTGTTAACTGAACACTTGGCCTTGGCGCTAGTCCGGAAGGACAGCAGGAAGCTTTTGCTCTGTATGGATGTAGCCCGGGGTCCGTTTCTTCATTCCATCCTATTTTAGAAGACCACATAGCAATTCCATTATTAGTTTGGTGGCTTCTCTATTGGTTTGCTTGGGCCACTTTTGTTATGAGTTAAATTTTTACATGGAATCTTCCCTGCTTCCTTAACAGGTTATCCTGTTATTTGTCTTTGTTCAGTGAGTTTGAAGTAATCTTCATCTCATCTCCACAGAATGAGCCACTGTGGCTTCTTAAATTCTTCTTCTTCTTCAGTCTCTGTTCTCAAAGGAAGATATTTTAAAGAGGATAGCTATCGTCTTAGGACTGGTTTGCCTAGCAAAGAACAGGGAGCCTGACAAAGAAAGAAATAATCTTAAAAATGTCGCCATGTCTTCAAGAGAGCTGTAGAGACAGTGCGGATGTGTTTGACAATGGATGACATGATGTAAGATGTTAAAGTCATCTTCAAGACAGATCTTGAAGCAAATTATAAAGTATGATTTGATGCAAAGCAGCAAAGAAGGGAAAGACTAGAGTTGTTTTCACAACAGAAATGACATTGAAGACAAGTGGAAGACTGCCACTGCCATTTCCCTTCTGGTTATGAGAACAGATAGCCAGGTATTTGAGAGGGAAATTGTTGGCTTTTGTTCTGAGTGAGAGAGGGGGGGAAGAGGGGAGAGGGAAAGGGGGAAAATGAGAGGCAGAGGGAGGGGAAGAGGGAGAGAGAGGGAAGAGGGAGGGGGAGGGGAAGGGGGAGAGGGAGGGAGAAGAGATCATATGAGTCAAGAATCTACATTTTAACTGGTGAGAACACTCTGTGATAGATCAATTGATATTTAGATTGACTATTGACTATTGATAGTTTTAGAAGATGAGAGTCTTCATTTCTGATCTCAAAAATTTATTGAATACAAGGCATACCAAATTAAATATAAAAACAGCAGCCACATGGCTAAATGCTTGCTGCATGCCAGGGACCATAGTTAGTGCCCTTCCAAATGGCATTCCATGTACTCCTTTGAAAGACTTGGACATTAAATTTATAAATACAATATTTATGCATTTGTGAACACATAAAAATAAGAGTATACTAATAGATTGCTTCTCATTATACAGACAATAAATGCTTAATGTGGAAATATGTGATTTTAGGGTGTACATTTTAGCTCCCACTTGAAGCTGCAATCTCTCCACTGACATGAATAACCATGCTTCCCTGAACAGACACAAATTCCCAGAACTTTGTATTTGAAAAAGAGAAATGTTTACTAAGTTAAAATAGTCCAAGTCAAAATGGTGGAATTGGCTATGAACTTAGACTCCTGCCTTTCAAGAAGGTGGTCCTAGTTGCTACGTCTGAAATGTTTTACTTTGCTGTTCTGTTTTGAAATGTTATTTTTTTGGAACAAAACCAGTGGTTAGGCTTAGAAATGGAAATGCCAATATGAAAGAAAAAGTGCTGGCACATATTCAAGCTGTAAAGCAAAGAGAAGGAGCTCAGTCAGGGGAGGTATTACGCATATCACTTTCATATCAGATAATGCAGAAGTCCGATAGATTTCATGTTGAGAAAGTATTTTAAAACATTTGTTTGCTAAACTATGTAGCTCTAAGGACCAGATTCCCTGGCTTGTATACTGAAGAGATTCAGCATTTTGAGTGTTAAGAAGAGCTGTGAATTAATCCTTCAGAAATTCCTTCCATTTGCAAGTCTGCCAATGCAGGGTTTTCAGAAAGGACAGTTGACCAAGGAAACTGGACTCCCTTTACTATGCAGATGTCAAGGAAGAACACACCCTTCAAAGCGGAGCCCTGGAAACGGTAGACATTTTTCTTCTCTTTGAAATAGATTTCCCACTTGGTGTTTGGTATCTAAATTACATCTGCCTTTCCTATGAAAGCTTCAGTCTCTTTGCTCTTTGTTACAGTGTAATGATGGTTAGTTATAACTAAGCAACGTTAAGCAAAAGACTTAAAAACATCAGCCATCGCCTCCAATTCTCTACAGTTGTAAAAAACAGGCAAACTGCAATAACACATGTGGCATTTGGGCTGGGTTTTAAATATAGTCTTAATAGTCCCAATACTTAGGAGCAGCAGAATTCTTTTGCGGTTGCAGATTATTTAATACTATTGATTGAATGTGATGAGTGCCGGCTGAGCAGGTCAATATGCTGTCTTTTTAATAGGGAGGTTCGGCTACTGGCTTGCCTTCCATGGTCAGGCACTTGGGGTTGTTTTTCAGGACTTTGGGAGCTAATGAAGGCCAATTTAAAGCAATTTTCTTGAAGATTGCCGTTCAGCCCTGTCTGAATTATAATTCCAACATTTATGCCAGGCAGGAGTGGGTAGCTAGAGGTTAGTAAATACAATTATATTGATATTGATGTTATTTGAGTTACTTAGTACTCAGCTATCTTACAGGCAGGCAGATTAATAGGGACCCGATGCATTGGATGCGTACAGTGCACCGATAAGCATAGCATTTTACCAGGCATTTAAACTACGTGTTTGAGAAAGGCTGAGCATGAAAATAGTGTGTGTAGCCTGAGCTTGCTCCCAGCTGCTAGAGAAGGACCACCACTGATTATCTGGTACTTTGTAGTAAATGAGTTGTTAGAATCTACTATCATAGGCAAAGTCACTGACTTGTTTAGATAGACAATCACGTTTTGTTTGTTTTAGTTTGTGGAGAGGTGAACTTACAGATTTTGTTTTGACCACATCTCTTAGGATACCTTTCTCCAAAGGACTAAAGGATAGGCAAATCAATCAATGAACTCACGGTACAGGCAATGATCCTGCAGTCAGAAGCTGGGTCAGTGGTCTCTGTTCAGGAAAAGCTCATTTGGGTCCCCCTTTCCACTCAGTGAGCTCATTATTTTGGGGAAAGAGGTAACGTTTTATACATTTTTTTTCCAGCAGCCTGTAGCTACTCAGCTAGTTTCACTTTCCACTTTAAAAATAAAATTTCACAGGCTTATTTGTTTGAATTCACTTTTGACTGTTAACAACAGAAAGTGAAATGTGACACAACCTTCCAGAAGCTAAGTTACCTCTATTATTGAGCTTATCATTGTACCGGAGTTAATTTAGTCTAATATAATATTTTATACTCCCAATTTCCTTGAGATCAAAATGAAATTTACTTGTCTTAGGAGTGAAGCATATTCATATAAATTAGCAATTATACAAATTAAATTATTTGCTTTCTTTCTCTTTTTAAAAATTATGTCACCTCATCCAGCAGAATCCATGTCTTAATGAGGAAAATTTAAGCAGTCAACATTAATAAGCAGATATGTGCAAAGCAGATAATCCTTTGCAATTTTGAGCTATAAAATGAAAATTACTCATCTATCAAAGACATTTTAAGTCTTAACATATTGAAAAATCAGAATAATACTGTTACATTTTAGAATAAATTACTTAAGTACTTCCCAGTATTTTAATTCATATTGACAGGTTGTGACTTGCCCTGTTACATGAAAACCACATTTTAGAGAGAGTTTGAATAAAATCTAAAATAAGACTATTGGGTTTGCTAGGCTAAGTCACTAGTTGGTGCGATTACGACTTTCGCTCTAGTAGTGCTGTCTGGGTGAGTCAGGTTGAACCTGTCTCTTACTTTGGGTCTTCTTCCTGAATTTGCACTTTGACTTCAGTATAAAACATATATAGAAAATATAACATTAGAACACTGAGGTTGGCATGTAAAATTTTCTTTACTATTAGGAAGAATTAGGTGATGTAGGTGGAAGGGGTGTATTTTCATATGATGCCTATCTGAAACAGTCTGTTTTGCTTGCAAATAATTCTGAGAGAGCATGCTAATGGTGACCTTAGGAGCCTGTGACATCACATCCTCTTCAGAGTTTCTCTTTGTCTTTCGGTTCTCATGCACAATAAGAAAGTGTGTATAATTCACTATGTACTAACTTTCTGAATGGTCTTTCTCATATTTCCCCCTTGGAAGCCATTAGATAATTTGTTGTTGTCGTCCTGAGTCAAATATTCAGCTTAGTATTCCTTCTCAGCAAAAAGCAGGGAATCACCAGATTATTTGACCTCTCATAATTTCAGGAGGTGTTTTAGCTTCATGCTTGTTTATTTCTGTGCTGAGACTTTCTCAAAATTACTACCTTTAATTCTGATTCTCAAAAGCAAACAAGAAAAAAAAAAAGAAAAAGAAAAAATTTTACCCAAGATACACATAAAAGATGCATTAAAAGGGTTCCTACTCTATGTTTTTTATTATCCTTCTACCTTACCACCCACCAGTGCTGTGGATTTAAGAGAGTCGACATAATTGAGTAAGTAAATTACCAAAAATGTAGGCAGCTGCTGCAGACACCTAGCAATAGGCTGTACCTTGGTTCTAATGTTCTCGTATTAGCACATTAAAACAAGCAGAAAGGGGCTCTTAATTACGCTTTCCTTTATGGGAGCACAATAAATTCCTTTTGTTGACCTTGCTGCAAACTCAATGGTGTTTTTGTGCAGTGTTGAATTAAGAGATATCAAAAGTCATAGATTGAAGGATTATTCTGAGTATTTAAGGAACGTGTAAGTAGGTAGTAATGAACCCACAGCACAAACCAATCTGCTTGTCTGCATGCAGAAGTACCAGTTATTCAACATTTCAAACTGACAGCTTGTAAATGTAAATTTTATTAAATGCACAGCAATAAAAATTTGTAGGTTTCTGTCACTTTGAATTTTAGTGGCTCGAAATGAGGCCTTTAGCCTTTTAAATCACAGCAGGCAGAAGCAGAACTCTCGTGCATTCAGCGTTTAAAAGTGGGGGACCATTCTCAGTTTCAATGTATGCTTTAGCTCACATAATATCCTTTGCAGAATCCAAGATGGATGGGTCATGTCACTGACAGGCCTGCAATTTCCATCACCTTCCTCTATCCGGGTTAACAAAATGTTTCTCGTGCAACCCTGGTGGAGGTGTGGGTGTGGAGTGATAAATGGAAAGAAATGTTAAAGAAATTTAAAAGGTAGATTAATAAAGGAATAGCGAATAATATCATGTGGTAATTGCCAACATGGAAAAAAAATTGTATACTAAAAAAAAAGTTCAGGCTCAGTCTTATATAAGTTACAGAGAATAGCCAACTGTCTGAATTCACATAGAGTAAGCCTTTAGTGAGAAATTATTGTGAGGAATGAACCCTTGTTTAAAATTTTATAAAGATTTCCAAAATATAGAAAGGAAATTAAAATATGCATACATCAAGCTTCAATTCACAGGCCAAAATGATAATTGGGTTTTCAAGGAAAGAAAGACCAACAGAAGTCACAAATAGCCACCATTTCCTATTCCCTGCCCTTGCTTAATAACACAAGTGTTGGATTTCTGTATTTATCATCCTGTGGAGGAACAGCTTTAACTGATACCTAACCAAAGGAAAAGTTTAAACATGATAATTGAATACGCAGTTTGTCAAGTAATATTACTTTGCTGTGGTGAGCCTTGTTGCTGTAAATGACTTCCCTGATGAGACTTGGGAGAAAGAATTTGGCCACCTGCAGTTGTTAAATATCCCCCTGGCACTTTTTTTTTTTCTAAGAGTTGAAGTATTACCCTGTGTTTTGGCCACATTCCAGTTTGTGCTAATGGCATTCGTCCTCTCAAAGTTTTCCTTGCTGTTTTAATTGGATTTGACCCTTTTCTTCACTTTCAGGAGCCTGCCCCCTGAAACAGTCTCATTCTGGCAGAAAGAGAGGAGACAATACCCCTCTCTTTGCCCAAGCTGCTGGAGAGTATTACAGTGTGCTGTGCATTATCAACGTGAATTTAAACCCAGCACATGTACTCTCATCAGCGTGTTCTCCTATTTACAGTTAAAAATACTCTTCCTTCAAATGGCTTTAGTTGTGGAGTATTTCACCCTATGTTTAATTTAATACCCTATATTTAAAAGCTAGAAATCAAGAATGCGTTATAATAATTTATATATATTTAAAGAATATAACCACCAAGCCAGCAATTACATTTTTAAGGGGCCAGCTTTGCCTTTCATATTGAAAGTTCAAACCCTTGTTCTAAGACCAGTCTGGATTAGTTAACACAAACTTGAAGCTATTACAAATTTAGTTCTTTATATTGCTATGGTTTGACAACTGAAATGCAAGTAAAATATAAAGAATATATCAGTTGCAATTTTTTTTAAAAAGATAGCCACTTTTAAGATCATTTTTTTATTTCTAGCTTCTCCTTTTCTTTTGTCTCTTCTGGTTGAATCTGCTGCTAAGATCAATTGTTGGTCTGATGAGAATTTTCAATACAGTAAGATTTCTTCATTTACATTTTTTTTTAAATTTTGAGACAGGGTCTTAGTGTATAGCCCTGACTGACCTAGAACTCTATCTATAGACTAAGTTGACCTTGAATTGACAGAGATTGCCCACCTCTGCTTCCCAAGGTCTGGGATGATGCATGCAGCACCGTGCTTAGGTAATTTCTTTTTGTAAAATTAAACTGGAGTTACAGATACTTATGAAAGGCTATGTGGGTGCTGGGAATCAAACTTTGTCCTTCTGGAAGAGCATCAAGTACTCTTATTTGCTGATCCATTTCTCCAGCCTGGGAAAGCAAACAATCAAAAAACAATAGTGTGTGTGTGTGTCCCCTGGAGCACATGCACACACTTGCATGTGTGTTTGCAGTACTGCAGTGCATGTACCTATGTTAGAAGATAATTATAACAGGGTCTAGGGACTTTCTGAGTCATCTCATTGCCCCTGCCCCGTCTGCATCCAACTTCTGCAGATTTATTTACCTGTCGCTGGAAAAAGGGAAAGCTGAAATTGCATCTGTTTCTCTATTATCCTTTGGAAGCATTATGTCAACCAACTATGTAACATTTACCATGAATTAGGTTTTAGAAACCACCTAGAGATGCCTTAAAGTATTCAGGAATATGTGTGCAGGTTACATGCAAATGATGAGACATTTTATATGAGGCATTTGAGCATCCTCAGATTGTATTTTAGGTTTTTGAGACAGAGTTTCTCTGTGTAGTTCTGACTGTCTTAGAATAGACCCAGGCTGGCCTTGAACTCAGAGATCTGCCTGTCTCTGCTTCCCAAGTGCTGGGATTAAAAGTGTGTGCTACCAACCACCCAGAAAGCATCTTCAGAATTTTATATCCCTTGAGGGTTGGGAAACAAACCCTTGATCCCACAGAGGCAACGGTCTCTTGGTGAGCACTGTGGGGAGAATGGAGCCGGAGTAAAAACAGAAAGTAGCTCTTAATATCATTATTTTTCTTTAGATCTAGAATTTTAGATTTTATATTTAATTATCTAAATTATCTATTTGTCTGCCCTTTCCTCAAACTTACATGTGTGCCTAATACAAATCACAAATCATATAGCATAAAACAATAGCGTCTTCTTCTCCCTGCCTCTTCTCAGTAGCAGCTGTTGATAGTGCTTTGATATTTGATCTTCTGAATAGAAACACCTTTCCATACATAGTTTTTGTTCTATACTCTTTACTTCACAAAATGAAATCGTCCCATACTTGTTATGCAGTTTGATTTTGATTTTGTCTTGTGTTCTTATAAATCCTCCACATTAAGATGGATACAGTATTCATCTTTCTATATTGGTATATATAGACATGGTACTTAATGCTCTAAATTTAGAGCATGCAAACTATATTCCTAGTCAATACCCTATTGCTGCATGTTGTATTATTATAACCATATCCTCCAAAGACCCCTTTTTCTATAGATAGGGTGATTGCTTTAGAATGAATACTTGTTGGCTGGGCTGAAGTTGTTCCAGGTTGTAATTGAGGCAACCATGGTCTAGAGAGATAATTTCTCTTCTTTTGTATTCTAAAGATTTTTAAATGTTCTTTTGTGTGTACACATGCTTTGGTGAGTCTGTGTACACGTGGTGTGAGCCACCTGACATGGGTACTGGGAAACAGGCTCTGTTCCCCAGTTTACAGCTAGGGCAGGAATAAACACTCTTGGTGGCCAAAATGAGACTATCTTTCTCAGGACACACATGTTGGACAGAACTATGATATTGGCCATTTTCTCTCAAGTTTACTGAATGTTCTGTTTTATATACTGGCCACTCTAAGGAATCCTCAAATCACTCTGGACGGCCAAATCAGTGAGCTCTAAGTGCATTGAGGACCCATTTCAAAGTCAGGTTGAAACCTGAACCAGCCTGCTCTAAAGCTCACCTGTTCTTAGATTTAACTTTGTCTCAATTTCAATTATTTACTACTTTTTAACTGATCACATCAATAATTTCTCTGGTATGTGAGCTGTGATGGTTAAAATCTGATGGAATTTTTATCAAATCATCTTTCTCCATGCTTCAGGCCAGAAAGCCCACAATCCTTGGTGAGATGTGGATTAGACACTCACTATTTATCTCCATATGTGGCTACTTCTTTGTGAATAAACTATTTTGTAAAACTAAAAAAATGGAAAGAAAGAACAAATGAAAGAAAGGGAGAAAGAGAAAGAAAGAAAGAAAGAAAGAAAGAAAGAAAGAAAGAAAGAAAGAAAGAAAGAAAGGAAGGAAGGAAGGAAGAAAAAGCAAAGCAACATTGTCATTGAGGAAGACACCCAACATGGACTTCTATTCTCTACCTACACAGAGAAGAGCTTTCAGCAGACATTTTCTCCTTTCATTGTAGATTCCCAAGACTGAACTTACATTGTAAGACGTGCGTGGAAAGAGCTTTCACTTGCTGAATCATGTCTGTGGTCCCAAAACATAATTGTTGAAGGACATAAAAGCATTAGAGATTTGTCATGTGGTTTCCAACAGAGCATAAACAATCTTCTTGTCATCCTTTCACAGACCATTGTCTTCCATTTCCCAAGATCTTGTCTGGTGACTCTGTTCCCTGCCACAGAGTTAACTAGAGCTGGGATAGATCTGTGGACTAAACAAAGAGAGTTGAGAGTCTGATGCTTTTGGTCAGCCATTTGACATAGTGACTCACGATGAGCTCAAGAAAAAGACAACTGTTTTCTGAATGGAGCACACAACTAAAACAGAAGACAGAAGTAGAGACTGCCAGGCTAAAAAGGGAGAATGGGATAAGTAATGTGCAGAGAGAAAAATTAGTATAAGAGATAAAGTATATACTGACTTCCTTCCCTAGATCCTGTCAAAAGCCCTTTGTGATGCCAAATTCCTTTCTTGTCTTCATTTGGCTTGCTCCTGTCTTGCTTCATCTTGTCTAGTTTCTTCCCCTTTCTTTCTTTCTAGTTGATTTACTAGTAATCTTTCTAATATTACTAGTAATTCTTCCCAGTTGCTTTACCAGTATTAATAAATATGATTGGTTTCTATAGATAGATCTTGAATTTAACAATTTTACAAAGTCTTTTTAGGGAAACGAAGAGACGCCTCAGTAATTAAGAGTATTTGTTACTATTGCAGAAGAACCTGATTTAGTTCTCAGCACCCTCTGTTCAGGTGGCTCCAGTTCTAGGGTCTCTGATGCCCTTTTCTGGCCTCTGTGGTCACCACATGTATGTGGTGCACAGACATGCATGCAGGCAAAGCATCCATAGATATTTATTAAAAAAAAGCAAGCAAGAAACACACACACACACACACACACACACACACACACACACACACACACACACAAGTGCTTTTAGGGCTATACTTCTTCAAGTTGTCCTCTGACTTGTATGAGCATGCTGTGGAACATACATGCACACATATGCATATAAACACACAAATATATAAAACTTAAAAAGTTTTATATGTAGGTTTATGAGTTTGATTTTCTAATATTTTCTATGTAGATGACCCTAGCACCTACAGAGACAGTTTTGTCTTGTTCTTTCTGGCTCTTCTGATGATGCATAGAAAAAAATAATGCTTCAAAAGATGGTCTAGTTGGCCATCACTGGAAAGAGATGCCCATTGGACTTGCAAACTCCATATGCCCTAGTACAGCGGAAAGCCAGGGCCAAAAAGTGGGAATGGGTGGGTAGAGGAGTGGGGGGGAGGGTATGGGGGATGTTTGGGATAGCATTGGAAATGTAATTGAGGAAAATATGTAATAAAAATATTTTTTTTAAAAAAATAAATAAATAAATTAAAAAAAACAAAAACAAAAAAACAACAACAACAACAACAAAAAAACAAAAAACAAAAGTCTTTGGGAAGTCTCTCAAGAGAGAGTTTTGCAAATCAGATTGGAGAAGTTTTTTTCTATTTCTCATTTTAAGGGTTTTAAAAGACATCATACATGAATATAGACTTTTAGTGAATGTACTTTGGCTTCTATAACTTATTTTTAAGTCATGTGTGTGTGTGTGTCACTGGGGTGGTATGTATACAGGGGCATCAGCTATCCCTGAGGCAGCAGCAGTTACAGGTAGTTGTGATTCACTTGACAAGGGTGGTGAGGACCAAACTCAGGTCCTCTGCAAGAGCAGTGTGTGCTCTTAAATGCTCTGTCTTCTCCCCAGCCTATAGTTTCTGTCATCTTTTAAAAGGACCAGGCTGATTTTATGTCAGAAATGATCAGTCCTGTGTATAACCTAGACATTAATGCAAAAATCATCAATGAACAAAAATCTTATTAAAATACAGCACTTACTAAAAATTATGACTGTAAAGAAAATTTCAGTTTAAAAGGCTTCCCTCTGATATTGTCATGGAAAGAAGACACTTGCTTTGAACACTGCTTTGCACTATGGACATTGGCAGTCTCTATGATTATAAATAATTGAATTCCTCTACTTTTGTAAGACTTTAAGTCATCTACAGTCAAAGAGTTAATGCCATTCCCTGCCTAATTTTTTTCTGATTCACTATGGTTTGTCTTGTGTGCTCTCTCTTTTTATATTTCTTCTATTTAATATTGTATGGTCAAAGAAAGACTGCTTCAAATCAAAATGGTGGGGAGCCATTCTGGCTATGAGTCTGTTTATAGGTGGAGTGGTCCCATGGGAGATGTCCTGAGGGACAAGTCCATGTACTTCCTTGTACACCTGTGAGTTATTTGGAACTCCATCTTTGAAGGTAGAATTTATGGGAGATCACTTTAAATTATTTAGATGGTCTCTGAATGTAGTCATACACAAAGGAAGAACATATTTGGATAAGGGAGAGGTCATTAGGTGATGGGGAATTACACATTGACTCCGGGGAGGGAGGGAAGACCAGGAGCTTGAGGAGCAATAGAGGATATCCTCCGGAGATGCTAGAGTAGCTGTCTTGTTAACTTCTTATGCTGGGGGGGGGGGAGGGTTCGGAGGGGAAACCAGGAAAGGGGACAACATTTGAAATGTAAGTAAAGTAAATATCTAATAAAAATAAATTAATTAAAAAATAAATTAAAAAAAACTTCTTATGTTCACAACCAAAATGGAATACAGTTCTACCATTTTGAGCACAATGTTTGCAGGAATTTATTATTGAAGTTCTGCATAATCCTAATAGGACACAAATAGAGTTGGTATTCTTTATTCTACTTCTTCTGTTTTATATGTTGCAAGGGGTTTTGTCTGTCTCTATCTTTTTCTTTTGGAGAGGCTCTGGCTACAACACCAGAATCTAAAGGTTTTATTGGTTTAGCAGAGTCCTAAGGCAGCCTTATTCACAACTAGGAAAGGAAACAGCTCTCAAAGAAGCCATAGTGTGGCTGTTTCCAATGCCTGTTATCTGTGTGACTGACAGTCTTCCTCTAGCATTACTGGTATTCTCTCATAAGGGGAGGCCACATGCTAGCTAGCATGAGCATGACATCAGTGATGGCATGGTTCCAGAGTACAAGGATCCCAACATCGTACGTATTTCAGCATCTTTGGTCAAGGATGCTGACCAAAGGATGTCTTCTTCAAATCCACTTCTGCTACAGTCAGTATCTCATAGATAAAGTACGCACATTTAAAGAAGAGTCTAAGACCCCATTTCCATGGTAAATTTTAAAATTAAGTTTCAGTTCTGGGCCTTTGTCCTGCCTACCCACTGGTACTACAAGACCTCACAGAGGAAGCTGAAAGGTCAAACACTTGTTAAAGCTAGTTCTTTTTTTTTTTAATTTTTTTTAAATTTTTAATATTTTTTATTACATATTTTCCTCAATTACATTTCCAATGCTATCCTAAAAGTCCCCATAGCGCCCCCCATTTCCCTACCCACCCATTCCCATTCTTTTGGCCCTGGCATTTCCCTATATTGGGGCATATAAAGTTTGCAAGTCCAATGGGCCTCTCTTTCCAGTGATGGCCGACTAGGCCATCTTTCGATACATATGCAGCTAGAGACAAGAGCTCCAGGGTACTGGTTAGTTCATCATGTTGTTCCAACTATAGGGTTGCAGATCCCTTTAGCTCCTTGGGTACTTTCTCTAGCTTCTCCATTGGGAGCCCTGTGATACATCCAATAGCTGACTGTGAGCATCCACTCCTGTGTTTGCTAGGCCCCTGCATAGTCTCACAAGAGACAGCTATCTTTGGGTCTAAAGCTAGTTCTTTTTAAAGTTTCATGAGTTTCACAAGAGGCTATCATAGAGATGCCCAGCACCAGGAGGACCAGGCAGAGCCTTCATCCTTAAAATGGCCTGAGTCAACTGTGTGAAGGGTCTTGCTTCCGAAAATATTTTCCACCAACCTCAAGAGCATGTCTGTATCACATACACTTTATGTGATGTCTACATGTTATGTAGATGCTTGAGGTGGGAAGGTGAGAATAAATTATGGGGAAAAAAAGAAACTTAAAAACTAGATTTGGCTTAGGAATAACAAAGTTAAAAAAAAAAAAAAAAGCCCTGACATTCTAGAATTTAATTCAAAGGAAAAACTATCCATAGTAAACAAGTTTACACCCTCCCTCCCTCCCTCCCTCCCTCCCTCCCTCCCTCCCTCCCTCCCTCCCTCCACAGGATACTGCCTGGTACATGCCTTTCTCCTGAAGTCCAGAGGCACCTCTGTTCTTTCCCTGCTTCACGGGGATGAGGAACTTTACGGAGCATCCTGACAGTGAAGCACAAGTTATTGTGAGCTAGGCTTGAGTATTAACAGAGCATGCACTCTGAGCTGGACCAATCTTGACCAAGGTAACCTACACAGTACACAGTAGCCATCAAACCATGAAACTGACCACGTGGTCATTTCTTGAGTTTTTCTGCAATATCATTCTTTCCCTTCACAAGCAAATACCAGCTCTCCTAGGTAAGCATTTCACGAGAGACCATCCCGGGTAGCATACCACTGTGAATGCTGGCAATTTCTGATTAACTTAGCACCAAAACTTTTATCCCCATTCCCTTAACCCGAGTCTGTCTGTGGTTTAAAATAAGAAGAGTCACATTTCTCATTGCTTCTTTGTTTACTTTTTTCATTCCTATGTTGATGTTCAGATCTACATCAGATAAAATAAAGTTGTGAGATATTTGATGATTTCCACACAGCACTCTTCTCAAGATGAAATATTTCATGGGTTTAAGTCAGAATTGTGTCCACTGTCTCTTTATCTTTTAAATTCCAACAGAAGTGTTTGATAGTTTTCACATAGAGTACCATTGTTTTTTGAAATACCTATTTTTTTTTCCCCAAGAAGACTTGAATTTTTATTTTTCCAACTTAAGATAAAAGTGGAGTTACTGCAATCTCAGGATAAGAAAGGTGCTTAAAGAAGAACCTATTTTAGTGAGGAAGTTACACCACTCTTGGCATAAACCATTATTGACAGAATTATGGGATGAATGACTGCACCTTCCTGTGGAATGTGAACACAGTATTTTAATTATACTAGAATAATCAAGGAGATAAAATAAGCCTACAATATTATGAGAAGGCAGCCAAGCTCTGAAATGTACTAGTGTTTTACATTGCCATGATTTCTAGTATATAAGACAGCATCACTTTCAAAGACACAAAGCTGTAGGAAGGAGAGAGGGGAGGTAGGGATGGATCTGAGAGGAATTGGGTGAAGATAGAAGAGATGAATATAATCAAAATACTTGGTAAGGGATTCTCAAAGTATTAATGAAAATACCAAAAAAGAGAAACCACAAAAAATGCAATAAAAAGAAATAATATTGCCCCACCTGCCATTACCAGATAACTATTTCTTAGCTCAGAAATAAGTGTGATGTGTAAGAAATGAGAAATCACTGTCAGGATTCCTAGGAGGATCTTTTAAGAGGCCAGTACTGCCTGAACATGGGAGTATTTTCTTGCAGGGAGTCACCAGTAGGGGACCTTCTTCTTTCTTCACTTCATTCAGTCTTTATCTCATTTCCAAGGATCCTCATCTTGTGACAGTCCGCTGTGGGGTGGGGGAGAAGCAGGAGGCTCTTAGCTTCATGAATCACATAATGGAGCTTGGAGATAGGTATTTTCCCCTGAAGTACCTCAGCTGTGACCCCCAACTACTGGAGTTCACTTTTAACATAATTGCAGCCCAGTGAGGGGCCCCTTCTGGAAACCAGCTGCTTGATCCCGGATTCATTTATCAGGGGGATTATGACTCCAAACATTTTTCTAGACTGTTGTGGCCATTTAAAGGGAGGGAGAAAAAGAGGAGTCTGGGGAACTAATTAGGAAGGAGTGGCTCCCCTCGGTGTCTTGACCTTAACCCCAAGGAGAAAGTATGGGATTTGCTTTACCTAAGTAAGTAAGGACCATAAATAGTTGGCAAAAATGCTCTAGGGTATGACTTGCAGCAAATCATTGACCTGAGAAAGAGAGAGAGAGAGAGAGAGAGAGAGAGAGAGAGAGAGAGAGAGAGAGAGAGAGAGAGAGAGAGAGAGAGGAAGGAAGAAAGAAAGAAAGAAAGAAAGAAAGAAAGAAAGAAAGAAAGAAAGAAAGAAAGAAAGAAGAAAGAAGAAAGCAAGAGAAACACCAGGAGAACACCAATGTTTTCAACCTAACACTTGAAAGCATCATGGTGATATAACTTATTTTGTATTTTCCTGGTTACTGGAAAATAGAGTCTGTGATTAGCATGCACAGAATAATATAAAAAGTACTGGTCTTTGGTAAGCTATGAAGTATATCCACAATGAATGTGGGCATCCTGTGTATGTGTGCCTGTGCACGTGTTTGCTTGCAGTGTTAGGAATTGAAGCCAGAGTCTTAAATATGTTAAGCAAGCACTGCATCCCTGAGATATCTCTCCAGCCCAGTATATTCTGTCTTCTATATGCACATTTTTATATCTTTCATTATTTTTGAAAAAGACATTAATATTGGCTTCCTCCATTCCCTTTGTCCTCTTTTGAACTATAGCTGTGTGTTATACCTTCTTTTTTGTTTGTTTGTTTTTTGTTTTTTGTTTTTGCGAGACAGGATTTCTCTGTGTAGTCCTGGCTGTCCTGGAACTCACTTTGTAGACCAGGCTGGCCTCAAACTCAGAAATCCGCCTGCCTCTGCCTCCCAAGTGCTGGGATTAAAGGCGTGCACCACCACGCCCTGCTTGTGTTATGCCTTCTTATTTTATCCCATTTCTCAGTCTTTCTTGCATATTTTTGATATACTGTCATATTTGTGTTGTGCACCACCATGCCCTGCTTGTGTTATACCTTCTTATTTTATCCCATTTCTCAGTCTTTCTTGCATATTTTTTATATACTGTCATATTTGTGTTAGGTCCTGGGTGACATTATTATATCCATTCACTGAGTTCTTGCAAATGGGCCATTTAATGCGTTCATAGAGGCTTTAATGTCAATGATTGTAGTTTGTAGTTCTACCAGTTCCATTAAAATAACCCAAAGTTGAAGTTTGTGGTAGAAGGACTTTACAGAGTTTATAACTTGGTAAATATATGCGAAGCAGGAATTTGCATGTGTGTGTGTGTGTGTGTGTGTGTGTGTGTGTATAAAAGCCTGTATTTTCTACCCAAGCCTCCTGCTATATGTAAACTTGGGAATAAACAATATGTCACAGATAGGCACTTAATAAAGAACAAATAGTTGGATATTCTTAAATAGTTTTCAGAATTGTTTCAAATAATTAAATCCAATTTGGGTCTCACTGTGCTTTCATGAGGTAACATGTATTTCCATTTTATATCGAACAAGTCTGAGGCTAACAGGCCTGCCTAGGGCCACCAAGTTAGGAAGAACTGAACTGAACCCTGTGTGTTGTTGATTTCATGGTATTCATAGAGTAACTTTTATGACATAGTGGAGTGGAGAGCTGATAATTAGGAAAAGTTGTGCTTTATTATATAGAAATAGACCTTGTTTTTTAAAAAAAAAAAAAAAGCTAATTAGGTTTAACTCCCGACTTAGTGTTTCCTGGGTAAATGACATGGGGTTTTCAAAAATAGTTTCTTTCCTACCACTGTTCCTCCCATTCACCTATTTCCTTAATGTCCTTCCCTCATTTCCCATATTTAAGATCTCATGTTCTGCAAAGCGACTCGGAAGCTATAGCTTGTGACACCTGAAGATCTGATTCATACTTTTGACTACTCTGACGAGGGAATTTGGTATTACACAGCAGTTCTCACTGAGGAGTCTGCTGCCGCATACTACTTGGTTAAGGAAGTAGATCTGTAAATTCTCTTATCAGAATGCTAATCAAATAGTCTAGTTCATCTTTGTGTCCTTTATAGCAGGCACCAGAGTTATCTAGAGAAACAGAACTCTCTCCTCTTCCTCTTCTTCCTCTTCCTCTCCCTCTCCTCCTCTCCCTACCCCAGGGTTGACCTGGAACTCACTATGCTCATGCTGGCTTCAAACTCCCTTCTGACTCAGTTTCTTTCTTCAGTTCTGGTGCTGCGGGGTGTGAGCCATAGTACTGGCCTCACTGGTTTGCTGTGGCTGTTTTGTAGTCCAGCTTCTTTTTGTTTGTAGACTCTGATGTGTTTACTTGATGCCATTCCCATTGGAACCACCAACGTGAAATAAGCTCTGTTACTATAGTTTCTGTTCTACATATGACAAGGAGACAAGGAGGTGGTATTAGTGGTTCAAGTTCATAAAAATGACTGCAGATGAAAAGTAGAGTCACCCAGGTCTAAGCTGCTGTTTTACTGCTGTGCCGTGATGGTCTCTCATCTTTCTGTGACACCAATATCTGTGGACCATATGATGGAACTCCATACAGGAGAAACTAAAACCTTTGACATGTGATCCCTTTAGAAATGAGGGTTGAAGATGGGAATCGTGGTACATGACTTTAATTCTAGCACCCGAGAAGCAGATGCTTTCTGATCTCTATGAATTTGAGACCAGCCTAGTTTACAAAGTGAGTTCCAGACAAGCAAAAGCTACATAAAGAGACTATCTAAAAGAGAGAGAAAGAAGAAACAAAGAAAGAAAGAAGTGAGGGTTTAAGCACTAGGTATAGGTGGGCTTGAAAAGGTCCAAGGAGATCGTAGCATCTCAAAGTATGGTATTCTCCAGCACACTGTCACTTTTCAAAAGTGCAGTGATAACTTTTATTTTCATTTGAACTTTATTTGGAAAGGAATCCATGGTCCAAGTGTCCAAAAGATCTCTCTTTTAGGAGGCATTATCCTAAGGTTGAGATAATAGCATCATACTTCTCTGAATGTCTTACAGTTAAATTTAACAACACAGATAAACTGGAAGTCCAGATGACATTGCTAGAGGCCACCAAGGGAGATACCTTCATGGATAGGGGAGGTCTATATAAAACAAGGCTTCAGTAGGATCAAAGGAAAGGATGTTTTGTCTTGTGATCACATCACCATCCTGCCGAATCTGGAAATGCCCAAGAAGTCATTCAATCCTTTTTCTGTTGGTTCTTGACAGCCAGGGTCATACACATCCTAACAGCCCCCACAACTGAGCTTTGAGTTTTACCATATTTACACCCAGTGCCTACTTTTCAAACACGTGTACATATATTACCTGATTTAAACATGCCGGCCTGACTGTTGGGTTGTGACACATCTGGTTTTCACAGCTGTAGAGTTGATTTGAGAAGTCTCCGGCTCTACACATTTTTGGTTTTGTCTGGAGCTCTGCTTTGGGAAGCAGTGAAGCACATCCCCCAAGCAATGAGGCAGAACTGTGGACCTCTGGGAAGCTGGAGCTCACACACTGCCTGAGGTCCATCAGGCACACGCTTTTCTTTTCTGACAAAAGCTTTTAGATAGTTGTGAAGGCAATAGATTTTTTCTTTTGTTCTTTAACAATTTTCATACTTGTATATAATACATGATGTTTACCTTCAACCTCCTCCTCCTTCTATCTCCCTCCCTTCCTCCTCCCCACGGGCTCCTTTACTATATTCCTGCCTTTATTGAAACATTATTTTTCTTTAAAATGAATGTTCATATGTTATATTCGGATCAAGGTTTCCCCTCATGCACCTCCTCCCAGATTCTCTCACCTTCTATCCATCTGACACCATGTCTCCTTCTCTACCTCTATAGAAAGCAAATAGGCAGTTTAAAAAACCAGCAAAAGGTAGAAGAAATGCACACCACACACACACACATATACACCCCACAAACTCAGAAACCATATTCAAGCAAAAGAATGGTAAAATTAAGACAAAGCAATATGAAAAACAAAACAAAACCAACCCCCCAAAACAATAGCCTACAAACAAAACAAAACAAAACAAAACAAAAAAATTTGTTGACTTTGTTTTGTGTTTGTCATTTAGTGCTAGGCTTGGGACCTATTCTTTTTTTTTAATGTATTCATCATTTTATTTGTTTACATTTCAAATGTTATCCCCTTCCCAGTTTCCCCTCCATGAACCCCCCACCCGGCTCCCCTCCCCTTTGCCTCTAAGAGGGTGTTCTCCTCCACCTTCCCATGCCAGCCTCACCCCTCTAGTATCCCCCTTCTCTGGGGCATCAAGCTTCCACAGGAACAAGCTCCTCTCCTCCCATTGGTGGTAAGGCCTACTCTTGTTTTTTTTTATTAGATATTTTCATTTACATTTCAAATGTTATCCCCAAAGCCCCCTATACCCTCCCCCCATCCTGCACCCAACCCACCCACTCCTGCTTCCTGGCCCTGACATTCCCCTGTACTGGGGCATATGATCTTTGCAATACCAAGGGCCTCTCCTCTCATTGATGGCCGACTAAGCCATCCTCTGCTACATATGCAACTAGAGACACAGCTCTTGGGGGTACTAGTTAGTTCATATCATTGTTCCTCCTATAGGGTTGCAGACCCCTTTAGCTCCTTGGGTAATTTCTCTAGCTCCTTCATTAGGAGCCCTGTGTTCCATCCAATAGATGACTGTGAGCATCCACTTCTGTATTTCCAGGCATTGGCATAGACTCACAAGAGAGAGTGATGTCAGAGTCCTGTCAGCAAAATCTTTCTGGCATATGCAATAGTATCTGGGTTTGGTGGTTGTATATGGGATGGATCCCCAGGTGGGGCAGTCTCTGGATGGTCTTTCCTTTTGTCTTAGCTCTGATTTTTGTCTCTGTAACTCCTTCCATGGGTATTTTGTTTCCCATTCTAAGAAGGAATGAAGTATCCACACTTTGGTCTTCCTTCTTCTTGAGTTTTATGTGTTTTGCAAATTGTATCTTGGATATTCTAAGTTTCTGGGCTAATATCCACTTATCAGTGAGTGCATACCATGTGTGTTCTTTTGTGATTGGGTTACCTCACTCAGGATGATATCCTCCAGATGCATCCATTTGCCTAAGAATTTCATGAATTCATTGTTTTTAATAGCTGAGTAGTACTCCATTGTGTAAATGTACCACATTTTCTGTATCTATTCCTCAGTTGAGGGACATCTGGGTTCTTTCCAGCTTCTGGCTATTATAAATAAGGCTGCTATGAACATAGTGAAGCATGTGTCCTTATTACCAGTTAGAACATCTTCTGGGTATATGCCCAAGAGAGGAATTGCTGGATCTTCCAGTAGTACTATGTCCAATTTTCTGAGGAACCGCTAGACTGATTTTCAGAGTGGTTGTACCAGCTTGCAATCCCTCCAACAATGGAGTGCCCTTCTTTCTCCACATCCTCTCCAGCATCTGCTGTCACCTGATTTTTTTTTTTTTTTTTTGAGACAGGGTTTCTCTGTATATCCCTGGCTGTCCTGGAACTCACTTTGTAGACTAGGCTGGACTAGAATTCAGAAATCCACCTGCCTCTGTCTCTCAAGTGCTGGGATTAAAGGCATGTGCCACCACTGTCCAGTGTCACCTGAATTTTTGATCTTAGCCATTCTGACTGGTGTGAGGTGGAATCTCAGGGTTGTTTTATTTGCATTTCCCTGATTAAGGATGTTGAACATTTTTTCAGGTGCTTCTCAGCCATTCGGTATTCCTCAGTTGAGAATTCCTTGTTTAGCACTGTACCCCATTTTTTAATAGAGTTATTTGATTTTCTGGAGTTCATCTTCTTGAGTTCTTTATATATATTGGATATTAGTCTCCTATCTGATTTAGGGTCGGTAAAGATCCTTTCCCAATCTGTTGATGGCCTTTTTGTCTTATTGATAGTGTCTTTTGCCTTACAGAAGCTTTGCAATTTTATGACGTCTCATTTGTCAATTCTTGATCTTAAAGCACAAGCCATTGCTGTTCTATTCAGGATTTTTTCCCCTGTGCCCATATCTTCGAGGCTTTCCCCCACTATAAGTTTCAGTGTCTCTGGTTTTACATGGACTTCCTTGATCCACATAGACTTGACCTTAGTACAAGGAGATAGGAATGGATCAATTCGCATTCTTCTACATGATAACTGCCAGTTATGCCAGCACCATTTGTTGAAAATGCTGTCTTTTTTCCACTAGATGGTTTTAGCTCCCTTGTCAAAGATCAAGGGACCATAGTTTTGGGTGGGGGCCTACTCTTAAGTATGGCTCACATACCTAGTGAGACTCCCGTCTTCCTTTTTCCTCTGTGTCTAATGCACATGTTCCAATCTGTCCCTTATCTCTCCGTATTTTGCCTTCCTTGGGAGGTCCTCCCTCCCCACTAGTCCTTTATACTTAATTTCTCAGGTTATTCAGATTTTATGATGTCTATAGGAAGGTTAAAGCTAACATCCACATACAAAATACCACATACCCTAATTTGTTTTCTGAAGTCTGGGTTACCTCACTCAGAATGATTTTTTTTCCTAATTCCATCAATTTACCTGCAATTTTCATTTTCTCCTAACAGCTGAATAATATTGCATTATGTAAATGTGGCACACTATCCATTTATCTGTTGATGAACATGTAGGCTGTTTCTATTTCCTGGTTATGGTGAATAGAGTATCAATGAACATGAATGAGCAAATGTCTCTGTCTTAGTTAGGGTTTTACTGCTGTGAACAGACACCATGACCAAGGCAAGTCTTATAAAAAACAACATTTAATTGGGGCTGGCTTACAGGTTCAGAGGTTCAGTCCATTATCATCAAGGTGGGAGCATGGCAGTATCCAGGCAGGCATGGCATAGGAGGAGCTGAGAGTTCTATGTCTTCATCCAAAGGCTGCTAGTGGAAGACTGACTTCCAGGCAACTAGGGTGAGGATCTTATACCCACACCCACAGTGACACACCCATTCTAACCAGGTCACACCTATTCCAACAAGGCCACACCTTCAGATGGTGCCACTCGCTGGTCCAAGGATATACAAACCATCACAGTCTCTGTAATACGATGTGGAGTCCTTTGGCTATATGCCTAAGTATGCTATAGGTAGATTTGAAGTCAATCTATTCCCAGCTTTCTGAGGAATCACACTTTTCCTAGTGGCTGTGCAAGTGTGGGCCTTCATAGCAATGGGTGAGTATTTCCCTTTATCCAGATATTAGCAGTGTGAGTTGACATACTTTTTGATTCATCTTTGCCTTTTTGACTGGTGTAAGATGAAATTTCAAAGTAATTTTGATTGGCATTTCCCTGTCTAAGGATGTTGTGCATTTCTTTTGGCTTTTCTCAGCCAATTGTGTTTCCTCTTTGGAGAACACTGTTGAGATAAGTATCCCACTTTTAATTGGGTTATTTGTTTTCTTGGTGTCCAATTGTTTTAGTTCCTTGTATACTTTAGACATTAACTCTCTTTTGGATGAGTAACAGGCAAAGATCTTTTTCAATTCTGTAGCCTGCTACTTTATCTGATGGTGTCCTTTGCCATACAGAAGCTTTTCAGTTTCATGAGGTCCCCTTTATAATTACCAACAGTTTTTTTTATGTACTAGTAAAATATAGTGACCACAACATATTTCTCATCTGTTCCCAGGAAAGGATTATTATTAATTGTCTTCTTTTATTGTTGATTTATTTTTCATCTTTTCTTTACTAATTTCAAGTGACATTTATGTTGACTGTAAAATATCTAATACTAAAGTATATATCATGGGAAGTCATAATTCTTTATAATTATTAATAGGGATTTATAGCTTGGTTTATATCCCTCTACTTTTTGTTTTCCTATGCATTTACAATCACACATATGCACACATATAATTTTAGGTAACGCATTGATTCCCTGATAATTTAGGTGCATTGTTCGGATAGCCTTCTGGGCTCAATGCAAAATGGAGGACTCCCTTCACTAGCAAAACTTATCCTTCTCTGACATTGTCTGAGGAGTTCAAAAACTCCCACATGCCTCTACCTGCAAAATGTCATGCAACCTTGGTTAAGATTACAGGTTCAACTTCCTTTCTCCTGAGATTCCTGGAATGCCTCTTTGCTAATGAGGGATTGCAGTACTTTAAGCCTCCAGCCAATGACATTTGTTCATCCTGGATATTCTGACCCCTATCCCCCAAACATTATATAAACCTTATCACCTCATGTTAACTTGATCTGCCTCCTGCAGCTGGTCCAGGTGTCATTTCCACATGCACTCACAGGGCTTCTGAACCCTGTCTGTCATCTCTGCTCCCTTTGCCCTTGTGGATGGATATTGATTAATGATCCCCAGGGGCAAGCAGGGTCACAGTGAATACATATTTACACAAATATTAGTATAAATCTTGAATCACCCAAAAGTACACATGTCCACACGACTGTGGATCAGATCAAGAAAGGACAGTCCTCCTGCTCCAAAACGTTCTTTTCTAGAGGCAATGGTTGTTTTGACTTCTAATGACAGCAGACTTTTAAACTTTGCATGAAAATAATCATAGAAGTTGTTCTCATTTGTATCCAAATTCTCTTATTCAATATTATATTAAATAAGTGGCTAAAGGGGTAAGAATTAAGTGATGGTGAGGTGCATGCCCCTGAGTGGGATGGCTCTATCACTCCCTGCTAGGCTCAGGGAGCATCACTGAAGAGGTCTTGGGAAGAGCCAGAGAATGGGGAGATAGAAAACAAAAAGATAACTTTTTAGTTAGATAACACGACATAGCCATTGTACTCATGAACTCACAGCAACCATGGTTATCAGCACAAGATATGTACAAGATTAAAGGTTATTGAGGGAGAGGGTGTCATTTTCCTCAATATTGTAGCCACTGACTTCTCTCGCTCCAGCAAATATCCTCTTACCGACACTCAGGCAAGAAGCCCTCATTAAACTCAAAGTGTCATACTCAAGAAGACCTGAAAGTTTAAGGAGGACCTACTAGGAAGGAAGTTTCCAGCAAGGGGGAAGAGGGAGGAAAGGGAGTAGGGGATGGAAAGATCTGTGTAGTGGTTTGAATGAAAATGGCTCCATGGGCCTGTAGGGAATAGCATTATGGGAGGTGTGGCCTTGATGGAGAAAGTATGTCACTGAGTGTGACCTTTGATGATTCAAATGCTCAAGTCAGGCTTAGTGTCTGTCTTTCTGCTGCCTGGGCATCTGGGTGGAGAATTCTAAGCTACTTCTCTATTCTCTAGCACCATGCTTGTCTGTGTGCTTCCTGCTATAATGAAAATGGATTAAACCTTGGAACTGTAACCAAACCCCAATTAAATGCTTTCCTTTATTAGTTGCTGTCATTTTGTCCCTTCATAGCAATATAAAGCCTAAATAAGGCACTTGGTATATAAGTGTATGAAACTGTCAAACAATAAACACTTTGTGCAATCTGTTAACCTCCATTGCTGCAAAATATTCTGTTGTATGATTACGTCATATCTCAATAATTGATAGACATTTGGATTAGTTCCAGTTTGGAGTATTAAGGATAATACTTCTATGGATAACATTATTTTGCATGACATTGAAGAGATTTTCATTGAGTAACTTACTAAAAATGAATTTTTAAATCAAGAAAATACATTTATTTATCATGATTTTAAAAGCTGGGAAGTGTGCAGTGCTGGGAGATCACTGTCTGATCATGGCTGGGCACACAGTGCTGGGAAGATCACTGATCATGGCTGGGCACACAGTGCTGGGAAGATCACTGATCATGGCTGGGCTTTCTCATTCTTTTCCTGTGTTCTCCTACGACAGAGGGGCAACAGGACACCTTCGATGTCTTCTATATAGGCCCTAATTCCACTCATGAGAATTCTGTACTCATGATATGTCATCTTCTAAAGGTCCTACTTATCACATTCCACACAGGGATTAGATTACCAAATTTGAATTCGATGCTAGTGGTAGAGAAGGTCACACTATAATCATGGAGTGAGAATCTGAAAATAACACTGGCAAATAACACAGTTAAGCCCTACAGAGAAATTTATAGCCTTAACAATAAAGGGCCAGTTAGATTTTTCTCCTTTAGGATGGAATGGCAGAGATCCAAAAAACAAGTCCTGGACAACAGGGTTTAGGAGTGAGGTCAGGATAGCAGAAAGAGCATTACTGAGGTGAAGAGGGATTGACAGTGTGGAAAAGGGATGTCAACCCTTCCATGCCACGCTTAGCTGGCACACATGCCCATCATCAGCCATTCCTGCCTGGATCACTTGAAATTCCTTCTCAATGAAAGCCCAGGAGAAACAAATGGAAATGGTGGCAATAAAGCTGATATAATACTTTCAATGAAAATCTTAGTAACTTAAGTGAACATCTTCCTATTCTAGCCATTATCTCAGTACTTGGTCAATATAGGTTTGTTGACTTCTTTTCCTTGGTCTTCCAGAGTTTCAAGGTACTTTACCTACTGTAGTAAAGACTTCTCTATTAAGCTTTACTAAACTTAATTTGCTTTGTGTTTTGTCTTCACAAATAAATATCTTCATAGCAGCAAGTCAGTATCCATTATCATGAGGCATGCTTTCAAAGAAATTTGATGCTCCATCACAAATTATTTGCTCTCCAAGTAATTAATTTGCCAACTGTAAGTAAAGTCCACAGCTCTCTATTAAAATTTGAACCACTCTGTTATGTAAAGTCAATTAGATGGTGAAAGCTCACTACCTTCATGGCAGTCATCAAAAACTACAGTTCACACGGTGCCCAGACAAGACTGTAGGGGGAGGATTGGGTTGACTGTCCTGTACAGTTTCAGGTGTCCAACATATGCCAACAGTGCCATACTTCACAGCGATGAGAGACATCTCTACTTTCCCTTCATAAATGTGTTCGAGATGGTTTCAATGTCTTCTATGGACAACTTTTTCTTGCTGATGCTCAATTCACAGATGTACTTTCACACTTCTTGTGGTGAAGCTAATGAATTGTTTCTTTGAAGCATTGGTCAGTGTACCGGTTTGCAACAACAGTTACAGAGCTTAAAACATTTTTTTTAAGGAGTCTGCTACAAACTTGAAAGTTTTGAAAACCTTCTTACTTTCAAAATTCTTGAGAATTTTGTTGGTTTCTGTTACATTTACATCAAACATATCATATTCCTTTATTTTCTGCATCCTTCATGATTTGTGTGTGTGTGTTTAGAGCTTTATTGTAGAAAGGCAGTGAGAAGGGGGAGAGAGAGAGAGAGAGAGAGAGAGAGAGAGAGAGAGAGAGAGAGAGAGAGAGAGAGAGAGAGAGAGAGAGAGAGACCAGTTATGGCCACATGGTGGTGGTGGGGGGAGAGGGAGGGCTAGAGATGAGAGTAAAAAAGGTGAGAGCTTAAAGAGCCCTCCATGATTTGATAGACTAGTTTTTCATGGTTATTAGACCCCTTCATTTTGTTAGCATTCTGAGAATCCTTTATTCTATCTAGGGACTTTATCACTTTAAAAAATTTATTCTTTAATCTTTTTTTTACAGTCCAGACTTTATCCCCCTCCCAGTCCACCCTCCTACTGTTCTACATCCCACACCTCTTCCCTCAGCCCCCATCTCCAAGAGGATGCCCTACCCCCACCCCACCAGACTTCCCCACACCCTGCCCGCAAGTCTCTCAAGGGTTAGGTGCATCTTCTCTGATTGAGTCCAGACCCAGCAGTCCTGTGCTGTATATGTCTTGGGGGCCTCATATCAGCTGGCGTATGCTGCTTGGTTGGTGGCTTAGTGTCTGAGTGGTCTCAAGGATCCAGGTTAGTTGAGACTGCTGGTCTACCTATAGGGTTGCCCTCCTCCTCAGCTTCTTCCAGCTTTTCCCTAATTCAACCACAGGGGTTACCAGCTTCTGTCCATTGATTGGGTGTAAATATCTGCATCTGACTTTTTCAGGTGCTTGTTGGATCTTTCGGAGGGCAGTCATGAGAGGCCCCTGTTTGTTAGTATACCAAAGCATCAGTAATAGTATTAGGCCTTGGGGCCTCTCCCTGAGCTGGATCCCACTTTGGGCCTATCACTGAACCTCCTTTTCCTCGGGCTCTTCTCTAGTTTTGTTCCTGCAGTTCCTTCAGACAGGAACAATTCTGGGTCAAAGTTTTTGACTGTTGGATGGCAACCCCATTCCTCTCTTGATGCCCTGTCATTCTACTGGAGGTGGGCTCTACAAGTTCCTTTTCCCCACTGTAGGGCATTACATCTAAGGTCTCTCCCTTTGAGTCCTGAGAGTCTCCCACCTCCCAGATCTCTGGTACATTCTAGACAGTCCTCCCCCAACATCTCCTGGGGTTGCCTGTTTTCATTCTTTCTGCTGGCACTGTTTCAGTCTTTCTAAGACCAGGCTGACCCATGGACATCAGTTTACTGATGGCCATTTCCTTTGTTTTGCTCTATGCATAACGTTTCATTTTAGATTATTTGATCTGTGATTCCAAAAGGGAACTGGTAGCATAATTCCACAATTCTGCTTTCTGTTTTCACCAGAACTATGTCATGCAGCTGCACCTTCACCTTGGCTAAGAGAGCAATTTTCTTTTTTTCTTTTCTTTTTTCTTTTCTTTTCTTTTCTTTTCTTCTCTCTTCGATTCTCTTCTCTTCTCTTCTCTCTTCTCTTCTCTTCTCTTCTCTTCTCTTCTCTTCTCTTCTCTTCTCTTCTCTTCTCTTCTCTTCTCTTCTCTTCTCTTCTCTTCCTTTCGAGACAGGGTTTCTCTGTATAGCCCTGGCTGTCCTGGAACTCACTCTGTAGACCAGGCTGGCCTTGAACTCAGAAATTCGCCTGCCTCTGCCTCCCAAGTGCTAGAATTAAAGGCATGTGCCACCACACCCAGCTTTTCAAGATTAGAAGAAAAGTCACCTCAGTGGAGTGTGCTGGGAGTCCTGGGGGAGTCACACATGCACTGGACAGGCAGAGGGCCCTCACAGAAATGTAACTGCTTTCTAGGATATGTGAGCTTGGCTTTAGTAGATGTCAAATGGGCTTCTCCAGGGTTTACAGAGAGATACATTGCTTTTACCAGTGTATGGAGAGATGAAAGGCTCCACACCACCATGATTGCACAATGTCTGCCCTTGTAAGTTTAGTGAGTGGGCTAGGTACAGTGTAGTCGTAGCTCATGACAGTTTGCATTTCTCCTATTACTAGTGAAGTTCAGAAGCTCTTCATGTTAGTAACTCTTCTGTGACATTCTAATCCAATCTCACACTTGGTATTCTATTTGTGTGCATGTGACCTTTTAGTGACATGGACATAATTTCCAAATCTAGCTATAAGTTACCTGTGAGTTATATGCAATGAAATCTATTATTCCTGTTTTCAGCTTTATCCATTTACTATTATTTTGTGGTGCTGTAGGTCAAAACCAGGGCTTTACTGCTTAAGAACATCCTTAGCCTAAAGGTGTCTTTTGGTGAGCAGAATTTTAAAATGGTTTTAAAATTGTTCTGTGTGCATGATTGTGTGTAGTATTAATATGTATGTAAGCCAATACAATAATGATGTGTGTGCGTGTACATGTCAGGGACATGTGTGGAGGTCATAGAACCACTTTGTGGACCTTGTTCTTTTCTTTCACTTTTACTTAGGTTCTGAGGGTTGAACTCAGGCTATCAGACTTACCCATTAAGACATCCCTCTGGTCTGAGGTCTGATCCTCTCCTCTCCCTCCCCTCCCCTCCCTCTCCTCCCCCCTCCTCTCCTCCTGTCCTCCCCTCTCCCCTCCCCTCCCCTCCCCGCCCCTCTCTCCTCTCTCCTCTCTCCTCTCTCTCTCTCTCTCTCTCTCTCTCTCTCTCTCGTAACCACAAAGATAAAAACCAAAGATCAGAACAGAGGAAAACCAATGACAAAAAATAAAACAAAGCACACTTACACACACACACACACACAATGGAGTCTGTTTTGTATCAGGTCTGTCACTGAACCTGTGGACATGAGGTATGCCATGAAGTGTGTTTGATACACTCAGTGACACTTGGAGAAAGGTTTCAGTCTTCTAGCATAAATCCATTGCAGATAGTTTTCTGGTTAGGGATGGGACTTTGTGTCCACTTCCTATTCTCAGTGCTTGGATTTTGGTCTAGTTTTAATCTCTATAGGTCTTGTGTGTGATGCCACAGTCTCTCTGAGTTCATATGTGTATCAGCCCATTCTAGGAGTCATCTTCTATCTCTGGCTCTTATAACCATTCTGCCTCCTCTTCTGCATTGATGCCTGAGGCTCAGGTTTGATAAAGACATCCTATTTAGGGTTAAGTGATCCAAGATATTTCACTTTCTGCATATTTCCCAATTGTGGTCTCAGTGTTAATTACTTTCTACAGCAAGAACTAGCTTCTCTGATAAGAGTTGAGTGGTGCACCGATCTATGGAAATAGTAGTATGCCATTGGCATCATTTTATTACTATGTTGTCTTAACAGAATAACAGTAGTAGGTTTTCTCCTAAGACCCATGATCTATCTAGTCTCAGATTCTTGGCTCTACTAACAATATCAGGCATGACTCCCATCAGATAGAGTGGACATTAAATCCAGTGTGTGTGTGTGAAGTTTGTTACCTCCCATAGCAGTTGTGAAACTACTGCATCATTATATCTTGTAGGCAAGTTACTATTGTAGGACACAGAGTTTGTACCTGGGTGAAACTGTTGATTATTTTTCTCCTTTGGGAACCATTTCAGCTTCAAGTCGGAACAATAACCATTAGATTGTTAAGAATATCACAAAGGGAGCCCAGCATAATGGCACTCCCTTAATCAAAGGCATGTGGGACTCAAAGGCAGATGGATCCCTGTGAGTTTAAGGTCAGTCTGGTTTATTACAGTGAGTTCCAGCAAGAGGTCTTGTCTAAAGAAAGAAAAAAGCCTATAGCAGAATGTTTTCTGAAATTATTTTATCTTCATTAGTGATGAGTAATAATAAATTAATATTATTCCCATCTATGAGTTGTTTTAATATTTTCACCTACCTGAAGATTTTTGTTGATCTATTAGTGTCTCGTTTTTGTACTAGCTTCTTGTGATTGCTAGAGGAGATTACTATAAACTTGTTAGCTGAAACTAATACATCTGTTTGAAGTTGTGGGGACAGAGGTTCTAAATCAGTGCCACTGGACTGAACTTAAGGTGTGGGGGAATATGTTCCCTCTGAAAGATCCAGAAGGGAATTTGTTCTCTATCCTTGCCAGTTTCTTCTGGCCACCAGCATTCCTTGGTTTGTGGCTCCATCACTGCCATCTCTGTTTTCATGGTTATACTGCTCTCTCTGTCTCTCTCTCTTTCTGTCTGAGCCAACTCAGATTCCATTTCTTCCTTATAAGGATATATGTGAATGAATTGAAGTCTTATTAGATAGTCTTCTTGTCATTAGATCTGTAATCACATCTGGAGATTACATCTTTTACATAGGCTACTATTCGCTAAGGAGACCTTGATATCTTTACGTGATGTAGTCTACTAAGCTCTTCCTTCAGACTAAGTCCCATAGCTTTGTTCTCTTCTATGTCCTCAATGCTCAGAAGTGTTGTGAAGAAAGCAATGATCACTGATACTTGGAAGATTAAGCATTATTGAGTCACCTTAAACATCTTTAGAGTGGGGAGATTTGGTTTGATCTGAGAAGTCATACATGGTAGAGCAATGGTATTAGGATGTAGTTAGTTGGAAAATTTGCAGTGAGAAACTATGAGAGATTATTCTAAGGACTAGATGTTACGCATCTATAGTTTAGGTGTTTCACGAATTAACACACTCCTTGAATGTGCAGGTATTAAAATAGTTTGTAATAATCCCAAAAAGCTATGTTAAAATCAGTGTTGTATTTGCAAAGATCCCTGATTTCATAAAATGCCTGGGATTCTTCTCACAATCTTTTGTTTACTCTTTGAAGGGGTCTACTACCTGATCCTGTTATGTGTGCTGTACCTGATAATCCAATGACATTTTTATATTTTGTGGTTTACTTCTATTTTCCTTTAGATTGTTTCTTGGAAGTGTTCAAGTCTTATACACAAGATCTTTCCCCTTTTTACTTTACAAAAAATGGCTTTAAAAATTTAAACTCTCATTTAAATGCTCTTAGCTTGTCACAGATATTTAAAATACTGTTGTAACACACAACTGGTTTCATTTTATATAGCAGCATCATTCTCTGGAACTTCATACGTAACAGTTTTCCTCCAGCAAACTACACTTGTGAGATCCTGAAGGTACAACAGGCAAAGGAGGCCCTGATCCTACTATGAAAGGTTGTTTTAACAACATGGGAACCCCAGGGCTCCCGGGCCACTCTGAGGCTTGCAAAAGTAAAGACTATGATGGTTTACTCAGTTCTGTCTTACTAATGAAATTAGAGTCTGGGTCTTTAGAACGCGAAGAGTTAAAGAGGGTAAAAGCGGCCAGCACTAGAGCCCCAGGTCACTCTAAATCTACAACAACGTCTCCCCCTCCGCTGAGCCCACCAGCCTCCTGGTGGGTGCTCACCTTCACCGACAGGAAGGATCCTGTGCACGCGCAGCCCGAAGCGTCCCCGGCTGCCCAGAGACAGACCCCGCCCCCGCACCTCTTCCAGGCTCCAGGCTTCCAAGGCGACAAATACCATGTCCCCGCCCCCTTGGACTAAATCAATCATGTGAGTTATGTTCTCAGACCTCATGAAAACAAGAAAGAAGGGCAGGGCACCCGAGAGCTACTCTTCTCTAATGCGGTTTCACTTCACTGTAAAAAAAACACTAACTTTTGTCTCCTAGCCAATGTTCCCCGCGAGCAAACCGGGACGCCCGGTCTCCATCTACGTACTCCCCCATTGCAGTGTGATGGTTGGAGCGGGGGCGGGGCGTCTTTTGAGTGACGCTAGGGGCGGGGCTTTCCGGGGGGCGGAGCCCTGTTGGGGGAGGGGAGGAGGGCAAGATGGCGGCCGGTGAGTGATTCTCCCTGGCTTCCTTCAGGGCCGAGGAGACGCCGGGGCGGGGGACCCGCTCGTACAGCCCGCCGGCCTCCTCACCCCCGCCCCCGGAGGCCTCCTCTTTCCCGTCCTCCACCTCGGGGGCAGGCCAGCATCCTCGGACACCATGTCAGACTCTGAGGAGGAGAGCCAGGACCGGCAACTGAAAATCGTCGTGCTGGGGGACGGCACCTCGGGGAAGGTCAGTCGTCCAGCGGGCCCGGCTCCCTGGGTTGCAGAAAGCTTGGTCCGGGTCGGGCGTGTCGGGCCCTCGGGGAGCGGAGCGCTGTCCAGCACTGCGTCCGCCCCAGCCTTGGCCTGGCTCGCCTCAGGCCGCGGCCTTGCTCGCGCCTGCGCCCTGTGCGCGTGCCCGCCGCCCGCCCGCCCGCCCGCGGGACCAGGCCAGCTCCTGGGGTGGGGGCCCCCACCCGGACCCACACGAATGGCGACGATGCACTGGCCGAGGGCCCTCCCCACACGCTAGCTGCCTCTTGAGTGTCCTCTCTCACTTTAGTTCCATTCTTAGCACCGGTCCGTGCAAGGGTTCATTCAATAGGTATTTATTTAGCTCCCGTGATGGGCAGGATGTCGGGGGACACAGGGACTTTAAAGCCTAGCCTTCTGCGACCGTTGGTTGCTGGGATGAATGGGCGCGTGCAGGAGAGGACACGCAGGCAGTTAGTCCCCTGCCTCCTAGGCCCAAGTTCTCGACCCGAAGTTGTGAACTGACATGGGATAAACATTGCCTCGGTGCCTGGTACTTGCTCTAGGGAGAGGGTCCCTAGCGTCTCCGAGCGACTGCGGGTTAACCTTCCCACTAAAGCCATGCCGGCTTCTCCGGGCGCCCTCACACCTGTCGCAGCACTCTTGGGGAAGGTAGCTTAAGTTCCTCTTCCTCTGCCCCTGCCAGCGTCCAGTCTTCTCCCGCCTCTGGGACTGCGCTGGAGTTGGACCTGGTTTCTGTGGTGACAGCTTTTGCATCATTCCCGGAAGGAAGCTTTGCACACGCTTTCGTGCTTTGGTTCTGAAATTTGGGCTCCAAAGCCGCTACAGACGGTTTCATTCTAATTGCAAAAATTGGAGTCTTCTGTTATTCCATTCCTTGGTTTCCCAGGATACTTGCCTGTAGAGCACTGTCCCGAAGAAAACAGTCTAATGTGATGCTATTTATTTATTTATTTATTTATTTTGAGCAAAGATCAGAGCTTGGCTGCTTCTGTTCAGGAAGTGCATGAAATATTGTGCACTTAAACGTTTCGAAGAAGCAAATTGTTGTACATCAGCATTATTTCTAAACATTAATTCAACAAAAGCTAGAATATTTTTATAGGTTTCATTACTTAGATTTTCTTTTTAGCCACACATTGTGTTTTTGTTTCATATATTCATTTGCATTTAGTGAACAACTGAACTTGCTATCCATTTAAAACCATGACACTTCAATACTATTATCTAAAAGACCTCCAGATTGCCTATTAAGTCTACTATTATTTTTATATTTAAAATTTAAATATATCTCATCAAGTATTTAAAATATTTGACATATTTTCTTTAAAGTTTTACTCATCTGTCTGCTAATATTTAATACATGCTGAAATTTATTAATAGTTTTCTATATATATTTAAAATGTAGACAGTCATACATTATTTTGCCTTTGTTGACAGTTTGGTGTAATTAGTTTTCACCTCTGTTAAAAGTTCTGTCCAGTGTTGAATAATGTATAATTTTTTTCTCTTCTGTATGGTTGAGTTAGGGTTGTCACTCTGCATTGAAGAATGAGTGATCTTTTTATGGTATCCTGACTCAGCCTTTATCTTCTTAAGTAATATATTTAAAATGTCATAACATTTTCTTCTCTATACCTTCAGAGATGAGCTTCTGAACCTTAGCCGTGTTCCATTCTTACCACAGCAGGCTTTGTTTTCTGTGTTCACCTCACAAGTTACTGAGAGCTCCACTCTCTGTCTGCTTCTTTTACTCCCTTTGGTGAAACTCAGACTCACTTTCATTCTTATTTGCATCCTCATTTAATTCTGTGCCATTTTGTAGTAGTTGAGCTTTCAGCATTTTGTCCCCACAGGCAGAAGCAATAAAGAATAGCACTGGGAAGACCAGTAGCAGTTTATGGAAAAGATGCTTCGTTTATCCCTCTAGAGCCATGTGTTTTTATGTCTTTCTTTTCTGTTTCAGATTTTCAATTTAATTACACATTTTCTTAAGATGTTTTTGAAGCAAAATATTCTTTTTGTTATCATAATAAATACAATGATACCCCTTTGGTATCATTTTAATGTATAGATTGGAGAAAGAGCGTTCCCCAAATCAACACAAACACCCCGTATATACACACATCAGCAAGCAAATAGAAATATTTTGGATATGGTAGCTGGTTGTTTACTCTAAGGAGGCCATTTAAACAGAAACTTGTGAGAAATTATTGAATATGAAAAATGACACTAAGTATAAAGAACTGAAGAGGAAGTGCCTCCCACAGACGCCGTTGATGCTCTCATTTTCATAGCAAAATGTAAATGATTTAAGAACCTAGATTACTACTATATGTGGCGTATGACTTAGACATTTGGCAGTTCATTACTTTGAGTTTGGAGGTCCTGTGATTTTGAGGCTTTGTGTTTGCTTTAGAGTTTTGAGGGCAGGGCTTTAAAAATCTGGAAATCTTGTTTTCAAGGAAAGAACTTTATTCAGAATCTTTCAAAATATATAATTGTTTTTAGTAAAATGAAGTATTTATTAGGTTTCATGATTGCATTTTCCAAATAAAATTTGTCTTGTTGTTATTCTTCCATGGCTTTATGCTCTCCCACTCACACTTGTATCCATTTCTGAATAATACTGAATATAAAAGCAATATATTAGAGAATCTTAAATGAAAGAGAAAAATACCCCAACGAACTATAGGCGGTGCATGATGTGTCTTATTTTCTTGAGTTTTAAACATTTCAACCATTCCTATGTGAAACATTTGGAATACTTGCAGAACTGTAAGCAGTGGTATTTTTCTCTGGACCACTGAGCCTCTGTGCAGATACTTTGGTGCTTTGTGTTTGCCAGACTCAATGGAATAATTAAAGCTGACGGAAACCCAGAAGATCTTTAAGAACCACATAGCTCCGTCTTTCATTCTGATTTCTCATTTTACTGTTACGAGCTTCAGTGATATAATCCATGCAGCGAGTTTATATCTAAGTGTTTGCCTGGACATCTTTCATATGGGAGTGTTCAATGAATACCTGATGCAAAAATCTTAGACATTTATTATAATTACATTATTGGAATGTTAAAGTTTGGAGTTAGAGTGCGCAAATTGTCCTTTGTGGGAAAAATACGGCCCTTGTGTAAAAGAAATGTAACTCACCTTGCTAAAAGGACTTGAAGTATGGCCAAGGGTTCCTTAAAACTTCTGTTCTAATGTCATAATTAACTATCCTAGTTTTTTTTTTAAAGGGTTGACTTTTAAAATAAAACAGGATTAAAAGAAAAAAAAAAAAGAGAGAAATCAAAAAACTAAAAAACCTGACAGCCTATCTTGAGACTTAGTGATGCTCCTTTCTCTACCTTTGGATAGGCTTTCAAGTAACAGCAGTGCATTTGAAATTCTTTATTCTGAGTTTAGAATCATTTCAGTTGTTCCTAGGAATATCTTTTGGCTTTGATAGGAAACGACTTTCTAAAGGAAAGCCCTGGAGTCCTTTAGTGAAATTTAGAGTTTTTTTTTTTTTTTTTAAACATGCATAGAATTTTTGTTTATAATATCTTGTGATTTGTTAGCACTGTCTTCAGATAAATAATAGTTATTTTGCCTGTTTCCTTTTAATCTTAGAATACTAGCCCTTTTATTTAAATGGTACACATTATCATGATAATTCCGTATAATTATTTTTGATGTCTTAAGTATAGAGAAAAATGAATACAATGTTTTTTGTAGAAAAAACCAAAACCAATTCTACAAGTAGCTTTCTCTTCCTTACTCAGTGTTTCTTATTATTAGCTAATGGTACAGCTATCCTCAGAGCATGTAGCCTTAGAAGGAAACGTAAGGATCTTTGAAAAATTGATTAAAGCAATATGTAAAATTGAGATCTTAATTATATTGTTGCTTTAGTTCCCATTTATAATTCTCAGAGTCTAATTTCCATCAAGGAGAAAGAGCTTGAAAATCAGAATAACTAATGAAATCTGATTAGATTAGGCTACTGTTTCCACTGCTGGTTATTGCAAGTGCAGTCAGTATTCCTGGGGAGGTTGAGTCTCCAACCTCATGACTGATTAGAGCTGCTAAAGGTTGTTTGTTGAATTCATTAAAGTATACATGTTAGTATTACTTAATAAGTTTAGAGGTGTTCTTATGTTTACATTTTTTAAACAAAGAAATTAATTTTGCTGTTCTGTGCATCCATTTTTTTTAGACCTCCTTAGCTACGTGTTTTGCTCAAGAGACATTTGGGAAACAGTACAAGCAGACGATAGGACTGGATTTCTTTTTGAGAAGGATTACCTTACCAGGTGAGAGACTATAAATCTACAAGACTGTGTAGGTCTCGCTCACAGGACAGCCTTACTAGGTAAGAGACTATAGAACCTTACCTGTGTGAGGTTATATAAGTCTCACAGGAACATTACATGACATCATCTATCATTAGCAACTAGTGTGAGTGTATCCTGTCCCCTTGGGTAAGAAAATGTTTATCAGGTCCCTATTCTATTGCTGTTACTAGCAGCTCGGCACTTCTCTTTTTTGAGAATAAACAATAGTTGCTTATAAAATTCCAGAAAGCTTTAAAAAATTAAATGCTATACATTTGTTGACTGCTATTGTATTAATGAAATGTAAAAATATTGGGAAGGCATTGAAAATACCCTTTTGATTAGCTTCTATTCAGTTTTTTGTTTGGAAGTTGGAAGCGAAGTATTATGTAGCTGTGGAACTTCTGTGCTCTAATATGTGAATGCTGTTTTATGCAAGGCAGCATGAAATTGCTGGCATTTAATAGACCACTAAAATTTAGGGTCCCTAGGCACTCATAAAAGTACAGTTTGAGCATTCACGATGTTTCAGTTCACCATGCAAAGAAACTATTTAGATGCCAGTTGCAGCACATTTTGTGGGAAATACAGGGAAATAATAACACCAAGAGAGTGGTTTATGTTTTAGGTTAGTTTCTGAACAATTGGAGCTTTAAAATGTATCTATTTAATTTCAGTGATTAAATGACATTTCAAATAGTTTATTAAAAGTATTATCTTGATTGATTTTTTACAAACCATCACTGTCTCTTCTGTGAATTAAGAGGTCGCAATTGTAATAGCAGATTATTTATACTGAAATGTGAATAAGTTTCAGTATTACTAGGATTAATTCCCCATCTATTGGTAACTTCCTATAAAAATTATAGAGCAGTTCAGGAAAGCTTTTGGCAATTTTAGATATTATTTGTATCTCATTACTGCTATCTCCTGTTATGTTTTTTGATGGTTTATGATTGGATCTCAATCCAAAATAGGTTAGGTGATACAGTATGAGAAAAAAAAATCTAAATTCTAATTTTTCTACTACTCAATTATTGTTCAGAGGTTTAATGAGAAGCATGTGTGTAGTATGTTCATTATTTCATTTATATTTTATTTTCCTGTATTCAAGATTGAAAATATCATTTTACTTGCTCATATGGAGTGAGCAGTTGCTAATAGGATAGATACATGCATAGATACATACTGAAAACATCAGTGCCTAAGCCTGACACAGTGATTCTAGTTGTTGGATACAGAGAGCCTAAATAGTTCTTTTTCTGGGATGATTAATTAATTAGTCAAAGCACCAAGTTACCTCTTAGTTTTGTTTAAATTTTCTAATTTTTTAGCTGAAAGGCTGAAATACAGGAACAAAAACCTACCCAAATATTAATATTATAACAAAAGATAGTTTTGGATATTATATATATATGATATCTCTGAACTGTTGCACAATGAGTTAAAAATCGTGACTACTTTGTAAAATATTATTGATATTTTTGAAGTACAAATTTATAACATGCTTAGATTTAGAAAGATTTTAGGTTAAAAATGGCATTAGGAAATATATGCTTTTAATGAATGTATATTTTAATTTTCCTTATGAAGTTTGATGAGTAGAATTCCAGAAAAAAATCATATAATTTTAGAAGATAGTTTTAGTTACTTAATGGATTCAAAATGATCACAGGTATTTCAGTTAAAAATTATTTTAGTATATTTTGATTTAGTATAAAATTATGATTTTATATAATATTAACTATATACTCTGCACACTGACTCCAGTTTTAAGTCATTGTAATGTCTAAGGTATGATGATTAGTGTTTGTATCATTTGTTAACTAAAACGTCACAGGAAAGAGTCTTTGAATTTATACTAATGTAGCATAGCATGTGAATCTAAGATTTGTTATGAATTTAGTCACTGTCTATTTATTCACATTTTCTTCATGCATCTTTTCAAGGTCATTACTTTGTGATACTCATCCATTTTAGTGTATTGCATGATCTGGTATGCTGTATAGTCTGGATGCAACCACTGTGCAGATTTTGCTTCTTAAAATAGTGTATCTGTTAGTCAGAGATTCTGCTGATAGAGCTTCTTAAGAGCCTTAGTCAAAATACCTTCAGGAAGCCTGTGGTACAGTCCAGTAAACAGCGCTCGCTCTACTGTGAAAAGGATTTCTGAGCCTTTGGCACAAGAAGTGGGGAGTCCTGTGTTTTTGAGTTCCATCGTGACTATGCAGCACTTTAAGTAAGGTTAACTGAGGCACCCAGTGTACTTATACAAGGGCACTGTTGAATCCCTGTGGTGGCTTTGACTTATGACAAATGCAACTTACCTCTCTTTTATCTTTTAATATAAATGCCACTTCATCTAATCTTTTTCCCTAGCCACATGTCATTTCTTAGAGAAGACAGGGGTTTTATAGCAGTTTGCATTTGAGATTAGAATGCTGACAGATTCTTTAATGTTCTTTATTTGTTGGAATTTTGATTTTACAAAATATTACATTGATTAACTGAGCATCTTTTGTATAGCTTTATAGCTATATTATATTGAATATATAATAGCTATTGCATGATATGCTGGCAAAACTTAAAGGTAAATAAGTTTGAATCATAGTTTTATGTTATTTTTGGACTTCAGGTACAAAATATCCATTTTATTTTTAGTTTTGTATACTAATAAGTCTAAAATTAAAATGTAGATGTTAAAGTATTTTTCTAAGAATATGAAATAACTATGATGATAATATTACTCATTGAAGATAAAAGCCATAGTAATTTTTCTTGCTAGATTTTTTGCAATTAAAGTTATGCATTACTAATAATTTTAGGGGAATTTTAGTTTTTAGTGACTGGAATCGATATCTTAAGAAAATAAAATGCAAGCAAATAACAAAAAGTATTCAGAAAGATAAAGATTTTAAAATTACTTTCTTACACAGATGTAAATCTTCTAGATGGCAATTAAGTGTCTGAGCTGGCTGCTTAAGTGACTCTCACCAGAATTTGGAAGCATACAGTAAAGATTGTTCCTGAAGTTATTAGCAGAACTTTTTATAATGTGTAATTCAGGAGGCTCTGGATATCAGAATGAAAAAGAAGAGGGAGAGGGAAAAAGCATCATTTTTGGATGCTAGCTTAAGCAGTAGGGATTATTGGGCCTTGAGGAAATGGGATTAAATACTTAGTAATTATTATTATTATTTTTAAAAAGATTTATTTATTTATTTATTATATGTAAGTACACTGTAGCTGTCTTCAGACACTCCAGAAGAGGGAGTCAGATTTCATTATGGATGGTTGTGAGCCACCATGTGGTTGCTGGGATTTGAACTTCAGAAGAGCAGTCGGGTGCTTTTACTCACTGAGCCATCTCACCAGCCCTACTTAGTAATTATTAGTGTGTGGCCTGAAATTTTACTCTGTGTGCATTACTATTGGGGAGGCTGTCTTTTGCTATAAACTGAGGAGTTCAATTTTGCAAGTGAAATGAAGAGACTGCTGCCTGTTGGTGCAGGCTTCATACCTCATTCATACCTTTCTAGTAACAGTTAGCTTTGTCCCCATCTGATGTCAGATGGCATCAGAAAAGATGAGTTTAGCTTTGGTTTTCATAAAAATTAGAATTGTAAGAAATTGGTTTTATGCAGTCTGTTGGCTCATAGTCTATGATATTTGGGTTTCAAATTAATAGAGCTAGAATGTTTTGGTCATAACTCACAGCCCTGGAGCTGCATGTATGGCAGTGACCACAGCGATAAACTTCAGTAGCTCTCATTAGTGCTAATGGATGTTCCTCCTGGACATCTCTGCCCTGTAGCAGATGGGACAGATCTACATCTAAATAATGGAAATCTTGTAATACAAGTCCACAGAAACGAAGCTGAAGTGTAAAACTTTGATGACTAATTTACTGTTGTGTTTTCTTTTTAGAAGTATAGTTAAATGGTAGAATGGACATTCTCAGATTTTAGTGTTTTACATTGATTTAAAAATTCATGGTTTTAAAATTTGTTTTATTTTTGAAGAGAGTTCATTTTTTTTTAGTTTCTAAATTTTTATCTAAAACGTTTTCCAATTTGTGATTCATTCTGAATGTACCAGGACAGACTTTGGAAAAAACAGTATAATTTTATGAGAAAAAAGTTTTGTACATAGTCTTTGAGTTTTGTAGTTTAATCAATAGTTGTATTGTTAAGAGAGAAAAGTTTATTTAATTTTTGTTCATGTCAATACATACATGAATTCAGAGATTGCCTTTTGGTGTTCTTGGTAGCTCTTATAATTCTTGTATGAGATAGAACATTAGATTATTATGAAGACTTTAAAGGACACATAATAATTTGTTTCAATCATCATACTTTGTACAGGCATGAATCATAGAGTTTAGAAATACACTTTGCCTATAATCACTGTTTGGATTCTTAAAAGAGCTCTTTAGCATTTATATTTTAGAGATTAAATATGAAATCATAATTATTACGTTTACCTTTACATATAACAGCTGACATTCAAATTAAAACTTCATTTCAATAGAAATTATTGGTACATTTTATAGTGTGTTTAGAACACGTGGAGTTTAGAACTGACAGCACAGGTCATAAGTGATTGGGTAGGTTGCTGTATAAAACTTTTATCTTTATAGTGAAAGTATTTTTCTTTCTCTATAGACATGTTTTATATTGATTCACTCTTTGAAAATAATCATTTTGTTAAGGCTTAATTGTGTAAATTAATGTATATAGCATTTTTTTTTAAATTTTATTTTTGCTTTGTGAGATGGGTCTCACCCACTGTGTAGACCTGGCTGTTGTAGAACTCCAGATCAGGCTGGTCCCCAGCTCACAAAGATTCTCATGGAATTCTGGGATTAAAGACATGTATCACCATGCCAGGCACTGAATTTTATTTTATATTAAATAAAATAATAAAGATGTTTCTATAGAAACATCAGGTAAAGTTTCCCCAGCACAATTTGTATGACAACAGTGTTTTCAGTTTCAAATATCTGACCATGTAAATGTGCAGAACACAATGCAAATAGATTTCAGTTTACTGTTGTTATTTAGTGCTCTGTGATACTGTGCTTAGCTGTTAGATTGTTAGTCTTTTGTATTCCTATTTTATATTATTTTTATATTCTAGGAAATTTGAATGTTACTCTTCAAGTTTGGGATATAGGAGGGCAGACAATAGGTGGCAAGATGTTGGATAAATACATCTATGGAGCACAGGTATGATGTAAATTCTATGATTGTATTAATATTTTGAATACTTTCCTTACAAAAGCATGCAGATAACACATCATACATATGTATACACAGAATTTTAATTTTAATTTTACGTTATTTAATGTGTATGGATTTTTAAAATCAATCAATTTTTAATTTATTTTGCTTGTATATATGTCTGGGCATCACATATATGTGGTGCCTAAGGAGGCCAGAAGAGGGCATCAGATTCTCTAGGACTGGACTTACAGATAGTTGTAAAGCTGCTATATGGGGGCTGTTAAACATATGTTCTCTAGAAAAGCAGTCAGGGCCATGTCTCCAGCTGGCTTTGTTTTGTTTGTTTGTTTTGAGATAGGGTGTGAATGTGAAGCCCTGTGGACCAAGCTGACCTATGGCTCAGAGGTCTTCCTGCTTCTGCCTCCCAAGTACTGTTATTAAAGGCATAGGCCACCAGGTTTGGCTTGCTATTTTGATTTTTATCTGATATGTAGATTTTATATGTGCTAGTCCTTTGGTTTCATTCTTTCCAGACTACATTTGCAATGGTTTGGTGGAAATTGGAAAATGCTTTAAAACTCTCTTGTACTTATTTTATTAAATACTACTGTTATAGGTTGAATAAATACAGTAATTTGGTTTCATGGCTACTATCAATAAATTGAATGAAATATTTAAAAGAGTATTCATTTAAGTTGAAAGGAACAAAATATATTTCTACATATCTGTCTTTTTGAACTGTGTAATTGGCTTATTAAATAATTATAATTCAGACTAATATATGTAACCTTATTCTGTACCAGACAAGTAGATATGGTTTTATGTATGAAATAATACAATAGTTTAATAATAATAACAGAATGTTTTCAGAGGAAAGTTTATGTATAAATGACATTTGGATATTTGCCTAATTTTTTTTTTTGGCAGTTTGACCTTGTAACAGATTTAATTTATGCTTGTGTAATTTATGCTGTGTCTTATTTATTTATTTATTTATTTATTTATTTATTTATTTATTTATAAAAACCAGATCTAATTCTATGGTCCAGGCTGGCTTGGAACTCACTTGTAGCTCAGGCTAGCTTTAAACTCATGGCAGCCCCCTTCTGCCTTAGCCACCAAGAGTTGAAATTACAGATGTGAACCACTATATGCCTGGCTATAATTTATGTTTTAATAAAATTATACAATATAAAATATGCATTAGCAAAACTCTTTTGGAATTATTTTATTTTTAAAGAGACCCAGTGAAGAATAATTACCTTTTAAATGCTTTGGCAGATTGCTTTTTCTTTCTGACAGAGATGTGAAGGATGCAGTGATACTATTTGTAGCATGTTTGTGGACAAGTGTAGATGTGCATGGCACTTACTGCACTCTTACACAGGACTTGTGTATGTACTGTGTATTTTTGCTTTTGCTTCTGGTTTTAGTCTGAAGCTTCTCTACGATCGTGAGACATGAGGGTAATCTCTAAATGTTCTTAGTGCTTTATTGGAGTTTGGTGTTTTAAGTATAGAAAGCACAATTTGCTTTAGTGAAACTGTGTTTCTTATAAAAATGAATCTGTAGGATAAAGACAGAACTTTACACAATTTGGCTCTTATCAGTAACCATGGAAAATGGAATCTATTTTATTCTATCAAATAATGAGAAGTACACATGAGATGACAGGATTCTCGATCATTTGCAATGGGCCCAGAGGCAGTTGTTTTCACTTAGGTTTGACTCTTAACATTTTCTTCTTTGTCTTTTGTACATTATCTTGTTTCTTTTGCAAAGTCTTTCTGCTTATGGTTCATGGTTATATTTATGATTATATGACCTAATAGTTTATATGCATTAACTTTTTAAAGCTGTAGCTCATTTTTTTTAGGTTCTTTTTTGCAATTGTTTAGAGCTTTTTCTTCTATGGTGCTGGAACATTAATTCCACAGCTTTTTACATCCCAGACTAAAGCTATACCACTGAGCTACATCCCTTGTTGTCTCTTATTAAACTGATTATGTTTAAAATAGATATTAGGCAGGAGAGAAATGGTGGGGCAGAAAGATGCAGGGAGCCACAGTCCTTGTTTTACTTATGAGAGCGGGTAGATTGGATTTGAAAATAACAGATCTTTTTCTCCTTGTCACATAAAATATATCTACAGGCCACATATCAGTTTTGATTTTTGTTTGTAAATAAAAATTGAGATGGTCTCTCTTCTAGTGATATATGACTCACTGTAGCTTATTGTTTTAAATTTAATTGTGTTTATGTATGCACAACATGTGCCATGGTGCACTTGTGGAGGTCTGAGAACAGCTTAATGGAGTCTGTTTTTGCCTTCCACCTTTGTGTAGGATTATTTGTTGAGCTGTATTGTCTGCTCAGAATAGGTTTGTTGGTAGACAAATAGAAGTAATTTATGCATTATTGGACAGATAATACTAAAGTTGATTCTTTTCTTCTTTGTTTTAAAATTATACAATATACTGTATGAGTTGGATTTTGTTATTTTTGCTTTACTTTAAATTATGTAAAATGTATCATTTAAATTATTTAAACATTTATTACTTTTATATGAAAGTAAATATTGTGGTGAAAGCCACAAAATATGCTATCTCAGATGTCTAATTTACTATATTCATAATATTATGCAATTATATCCTTAAGTCAGTATATATTTTATGTTGTTACATCAGTGCTTAAAATGTGAAGTTGTATAGAACTTCCTTCAGGTTTTTGTTTGCTTGTTTGTTTTTGATTACTTTTTTTTCTGAGATATTATTTTTGTTTGTTTGTTTGTATTTTGGTGTAGTTGGGCTGTCCTGGAGCTCACTCTTTACACCAGGCTGGCCTTGAACTAAGAGATCTGTCTGCTTCCCAAGTGCTGGGATTAAAGGCATGCATTACTACATCTGGTACCCAGAATTCTTATATTTACTTTTTAAGAACACTTGCGTTTGGTGAAATGAACTTCATTTCCTAGAAGAAAGTGAGCGTTATGTGCCTTCTTAGAATGTGTTATGCACAGCTCTACCTTGATGTACATGCTGACTTCTTAGTCACAACTTTGTTACCAAGCACGTTCTCTGCTGTGCTAAGTAACAGCATAATGCAGTGTTTCTGAGAAATTCGTTCTAAAAACTTGAAATTCTGAGAAGATGAAATAAATTACCATAAGTTAATAATAACGTAATAACCTTTTTTGTGCTCTCCAGAAATTCTAAACCTAAAAGGTATGTCGAATATACAAAAGTACATTTACCAGTAGGCGTGTCTGTTGAAGTATATGTAAATAATATACCTCAGCCAAGGACACCAACATTTGAGGAGTTACTTTTTAACAGGGCATAAACTCTTCATGCATAGTGTTTCAGGAGTTTGTTTTTAGGATCCTAGCTTAATATGCTACTTAGAAAACCTCTGGTTGAGGTTTTCTGACTTCTGCATTGTTTATAGAATTATCTTACATATGTTTCTTCGGTACTGTAGAAGAATTGTCTTAAATAAATCTGGGTCAGTAAGCTATAGAGTGTTGTTTCTTGTGTGCATGTGGATGTTTTTTAAAGTACTAGTATCCAGGAAGAAATTTATTTGAAAGATGGAAGTTTACTAGGCTTTAGATAAAATTGATCATTTTACTCCTAGCAACATTAAACTTTAGCAAAAGTCCTATTAAATAATGTAGGTTGAAACCAAGTGAACTGACCTCCAGAATTAAGCTATTGTGACAAGAGCTAGTTTTAAGAATTAAAATAAGTTTTAGTTAAATGCCTAGATTTTAAATTAACTTAAAAATTTCTAGAAGTCTTCAGTAAGATGTTATAGGCTATTTTCCCTAGCGGTTAGGAGCAAATACACAGCACGTAGTGTTTAGTGCCCTGTAACCTGTGGCTAACAGAGGCTAATAACAAACCTCAGGGAAGGGCTGGATGTTTCGTTTTTGTAGCTCTTTCCATCTTGGAATCTAAGTGGTTTGCAAACACTGCTCTACTGAGCATAAACTCAATGAAGTGTAGTCATTTGTGAGGTAGAACACAACTACTATTGTGCATCAGTGCCCCACACAGATGAGCCTGCTTGTTAACCACCAAGAAAATGATTTGGTGCCAGTATGACAGCTAGAGACAGATTATATCTAAAAGCTTGACTCTTGAGACCTTTTACTATGACTTTTTTATTGAGAAATTGCCAAATATAGCTATATTTATAGTCTTCTTGCACTAGCACTTCTTTAAAATGTTTTTATTTGAAGTTTTAAAAATTAAATCTAATTATATTATTTCTGTTTTTCTGTATCTCCCTTCAGTCATTTCTATTCCCTCTTCCCTTGGGTCCTCTCAAATGGATGGTCTCTTTTTATTTAATTATTATTGTTCTGTATCTATAAATGCATACATATATAAATATAACCTGCTGGGCTCATTGTACTAGTATTTTCTATATTGTAAGTATTCTATGTTATAGCCATTGTATAGTATCTATGATTTAATTAATTTCCCTGTGTAATTAAGAAATGAAATAAATTATTTCTCTTGTAGGTTAGATGAAAAAAAAAAGCTGAATCAATGACCTCTTGTTTTTCCTTTTTTTTTAATTTGGGTTTTATTGCTAAAGATGGCTGTGAGCCACCATGTGGATTCTGGGAATTGAACCCAGGTCTTCTACAAGCGAAACAAGTACTCTTAACCTCTGAGCCATCTCTCCAGCCCTGAACCGTTCATTTTTGATATTATGATGTATTCAATATTTTATAATTATTAAGACTATGATTACTATAGTCTAATTTAAATAAAATTATAATAAAGACTATTACTAGGAAAATTATTAAGAATATGAAATGTTAAAATTACGGTATCATTTGCCAATTGTAATGAAATTATAATAAAGATGAGGAAAAGTTATTAAGGGCATGAAGTATTGCCACGAATGTGTGTTACTTACAAGCAGCAATCAGTTATTTACCTTGAGAATGCTGTGTAGTTGTTGTCATGACTAATGCCTATTTAAATACATGAAGCAGATGCAGACAGTGCTCCCTAAAGTAACCTTGCATTCATGTAGAAGAGTCTGGAACGTTACAAAGCGAAGTGGTCGTGTCTTCTTGAAACTGAAATGGAAGGTCCAGTATAGCAAAAGCACTGGAGAATTGAAAGAAGCATTTCTTAAGGTTGAAGTATGCTTTCCAAAGGTCATTTGAAAAGGTTTGGGAAGGAGAGGAAGGACTGGAAGCTGAGTTAGGGAGGGAAAGAGAAGGGCAGCATGGAATAACGAAAGGAGAAAGATGATGGCCTGTGGGTAGTCAAAGGTGTCTGGGACAGGAGAAATGCTAATGCCTTACATACCCACAGCATTGCAAAGGTAATTAGATTCCACAGTTGCCAGGGTTGTTCTGGGGCTGGAGTTGAACTTACAATGTCCTTCACATCTGAGAAAGTTATATTTGTTTGTTATAGTTTTTGGAGAGAGTCAGAAGAACCCTGCATTGACTGATATAGCAAGAGACTCAGCTTTGAGGGACCTCCTGAGGAGCTAACTACCCAAGAGTGCTTCTAGAGGCTGGAGCTGGTAGTAGAGGCTCTGAATGTCAGATATTTGGTTCATTTCACCTGTATTGCCAAATTCGTAGCCATAAAGTTGATTATATATCCATTTGATATCTGTGATGTCAACACTGATGACTTTTTTATTCAGTCTGATACTGCTCACTCTGTCTTTTCCCTGTAATTGATTTTTAAAGGAATCTTTTTTTGTATACTTTTTCTTTTCTCAACTTTATTAATTTGTGTTCTAATTTTTATTTCTATTCCTTTTTCTTGCTTTGTCTGAAATTGTCTTTATTTTGGTTTCCTATCATAGGAACTTATATTATTGGTCTTTCTTCTTTTCTAATTAGTATATTCAATCTAAACTGGTGTATTAGTTATTTTTCTGTTGCTGTGATAAACCATCCAGACCATACAAGAGTTTATTTTGGATTATGGTTCCAGAGGGTTAAGTGTTAATCACAGTGGGGAGGCATGACAGCAGGTTACAACCAGAGGAATCTGAGAAATTATATCTTCAGCTGCAGATACAAAGTGATCCCCATCAGAGTGGTGCTGACTCCTTGGACTAGAGTCCCCTTAAGAGGAGGCTTTTGACTATTGATGTGTTGGAGTTCTCTTATAGAAGAATGGGGTAGGAAGAGGATTATTGGATCCTCAACTGAGATTCCAGCAGCTCCCTCCCACACCTGTCTGCCATGTGTATGTAGGTCTGTCCTAATGGTACTTGGCCTCTTGGTCTTAGAAGGTACTGGAGTGTGTAGTCTTAACTGAAGGGCCACTCCATCTCTGCAGCTACGGGGATGTCATCATCTAGGCTACCAGGGCTCCTGTAAGTACTACCTCACCCAAGCTCTGTAAGTGAGCCCTGTAAACTTACGAGTTCCTTAAATTGGATTTTGGTGGAATGCACTTTGTTTTGTCTTTGGTGCCTTATATTGATGGGATAGATCCTTTTGTACATCCCCCAGGGAAGAGTTCCTGTAGTAAATGTCCAATAATTTTCTACTGAAAATGGACAAAGTGAGTGAATAACAAGAATTTAGGAAAATGGACCTTTGATATGAAGTTTTATGTTGCTTTGGCCCTGGATGTGTTGTACCTTTTAGGTACAGTTCTAGGTGCCAGAAATATCAGTTCCTATAGTATCTGTTTCATCCCACCAGTGTTTTTTAGTTTGAAAGAATTCTTTTCAGTAGAATTATGTGCTTGTAGTTGCTCTTATCTTGAAGCTCTGCTGATACTGTGCCAAAATATGGAAGGAGGGCAAAGTTCTTTCTTTTAATGAAAACATGTCAGTCTTTCAGTGGGCTTCAGCTCAATGAGAGGCTGGCTAGAGGAGCAGAAGTTGGAAACGTTCTTTCACCCAAGGGATATGATGCTTTGAAGAGTATTGCAATGGTTACTTTCTCCTTGTCAGAACCAGGAGTGAACCTTTTCTTGCTCTGCGTGTTCCTGGAGATAAATCTTGTGAAAGTATGGTGTGGTTTGAAGACTGGGCTGCTCAGAGTCCCTCGTGCTTCAGTCAGGCCACAGTTCATTATGGGTTGTCAGCATTACTGTGTAGATAATCCTCTGACCCAGGGAAGTAGGTCTTGTCTGTGACTGTCTGCATTTACTGTGCTTTCCTTGATGTGCTCCCGTCTCAGTTCTCTAATGAGCCCTGAAAAAAATCTGGTTTTTCTGTTTTAAGGACAGAGGTGATGACCAAAGTTCTTTATATGTCAGAAGCCAAAACTCCTAAAGTTTCTTTTGCATTTTGTTGTTTTGTTTTCATATCAGCTTTTCAGATATTTCTATGTAACACTGAAAGTCAAATCCAGTAATAATTATGATAATAAGAACAAAGATAAAGTAGTTAGTTGTTTTTATGTTTAATTGTGTCAAGAATATTTGGGTTAGAGGATAGCTAGGTTAGTGAATGAAGTTTATTTATTTATTTTTATGAGTCTAAAAGAATCCTTTGACTGAGAGATATGGGGACACATTGGTCTAAAATAGGGATTGGCAGGCTTTCTTATAAAGAGTTAGATGTAAATATTTCGGGGAAGACTTGCAGGCTATTATCTCTTTTGCAGTGAGTCAGGTCTGCAGTTGTAACGCTAAAGCAACCACTGATAATTCTTAAGTAAAACAGCGTTAAATAGAAGCTTATGAAATATCCATGGACTTGAACCTTTCTTGGAGATCCACATGCCTACACCTTCTGAATCCTTGACTTAAAGGCATGTACCACTGTGTTAGCCATCAGTACATGGTGGCATATGTGTTCTACTTGCATGTGTTCTGTCTGACTCAGCTATTGTTCTACCTTGAGTAAAGATTTTCATGCATTAATCAAAAGGTTCCATAATCTCAAGGATTAGTTATCACATATTGGCCTTTGTTTAATGAGTATTAAACACTTCAAAGTTGCCATGAGTATTGACATTGAATAATAAAAGTCATGTACAGTAATGCTAGAAAGATGACTTAGCAAGTAAAACCAGTGAATATTGTTCCAGAGGACCTGGCTCCAATTCCCAGCACCCACAGGGCAGCTTATAACTGTCTATAACTTCTGTTCCAGGGATGTGACATACTCATACAGACATACATGCAATATTGGTGTACATACAAATAAAATAAATTACTAAAAAGTCATGTACAGTTAGCAAATTGCTAATTTCATATTAACTATTTGGTGTGTGTTCTTAGTCTCTTAATTATATAGCTGTATTAAACATTTTTTTAAAATATTTATTTATTTATTTTATTATATGTAAGTACACTGTAGCTGTCTTCAGACACTCCAGAAGAGGGCATCAGATTTTGTTATGGATGGTTGTGAGTCACCATGTGGTTGCTGGGATTTGAACTCAGGACCTTTGGAAGAGCAGTCGGCACTCTTAACCGCTGAGCCATCTCACAAGCCCCTGTATTAAACATTTTTAAAGCGAGATCACAAAGAATAATTAAAGGTGTGTCCAGGCTTAGAATCCAAGGGTAGAACTCTTTCAGCAGTTCCATCATTCCCTACAGAGAGAGGTCAAATCAGTAAGTTGGGGAGTAGCTGTCTCTAGAGTTCAGCTTTGGAACTATATTCTTCAGGAAATAGAAATTTGGTCAGTGATCAGAAAGGTTTTTGAGGCTGAGTCTTGCTCTGTAGTCTAGACTGTTGTAGAGTTTACTCTACAGTAGAGGCTAGACTCAACAGTCTTGCCCTAGCTTCTGCAGTTCTGTGAGAATAGCTGCAAGATACCACATCCGACTTTAAAGTTACAGAATAATGAAACTTAAAAGGATCTTGGGGACTCATGAATCTTATTATAAGATTCAGGTTTTTTCCCAATGTGTATGGGTATTTTGTCTGCATGTTTTATCTGTGCATCACATGTTTGCAATTTCCCCATAGGCCAGAAGAGAATGTTGGATCCTCTGAAACTAGACTTACAGACTGATAACAGCTGTCATATGGGTGCTGGGAACTGAACCAGTTCCTCTGGAAGAAAAGCCAGTTCTCTTAACCCTTGAACCATCTCTCTACTCCCTAGAAATCTATTTTTAAAAATAAGAAATAGGTGACTTAAGGGCCAGTGTGGCTTAATAAAAGCTCAGTACTGGAAGATCATATCAGCATCCAATTTGTTCTAATTTTAGAAACTCAATTAATTTTTGGAAGTTTTTGTGAGTTGTTGAATACACTCACAATTAAATTTTTCATATAAATTAAAAAATGTTGTTAGAAATGCTATGTGATCAAAATGAATTATTTACTAGCTGATATAATTTCTGTTGTCTGGGCTCCCAAGGTTGTTCACATTTATAGTTTGTGTGTTGGGAAGAAATGTTATGAAGTATTCCAGTAGTGTATATATTCAGTAATGTCACATTGATAGCAGCCGCAGTGGAATTCCACCCTTATTACCAATTTATTACTTGCTGTGACTACTGTGTTGTATACTAACCTATTTATATGTCTAGGTTTCCTGGAAGGCTTTCTTGAAGTTTAGCATACTTGTACTTTAGCATTCACCTCCCCAGCAGCCAGCATAATGCATGGTATAGCATCTGCAGGCAAACATATTTAGTCCTTAGTCCTTGGCTACAGTCCTGGTTCCATCAATTATCTATCTGGGTCATCTTGGTTATTATAACCATTTATCCATAAAATGGGGATAATGCCAATCTCTGTAGGAGATATGAGGATTGGTGTAAAGATTTCAATCTGTGTTTGATACGTAGCAAATGCAAAATAGTCATTTTATTATAACATAAGAAGCAGACATGAATTCCATGAGTGACTTATCCTGTAAGCAGAGATTTGTATTAAGTGTTTGACCACAAACTGGATGACAATCAAGAATGTAGTTTGTGTATGTATATACTTCTCTTTTTTTCTTTCATAATATAATGGGATAAATTAAAAAGGAATATGATATATAAGAGGCAGGAAGCAACCCCTCTCTTATATTTAGCTTTTCTTGGACTCTTATTATAGTATCACATCCAGTTTTGCATTGCTCATTTTAAAGAGGATGTCAAAAAACTCTATGTAGTGTGTCCTGGGAAGACTCAATAGCCATGATTAAAGGGACAGAAAATAGGCCCTTTGAGGCAGCCTTAAGGAATAGCGTTTATTTACTCTGGAAAGCGTCTGGTAAGGAGTTACTTAACTGTCTTCAAGTATATGAGGGGTTATTATAAGGAGGATACTTTCCAGTTGTTCTCTAAATGCACAGAGGACTAAAAGAGGAAATCCACAATTCATTTAAAGAAAATTGTGTTAAACACTGAAATTGCCTATCAAGGGACATCATGGAATCTTCATTTTTGAAGACATTTAAAATTGCAGCAGCAGCATATGGTTTCTTATTGAAAAGTTTGAATGTTTGACTTTGTGAAAATAAGAGGCAGTATGTAGTCTTTGCACTTTACTGTGATAGAATTTTCTTATCCTGAATTCACTAAGAATTCTTTAGGTATCTTACTGGGAAATTACTTAGAATTTTGAAAAAAATTATATCTAGCTTGCATTGCATCTTTGTTTCATAGTTTATTGTAAATGGGATTATTTGTTACTGTTTCTACTTAACTCACTTAAGTTGAAATCAATTTATATATAAAAGCAACTTCATTTTATAATATACTTGATATATCTGAAACTTTGAAGAGTATTATTCATATTATTTCAAACATATACTATAAATATTCTATAATTCTTTTGTGACAGGGAATCCTCTTGGTATATGATATTACAAACTACCAAAGCTTTGAGAATTTGGAAGATTGGTATTCTGTGGTGAAGACAGTAAGTGAAGAGTCAGAAACTCAGCCCCTGGTTGCTTTAGTGGGCAATAAAAGTAAGTTGTTACTACTTATTTATGTGTAGTAAGTTTTTGTGCTTCTGTGAACTGAATGTTTGTGTTTTCCCACCAACTGATATATTGAGACTCAGGTTTCCAATATGGTGGTAAGTAGAGGAATAGCTTTTACAAAGTCGTGATAGTAGAGCCCTCATGAATGGGATTAGTGGGCCTTATTAAAAAAACACACACACACACAACAGGATTCTTTTCCTTAGAAAGAAGGTGGCCATCAAACCAGGAAGAGGGCTCACATCAATATCTTGCTGGCACCTTGAAGTTGAACTTACCAGTCTCTGGAACTAAAAAAAATAAAGTCTGCTTATTGGTCTTTTGTAGTTCATTATGATGATCTAAGGTGTGAAGGCAGTTGCCTTCCTTTTTTTCTTTTTAAAGACAGGGTTTCTTTCTTTGTGTGTAGCCCAGGCTGTCCTGTAACTTCAGTCTGTAGACCAGGCTGGACTCAAACTCAGTGATCTGCCTGCCTCTGCCTCCAGAGTGTCCAGCTGGCATTTGCCTATATTGTTGATCATTTTATTCCTAAAATATATTTGATATCTGGAAATAGATTTTTTTGGAGTTTAAGTAGAAAACTTTTTAAAATATGGATAAGCAGCCAACAACATTTTTTTTTCCATAAGCAACATCTAATCTTTGAACTTCGTAGTATATGATATGGCTTACATTGCACTCACATTGAAAGAATAACTTTCAACCATGTGAACAGTCATTACAGTGAGATTAAGACCTATTGTTCAGTAACTGTTTTGAGGCTTGCTCTGTCATAATTGTTCTGTGGCTTTTGGCTGCTTTTGTAAAGGTAAGTTCAAGACAGATAGTGTATGTTCTGGCTTCCTGTGATCTTCAGGAAGCAGCTTGGACTGTTAGGACTGCTGACATAGCTGGAGATTTTATGACATTACACTGTAGCTTTAGCTCTGTTCCAGGGGCTTTGCAACAGTTCACCTTATGACCTATTCTAAAAACGGAATAGTGCCTGGGTAGCACTTCATTATTCCTCGTCCCATGTTTTATAAACTTTTTCTGAAATTTTAAAAGCTTATTTCTGAAATGCAGATAATTTTTTTGTGTGTATGTATGTGGGGGAGAGTGTATTGTGTTAGGGAGGAATACTTGGTAAAAAGTATAAATAAGTAATTTTTTGAGATCAGTAATTTTATGATATATATAGCCTCTAGAAATTATAAAACTAAACCAGGGACTCAACTACTATTTGGTTCATTGACCTGTACTACTTTTGAAAAGAAAATATTAAGAGATTTTTAGATACATGAGGTATTATGGTGCAATCTGATATTCTCCAATTTACTTGAGGTCAGAGAAAGAGAAAATAAACTTAAATTATACCATGGAGGATTTAGTTGGGAACTGTTTTCTTGAGTACAAGAGTTGTTACATCAATGCCTGTCTATATCACTAAGAGAATTAGCTTCTCTAAATGTCTGAAACATGCAGTACATTTTTCTCTGTAATTATTTAGGGAATAGTATTTCCTAAAGGGTGACCTAGTATTTCTGCATTGTAGTTTTATATACTAAGATGAGCATTTAATAAACCTAATCTCTAGTTTAAAACCATTACAAAACAGGTGTGAAGCCATTTCTCTGCAAAGTTAAAAATAATACTGTCAGCTGTCTAGAAAAAAGTATTATATGTCACAAAATTGCATGGCCTTTGGTAGAAATTGTAGTTTTTTTTTTTCTTTAGTTTTAACTAAAAATTGCACATCTGTTTTATAAGTAATTCTTTTGGAGTGGATTATGATTTGTAGTTCATTGAAATCTTCCTTCCAAATAATAGGTTTTGGTCACTTTGGGTTCTATTTTTGTGTGTAGCTTTTCATTTTAGATGATAATTTCTTGGTCAGTTGTCATGTTACCAAAGCATTAACTTATATTCTACTTATACTTTTGTTGGAGGTTTCCCACCATCATATGGGAAGCTGCAGAGGAAAGAGTGAAATTGGGATTTGGTTTCATTTCTTTTGGGATATAGCTAACCGTCATCTGAGATAATGGCATAGTAGAGTATAATTATATGCAATAAGCTGTGTGCTTAGGTTATCCTGTGACACGTCCACCACTGATTGATGTCAACAACAGAATATTAGACTAGATGAAATATTGCTCTAGGCTGGTGGTAATATGCCCAGGTATTAAAAATAAGACCTTATGTAAGTTATTTAAATTTTTTCAGAAAATTAATAGATTGTTTTTTTTAATAGATTGTTTTATTTGAGGTTTATTGTTAAAAATGTTTTTTTTAATAGATTGTTTTATTTGAGGTTTATTGTTAAAAAATTCATACTTTTCATTTTTGAGGTAGTGATAACCCCTTTCTTTAAAAACTGTGTATTTATAATATGTCCCCTCAGAATGACACAAAGCAGAGAATATAGTTACATATGTGACACAGTTACAAAGACTGTTACATATGTGACACAGGCTACATGTGAATGTTTCCTGGCTGTTACTTACTGTCTAATCTTTTATTAGCCCAATTTCATGTGATTATAGAGTGAAGGATTATGCCACAGTTAAGCCTATTAGGTCTTTAACTTTGAGTCTCCTGAATATTTTACAATTTGTGTTTCTAAATTGATGTTTTATAAGTTAATATAATAGTGTATATTTATTTTCTATTTGGGAATACAATTTTATTTAAAAAGTAGCAAAATCCACAAAAGATAGCACATTATAAAGCAAGAGAAACTATGGATTAAGAGTAGAAACTGCTGAGTTGGAGGCCAGCCTGGTCTACAGAGTGAGTTCCAGGACAGCCAAGACTACACAGAGAAACCCTGTCTCAAAAAAAACAAAAACAAAAACAAAAACAAACCACAAAAAGAGAGTAGAAACTGGTTTGTTATACTCCTGTTTAAACATATTCACCTTTGGCTGAAATGTGTTTTCATTTTTATTTTATTTATTGTTTTATTGAAAATAGATTTTTTTTCATACTCTACATTCTCATGAGGGTTTCCTCTCCTATCCCCTCCCAGTTTTTCCCCATCCAGATCCTTAGCCCTCTGTCTTACAAAACAAACAAATGCCTAAGAAATAATGATAACGTAAACTACACACAGAAATTCCATTTAGACGCAAAACAAGGGGCCATAATATATACATAAAGGACATGTAAGGTTATTGACTTTATTTTGTGTTGGCCATCTACTGCTGGGCATTGAGAGTGTCCCCCCCCCCCACCCCCAGTGAGACTCCCTTGGAGAAAACTAATTTTTTAGTTGCAAGAGATTTTCAATTGGAGCTAGCTTTTTGGTTAGGAATGCAGGTATGTGTCCACATCTCCTCTCAGTTTGGGGTACCATCTGGTGTAGACCCGTGCAAGTCCTGTGCATGCTGTCAGTCTCTTAGGTTCATATGTTTACATTATACATCGGTTGTGCAGTTTTAGAAGGTCTTGTTTTTTTGATGTCTTTTGTACCCTCTAGCTCTTACATTCTTTCTTGCTTCCTCTTCTGTGGGGTTCCCAAGCCCTGAGAGATTTTTATTTATTTATTTTTGTGGAACACAAAGCATACCTAAATACTCCCTGTTTAGGGCTGCTGTTTCAAGGTCTTTCACTCTCTGCACATTGTCTGGCTGTGGGTCTCTGTATTTCTTCCCAACTGTTGTAGGAGGAAGCTTCTATGATGATGGATAAGCAAAGCACTGACCAATGAGTATAGCAGAATGTAGGAGTCATTTTATCACTGTGTACTTTCAGTAGAACAGTAGTATTTGGTCCCTGGGCTATTTAGTTTCCACTTCTTGATTACTCAAGCAGTGTTGGGTGTGGTTTCTATCCTGTATAAGTAGGCTTCTTATAGGGTTTCTTGGGGGCAGAGCTTTCCAGGGTGACGATTGGTGGGATTTCAATTCCTGAGCTTGAGGCGAGTTCAGGGATTGGTGGGATTTCAAGCAGGCTTTTTACTCTGTAGGGTGGAGGTTGGACACCTTCATCTGGAGGTGTTGGAGCCATTAGAGTGTTGTGTGGGCAGAGCCCCTTCTCTGAGGGACTTACAATATCCATATGTAAATGAATACATACCATATTTGTCTTTGTGGGTCTGGGTTACCTCATGCAGTGATTCTTTTTCCTATCTCTATACATTTACCTCTGAATTTTATAATTTAATTTTTAATGGCTGAGTAAAATTTCATTATTTGTATATGTACTACATTATCTTCATTCATCTGTTGATGGACATATAGGTTATTTCAAATTTCTGACTATTATAAGTAGATCAGCGATGAGCATGGTTGAGCAAGTGTCTCTATAGAGAATGAAGTATCTTTTGGTTATATGCCCAAGAGTGGTGTAGCAGGATCTTGAGATAAACTCACTGTTGTGTTCTATTTCTTACACCTTAAAGAGAATATGTTGAACAGAAATACAGCCTGTAGAAATGTTAGCAGCTATAGTTAAGTCTTAGTTAAAGTTATTTGGAGAACATACTCATAATATATTGTGGACTTATCATTAGTAGGGTATGTAATTACTTGCTTTTTATTAAAAATGGAAACATTTTTAGAAAAATAGAACAATTTTTTAGCCTATATTCTATTCTAAAAATCTGTCAGACATTAGTTAGTGATAGATCTTTGTACAACCTAAGATAGTACCTGAAATATAGAGTGTTGTTTAAGAGCAGAGGGCTTTGGCTATAGAGAGACTTATTTTACAAATACAGTTTCTATATTTAACAAAAATGTATGTCTTCACATCTTTAAGTCTTGATTCCTTAAACCTGGAAATGAGAACAGTAGTTTCTGTTTGATACGTTTAAAGATTAAGAGAAATAGTATAGTGTATGAAAAGCAATGAATGTTTTATATATAGGAAGCACTCAATTTTTATTTCAGTGTTAATCGTAGTTTTTTTAAAAGCATGAAATATACATAGCTTCTATCTGGATGATCACACATTATAGGCCATTAGATCCAAAATAGATGTCCTATGAAACTGTCAGGGAGGGAATGATTTTTAGGAAATCCTTTGTCACTATCTTATTCTCCCCTTTCCTATGTGCTGGGGGCCGGGCCATTTGTTCAACAAACTTTAAAATATAGATATGGCATATTAAGCTGGCCATTGTTAGTTTTCTCAAAGATTGAGCCAGAGGCACTGCTCAAAAAGTGGTTAGTGATTCCGTTACAATCTCTGGTCTTGTTACATCTGAAAACAATTATATGCATAAAAGGCAGGGAACTGAATCCACCTGGCTTAGTCCCTGTTTCCCTGCTGTCGTGCTTTTCCAGCTTTGGGGAACTCTAGCTTGAAGAGGCCATATTGCAAAGCTTAGGACTATTTGATTCACTTACGAACACCTTGGTGGGTCTGGCCATGCCTCTCATACAGATAGCCTCCTGACTGGTGGTCCTGCTCCCTGTTTTGTTCAATTAGTTGCCAAAGGAAAAATCATAGGTTTCTCCTACTTAAAACCTTTAATCGTTTCTTATTGTTCTGAGTGAAATCTAGTCTCCTCCAGGTTTACAAAGTCTAGGTGATTTGACTCTAACCTGCCTTGTAGGAACATAATCTATGTTTCCTATGCTCAAGGCTTGTTCCTCATCCTGCACCCTCCCCTGCCTTTCTTTTCATAAGCCATCCAAGTTCATGTCTTCTGCAGGACATGATTTTCTTCTTGGTCTTTGCTTTCCATTAGCTTTGTGTTGTCACTCTCATCTTGTCCTGATAGTCATCTTCAAGTTACTGCTTTTGGCAGCTCAATCTCAAGGAGCCACCTAGGCCTTTGTGTGGTCATTGTGATCAGTCATTTGTGTGGTCTTACTGTCATCTGATACTGTGTCTTGTATGTCTTTCTACACTAAAACTAAATTTCATGAAAATTAAGAATATCATTACCTGCATAATGGATAAAAGCCTAGTTATGAAGACGGTTGAAACTAGAAGTGTTTGTGGCTCAGAAAGTTAGTCAGGGAAATGCTTTTCATTCTTTCTTTTAAAAAATTGTTTGAGAACTTCCAAACAACATGCATACAACATGAAAATGGTTTTCCTCAATACAGAAAAGGTATCATTAGATGTCCTAAAGGCCAGTTTGTCCCCTGGATTTCCCCTTAGGGAATATTGCCAGTGGGAGTGCCTTAGAAACTGCAGCACAGTTATATTATGCTTGTTCATGTTTGAAACAAAATATAGATTTCATGTCATTTTTTGATTATATAAATAGAAAAGTTTAGAATGTTTGCTGTTTCCTAGTTTGATTTTTTTTGTTAGAAACCTGTATATTGGTTTTATTTCCAAGATTTTAATTTTTGTTTGCATTGAAATATAGTTTTAATTTCTCTTCAGTGCTTTAGGCAAGATTATAACAAATAAAATGAAAATATGGGAATATTAACTTTTTAAAGATTGATTTAAAACTTAGTTCATTCTTTATAATTATGTATCATCTTAATTTGTCATTTTCTCTCTTTAATCTATTACGTTTTCTTACCATCTGATCCATCAGCTTTCTTCTTCCCCAGCTAGCTCACATTCTGAGGTGGATAGATTGTAAACAGAGTTAACAGGGGTTACATGGGAGCTGCCCTGACCCTGATTTATAGCTTCTTGGTTAGTGGTGGTAGGGTGGTTATCAGGAACATGTATTGGGGGTAGGAATTACCATGCACCAGCATAGAGTGGATGGATGAATGATTTCTGCTCTTAAAGATATTAACCAGATCCTTTCCCAAATAAAGACTAATAACTCAGATTTTTAAACAATCTTCATGACAGATGAGGGCATAGAGAAGAGTGCATCAGGACTATTTAACAATGCAGAGTGTATATTCTTCCTAACAGTGATTGATTGTTCCTGGAGTACTATCTGCCCAGGAAGTGATGTTTTACACTGGGAAGTTGAAAGGTTACATTTTAACATACCCTATAAGTTGTGTTCTCTGTGCTCAGTGCACATGTATTAGAAAAATAAGTGCATTTGAAGCTGAAAATTGTATTCGTGCTCTCAATAATATTATCACAAGGCTTTTAAAAGCCTTTTTTGTTGTTAATAAACTGTTGAGAAATGGCTGTGTAGAATTATAGAAACACGATTACTTACACTGTAAATCCTTTGAGGCTTTGAAATTCTTTTATCTGAACAGTAAATAGGTGAGACTGCTAAATAGTTAACATTTGATTCTTACCCTGAGGATTCATATGAACTCCTATAAAATTTATCAGCCACAGTATTATAGCAAGGACATTTATTTTGGAGAGCCCTAATTTATAAAGCATAAACAACTCTTTTATGGATTTGTGAAATTCATTCTGTTTATACTTCTAAACTGAAGCCTTTTGCCCCTTTCCTCATTTTTTTATTACTTTGCATCATTTTAATTTTTTATATTTTGGATATAGCAATTCGAGAAGACCAGACCCAGGTGTTATTTTAGGTAGACCTGCTGCTTCTATTCTCATTGCTCTTTTTCTTTACATGTGCAGTTTGAAAGTAAGTTGCGATTAGTTGCTCAGTAGAAGCTTTTGGAAGAAAGTACAGGAGTCCAGATGAGAAGCAGGTCTCTATCCCGGGTCTTTACATGTATACAGTACTTCAGGGAGTGGTGGCCTCATTTCAGTTTACTTGGATGAGTTCTGTTTCCAAATGTAGTGTGTAAATGTGACTTCAGATGGGTGTGAGAACATCAAATGACTACTGCTATATAGCCATAACCAAAACCTGTTTTTTACCTTCAGTGATGGCATTTTGTTACTGTGTAGTGGTTTTAGATACCTTACCTCAAATAATTTTGACTGTGTGGCAAATTACCTAGCTGAAGAAATTATATGTGCTTAGTTTTGTTTTCTTTGTTTTGGGAAGTTGTGTAATCATTTGAAAAAATAGTTTATACCTTTATGGGTGCTGATGGAAGCCCAAGAGCCCTTTGGATCCCCTGGGGGCTGGAATTAAAGACAATTGTGAGCTGTTTGATGTGGATATTAGATTGAACTGTCTTCTGGGAGAGTAGGAAGTGCTCTTAACTGCAGAGTCCTCTCCTATTCTCTCTTTGTTTCTTTTTTGGTTTCTTTAATGGATTTTGCATTTTAGAAGAAATGACCAAAGATTAGATTAGTCAGCTGTGTTCAGTGGCTCTCCCTGAGATCCCCGCTCTTTTCTGAGGGAAACCTAGGAGGGTGGGTCTGGGGGAACTGCGAGGAGTGGAGGGAGGTGAAGCTGTTTGGATGTAATATGTGAGAGAAGAACAAAACAATAAAAGCTGTAAGACAGATTTATTTGTGAAAATGTGGTTTGTCGATTTTAATGATAAAAATTAGGTCTCATTAATAGTTTATTATAGTTTATATTTGTACTGAGTATAGGACAAATCTAATTTAATAAAAGAAACTGAGGATCAAAAACTTTTTTTAAAACTTGGTGCTGTGATTTTTACTGTACTGTGTAACCTTGGGAAATTGAATTAGCCAGTTTGAGTCATCTTTATAGATGAAAAGAGGGGTGAGGCGGTTGAAGAGATAGCTCAGCAGTAGAGTCTCACTGCATTTACAGAGGATCTGTGTTCTCCGGCAGCTGACTCCGTTCTTTTTTTTTTTTTTTTTTAAATATTTTTTATTACATCTTTTCCTCAATTACATTTCCAATGCTATCCCAAAAGTCCCCCATACCCTCCCCCCCACTTCCCTACCCACCCATTCCCAGTTTTTTTTAATTTTTAATATTTTTTATTACATATTTTCCTCAATTACATTTCCAATGCTATCCCAAAAGTCCCCCATACCGCCCCCCACTTCCCTACCCACCCATTCCCATTCTTTTGGCCCTGGCATTCCCCTATATTGGGGCATATAAAGTTTGCAAGTCCAATGGGCCTCTCTCCAGTGATGACCGACTAGGCCATCTTTCGATACATATGCAGCTAGAGACAAGAGCTCCGGGTTCTGGTTAGTACATCATGTTGTTCCGACAATAGGGTTGCAGATCCCTTTAGCTCCTTGGGTACTTTCTCTAGCTTCTCCATTGGGAGCCCTGTGATACATCCAATAGCTGACTGTGAGCATCCACTTCTGTGTTTGCTAGGCCCCTGCATAGTCTTCATGACTCCTTTCTTAAACCACATTTGCAGATGGCTTATAGTACACCTCAGTTGTCCTCCTTGTTTCACTGGCCACTTTCCAATTTATTTGCTGATTTCTCTTAATTTTCCCAAATTCTTCAAACATAGCAGCTAGTAATCATCTGTAACTGCAGTTCCAGGATGCTGGCAGCATTCTCTGAACACCATGGGCACCAGGCATGATCCTGGTGTGTATATGCACATGCAGGCAAACATTCATACACATAAATAACTCTAGAAGAAGTACAAGAGAGAAGAGAGCATAGCATCACTGATATAATTTCTCAAACCCTATGTAGTTGCCAGTTGTCAGATTGTGTAATTTAACATATTTTTCATCCTGAGGTTTTAGGAGACTATGATGTTAACTTAGTGTTGTTGGCAAAAAAGCACCTTTTTGTAGAGATGATTTGTTTCCTTTTTTCCCCCCTCCACCCATCTCCCTATCACCTGTCACCCCAACACCCAACTCCTGTCCTCACTCACCCAGAGCCCGCATTTAAACCTGTTGTATTTTCCTCTCTCAAGGAGATCCATAGATCCCACCTCTTTGCCTAACTACTCTGCGTCTATGGATTGTAGCTTGATTATCATTTACTTAGTGGCAAATATCCACTTACAAGCAAAAACATAGCACCTTTATCTTTCTTTCTGGGTCTGGTTTATCTCAGGATGATTTTTTTCTAGTTCCATTCATTTGTTGCAAATTTCATGATGCCATTTAAAAAAATAGCCAAGTAATATTCCATTATATAGATTTACCACATTTTTAAAAATCCATTCTTCTGTTGAGCATCTAGGCTGTTTCCAGTTTCTGGAGATTATGAATAAAACTGCAGTGAACATGGCTGAGTAAGTGATTTTGGGGTAGGATGGAGTATCCTTTGGGTACATGCCCAGGAGTGCTTTAGTTGGTTCTTGAGGTAGATCCATTCCCAACTTTATGAGGAATCACTATTGATTTCCATATTAGCTATTTTAACTTTGCTTATGTAATGGAGGAGTGTTCCTCTTGCTCTGCATCCCTACCAGAATCAGCTGTCACTTCTGTTATTGATCTTAGCTATTCTGTTAGGTGTAATATGGAATCTCAAAGTAGTTTTGCTTTGCATTTCCCTGGTGGATAAGGATGTTAAACATTTCTTTAAAAGTTTCTCAGCCACTTGAGTTTCCTCTATAGAGAATTCTCTGTTTAAATCTCACTCCATTTTAAAATTGGATTACTTACATATTTTTTTGGTATCTAGTTTCTTGTCCTTTATATATTTTAGATATTATTCCTCTCTCAGATGTGGAGATGGTTACATTTTTTTTCCTCATTCTGTAGGTTGCTGCTTTGTCTGAGTAACAGTGTCCTTTATCTTACAGAAGCTTTTCAGTTTCATGAAGTTCAATTTATTAATTGTTGATCTTAATTCCTGTGCTCTCGGTGTTCTGTTCAGAAAGTCATCCACTGTGCTAAGACACTCAAGGAAAGTCATTCACTGTGCTCACTTTGTCTCCTATCAGGTTTGTATGGATTTGCCTTTATGTTGAATTGAGTTTTGTGAAGGGTTATAAGTATAGGTCTATTTGCTTTCTTCTTTATGTAGATTTCCAACGTCATCATGAAGATGCTTTCTAATGATTTTTCTTTTTTGATTTAATTTTGTATCCAGGTACTTTGCTGAAAGTGTTTTATCAGCTGTAGGAGTTCCTTGATAGAATTTTGAGTGTCATTTATGTGTATTATCATACTATCTGCAAATAATGATACTTTAACTTTTTCTTTTCCAATTTGTATCCGTTTGATACCCTTCAGTTATTGCTCTGGCCTTCAAGTACTATATTGAATAGGGATGGAGAGAGTGAACAGCCTTGTCTTGTTCCTGGTTTTAGTGGAATTGCTTTGACTTTTCTTTTCTTTCTTTTTTTTAATTGAATATTTTCTTTATTTACATTTTAAATGTTATTTACTTCCCCAGTTCTCCTTCCCCCCAGAAATTCCCACCTCCCTGCTCTTGAATCCCCCCCCTCCCCACTGGGGCATCGAGCCTTCATAGGACCAAGGGCCTCTCCCTCCCTTTGATGCCCCAACAAGACCGTCATCTTCTGCTACATATGCTGCTAGAGCCATGGGTCCCTCCTATGTGTACTCCTTGGTTGGTGGTTTAGTCCCTGGGAGCTCTTGGGGAGGGTGGTGGTGTCTGGTAGGTTGATATTGTTGTTCTTCCTATGGTGTTGCAGACCCCTTCAGCTCCTTCAGTCCTTTCTCTAACACCTCCATTGGAGTGCTTTGACTTTTCATTTAATGTTTTTTTTCTGCATCTAATCAGATGATCATGTGTTCCTTTCAGTTTGTTTATACAGTGGATTACCTTTATCAATTTACATATGTTGAATCATTCCAGCATCTCTGGGATGAAGCCTGCTTAATAGTGGTTAGACTATCTTTTTGATGTATTCTTGGATTCAGTTTGCAGTATTTTATTGAATATGTTTGCATCTATGTTCATAAAGGAAATGGGTTTGTAATTCACTTTCTTTGTTGGGTCTTTATATGGTTTGGGTGTCAGGGTAATTGTGGCCTTGTTAAATGAATTGGTAATGTTCCCTTTGCTTCTGTTTTGAAGAATACTTCAAGGAGTATTGACATAAACTCTTCTTTGAAAGTCTGGTAGAATTCAGCATTAGAACCACTTGTTCCTACATTTTTTTTGGTTGGGAGACTTTCAATGACTGCTATTTAAGTAGCCACTATAGGTCTGTTTAAATCAGATCTGATTTAGATTTAACTTTGGTAAGTGGTATGTATCTAGAAACTTACACATGTCTTAATTTTTCCAATTTTGAGGTTTTTAAAGTATGTCGTGAGTCTCTGAATTTCCCAGATGTCTGTTGTGAACTCCTTTGTTTGTGATTTTGTTTACTTGGATATTCTCTTTCTGCCCTTTAATTGGACCAGGGTTTGTCAGTATTACTAGTTTTCTCAAGGAGCCATGTTCTTGTTTCATTGAATTTTTCTCCTGTTTTATTGATTGTAGCCCAGAGTTTGATTATTTCTTGTCGTCTTGTCCTTTGTATGTGATTTCTACTATTTGTTCCAGAATTTTCAGGTGTGCTGTTAAGTTACTAATATGAAATAAATCCAGATTTTCTATAAAGTCACTTATTGTTGTAAACTTGCCTCTTAGAACCATCCTTTTTTTGTTTGTTTGTTTGTTTGTTTGTTTTCCAGACAGGGTTTCTCTGTGTAGCCCTGATTGTCCTGGAACTCTGTAGACCATGCTGGCCTCGAACTCAGAAATCCACCTGCCTCTGTCTCCCTAGTGCTGGGATTAAAGGCATGCGGCACCACGCCCGGCTTAGAACCATCTTTATGGTGTCATATAAGTTGGATTTTTGGGTGTATTTATTGTTTTTTTTTTTTTTGTAAATTATACCACTATATTTGACTATTTTTTGGAAACTTATGTCTAGCGAAATAATTCTCATCTTTCTTTTCACAAAAGCAATAACTCTCTTGTCATAGATTAACAAAGATTAAGTAGGCCAATTTATACCAGCAAGGTTATCCTCATGCTTGGTTGACAATAATCTATACATAATAAGGAACAGGTCATCTGTCTCATATCTTGATCTGCTAGACCAACTAATCAACTGTTCTCTGTTCTTATATTCATTTTTTTTAAAACTTTTAATATTTTTATTACATATTTTCCTCAGTTACATTTCCAATGCTATCCCAAAAGTCCCCCATAGCGCCCCCCACTTCCCTACCCACCCATTCCCATTCTTTTGGCCCTGGCATTCCCCTATATTGGGGCATATAAAGTTTGCAAGTCCAATGGGCCTCTCTTTCCATTGATGGCCGACTAGGCCATCTTTCGATACATATGCAGCTAGAGACAAGAGCTCCGGGGTTCTGGTTAGTACATCATGTTGTTCCAACAATAGGGTTGCAGATCCCTTTAGCTCCTTGGGTACTTTCTCTAGCTTCTCCATTGGGAGCCCTGTGATACATCCAATAGCTGACTGTGAACATCCACTCCTGTGTTTGCTAGGCCCCTGCATCGTCTCACAAGAGACAGCTATATTTGGGTCCTTTCAGCAAAATCTTGCTAGTGTATGCAATGGTGTCAGCGTTTAGAAGCTGATTATGGGACGGATCCCTGGATACAGCAGTCTCTAAATGGTCCATCCTATCATCACAGCTACGAACTTTGTCTCTGTAACTCCTTCCCTGGGTGTTTTGTTCCCAATTCTAAGAAGGTGCACAGTGTCCACATTTTGGTCTTCATTCTTCTTGAGTTTCATGTGTTTATCAAATTGTATCTTATATCTTGGGTATCCTAAGTTTTGGGCTAATATCCACTTATCAATGAATACATATTGTGTGAGTTCTTTTGTGATTGTGTTACTTCACTCAAGATGATGCCCTCCAGGTCCATCCATTTGGCTAGGAATTTCATAAATTCATTCTTTTTAATAGCTGAGTAGTACTCCATTGTGTAAATGTACCATAATTTCTGTATCCATTCCTCTGTTGAGGGACATCTGGGTTCTTTCCAGCTTCTGGCTATTATAAATAGGGCTGCTATGAACATAGTGGAGCATGTGTCCTTTTTACCCGTTGGAACATCTTCTGGATATATGCCCAGGAGAGGTATTGCTGGATCCTCCGGTAGTACTATGTCCAATTACAGCCATTACTGTTCTATTCAGGAATTTTTCCCCTGTGCCCATATCTTCAAGGCTTTTCCCCACTTTCTCCTCTATAAGTTTCAGTGTCTCTGGTTTGATGTGAAGTTCCTTGATCCACTTAGACTTGACCTTAGTACAAAGAGATAGGAATGGATCGATTCGCATTCTTCTACATGTTAACAACCAGTTTTGCCAGCACCATTTGTTGAAAATGCTGTCTTTCTTCCACTGGATGGTTTTAGCTCCCTTGTCGAAGATCAAGTGACCGTAGGTGTGTGGGTTCATTTCTGGGTCTTCAATTCTATTTCATTGGTCTATTTGTCTGTCACTATACCAGTACCATGCAGTTTTTATCACAATTGCTCTGTAGTAAAGCTTTAGGTCCGGCATGGTGATTCCACCAGAGGTTCTTTTATCTTTGAGAAGAGTTTTTGCTATCCTAGGTTTTTTGTTATTCCAGATGAATTTGTAGATTGCACTTTCTAATTCATTGAAGAATTGATTTGGAATTTTGATGGGGATTGCATTGAATCTGTAGATTGCTTTTGGCAAGATAGCCATTTTTACAATGTTGATCCTGCCAATCCATGAGCATGGGAGATCTTTCCATCTTCTGAGATCTTCTATAATTTCTTTCTTCAGAGACTTGAAGTTTTTATTATACAGATCTTTCACTTCCTTAGTTAGAGTCATGCCAAGATATTTTATATTATTTGTGACTATTGAGAAGGGTGTTGTTTCCCTAATTTCTTTCTCAGCCTGTTTATTCTTTGTGTAGAGAAAGGCCAATGATTTTTTTGAGTTAATTTTATATCCAGCTACTTCACCGAAGCTGTTTATCAGGCTTAGGAGTTCTCTGGTGGAATTTTTAGGGTCACTTATATATACTATCATATCATCTGCAAAAAGTGATATTTTGACTTCAACTTTTCCAATTTGTATCCCTTTGATCTCCTTTTGTTGTCGAATTGCTCTGGCTAGGACTTCAAGTACAATGTTGAATAGGTATGGAGAAAGTGGACAGCCTTGTCTAGTCCCTGATTTTAGAGGGATTGCTTCAAGCTTCTCACCATTTACTTTGATGTTGGCTACTGGTTTGCTGTAGATTGCTTTTATCATGTTTAGGTATGGGCCTTGAATTCCTGATCTTTCCAAGACTTTTATCATGAATGGGTGTTGGATCTTGTCAAATGCTTTTTCCATATCTGATGAGATGACCATGTGGTTTTTGTCTTTGAGTTTGTTTATATACTGGATTACGTTGATGGATTTTCGTATATTGAACCATCCCTGCATCCCTGGGATGAAACCTACTTGGTCAGGATGGATGATTGTTTTGATGTGTTCTTGGATTCGGTTAGCAAGAACTTTATTGAGGATTTTTGCATCAATATTCATAAGGGATATTGGTCTGAAGTTTTCTATCTTTGTTGGGTCTTTTTGTGGTTTAGGTATCAGAGTAATTGTGGCTTCATAGAATGAGTTGGGTAGAGTACCTTCTGTTTCTATTTTGTGGAATAGTTTGTGAAGAACTGGGATTAGATCTTCTTTGAAGGTCTGATAGAACTCTGCACTAAACCCATCTGGTCCTGGGCTTTTTTTAGTTGGGAGACTATTAATGACTGCTTCTATTTCTTTGGGGGATATAGGGCTGTTTAGATCATTAACCTGATCTTGATTCAACTTTGGTACCTGGTATCTGTCTAGGAACTTCTCCATTTCATCCAGGTTCTCCAGTTTTGTTGAGTATAGCCTTTGGTAGAAGGATCTGATGGTGTTTTGGATGTCTTCAGGATCTGTTGTTATGTCTCCTTTTTCATTTCTGATTTTGTTAATTAGGATGCTTTCCCTGTGTCCTCTAGTGAGTCTGGCTAAGGGTTTATCTATCTTGTTGATTTTCTCAAAGAACCAGCTCCTTGATTGGTTGATTCTTTGAATAGTTCTTCTTGTTTCCACTTGGTTGATTTCGCCCCTGAGTTTGATTATTTCCTGCCGTCTACTCCTCTTGGGTGAATTTGCTTCCTTTTGTTCTAGTGCTTTTAGGTATGTTGTCAAGCTGCTAATGTGTGCTGTCTCTAGTTTCCTTTTGGAGGCACTCAGAGCTATGAGTTTTCCTCTTAGAAATGCTTTCATTGCGTCCCATAAGTTTGGGTATGTTGTGGCTTCATTTTCATTGAACTCTAAAAAGTCCTTAATTTCTTTCTTTATTCCTTCCTTGACCAAGGTATCATTGAGAAGAGTGTTGTTCAGTTTCCATGTGAATGTTGGCTTTCTATTATTTATTTTGTTATTGAAGATCAGCCTTAGTCCATGGTGATCTGATAGGATGCATGGGACATTTTCAATATTTTTGTATCTGTTGAGGCCTGTTTTGTGACCAATTATGTGGTCAATTTTGGAGAAGGTACCATGAGGTGCTGAGAAAAAGGTATATCCTTTTGTTTTAGGATAGAATGTTCTGTAGATATCTGCCAGATCCATTTGATTCATAATTTCTATTAGTTTCACTGTGTCCCTGTTTAGTTTCTGTTTCCATGATCTGTCCATTGGTGAAAGTGGTGTGTTGAAGTCTCCCACTATTATGTATGAGGTGCAATGTGCGCTTTGAGATTTACTAAAGTTTCTTTAATGAATATGGCTGCCTTTGTATTTGGAGCATAGATATTCAGGATTGATAGTTCCTCTTGGAGGATTTTACTTTTGATGAGTATGAAGTGTCCCTCCCTGTCTTTATTAATGACTTTGGGTTGGAACTCAATCTTATCAGATATTAGAATGGCTACTCCAGCTTGTTTCTTCATACCATTTGCTTGGAAAATTGTTTTCCAGCCTTTCATTCTGAGGTAGTGTCTATCTTTTTCTCTGAGATGAGTTTCCTGTAAGCAGCAAAATGTTGGGTCTTGTTTGTGTAGCCATTTTGTTAGTCTATGTCTTTTTATCGGGGAGTTGAGTCCATTGATATTAAGAGATATTAAGGAAAAGTAATTGTTGTTTCCTGTTATTTTTGTTGTTAAAGTTGGCATTCTGTTCTTGTGGCTGTCTTCTTTTAGGTTTGTTGAGGGATTACCTTCTTGTTGTTTCTAGGGCGTGGTTCCTGTCCTTGTATTGGTTTTTTTCTTTTATTATCCTTTGAAGGGCTGGATTCGTGGAGAGATAATGTGTGAATTTGGTTTTGTCGTGGAATACTTTGGTTTCTCCATTTATGTTAATTGAGAGTTTGGCTGGGTATAGTAGCCTGGGTTGGAATTTGTGTTCTTTTAGTGTCTGTATAACATCCGTCCAGGATCTTCTGGCTTTCATAGTCTTGGTGAAAAATCTGGTGTAATTCTGATAGGCTTGCCTTTATATGTTACTTGGCCTTTTTCTCTTACTGCTTTTAGTATTCTATCTTTATTTAGAGCATTTGTTGTTCTGATTATTATGTGTCGGGAGGTATTTCTTTTCTGGTCCAGTCTATTTGGAGTTCTGTAGGCTTCTTGTATGTTCATGGGCATCTCTTTCTTTAGATTTGGGAAGTTTTCTTCTATAATTTTGTTGAAGATGTTTGCTGGTCCTTTGAGTTGAAAATCTTCATTCTTATCCACTCCTATTATCCGTAGGTTTGGTCTTCTCATTGCGTCCTGTATTTCTTGGATGTTTTGAGTTAGGATCTTTTTGCATTTTACATTTTCCTTGATTGTTGTGCCGATGTTCTCTATGGAATCTTCTGCACCTGAGATTCTCTCTTCCATCTCTTGTATTCTGTTGCTGATGCTCGTATCTATGGTTCCAGATTTCTTTCCTAGGGTTTCTATCTCCAGTGTTGCCTCATTTTGGGTTTTCTTTATTGTGTCTACTTCCCTTTTTAGGTCTAGTGTGGTTTTGTTCATTTCCATCATCTGTTTGGATGTGTTTTCCTGTTTTTCATTAAGGACTTCTACCTGTTTGATTATGTTATCCTGTTTTTCTTTAAGGATTTGTAACTCTTTAGCAGTGTTCTCCTGCAATTCTTTAAGGGATTTTTGTGCTTCCTCTTTACTGTCTTCTACCTGTTTACCAGTGTTCCTTTGTATTTCTTTAAGTGTGTTATTAAAGTCCTTCTTGAAGTCCTCTACCATCATCATGAGATATGCTTTTAGATCCATGTCTAGCTTTTCCGGTGTGTTGGGGTGCCCTGGACTGGGCGAAGTGGGAGTGCTGGGTTCTGATGATGGTGAGTGGTCTTGGTTTCTGTTAGTAAGATTATTAGGTTTACCTTTCGCCATCTGGTAATCTCTGGGGTTAGTTGTTGTTGTTGTCACTGTTTAAAGATTGGAGCAGAAGCTATGTTCCACTCACCAGCAGTCTCAAACTCCTGTGGCGGGGGTCTTGGGTAGCTGGCGGGTGTCAGCGGACCCTGCACTCTAGCTACCCCGGTGCTGGTCCGGCCGGAAGAGGCCTGTGGTCCTACTCAGGCCGGTTTTCTGCTTCCCTAACTAATGTAGTCTCAGGTCCCGCGCGCAATTGGAGTGGAGCAGAAGCTGTGTTACACTCACCAGGAGTCTTAAGATCCTGTGGCGGGTGTTGTGTGTAGCTGGCGAGTGTCAGCCGACCCTGCGCCCTAGCTACCCCTGTGCTTTTCTGACTGGAAGAGGCTTGTGGCCCTACTCAGGCCAGATTTCTGCCTCCCCAACCAAAGCAGTCTCAGGTCCCGCGTGATTGGCCTGGAGTAGAAGCTGTGTTCCACTCACCAGCAGTCTCAAAATCCTGTGGCAGGGGTCGTGGGTAGCTGGCGGATGTCAGCTGACCCTGTGCTCTAGCTACTCCGGTGGTGGTTTGGCCTGAAGAGGCCTGTGGCCTTACTCAGGCTGGTTTTCTGCTTCCCTAACTAATGCAGTCTCAGGTCCCGTGCGCAATTGGATTGGAGCAGAAGCTGTGTTCCACTCACCAGAAGTCTTAAGATCCTGTGGCGGGTGTTGTGTGTAGCTGGCGAGTGTCAGCTGACCCTGCGCCCTAGCTACCCCTGTGCTTTTCTGACTGGAAGAGGCTTGTGGCCCTACTCAGGCCGGATTTCTGCCTCCCCAACCGAAGCAGTCTCAGGTCCCGCGCGATTGGACTCGGTGTATTTATTGTCATTCAGTTCTAAAAGTCTTTTTCTGTCTTACTCATTGTTCATTCAGTAGTGAGACTTGCTTTGTGTCTGAGAAAGTAGTTACTGAGAAAGTTCCATGCTGTGCTGAGAAGAAGGTACATTCTTTTGTGCTGGGTGAAATGCTCTGTATCTGTTAGGCCCATATGGTTTAAAGTGGCCGTTAGCTCCAATTTAGTTTTCTTTGTTTACTTCTTGTCTGACTGACTTGGCCATTGCTGAGAGTTGGGTAATAAAGTCTCCCACAATCTGTGTGTGAAGGTCAATATGGGATTTAAACTGTACTAGTGCTTTTTTTTTTTTACAATTTTGGGTGCCTTTGAATTTGGGGCATAGATATTAAGAGTTGAAATGATATTTTTGGTGGATTTTTTTTGATGAGTGTATAGTATCTTTCTCTACCTCTTTTGATTGGTTTTAGTTTGAAGTCTGTTTTGTTAGATATTAAGGTATCTAACACCAGCTTGCTTCTTAGGTTCATTTGCTTAGATTATTTTTTTTCTGTTTGCTCTGATATAATGTTTATCCTTGATGTTGAGGTCTGTTTCTTGGATGCAGCATCAGGATGGATCGTGTTTTTTTTATCCATTCTGTTAGTCTATGCCTTTTTATTGGGAAATAACAGGCAATTCTGCTAAATTCATATGTTTCTTCTTTTTCTTTTCTTTCTGAACAATGTTAAGGCTTGAACTCAAAGTCTGGTGCATGCTAGATAAACATTCTACCATTGCGTTGTTCATCTACCAGTGTATATAGTTATTATGTAAGGACTTAAAAAATCCCAAGGTGAAATTTTGTTAAATATCTTTGAAAATGTAATGATTAAAATGTTGGCTATAATTAACATTTGGAAAGTAAAACCTTTTCGCTTATAAAATTTTTTTTTTTAATTAAAAAAATTAAGTTGTAGAGGTGATGCAGCTTTGGTAGCTATTCTGAATTGTTAGAACTTTTGTACTTTTGCTATGGATTTTTATCTCTAGTTTATTTTGCTACTCAGACATGTGTCTAATGAAAAAAAAGATGCTGCACAAACCACTGCTTGAGCCTGAATGTGCTTCTGTGTTTGGTTGAGTTATAAATGTTATTTCTGGCTGTGTCCTTCATACTTAGCTCTTCTTACAACAAATGGAAAGTCCTTAATTATACCTAAGGGAATAGTTAACCCACAGTGGACATATGGTGGACAAAAGCTGAGTCTAGTAAATGGAATAAAATTATAAATGCTAGAGATTTAAGTGCCTATAAAGCCTGGCAGTTATGACAGATCACATATTTGAGATTAGCAAGTTTTGTGTGTAGAATAATACTCTTGTAGGCATATTTATGTTGTGTGTGGAGGTAGAGAGTGTATAGCCTGGTTAAAATGGTCTCCACAGTTATGTATAAATCATGTCTATTTTGTACTGTTACGCTTTGAGCTGTGTCTCTGATTCTAACAAGAAAGGCTGATGATCTCACATTTCTGCAAAGTGACTGCTCCTTGATTGGGAGCAGTTATCATTAACCTAGAACAGGTCTTGGGCTTTGTGGGTCAGAGTACTATGGTCTCCAGTGAAAGGTTAAGTATTAATGGAAAATGGTCACAGTCCTTCTACTTAAAGGAAGCATGTTACTTGTAAGTTTTCTTTTGATTTTACTTTTACAGTTACATTGAATGTCTTCATTCATTTAGTCATCCATAAAGCAAATATTGTTCCACATGCAATGGATAATAAGTCTTTTTAGGACTTCTTGTGTGGTATGTTACAGATCATTAACTGCAAGTAACCACCTGACTTGAGGGACGCCTGGAAGCATCATTATAGTGAAGTAAACTTTTCTTTAGGTATCACTGTAGCACACTGATTTATAGCAATGTCACAAACTGCTACTATGAACATATATTCTCATTATTATTTAGAGAAGAGTAGGGAATGATAGTCTACTGTTGTAAAAAATAAGTTATTGACAATGGAAAAATGTGAATATAATTGTAGTCTCATTTTGCTTAATAATTAAGAAGCTAAGTTTGCTACATGAACTGATGTTCTAAAATGTGTTCAGATTTTTTTGATGCTATATGTGTGTGATGAACATGTTTTAAAACCTCCATAATTTAAAACACCTTTAAATTAAGCATCATAGAAAAGAACTAGGAAGATTTGTGTAATTATTTAGTAAAGCCAATACAGGAAGCACTACTTCTATAAGTATATATATGGTTTACAATTAAAAATTTTTAAAAATACTTAAAATATAATTATATTATTTCTCCCTTCCCTTTCTTCTCTCCAGTCCTTCCCATGCATGGTCCCCCAAATTCATGGCCTTTATTGTTAAAAATATATTATGTTTAATGTATATTCCTAAATATATAAATATAATGTGCTCAGTCTCTGTAATGTGCTTGTAAGCATATAATTTCAGGGTTGATAACTTGGCTATTGAATTCAGCAGGTCATGAAACCTGCTCTTAGGAACCTTAAAATCTTGTACAAGTAAGCCTTTTAATGTTGGTGAAATACTTCCCAGCAAGACTTTCAATCTACAAAAGAAAGATAACATTTAATTTAGTTGTATTGTATCACTGGGAAGAAGAAAAATCTGAAAAAGTTAAGGGAAAAAATTTAAGGCTTTAGATAATAGTAGAGCTCAGAACTTAGTTTTTTTTTTAAAAAAACTTTCCTGATGTTGCAACCCTTTCGTACAGTTTCTCATGTTGTGGTGACCCCAACCATAAAATTGTTTTGTTGTTACTTCATAATGGTACTTTTGCTACTATTTATAAATCATAATGTAAATATCTGATATGTGGGACATCTGATCTGCAACTCTAAAGGGGACTTAACCCATTGGCTGAGAACCAGTTCCCTAAACCTTTGATCTCCATCACCTCTCAAGTGCAGGAATTATAACCATACATCATCATTCCTAGTTTTATCATTCATTTCTTAATTAATGATTTTAGTGAGTGATAAAGTAATGGGCTTCATGACATTTCATACATAAGTTTTTTTTACTACATTTTGTTTTTGTTTATCCCATTGGCTAGTTAGTGCTTAGGAAAAGAGCAAGGAAGGACTCTTTCTTGAGGCCCTTGAAGGAAGCTTGATCCTGTCATCTCTTTGACTTTTGGGGATTGGGACAGAGTTTCTGTTGTTTGAGGCAGTAGTGTGTGTTACTTTGATATGAAAGTCCTAGGAAGCCCACCGTCTTCAGCCTAGAGTAAGAATGGTTTGCAATCCCAGGTGGATATTTTCACATTGTATCTTCTCATGGGCAAGCTTTCATTGTTGAGAATAGGGTTATCTCCAAATCCCCTTTTGAGACTGTCTCTCAATACAAAGTCAGATTGACTTCAAAGGCATTTCATTCTGCTCCCATCCTCCTCAGTACTGAAATTACTAGTACATACCCCACACACCTAGCACTTAGGCCCACTTTTAATACACAGAGCATGTCTTATATATTTCAGACTTTATACTCGAGATTTAGCTCTAATTTTTTATATTTAACAACATTCAAAAATGATCTTTTTTCAGATAGGACTTATTTATGCATTTAAATAGTTATGTGTTTATTATTTCTGTATGTATATTCATTGTACATAGTGCTGCATTTTATGAAGGGAGTTTCTTTCAAGTTATCATCAATTTTGACTATGTTGACATAACTTCTCTTTCCTTCTCTTTTCATCTTCCTTTCTTCTGGCCTTCCCTTAGCTATTCTTCTGGTGTCATCTCACGAGTATACATGCACATATGTGATCACACATACACAGGCTGTGAGCTACAAATGAGAGAAACATGTATTTATCTTTCTGACTCTGGCTTATTTAATAGAATCCTGGTAACATTTTGGTATCATTGGCTTATAATTTGTATGAGTTAAGTTTAAAGTTTTGGTTTTATTTTTATTTTATGGGCATTGATTGGTGTTTTACCTCCCTCTGTGTGAGAGTGTTGAAATCCTCTGGAAGTGGAGTTAGAGACTATTGTAAGCTTCCATATGGGTGATGGGAATTGTCCTGTGGAAGAGCCACTGTGCTCTTAACTGCTTAGCCCAGTCCCTTATTGTTGCCTTTTAAATGGGTTTTCATTTTATTAATTAGTATCATTGGTTTTGTTTTTTCACAGTGTTTTATCTGACTTATCTTTTAGTTTGCTTTGTCTTCCTTTGTCTTCTGTAGGTCAACTAACTTTTGTTTTTTTAAATTGTTCCTCCTGGGGACTTTGAAGTTTTCCATTTTAAAATATATTTCCTATTATCCAATTACAGGCAACATAATCTTATGCTTATAATACATTTCAACAAAGTGTTCTTAAAATTTAACAACATTTAAAATTATCATTAAATTATTAAATTTAAAATTCATTCCAGAATTTCATCAGTAACATAAACCAAATCTGCAGCCTTCTACCCCAAACAGTAGTTTTATACTTTTGCTGTTTTCTTGATGTGGTTTCATGTTAGGTTTTTACTCTGATTTACAATATACTTTGTTTCATGGTCACATATCTCTAGCTTTTCTTTCTTTGTCCTTCCTTCCTTCCTTTTTTCTTCTTCCTCTTCCTCCTCTTCCTCCTTCTCCTTCTCCACCTTTTTCTTTTCTTTTCTTTCTTTCTTTCTTTCTTTCTTTCTTTCTTTCTTTCTTTCTTTCTTTCTCTCTCTCTCTCTCTCTCTCTCTCTCTCTCTCTCTCTTTCTTTCTTTCTTTCTTTCTTTCTTTCTTTCGTCACTCTATGTAGTCCCTGCTGTACTAGAATTCACTATGTAGACCAAGCTGGCCTCAAACTCACAGGGATCTGTCTGTGATATATATATATATATATAAATATATATAAACACATGCAGGTGTACACACATACAAAGTCTTTTTTAAAAAGAAAATGAAAAACAGATGCTAGTTTTTACTATTCCTTCCACATTTTTGCTCTCATGGAGTTTAGAAGAATTTAAAAAATATTTAGTAGTATTGAAACTTACTAGGTTTAGATTAAAACAGTTAATACATTATGGCACAACATGGCTCTTAGTCTTTAAAACTTTTGTTATTATTAACTCAGAAAAAATTATCTTTTCCTCTGCCTTCCCCGTTTCTATGAAGTAAATATTTGAGCTGCTTCATGTATTTTCAATATTTCTTAAATAATTTTTCATGGTGATTAGCTCCCTAGGTTTTACCTTTTTCTTCAGGATTGATACATTTTATGTCATATCTATTTTATATTTTAGTCTCTCTTATTCTGGAAAATATTAGAAAAATTACATTTCGAATTTCTAAGAATTTCTTTCAGTATTCTTATCTATTCTTGCTTCATTTTATTTTTTGATGCAGTGTTTGGGATAGAACGCTGGGCCTTGTGTATGCTAGCTAAGTGCTTTACCACTGAGTCACTTCCCTAGTCTACTGCTTTATTTTCCCAGTATGTATACATATTGCGTAAATGTATACATACATGCTTTCTATTATGTAAGAGTATCAACTTGATCAATCGTAAGTTAACATCTCAAGTTTTTAAGTTCAAATACATGTTTCAGGGACATATGAATATTCACTGTAGTTGGATACAGTGTAATTAATTTTTAGTCTGATTAGTTATTTATGTTAGATACAGTGTGATTTTGTTTTTTAATTTTGATATGTTAGAAAGAGACATAGTTCCTTTAGTCATTTGCTATCTCTGTGAGTCAGATTTCTTCAAAATGCTTATTTTTTTGATACATTAACGTACAAAAGACAACATAATACTTAATAAATTAATTATAAATTCAGTGGGTCAAACTTACTACTAACATTTCAGTTAAAAATACTACTAAATATTGGCAGAATAGGATTGTAACTTATTTACTACCTGATGCCATTGATATGCTTGCTTAAGGAACACATTTTTGTCATACCATATTTATATCTTATACTCATAAGTTAATGAGTTAACTTATGAGTATAAGATACTCATAAGCATAAAGAGTGTTAGCATAAAGAGTTATTTAAAACCAATCTGGGTGTGGTGGCAGAGGCCTTTAATTCCAGCAGGCGGATGCAGGTGGATCTTTGACTTTATTGCTAGCCTGGTCTACAAAGTCCCAGGACATTCAGGACTATAAAGAGAAACTTTGCTTTAAAACAAAAGAAATAAAAAAAGTTATTTAAAACTTAACATCTGCATAGTGACTCTTAAGTAATGCACTGTGATTGGTCCTTGAATTGTTCTCTTCTCTAAATATGGATTTTCTCTTTCTCTTTCTTTTTCTTTTTTTCTTTTTCTCTTTCTTCTTCTTTTTCTTTTCCTTTTTCTTTTTTTTTTAAATATAAAATTCCTGCCCCCAATTTCTCCCAGGTCCTCAGTGCTTCCCCACATATTCAAGTTTGTTCTTTCTTTCCCCCCAATACTCCCCTCAAAACAAACAAACAAAAGGTAAATAAGTCAACAATATAATAAAACAAAAAGTATACACATACATACACAAACTCGGAGTCTGTTTTGTGTTGGCCAATTACTCCTGGCCTTGGGTTTGTCTTGGCATGTGGTTGATATACCTAGTGACACGCCATTGGAGAAAACGGATTTCCCCTTTCCCAGCACTTACCAATAGTGAATAGTTTTTTCCAAGCTGGGGTTTTGTCTGGTTTGAACTACAGTTCAAGTTTGCAGACTTGTGCGTGCTGTCACAGTCTCTATGAGTTCATATGTGTATCAGTCCTGTTGTGCTCAGAAGACCCTTTCCTTAGACTCATCCACTACAGCTCTTACATTTTTCTTCTATGTAGGTCTTTGAGTCTTTAGGGGACAAAAACATCCCATTTATGGCTAAGTGCTCCAAGATATCTCACACCCTACACATTGTTCAGTAGTGGTCTCAATGTTAATTACTACTTACTGAAAGAAGTTGCTCTCTGATGAAGTTTGTGCAGTGCACTGACCTACGGGTACAGCGATATGTGCTTAGGAGTCATTTTATTATGTTTCTTTAGCAGAAAAATAGCAATTGCCTTTTCCTTTAATACTCATGACCCATTTAGTCTTAGGTTCTTTGTCATTTAGCAGTGTTAGGTATCGATTTTATCTCATGGAATGAATTTTAAATCTAAATACAATACGATAAAGTAAAGGTGGTTGGTCATTCCCATAAGAGTTGTGCCACTTTTCCACCAGTACATTTTGAAGGCTTATCACTGTTGCTGGTCTCAAGGTTTGTAGCTAGGTGATGCTGATGATTGCTCCTCTGTTCTGGTACCATGCTTATTTGCAGGATCATGAATGTTAGTCAGCAGGAATGATGATTCTTGTAGGTCATCAGCTTGATTTCTCTATGTTTGATGACATGGTGTCATCAGCAGTAGGGCCCAAAGTACCTTTAGGTTGTGGAGGGTAATCAGTAGCCTTGGGAATAGCTTGTGATGTTTGGGAGGGGGGTGGTCTGTGGGACCTGCTTGACCAACAACTTGACAAGGTATAGCTCATACCTGACACTGGGGCTTTTATTTGATAGCATAAGATATCTTGTTGAGGCACTGTCTTTCTCATTATATGGTGACTCCATTTAAACCTCCCCCACAAGTTTCCATATGGGTTTTCAAAAGGCCATTAGTGGTAGTTATCCCTCCTCACATTCCTTTATTTACTCTTCCCTCTCATATTTCCCCCCATTTATTCCTGTTTTATTTTCATAGTCATAACACTACATTCTGTTTCTCTTTCCTTGGAAGATTCCATTCTCCACACTGGTCCCTTAATAGCCACCTAAACTATGCTTAGTCTAATTGAAATACACACACACACACACACACACACACACACACACACACAGAGAGACAGAGAGACAGAGACAGCTTAAGTACTAACTAACATCTATGTAGAAAATATGTAATCTATCTTTCAGGGTCTGGGTTACCTTACTCAGGATTATTGTTTCTAGTTCTATCCATTTACTTGAAAATTTCATAGTTTTCTCAACAGATGAATAATATTCCACTATGTAAATGTGTCATGTTTTCTTTATTCATCTATTAGTTGCTGGAAATCTAGGCAGTTTTCAATTTCTAACTACTATGAGTGAAACAGCATTGAACAAGAATGAGCAAGTATCTCTGTAGTAAAGACGTAGAGGCCTTTGGTCATATGCCTAAGAATGATAGAGCTAAATTTTGAAGCGGGTCTATTCTATTCCTAGCTCCCCGAGGAATCACCACACTTCATAGTGGTTGTACCAGTTTTCATTCCCACAAACAATAATTGTTTCCCTTCCCCCTCAGCCTCACCAGCGTGTTCTGTCATTTGTTTTATTTATCTTTGCCATCTGACTCGTTTAAGGTGAAATTTCAGAGTGGTTCCCCCATAATTCTTAATTTTTATGTTAATAATATATATTATTTCCCCCTCCCACTTTTTTCCCTCCAAATCCTATGTACCCCTCCTTGCTCTGTTTCAACTTCATCACATGCATGTAACACACACACACACACACACACACACACACAGTCCTAAGTATAAACATTACTTGTTTGCATGTTTTCATTTGGTGTTGGTTAACCAATTGCTCTTCCCTAGAGAAGAATTACTTCTTCTTCTTCTTCTTCTTTTTTTTTTTTTTTAAGATTTATTTATTTATTATATGTAAGTACACTGTAGCTGTCTTCAGACACTCCAGAAGAGGGCGCCAGATCTCGTTACGGATGGTTGTGTGCCACCATGTGGTTGCTGGGATTTGATCTCTGGACCTTCGGAAGAGCAGTCGGGTGCTCTTACCCACTGAGCCATCTCACCAGCCAAATTACTGCTTCTCTTCTTAGCATTCCTGTAGTTCTTTGCTTCAGGTTGAGGTTTTGTGGTCTTTCCCTTTTTCTTTGGCTGTCCATTGTTATCATTGTTCAGCTCACATGTAGGCAGTCATGCTGGTGTATAGATGTGGCTTCTGACATTACAAGGAGAGGCAGTCTCACAGAAACTCTCTGATCTTCTGGCTCTTACAACCTTTCTTCCTCTTTTTTATTTTTTTTGGTGGTGGTGGGGGCAATGCTCACTTAGTTTATGACATGGGAGTGTTTTGTGGTTGTATCCATTGGGACAGGGTTCCACGTCTCCACTTTGATCGGTTCATGGCTTTCTGTAATGGACTTTGTTGCAAAGAGAAGTTTCCTTGATGAGAGGTGAGGACTGTACTTATCTGTGGGTCTTCATTCTGTTGGCGAATTATCCTTTGAACTTCCTATTTGAGTTTCAGAGTTTTTTATTTCAAGTTTTATTTCAGTTTGGCTTTTTCTTAGTGATTCCATTTCTTTGTTCTTTGTTTTCATATTCTTAATTGTTTTCACTATTTTAATAGTCTCTGTTAAGACTTTTATTCCCATCCTTTTTAAGGTCTGTGGTAGCTTGAATGAGAATGGTCCCCATCTACTCATATTTTTTAATACTTGGTTAAATTTTGTGGAACTGTTTAGGAATGATTAGTAGGTGTGGCCTTGTTTTAGCAGTTTCAGTTGTGAGCTCTTCACTACTCCAGCACCATGCCTATCTGCTGGATGCCATACCACTCACTAGTATTGACATGGATAGTAACCCTTTGAAACTGTAAGCCCCAAATTAATCTCTTCCTTCTGTAAGTTGCCTTTATAATGTCTTATCATAAGCAATAGGAAAGTAACTAAACAAGAAATTGATACCAGGAAGTGGGGTATTGCTGTTACAGACCTTCTGCTATTTATGGAAGGAATGTGGAAGACACTGACACTTTGGATTAAGAAAGCAGTTGGATGTTATGTGGAGCTTAGATAGGCCATCCTAATAAGAGCTCTCAGTTATTGCTCTAGTTGATTCTAGTCAACTGTGGCCATTGTAAGGTTTCTAATAGAGAACATTCTGTGGGTTGGAAGTGAGACACAAAGGAATGGAGGTAGACCAAATGGAATGGCTGAAAGGTGCAGTTGGGGAGAACTAAGGGAGCCCTGAGTCCACACACCTTGAAGCCAAATCTCAAGAGGTTGAAGATGGGCTCTGAGGACAGTATGTGGATTTTAACATAGAGAACAGTCAGCACATGCTTATAAAGTCTAATAGTCTAAAACGTGTAGATATTAGAAGTATTTCTACTTGGATGGAAGCATATAATGGGACTAAGAAGCCGAGGAACTGTACAGCTCTGAGGGGAGAAGGTGGAGGGGAATCCTGGGACAGGGAGCTCAGGAACCACAGGACTCGGAGGAAGTCTCCTAGGCAGAGGCATTTGCTCCCAGGAAAGGTGATCCGCGGGGGAGCTCAGGAGCACTGGAGCCTCAGCCCCACTTCTCTTTCATCTCTTCTCTACATTGCTTCTTTCCTTCTTGGCTCCTTCCAAGGAGAGAGTCAAATCACATGAAAGAAATTTATTGGAGGGTCCAGGGTGTAGAGGGATGAATCCAGGGATGGCTGTCCTTTGCTCCTGGCAGCAGACAGCAGGGAATTGAACAAAGCGGCAGTGCTTGTATAGGATTTCTGAGGGGGCAGAACATCTCAGGCAGAGATTTCCAGAGTGAGAATTGGTGAGGTTCCAAATCCTGAGCTTGTGGGGGTTGGGGGTGGGATTTAGGATTGGTGTGTTTTCCTGTTTAGAACTTGGTGGGTTTCCTGCTCAGGGATTTTTGGGTTTTCTTGCTTAGGGATTAGTGGCCTATTTTTTTACACTGCTTTTTCCCATGGGTTAGGGTGGAAAGTCATTCCCTGTTGTAGCTAGCTTTTGCTGAGGTGCCATCTCTGTGGGGCTGCTGGGGAGGGTGAGAGGAGATCTGGAGAGAAACTGCTGACACTGTGAACAGCTTCTATGGCACAGTTCCCACAGGGCTGGTTCACTAAAACTGTAGGCAGAGGCAGGAAAGGTATTGCCACTGTAGACAGCTCACGTGGAGGCTGCAGTCTGAGAAGCTGTGGTGCTTCCATTTTGACAGGAGCCTCCATTTTGGTCAGTTCCTGTGGGACATTTACTGCAGAGGCTGGGGTGGGAAGGAGGGATCTGATCTGTTTCCTCATTGATGGCTTTTTTGGGACAGAGTCTTTTGTGGTGCTCAGCTCAGTGACTACAAATATCAATAAAGAAAAAAAAATCCCCTCATTTTTTGCATAGAATTAACTTGTTTTTAAATCTGTTTCCCCTGGTGTTATTGTTTCCACTCAATGTTTTTTAGTCCATATTTTCTTTTTTTTTTTCTTAAAAAGATTTATTTATTTTATTTATATGAGTACATTGTAGCTGTTTAAGACCTACCAGAAGAGAGCATCAGATACTATTACAGATGGTTGTGAGCCACCATGTCCTTGCTGGGATTTGAACTCAGGACCTTTGGAAGAACAGTCAGTGCTCTTAACCGCTGAGCCATCTCTCCAGCCCCTAGACCACATTTTCTTACCACGTAGAATTTTCTTTTCTATTTCTTTAAAAGACAGTTTCCTGGAACTCATTTTGTAGATCAGGCTGGCCTTGATCTCACAGATCCACTTGCCTCTCCCTCCAAGGTGTGCACCACCTCTGCCCAGCTTATCACCATGTAGAATTAAGATATTGTTTTGAAGAGCTACCCCAAATTTTTGTTGATTAGATTTTCTATAATTAACTTATTTTTGTGTTTATGATTACTTCTTAATTAAAATGATATTTACAGTGCTCTATAAGAGGAAAAATAAGCTTCAGTGAGTATTAGACTTGTGCAAACTGAGGAAGTGAGAAAATTGTCTATTTAGTGAAAAATTCTCATTACTGTTGGTACCTGAAAAGCTATCATACTTATTTGTTGTAAATTCCTGTAGTGTAATCTTCCTCTATTCTTCAGATAGGTACTAATTAGGAAAAATGTGAATCAAAATTGAGTATTTCCCCTTTAATTGCTCCCTCATGAATACAGCATTCGCTATGAAATTTGTAAGTGCTATCCATAAGTACTGATTATATTTCTGACTTAGTAGAAGCTTGTCAGCTTTTCTGAATATTTTTCTTGTGCTGCCCAGTTAAAGACATCTATTATATGACAATGTCAGAACACGATTACACATTAAGAAAGCTACTGACTGAAAGAACTGTGGTTTTCAGAAGTTTAACTTCCTGTCTATCCCAAATAAGCTGACAGCTTTCTTTAGCTTCTTTTTGGTGTAAACCCACATGTTTATTATTTCAACTTCATAGAGCATATTGCATTTATGAGCTAGACCACTGGGGTTTCATGCTGAGCGAGTAACATCGTGTGCTATATTTGAGTCTATTTCTCAGAGTATGTAATTTCCTAGAAGACATCTCAGTAAGAGAAAGACTGCTGATGTTAAGTCAGATATTCTTGAACTGAGATTTTGGCCCAGTGTGTGTCTTCTAAGTAAGAACATTTAAAAATCTTTTAGCAAAAGATCTTTCCTTTTCAACAAGAGTTCAAATAGGCATTACCAGTCAAATATGTTCTACTCAAAACACTGACTTTTAAAATGAATACTTGAAAGTGGAGTTTATAAAGTCCTTGGTAATGACTCAAATACATTTGATTTTATCCAAAAACATAGAGAGGCTAGTTGGTTTTAAGAAAAATGTAATAATATGGCAGGTGACTGAGAAAAAAGAAGTTATAATTGTTAAAACATATTAAGTAAAATTGTATGTTTTATTTTCTTAAAACAGTTTAGATTTATTTTATTTTAATGCATGAATGTTTTGCTTTCATGTGTGTATATGTATCATGTGCATCCTTGGTGCTTCTGGAGGTCAAATGAGGGTATTGTATTCTCTGGAACTGAAGTTCTGGGCAATTGTGAGTCACCATGGGAGTGGGCATTGAACTTGGGTCCTCTTTAAGAACAACACATGCTCCTTTTTTTTTCCAGTTGTTTGTTGAATTTATTCATAAGTATTTTATTTATTTATTTATTTACCTATCCATCTAGTCACTTTATATCTAAATTGTACCTCCTCCATCTTCTCTCTCCCTCTGCCAACCCATCCTGGCACATCAAGTCCCATCAGGACTAAATGCATCCTCTCCCACTAAGGCCAGAGAGGACAGCCCAGCTAAGGAAAAGGGATCCAGAGGCAGGCAACAGAATCTGAGCAAGAGATAGCCCCCACCCCAGTTATTGAGAGACACATGAAACACATGCTCTTACATGCTGAGTGCTCTCTCTGGCCTCCGCCCATTTTGTTTTCTAAAAAAATCTTTCTGATTTAAAATTGAACAGCATCAAAGAGGGTTAGTATAATTTTGCTTCTGTCTTTGTAGGAACTTCTTCCCCACAATGCCACTTATAACCAGACTTATAATTTGATATGCTAATATACTGGGACTATGAACTGAAGGCAAAGGAGAGTATATTTATGGCTTGAAATTGAGTTGCCTGTTTCTTCAGGATATCTTTGTTTTAAGCACTAAAATCACTGATTAATATTCTATATTTTTTAATGAGTTAGTAAATATTAATATTTGTACTTAGTCTTAGGTTTATTCAGGAACTAATTTTTCTTTTTCAAAATAATTGCTTTTGTTTGAAATTACCTTTTGCCTTTTCTGTAAATAAATACATTATTTTCTTTAGAAGAGTATTTTTTTTAATGTTTGTCCTATTTATTCTTGTTATATTGCATAGTATTTTATACCACATGCTACCATTCAACCTAAGGACTTTCTGTAAAGGAGCCCAGCTTCATTAGAATTTAAAATTGACATGATTAAAAAGCATTTTAATTATTTAGAAACATAATTGCATACTAGAATTCATTTCTTGTGTATGTAGACATCTCCACACATTGTTTCCTCTTGTTTTTTTTTTTTTTAAATTACTCCTTCACTTACTTATTTATTCATGAGTTCCTCATACATAGCTTAATGGTAGCAGAGACAGTAAAACAGAATTAGAATGATGTACGCCATATACACAGGGAAGAAGGATAGGATGAGTAAACCTGCTGACTTTTGGAAACAAGCTGGATTATGAGAGGAATGCACAACATTCTGTCACAGCTAAAATATGAAGTTTAAGGCAGGAAGAGTTTGTATTTAATTAGGAGAAGTACAGAAAGCCATTAAAGGTAGGCATTTCAGCAGTAGTGTAAAGCAAAAGTTGATAAGCTATGACCTGTGACTCCTTTTGCTTTATTTACTTTTTTATGAGCCACTAGGAATGTTTTTACATGTTAAAGTATTTAGAAAAAGCTTAGTAGAAGGATAACAATTATGATACCTGAATGAAAAAAATTAAATGTTAACATTCATAAAGAGTGCTATTGGAAGAGAACCACACTTAGCCTGCTCATAGGATTGCTTTTTCACTAAAAGAGTAGAATAGTTACTTCATAGAATATAAGATCCACAAAACCGAAACTATTTATAATCTGGCCTTTTACAAAAAAATGTTTGCAGAGATCTGGTCTAAATGTAATTATAAAATTTTAGAGATATTTATACCAGATAGAAAGCAGTCTCAACTTTATATTGTCCATAAAGGACCCACTTAAACATTAATGCAGATATAAATAGGTTTAAAAAAAGGAAGTAATGTAGGATGGAGAGATAGTTCAGTAGCACGGGGTAAGGACGCAGGTTCAGTTCCTAGCAAGCACATATTTGGGTTTCAGCAATCTATAACTCCAGGTAACTCCAGTTCCAGGGTATCTAATAACCACCTTCTGACCTTAGCAGGTATGCATGTGGTACACAGATGCATGCAGGTAAAATAATTACTTTTATATTCATAAAAATACACTGAGCAGTGGTGGTAAATGCCTTTAATCTCAGCACTAAGGGCTAAGAATGACAGTTTCTTATTCTCTGTATGGTAACTAGTGTGTCTTCTCTTTGTTAGTTGGTATTCAAATAGAATCTATTCATCTGATGAATAAAAAATAAAGGTAGAAGTGTTGTGGGGAAACTTTCTAGCTGTGTGGTGAAGAGATGCTTAACTATGGTTTTCTTCCTTTTTAAAGATTTGTTTAATTTTATATATGGTATGTATGTATGTATATTGTCAATAAGACCCTAAAGGCATAACATACTTGAGTCATAGAACATAGAAAAAAAATCAAGTTGCTATTACCTGGAACCATCATCCCTACTGATTAGCTTTCATAGGGATGAAAGGTGCTCTGCACCCTAATGGAGGAGAAAAGTAATTATCAGTCTCACCCAGCTGTGGACCTTGTAAGCTACAATGATGACCTGGCTGGCAAGACATTTTCATTGACGCAGTAGTGGCACACATGCCATGGGAGTCACCAACCGTTTCCTGTTTAGATTTAAGGTCTGCTTCACAAGCTGGAACTCATGACATAGAACCAGTAGTTAGGTAGATCATAGACCTGATGGAAAAGCCTACTGCTATGAAGAAGCAAATGGGACATAGTAGTAAACCGATTTCTACTGAGTTTCCCATTATGTCCATATGTTACTGCACCTTTCAAGCATCAGAGAAGCTTTTCTTTGCAAAAGGGTAAGATTTAAAAGAAGGCATAAAAATCTTAAACATGTATAAACTGACAAAAAGTTGAGAATTACAACTAAAAGCTGATAGAACAGGAAGAACAACACAAATCCACCATTGTATTTGATCACTGCCGTCTTTGCACAGATTGACAGAACTCAGACAATCAGTAGAGATGTTGATGACCTGAATAACCCAAGCCATCTTGACTCTTTTTTTTTTTATAGTACATTCTAAATTGGATATGATCACTCACTTCTGAAATCTCTATACTTGGGAGGCTGAGGCAAAAGGATTAACAAGAGTTTGAATCTAGTCTGGGATACAGAACAAGACCCTGTCTTCAAAACAAAAAACAAACTAGTAAACAATGAATAAAGGAAAAAGAACTTTGTACATCACAACTTAATAGATGCTGCTTTCAAATTCACACAAGGTATTTATCATGATAGGAAGTGTTCTCACCTATAAAGAATTAGCAATGAAATCCCTTTTTTGGTACTTCACAAATAATTTTAATGATTATTCATATTTTATATAAACTGGCTAGAATGATTCTTATTTGAAAAATAAAAGGATAAGTAACTATAGTAAAAGATTCAAATATGGGGGCTGGAGAGATGGCTCAGTGGTTAGAAGCACTGACTGCTCTTCCAGAAGTTTTGAGTTCAATTCCCAGCAACCACATGGTGGCTCACAACCATCTGTAATGAGATCTGATGCCCTCTTCTGGTGTGTCTGAAGAGAGCAATAGTGTACTTATATACATAAAATAATAAATCTTTTAAAAAAAGATACAAATGTGGAAAATGCTGAATTTGTTCTGTGACAATAATGTAACTAAAGCAGAAATCAGTACTAGAAAAACATGCATAGTACACAAAAGTATTCAGAAATTAAGCAGTTTACTTCAAAACAGGCTATTGAGGAATAGGTAAATAAATAGGTAAAAAATACTTTGTCCAAAAAATGAAAACATTGTACCAAGGTTTGGTGTCTGTAGCTAAAGCAATATTTGAAGAAGTATGATTAGCATTATTAAGCCTTTGTTTAAGGAAATAAAGGCTTTACAAACCAGTGATTTGTTTTTACCTTAAGAAAAGAAAAAGACCTTAGTACAAGGAGATAGGAATGGATCGATTCGCATTCTTCTACATGATAACAACCAGTTGTGCCAGCACCATTTGTTGAAAATGCTGTCTTTCTTCCACTGGATGGTTTTAGCTCCCTTGTCGAAGATCAAGTGACCATAGGTGTGTGGGTTCATTTCTGGGTCTTCAATTCTATTCCATTGGTCTACTTGTCTGTCACTATACCAGTACCATGCAGTTTTTATCACAATTGCTCTGAAGTACAGCTTTAGGTCAGGCATGGTGATTCCACCGGAGGTTCTTTTATCCTTGAGAAGAGTTTTTGCTATCCTAGGTTTTTTGTTATTCCAGATGAATTTGCAGATTGCTCTTTCTCTTGACTCTAGCTGCATACGTATCAAAAGATGGCCTGGTCGGCCATCACTGGAAAGAGAGGCCCATTGGACACGCAAACTTTATATGCCCCAGTACAGGGGAACGCCAGGGCCAAAAAAATGGGAATGGGTGGGTAGGGAAGTGGGGGGGAGGGTATGGGGGACTTTTGGGATAGCATTGGAAATGTAATTGAGGAAAATACGTAATAAAAAAAATATTAAAAAAAAAGAAAAGAAAAAGAAAAAGCACGGGGAAGAAAAAAGTGAAAGAGCAGAAATTTAAAGAAGAAATGGGACTGGAGAGATAGGTCAGTGGGTAAGAGCACTGACTACTCTTTAATAGGTCCTGAGTTCAATTCCTGAAGGCCAGCCACATGGTGGCTCACAACCATCTGTAATGGAATCTGATGCCCTTTGCTGGTGTGTCTGAAGAGAATGATCGTGTACTGACATACATGAAATAAATAAATAAATCTTAAAAAAAAGGAAAAGAGAGAAGAGGAAAGGAAGAAAGAATGAGAGAGAGAGAACAACAAAAAAAGAGGCTTAGGGTGGTAAAGCAACAACCATGCTGATGTGAATTTTAAAGAAGATTAGAGTTACAGGTATCAGAAATAAAAGATGGAAGTCACATCTTCAGTCTTATCTGAGTTGTGTAAAAGACTAGTATGAAAGGCTTACATTCATTGTTCAACACTTTAGGTGAAGTGTCAGATTTTACTACAGTAATAGACTACTGGAATCCACTGAAGCAGATATGAATGGTAATATCTGTCATATTAATGAAAATGTTTTATAATTTGAAATCTTTTCACAAAGAAAACTATAGGACTGGATAGTTTTCTGGTAATTGTACCAGATGTATTTGGAAAAATAATAGCAACTATCTGTAAACTCTTTTTAGATAGTCAAAGATAGTAGAACATTGTCTCAAACTCATTTTAATAGCATTAACTTGATAATCTGATATTTAAACCAGATAAAGACTGTAGCCAGTAGCCCTCATGATCATAAACATACAGTTCTTTAAATACAACATTAATAAATGGGATCCAGTAGTATTTAAAGAGTGTACTACATTGTAACCAAAGCGGGCTTTATCTTTGTATCCTGGAAATGAAAGTCTGGTTTCATATATGAAATAATATAATACACTGTACTCATAGGCTAAAGAAGAAAAGTCATAGGATAATTTGAATAGATGCACAAAATCTTTTGAAGAAATAAGCACCCATTTTTGATTTTTAGAAAAATCTGTCATCAAACTAGGAATGTCAAGGAAATTCAAATTGAGTAGCATCTATGTAAAACCCATAGTTTAGTACCATATTCAGTGGTGAAAGAATGAATGCTTCCTACCTAAGATTACATATCAGGCAAGGGTATTGACTTTAATACTTCACAGCCATTTTAAAGGCATTTAGTCATTATAAAACCGTAAGAAAAATGTATATAGGCCTTATAGATTGAAAAGGGAGAAAACATTTCTGGGTTCTCAGATGATATTATTAGCTACATAAACATATTACATTAACAAAAATTATATAAACAAGACATCAGGGGCTAGCCAGATGGCTAAGCAGATAAAAGCACTTGCTGCTCAGACCTGGCAACCCTGGAATCCTTCAGTTTTTTTTTTAAATCATATATGTGGCTCAGCAGTTAAAAGCATTTATTGCTCTTAAAGAGGACATGAGTTTGCTTCTCAGCACCCATATAACAGCTTACAACATTATGTGCCTCCCATTCCAAGGTATGTAGAACCCTCTTCAGGCACACATGTTACAGAAAGCAACAAAAGTAGCCAGCCATAAGTACAGAAAGATTTTACTTACTAAAATGCTATGCATCCATTTATATTCATTATCCATTTCAACTGTCATTATAGGAGTTGTTATATGCTATCCGTGACCAAAAAGGATTTAAATAATCTAACTAATGATGCTAAGTGACTTCAATAAGTAGTAGGAATTCTTACATACTTCCCTCTTTGCTGTCTTTATATTGATTGCCGTGGTGGCTCTGATCACTTCATATATTTAAGAGGAGTCATTGTTACCTCTCAGAATCCCTATAGCACGATTTAAGTGCATGAATGTGTATGCAGTGAAAGTTGATTAGGAAAACGTTGACATAGTATGAAGAATCTAAAAAGAATTACTAGATCCATGAAATTAGCAAATGAGGATCTAGACGAATTAGGTAGTAGATAATTGAAGAGCAATCTCCTCAAGGCTCATGATATAAGTAGATCAAAAGACCGTGACTTGATAGAGCTATAGGATTACTGGAGGTCCTTGGGAAACGCCAGAAAAACAACTGTTTTTGCAATAATGACCTTCTCTTAGGATAATATGAAAAGTCAGATCTTAAAAGAATATTGTGATTTTAAGAACAATTTTAATACAATGAGATGCATGCAGAAAATACGTGTGTAGGTTTTAAAGATTTGTTTATTTTATTTTATGTGTCTGTGTATGCCCAAGTGTATATATATGTGCTACATGTTTGTAAGAACTCAGAGGCCAGAAAAAGGGGTCAAATCCCTTGGAACTGGAGTTATTATCAGTTGTGGGTTACTCATTGTGGTTGCTGAGAACTGAACCTGGATTTTCTGCAAGAATAGCAAGTGCACTTAATCACTGAGCCATCTCTCCAGCTCCTTGATTTATATATGTGTGTGTGTGTGTGTGTGTGTAGGGACATGTGCACTTTAGTTCACATGGAGGCCAGAGGAAATGAATTTCTTGAAGTTGGAGTTATAGGCAATAGTGAGCAACCCTACATAGTTTCTGGGAATCAAACTTGGGTCCTCTGCAGGAGCAATAAGTGCTCTCAACAGCTAAGCCATCTTTGTAGCCCCTATGTATATAGTTTAAAGAATTATTACAAGGCTAGAGCATTGCTCATTGCCAGTAATGATCAGGTACCTTTCTTGTTAACTCGTTGCTACCCTTATAGTAGTTTTATCCATTGCTTAGTCTTTTCCATTTGCCTCATCTATCACTCATCTACTATTGATCAAAATTAGTTTTGCTGTTTCAAAATTTCATGTAAATTGCATTCTGATTTTTCTTATCACATGTATGAGATTTATTCTTACTGTAATATGAAACTATGGATTTACAATATAAGTATAGCATTCCTATAAAATGAAAAGATCAATATTTTAAACAATGGGTTTCAAATTTTTTAATGGTATTAACTCTTTTGAAGTCTGGTAGAGGGGGCTGGAGAGATGGCTCAGTGGTTAAGAGCACTGACTCTTTCAGAGGTCCTGAGTTCAATTCCCAGCAACCACATGGTAGTTCACAACGATCTTTAATGGGATCTGATGCACTCTTCCGGTGTGTCTGAAGACAGCTTCAGTGTACTCATAAACATAAAAATAAATAAATCTTAAAAAGAAAGAAAAAAGGTTCCACAGGGAGCCTACAGACAAAAGTAAAGTCTGGTAGAATTCTGTGTTTAAACTGTCTGACCCTGAGCTTATTTTGGAGGAGAACATTTAAATCACTGCTTCTATTTTACGAGGGGCTGTAGATTTGTTTGAATTGCTTATCTAATGTCCATTTAACTTAGAGAAGTAGTATATAGAGGAAATTATCAATTTCTTTTAGATTTTACAATTTAGTGGAGTACAGGTATTCAAAACGTGTAATTCTCTGGATTTTCCCACTGTCTGTTGTTATGTCCTACTTTTCATTCCTAGTTCTGTTTGTCTATTCCCTTTCTACCTTTTAATTGATTAGATAAGGGTTTGTAGACCTTAATGATTTTTCTCAAAAAAACCAACTCTTTGTTTCATTAATTCTTTACACACACACACACACACACACACACACACACACACACATTTAATTTCTGTTTTATTGATTTTAGCCTTAAGTTTGATTATTTAGCCATCTACTTGATTTACATTTGATTTCTTCCTTTTGTTCTAGAGCTTTTAGATGTGCTATTAAGTTACTAATATGAGATTGTTTCATTTTTTTTTAATGTAGGCATTAGTGCTATGAACTTCCTTATTAGAGCCATCTTCATTGTGTCCTAAAGTTTAGGTATGTTGTGTATTCATTTTCATTCAATTCTAGAATAAATTTGTCTTGACCCATATATTTTTTAAAAGATTTATTTATTATTATATGTAAGTACACTGTTGCTGTCTTTAGATGCACCAGAAGAGGCCATCAGATCTCATTAGGGATGGTTGTGAACCACCATGTGGTTGCTGGGATTTGAACTCAGGATCTTTGGAAGAACAGTCAGTGCTCTTAACCACTGAGCCCAGTTTCCATGAATTTGTAAGCTTTCACCAAAAAGCCTTTCACCCAAGATTTGTCCTGCTTACAAGATATGGAGTGATAAAGATGGAACAGAGACTGAAGGAATGGCCAACCTATGATAAGCCCAAATTGAGACCTACACCATGGGAGAGAGCCAACCCCAGATACTATTAATGATACTCTAATCTGTATACAGACAGGAGCCTAGCATGGCTGTCTTCTGGAAAGCTTCATCCAGCAGCTAATGGAGGTAATAACAAACCACAGCCAAGTAATAGGTGGAGCTTGGCTAGAGTTGGGGGGGGGGGGGAGTTCTGGGGGAACTGGAGGGATCAAAGACACCATAAGACCTAAAAAGTAAATTAACCTGCTTTCATGAGGGCTCCAATCAAAGAGCATGCAGAGGCTGGACCTAGGCACCCTACACATATGTAGCAAATGTACAGCTTGGTCTTCATGTGGGTCCTGTATAGATTGAAGCAGTGGTTGTTTAAGACTCTGCTGCCTGCTTTTGGATCCTTTTCTCTACCTGGGCTGCCTTGTCTGGCCTCAGTGGGAGAGGATTCACTTAGTCTCGCTGTGACTTGATGTGCCAGGTTAATGTCCAGGTTAATACCCATGTGGGCACCTCCTTTTCTTTGAGGAACAAAGCAGGGAGAGTGGAGGGAGTGGGGTTGAGTGCAGACTGGGAGGAGACAGGGTCTGCAATTGGGATGTAAAGTGAATAAATATTTCACATTTATTTATTTATTTATTTATTTATTTATTTATTTATTTGTTTGTTGTTTACTGTACATGCTGTTTACAATCCCCCCTCACCTCCCAGTTCCCCCTTCACATAGCCCCTCCCCCTTACTTTTCTTTACCTCTGAGGATTGGGGAAGACCCCCTTGGGCACCAACCCACCCTGGCACATCAAATCTCTGCAGAACTAGGCACATCCTCTTTCACTGAGGACAGCCAAGGTAGCCCAGCTAGGGGAAGAGGATCCATAGGCAGGTAACAGAATGAGGGACAGCCCCAGCTCCAGCTGTTGGGGGACCAGTATGAAGACCAAGCTGCACATCTGCTACATATGTGTGTGTGTGTGTGTTGGGGGGATAAGTTCAGCCCATTTATGCTCTTCGTTTGGTGGTTTGGTCTTTGGGAGCACCCAAAGCTGTTCTTCCTGTGGAGTCTCTATCCCCTTTGGATACCTCAATCCTTCCCCTAACTTATCCACAAGATTCCCAGAGCTCCATCTAATGTTTGGCTGTGGGTCTCTGCATTTGTGAAACCTCTCAGAGAACAGGTATGCTAGGTTCCTGTCTACAAGCATAACAGTATCATTGATAGTGTCAGGGAGTGGTTCTTGCCCATGGGATGGTTCTCCAGTTGGGTCAGTCATTGGTTGGCCATTCTCACAGACTGCTCTATCTTTGTCTCTGCATTTCTTGTAGGCAGGACAAATTTTAGGTCAAAGGTTTTGTTGTGGGTGGGTTGGTGTCCTTCCACTGGGTGTCCTGCCTGGCTACAGGAAGTGGCCACTTCAGGTTCCATTTCCCCCCACTTGTAGGAGTCTCAGCTAGAGTCACCCTCCTAGATTCACTGGCGTCTCCTCCATCCCAGGTTTCTGGCAGGTCCTAGAGATGGTTCCCTGAGGCCCTTGCCTGCTACTCATTTCCATTCACTCTCCATGCTGTTTCTCCCCAGATCTCCCTACATCTGATTTCTTCTGCCCTGCACATCCCCTTTTTTAATTTTTAAAAAGTTAAAAAAAGGAAGATATTCTATATATTCCTTTGGTGATAGGTGTCAGAGTGCAAAGAGAGACCATAGCAAGTGTTCTGCTGCTGGGAGTGAGTCAGGGGAGTTGAAGGGAGACTGCAGCTGGTGGTTGGCCAAGAGATGGAGGTGAACCTAGGGAGTAGATTTGAAGGGGTGGAGGGAGAGGTGAAGATCTGTAGTTAGCCTACCTCTTTCCCTGGCTGAACTGGCCTTCAGGTTTCCGGGAAATGCCTGTTGAAGTTGAGGGCTTGGATAAAATAATGAAAGTGGGATAAGGCAGTTTGGAGGGGAAGATGTGTGTGATCCACTGGAGATGAGGGCAGGGCAAGGAAGAGAGGCTGCAGCAGTTGCTCTATTTTAGACCTGAAAGTAGTACTGGGGGCTTAGGTTTGGAGGAAAGCAGGGGTAAGTGAAGATCTGTAGTTAGCCTATCTGCTTCACTGCTTGGAATGGACTGCAGTTTTCCAAAGAATCTTTTGTCCTTATTTTAAAACCCTAAAACCTCCCCACCCCAATCAGTACTTTTGAAGTTGCTACTGTATTTGGAAATTGTTTTGTTTATTTGATTTGTTTTCAGCTGCAATTAACAAGAATTCAGTAAGCATCACAGAAGCACTAACAACCTTGTTATCGCAAGAATATTGAACTTTATGAAATCTGAATTTTTAAAAAAGGTTTACTTACTTATTTTATGTATATGAGTATACTTTAGCTGTCTTCAGATACACCAGATCCCATTGCAGATGGCTGTGAGCCACCACGTGGTTGCTGGGAATTGAATTCAGGACTGTTGGAAGAGCAGTCAGTGCTCTTAACCACCGGGCCATCTCTCTAGCACCAAAATCTAAAGTTTTGTTTCTCAAAAGTTCTATGAAACATCTGAAAGGAGTGTCCTAGCCTGAGGAGAATGCTTGCAACAAATATGGGCAGTATTAGCACTGTAAGATATGCTTCATCTAGGGGATAAACAGTCCAGTAGAAATTGGAAGGATGAGACAGCTCATTAAAAAAAATTGTGTATAGAAAAATGTTAAATTGCCTTCACATCTTTAAATTGCCTTTAGAAACGAAAGTAGCTTCTGTTAAGGCACAGTGTTCTTTTATATCCCTGTGTGGAACTCAGTAATAGTGAAGGGAGTTACTTTGGTAAAAAGGTTAATTTAAGTAACTGCAAAGTTAAAGTCGAGTTCTGGTCTTTTTTTTTTTTATTTTCTTGCATTAGTAATTTTTTTGAATATGGCATGATTTACTATGGCATCATAGAAAGACAGCATTAGAGAGTGTGCATGGCAGGGTAAAATTAAACACATGCTTACAATCAAATTAATGTATCTCATCTGTCTTCAACTAATAACAATCTGTCATGTTATCTATCTGAGTAGGGGCATAAACAGTTTATTTTGTGTTTGGAGTAACTTCCTGGAGGTAGTTAATGTGACAAGTAGTTTGTTTGAATTGAGTATAACCAGATCAACACTGTAGATGTTTCCTTGATAACCTAAAAATTACTGTGAAAATCTACACAAGTGCTGTATTTATATTTTGCTTTTACTTCTTTGTGTTCAGTTGTAGCAGCCTTTATAATCATTTCACAGAGAATATTGTTGCTCATATGTGGTATGAGTCAGAGCAAAAATAGTTGATATTTTGAATGCTGTTTTCTTTGAGAGGAACTGTTCTAATGAGAGGACATTAATAGTGTAGTAACTAATAAGCATCATAGAGTACTTTCACTTGTTTACAAAGCATAGTTACTGATTTGAATGAAAAAAGTCATTAATTATAGACAGTATCATGATTGGATGTTAGAAAAGAAGTTCATGGGAGGTCAGTAAGCTGCTGAGTTTAAGGCCTGCATAAAGATAAGGTTTGTTATGAACTGTTTCAAACTTTAAAACTGAGTATCATTTAATCTCATCAGCTTTGATTACATTTTATACAACTAGGTTTAAAAAAAATTTATTGTCTATTTATTGCTTTGACCACAATGATCAGTAACTGTGTAGATAGTTGCTGTGGAAATCCTGAAAAAGGTGAATGAAATACAGTTCTCTTTCAGCCTCCTGATGGCTTATTTTATACATTGTAATATCTTATTTTCATCTTTTAGGTCTCAGATCAAGGAGGAAGGTCTTCCCCAGCCCTAGGACTCTTCCATATATTGCAATTGCTTACCTCATTCTTCTCTTCATTATGATGTTGTCTATCTGGTCACCTTTTGCCTCTTCATTTTGGATTATGATAATTGTTGTAATATCCTTATTTGTTTATTTGGGTGGGTATTGAGGGGAGGGTCTCCATATGAAGCCCAGGAAACCATCTTTATACTATATAGCTCAGGCTGCCCTTAAACTCATGACCTTCCTGCTTCAGCTTTCTGAGTACTGGGATCTCAGATGTGACTCATTTATTTGTATGTCAGCTCATTTATCATTCTTTTCTTTCTCAGAATTGTGAAGAGTAATGTTTATAGTGTTCACCTATTTCTTTTTTTCAATAACTTATTTTTTTATTCACTCTATATCCAGATCACAACCCATCCCCTGACCCCCGACACCTCTCTGTCTTGCCTTTATAGATATCTCCCCCTTGACCCTTTTCCCTTCTCTGAGGAGAAGGAGAAGCCTCCCTGCCCCTGGATTCCACCCCACCCTGGGACATCTAGTCCCAGTAGGACTAAGTACATCCTGTCTCACCCTCACCCAGCCAGGCCGTCCAGGTAGGGGAAAGGTATTCAGTGGGAGGCAACAGAGTCAGAGACAGACCCTGCTCCAATTATTAGTGGAGCCACATGAAGACCAATCAGCATATCTGCTACAGATGTATCTGGGAGTAGATGTGTCAGGTCTAGGCCTTGCATGTTCTTTAGTTGGTGGTTCAGTCTCTGTGAGCCCTCATGGGCTCAGGTTAGTTGACTCTGTAGGTATTCTTGTGTCTTTGATTCCTCTGACTCTCTCAATTTTATTCCTCATTCTTCCAAAGGACTCCTTGAGCTCTGCCTGATATTATGCGGTGAGTCTCTGGCATCTGTTTCCATCTGATGTTGGATGAAGCCTCTCAGGAGACAGTTATTCTAGGATCCTGCCTTGAAGCATAGAAGAGTATCATTAATAGTGTCATTGGTTGTCTGTCTCCCATGGGAAGGATCTCAAGTTGGGCCAGTCATTGGTTGGCCCTTCCCTCAATCTCTGCTCCATCTTTATCCCTATATATCTTGTAGGCAGGACAAAATTTGTGTTGAAGGTTTTGTAGGTGTGTTGTTGCCCTTTTCCCTCACTGGAAGTCCCAACTGGTTACAGGAGGTGACCACTTCAGCCTCCATATTCCCAGCTGCTAGAATCTCAGCTAGGGTCACCCCTATAGATTCCCCATCACTACTCTTGTACCAGGTTTTCGGCTAGTCTCAGAGATTCCTCCTATCAATTCCCATTTCACTTCCAGCACCCCCACTCAATCTCCATCCCTGTATCCCTCCTCACCCCTTCTCTTACCCAGTTCTCTCCATCCATCTCAGATGAGTGTTTTGAGATTCATTTGTCTCCCTTAGACCCTCCTTATTGCACAGTTTCTTTAGGTCTGTGGATTGTAACATAGTTATCCTGCACTTTATGCCTGATATCCACTTATAAGTGAGTACTGACCATGCATGTCTTTCTGAGTCTGGGTTACCTCACTCAGGATGATATTCTCAAGTTTTATCCATTTGCCTACAAGTTTCATGATGTCTTTGTTTTCAAAAGCTGAATTGTATGTATTCCACTGTGTATGGTATACCATATTTTCTTTATCTATTATTCAGTTGAGGAACATCTAGCTTGTTTCTAGTTTCTGGCTATTACAAATAAAGCTGCCATGAACATAGTTAAGCAAGTATCCCTGTGGTGTAGTGGAGCATCTTTTGGCTGTATACCCAGGAATGGCGTAGCTGGGTCCCAGGGTAGAACGGTTCCCAATTTTCTGAGAAACCACCAAATTGATTTTCAAACTAGCTGTGCAAGTTTACACTCCCACAAGCAATGGAGGAGTGGTCCCCTTGCTCCACAGCCTCACTAGCATGTTCTGTCACTTGAGCTTGTGATTTCAGCAATTCTGATGGGTGTAAGATGGAATCTCAGAGTCATTTCGATTTTCATTTCTCTGACTAAGGACGTTGAACATTTAAGTGCTTGAGAATTCTTTGTTTAGCTTTGCCACCCCATTTTTTAATTGGGTTATTTGGTTATTATGTCTAATTTCCTGAGTTTTAAAATATATTTTGGACATTAGTTTTTTTTATCAGCTGTAGGGTTGGTGAAGATCTTTTCCCATTCTGTGAACTGCCGATTTGTCCTATTGATGGTGTCCTTAGTGTGTTTACTTCTTATTTGTGCTCATTAGTGTAGTATGAGGCAAAATAGGTGCTCCTATTGATTTACTCAATTTAAGATATGCTTTATCTCTTATTTAAAAATATTTATGTATTTATTTACTTTTTTATGTGTATGAAGGTTTTGTCTGCATGTGTGTGCATGAACATATGCATGCCTTATGCTCCTGGATAACAGAAGAAATTACCAGATCCTCTGGAACTAGAGTTATAGACAGTTATGAACTGGGTGTTGGCAACTGACTCTGGATTCTCTGTAAGAGCGGTATACTGCTCTTACCCCCAGGTCCACCTCTCCAGCCATGTGTTACCTGTTTTAAATAAGTAATTGAAATACCTTATATATATATATTTATTATTTTGTGTGATTTTTATAGCCTGCAGTTAATCTGAATAATTAGGGTGATAAATGTATAGGATTCTTATGACTTGAAGAAGGAAGAAAAAGCTCGACTACCTATGTATACATGTATTGTCTTCTACTTTGATACTTAAAGATAATATATATTTAAAGATATATAATCATTTGGGTATACAACATGGGAGCAAAAAGTAATATTTAAATATCTGTAAGAGTGTAACATTTTTATCATGTGTAATTTTCTTCTAAATACTTTATGAATTTAGAAACAGTTAATATCTGTGTAACGAGTGGAAGTGTTTTTAATTAAACTGGGACATTTAAAGGTTTTCTGATATATCCCACCTACAAGGACATGTGTATGTGTGTTCTTAACTATATAAGTACAACATACTCAGTCTGTATAATGTTACTTGTTTGTATGTTTTCAGAGATGATGGTTTGAGACAGAGTTTTACTGTGGAGCCCTGGCTGTCCTGGAAGTTGCTGTGTAGACCAGGCTGACCTCAAACTTAAGAGATCTTCTTGCCCATGCCTCCCAAGTGCTGGGATTAAAGGCTAGTACCACCATGCCTGGCAAGAATAGATCCTTTACTACAAACCTTTACTTCCTGTCCAGGAAAGAACTATAGCTACATGCAGCCCACTATCCTTTCTATTTGCTGTAATGTAGACAATTAAGTAGTTGGGATTATTTATTTATTTACTTTGAAAGGTTTACTTGTGTTTTTATTCATATGCATGTTTCTTTTTGTGTTTCTATGTATGGGTGAGTGCCCAAGGAGGTCATGGAGTTGGAGTTACAGGCAATTATGAGCTGCAATGTAGATGCTAGGAACTAGACTCAGATTCCCTAAGAGAGCAGCAAGTTCAACTAACTGCTGAGCCATCTCTCCCGGCCTAGAAACAGCTGGTACTTTTTTTTTTTCCATTTTTTATTAGGTATTTAGCTCATTTACATTTCCAATGCTATACCAAAAGTCCCCCATACCCACCCCTCCCACTCCCCTACCTACCCACTCCCCATTTTTGGCCCTGGCGTTCCCCTGTACTTGGGCATATAAAGTTTGCAAGTCCAATGGCCTCTCTTTCAAGTGATGGCCTATTAGGCCATCTTTTGATACATATGCAGCTAGAGACAAGAGCTCCGGGGTACTGGTTAGTTCATAATGTTGTTCCACCTATAGGGTTGCAGTTCCCTTTAGTTCCTTGGGTGCTTTCTCTAAACAGCTGGTACTTAAATAAGACTTCTTATATATGGTCTCATCTTCTTTCTTGCTCAGTTAAGTTCAACAGTAAAGATCATCTGTTTGGATATGAAATACTTGCTCTAACTGGAATTATACACTATTGTTCTTTTAATGACTGGCTTGTTTTATTTGGCCCAATAACTACAAGTTGAAGTCTGAGACAGGATTTCTTCATTTTAAAGGCTGAATAACCATTTTGTAAACCACTTTGGTTTATTCATCTATTAATAGACATTTGGGTTCATTTCCATTTCTTGTCACTTGTCTCTGATGCTGTTATGAGTGTGACTATGCAAAAATTCTTTTTCAATACTCTACTTTCAATTTCAGATATAAGACTGATAGATCATATGTTCGCAAGACCTTGGATTTTCTGAGTATCTTCCAAATTGTCTTCTACAACACTTGTACCATTCAATATTTCTGCCTTAGCACCCAAAAGTCTCAATGTTTGCACATTCTTACCATCACTTACTGCTATTTTTAAAATGTTTTATTGATTCTTTGTGAATTTCACATCATATACTTCACTCCTACTCATCTTCCTGTCCCTTCATATCTGCTGTCTGCTCTTGCCACTTCCCTCCAAAAGAAAACAAAAAACAAAACAACAAAAAAAATAGAAATAAAAATCAACCCCCCAAAAAAACCGTCTCTCCATGGAAGCTGCTGCTGTGTGTCACAGGGTTTCACATAGTACACTCTTTTTTTTTTTAATGTAAATATATGTATTTATGTAGATATATTTACATATAGGCATGTAACAATAATATCAGAATGAAAAGAAGGTTATATGGCTGCATTCAAGAGGGAAGAAAGGAGAGGAAGCAATTATATAATTATAATCTCAAAAATAAGAGAAAAGGGGGTTTTGCTCATTTTTTTGTATTGCTTTGCTTTTGTTGTTGTTGCTGCTGCTGCTGCTATGGAGGCCGCCATATCTGCATATTCAGGAGCCAGCCAGAGTGGTCCTGATGTCTTCCAGGAACCACTTTCTCAGCTACCATGACCTGCCTCATGGCCTTGTCACCTTGTTACATTCTTTATTTTTATTGTTTGGCCTTTTTGCCTTTTTTGTTTCAATCAATAGTGACTAATCACCTTTTTCTTCCATTTATTTATTTATTCATTTTTTTCATTAATTTTGCATTCCAATTTTTTTTTCACATTGCTTCTTTTTTTTTAATTTTTAATATTTTTATTACATATTTTCCTCAATTACATTTCCAATGCTATCCCAAAAGTCCCCCATAGCGCCCCCCACTTCCCTACCCACCCATTCCCTTTCTTTTGGCCCTGGCATTCCCCTATATTGGGGCATATAAAGTTTGCAAGTCCAATGGGCTTCTCTTTCCATTGATGGCCGACTAGGTCATCTTTCGATACATATGCAGCTAGAGACAAGAGCTCCGGGGTTCTGGTTAGTACATCATGTTGTTCCAACAATAGGGTTGCAGATCCCTTTAGCTCCTTGGGTACTTTCTCTAGCTTCTCCATTGGGAGCCCTGTGATACATCCAATAGCTGACTGTGAACATCCACTCCTGTGTTTGCTAGGCCCCGGCATCTTCTCACAAGAGACAGCTATATTTGGGTCCTTTCAGCAAAATCTTGCTAGTGTATGCAATGGTGTCAGCGTTTAGAAGCTGATTATGGGATGGATCCCTGGATACAGCAGTCTCTAAATGGTCCATCCTTTCATCACAGCTACGAACTTTGTCATAGTACACTCTTTTGCCCAAACAGCTATACTTGCAGATGTTCATTACAATGCATCATTGGTCTCGTTTGAGATCTCTGACTTTTGCTATACTATCAATACTGGATCCTCATAGGGACTCCTCCAGAATATCCTGTTGTTGACCTGTGTTATGTTGGTCCTATAGCTTTGGACCCTTGATGCACCCCAGCATTTCATAGATAAGAGTATCTACCCCATCTGTGGTGTATTGTGTGTGTGTGTGGGGGGAACTTCTCTCCCACACTCATGTCACTATCAACATGATTGGTGGAGTGGGTTAACTCAGAACCCTGGATCTGGGCCTGGGTAGAAGCTGAGTTGGTTAGTTCACCTGCACTCATACACAGCACCACTGGGGCAGGCTCTCCCACTTTGCTCCGGAAAGGGACAGAGCCAGTTTTTCTGCTCTCTCATCCTTAGAGCTGGCTCAACCAGGCCCCACCACCAGGGACAGCTCTACAGTGCTACCCAGGTGAGGCTCTCAGCCAGCTCATCCACTTGCAATAGGTTGTGTGTGTGTGTGTGTGGGGGTGGAGGGGTTGAGGGTGGGTGTGTGAGTGTGACTTCCTTCCTGTACTCATGTCACTATCAACATGATGTCAGGTGTCAGCTCAGACTAGCAACATCTGCATGCACTTTGCTGGTAATACAGGCCTTGGACATCAGCTTAGACTCTAGTTGTAATAGGACTGCAGAAGCAGACCCCCTCTCCACACAAGAATGCAGTTGGGCCTAGATGTCACTATAGCCTTGAGTGGTAGCACAGGTAGCCACTCAGATTGTATGTACTCTAGACATCCACATGGTCTCAGGTGGCAGCCCACTGACATCCACATGACCTTTGGTGGTAACTCAGGCTTCAGACATTGACACAGCAGGACTATGGGCTCAGACATGGCCCCCAGCAGCAGCCCTGGATAGGACTCAGATCACTTTAGCTGCTGGTGACAGTATAGTCCGAGACATTAGTCTCAGGCAGCAGCCCAGACCACTGACATCCAGATGGCCAACAAACATCAGCACAGACCCTGGCTGCAGTAGGGCCCTGAACCCACCAAGTCATGTTCCTTGGCAGCAGTCTGAGCCAGGACCTCTCCATGGCCAGAGGCAGTTGTATAGGCTCCTCATATCTGCCTGTTTCTCACTGCCATTGAGGCTCTGGTTCCACTTCTCTCCACATTGCCTGAACTGCTCAGCTTCACTTCTCTCCCATCTTTATGCCCTGTACTCTCTCTGACCTATCTATCCATCCATCACATATTTGTTCATCATACTGGTGCCCACTGCAGGGGGGGTAGCACTTGGTCTCTCTCTTTAGTCACTCCAGGCCTGGGGGCATGGGACATGCCCTTGGGTTTGTGTGTGTGTGTATTTATGTATGTGTGTATATTTAATATATGATATTAAATATATATCGATATATAATATTGAATATATATCAACAAGGCAGTCATTCTAATGGGTATAAGTTATTCTTTCTGCTGTCTTGATTTTCACATCTCAGATGATATGGTGGAAGAAATATCTAGAAAGTCATTTGCCGCCGGGCGTGGTGGCGCACGCCTTTAATCCCAGCACTTGGGAGGCAGAGGCAGGCGGATTTCTGAGTTCGAGGCCAGCCTGGTCTACAAAGTGAGTTCCAGGACAGCCAGAGCTATACAGAGAAAACCCTGTCTCGAAAAACCAAAAAAAAAAAAAGAAAGTCATTTGCCTATTATTAAGTTGGCTGTGTTTTCTGTTGTTGAGTTGTAAGACTTTAAAAATATATTAAAAGTTAAAATATAAAATATTTTCTGCATAGTAATACCTTGGTGACTCTTTCCTTACTTTCTTGTATGCCTTGATGTGTAAGCCTTGTTAAGTGTGATGTTCCATTTGTTTCTTCTGATGTTGTGTTTTCAATCTCATATCTGAGAAATTTATATAATTTCAATGTCTTGAAGCTTTTTTTTTCAGCAGTTTAAGATTTGAGCCTTACATTTAGGTATTATAATCCATTTTGAGTTAAGCTTTAACATATATCTTTCCATGGTCATTCATTTGCAAGTGGATATCTAGTTTTCCCAGTATCATTTCTTGAATTGATAGTTCTTTCTACACTGATGGCTTGATCCTTTTGCTAGGCATTGTCTTGGTATATATGTGAGGTTTCCCTGTGCTTTCTGTATTGTCTTTGAAAGGCTTCTTGTTTAGCAAATATGGTGGCATTCCCAGCATTTATTTGAAGGTTTATCTGATTCCTGGGCTAATTTTTACTATGGTGGAACAGACTCCAGAATAGCATTACACTGTGAATAGACCTTACAGAAAATCATAATGTGTAAAACTATTGTTGATAGTTCTTGGGTTAGGTTTGCAGTTTGACTTGGAAAAAAGCAAGGAAGAGCCACAAACAGCTTCTTCAGCAGTTTGTGTTGCAAAGACAGTATCATTAAAAACACTGTTTTCTGGGATTCATGAAATAGTTGTGCTTTCTTTTCAGAATTATATTTTCTTTTTTTTTCTTTTTCAAACATTTATTGTGCACATTTGTGGGTTCAGAAAAAGCTAATCAAAATCAGCAGAATGATCAAATTTAACTACAAATAGAAGAGCAGAAATATGTTAATCAGATTTGAATTACAATAACAAAACCCCTGTGATAATCAAGTTAATAAACAAAAAGGTTTGTTTTGACTTGTGGCTTCAGTACATGAGTACTCCATTACATTAGCACTTCAATACACATTGCATGAGTACTTTAGTACATGAGCACCCCATTGCTTTGAGCCCATGGTGACAAGGTACACAATGGTGGGAGTATTTAGTGCAGGAGGTCTGTTTACCTCATGTCAGCTAGGAAGCAAGGGGAGATCAAGGCATGCCCTTTGTAAGTTAACTTTCTCACACCAAGTCCCATGTGACAGGTCCCAGCACTTCCCATCGGTATCACAGGTGATTGTTAAAGCCTACTGTCAAACTGCTTCTCTGCATTCCATCAAGTTTGACTTTTGTGCATAGTTCTATTTTCTGAGCAAAGAGACCATCTCTTGCTCTTACAGTCTTGTGCTTGTCCTCTAGCAATTCAAAGTACTCATTCACCTTCACACACCATGCCTAGGGTTGCTTTTCATGAAGATTCTATTCTAAGAGAAAAATTCATCCACTTCTGGGTTTGCCAGGCACTGGCTTAGCCTCACAAGAGACAGCTATATCAGGGTCCCTTCAGCAAAATCTTGGTGGCATATGCAATAGTGTCTGCTTTTGGTGGCTGATTATGGGTTGGACCCCCCCGGGTGGGGCACTGTCTGGATGGTCCCTCCTTTTGTCTCAGCTCCAAACTTTGTCTCTGTAACTCCTTTAATGGGTGTTTTGTTCCCAATTCTAAGAAGGGGCGAATTGTTCACATTTTGCTCTTCCTTCTTCTTGAGTTTCATGTGTTTTGCAAGTTGTATCTTATATCTTGGGTATTCCAAATTTCTGGGCTAAAATTCATTTCTCAGTGAGTACATATCATGTGAGTTCCTTTGTGATTGGGTTACCTCACTCAGGATGATACCCTCCAGGTCTATCCATTTGCCTAGGAATTTCATAAATTCATTCTTTTTAATAGCTGAGTAGTACCCCAATTGTGTAAATGTACCACATTTTCTGTATCTATTCCTCTGCTGAGGGGCATCTGGGTTTTTTCCAGCTTCTGGCTATTATAAATAAGGCTGCTATGAACATAGTGGAGCATGTGTTATTACCAGTTGGAACATCTTCTGGATATATGCCCAGGAGAGGTATTGCTGGATCACCCAGTAGTACAATGTCCAATTTTCTAAGGAACCGCCAGACTGATTTCCAGAGTGGTTGTACAAGCTTGCAGTCCCACCAGCAAAGGAGGAGTGTTCCTCTTTCTCCACATCCTTAGCATCTGCTGTCACATGGATTTTTGATCTTAGCCATTCTGACTGGTGTGAGGTGGAATCTCAGGGTTGTTTTGATTTGCATTTCCCTGATGATTAAGGATGCTGAACATTTTTTCAGGTGCTTTTCAGCCATTCGATATGCCTCAGTTGAGAATTCTTTGTTTAGCTCTGTGTCCCATTTTTTAATGGGGTTATCTGCTTTTCTGGAGTCCATCTTCTTGAGTTCTTTATATATATTGAATATTAGTCCCCTATCTGATTTAGGACTGGTAAAGATCCTTTCCCAATCTTTTGGTGGCCTTTTTGTCTTATTGACAGTGACTTTTGACTTACAGAAGCTTTGCAATTTTATGAGGTCCCATTTGTCAATTCTCGATCTTGCAGCACAAGCCATTGCTGTTCTATTCAGGAATTTTTCCCCTGTGCCCATATCTTCAAGGCTTTTCCCCAATTTCTCTTCTATAAGTTTCAGGGTCTCTGGTTTTATGTGGAGTTCCTTGATCCACTTAGACTTGACCTTAGTACAAGGAGATAAGAATGGATCAATTCGCATGCTTCTACATGATAACTGCCAGTTGTGCCAGCACCATTTATTGAAAATGCTGTCTTTTTTCCACTGGATGGTTTTAGCTCCCTTGTCAAAGATCAAGTGACCATAGATGTGTGGGTTCATTTCTGGGTCTTCAATTCTATTCCATTGGTCTGCCTGTCTGTCGCTATACCAGTACCATGCAGTTTTTATCACAATTGCTCAGTAGTACAGTTTAGGTCAGGCATGGTGATTCCACCAGAGATTCTTTTATCATTGAGAAGAGTTTTTGTTATCCTAGGTTTTTTGTTATTCCAGATGAATTTGCAAATTGCCCTTTCTAACTCAGTGAAGAATCGAGTTGGAATTTTGATGGGGATTGCATTGAAGCTGTAGATTGCTTTTGGCAAGATAGACATTTTCACTATATTGATCCTGCCAATCCATGAGCATGGAAGATCTTTCCATCTTCTGAGATCTTTAATTTCTTTCTTCAGAGACTTGAAGTTCTTATCATACAGATCTTGCACCTCTTTAGTTAGAGTCACACCAAGGTATTTTATATTATTTGTGACTATTGTGAAAGGTGTTGTTTCCCTAATTTCTTTCTCATCCTGTTTATCCTTTGTGTAGAGAAAGGCCACTGATTTGTTTGAGTTAATTTTGTATCCAACTACTGCACTGAAGCTGTTTATCAGATTTAGGAGTTCTCTGGTGGAATTTTTAGGGTCACTTATATATACTATCAATTATCATCTGCAAATAGTGATATTTTGACTTCTTCCTTTCCAATTTGTATCGCCTTGACCTTCTTTTGTTGTCGAATTGCTCTGGCTAGGACTTCAAGTACAATATTGGATAAGTAGGGACAAAGTGGGCAGCCTTGTCTAGTCCCTGATTTTAGTGGGATTGCTTCTAGCTTCTCTCCATTTACTTTGATGTTGGCTACTGGTTTGCTCTAGATTGCTTTTATTATGTTTAGGTATGGGCCTTGAATTCCTGATCTTTTCAAGACTTTTATCATGAATGGGTGTTGGATTTTCTCAAATGCTTTCTCTGCATCTAATGAGATGATCATGTGGTTTTTGTCTTTGAGTTTGTTTATATACTGGATTACGTTGATGGATTTCCGTATATTAATTAAACCATCCTTGCATCCCTGGGATGAAGTCTACTTGGTCATGATGGATGATCATTTTGATGTGTTCTTGGATTCGGTGTGTGAGGATTTTATTGAGTATTTTTGCATCGATATTCATAAGGGAAATTGGTCTGAAGTTTTCTATCTTTGTGGGGTCTTTCTGTGGTTTAGGTATCAGAGTAATTGTGGCTTCATAGAATGAATTGGGTAGAGTACCTTCTGTTTCTATTTTGTGGAATAATTTGAGAAGAACTGGAATTAGGTCTTGTTTGAAGGTCTGAAAGAATTCTGCACTAAACCCATCTGGTCCTGGGCTTTTTTTGGTTGGGAAACTTTTAATAACTGCTTCTATTTCTTTAGAAGAAATAGATCTGTTTAGGTCATTAATCTGATCCTGATTTAACTTTGGTACATGGTATCTGTCTAGAAATTTGCCTATTCAGGTTTTCCAGTTTTGTTGTGTATAGCCTTTTATAGAAAGATCTCATTTTTTTTTTTTTTTTTTTTGGATTTTCTCAGGATCTGTCGTTATGTCTCCCTTTTCATTTCTGATTTTGTTAATTAGGATGCTGTTCCTGTGCCCTCTAGTGAGTCTGGCTAAGGGTTTATCTATCTTGTTGATTTTCTCAAAGAACCAGCTCCTGGTTTGGTGGATCCTTTGAATTGTTCTTCTGTTTCCGCTTGGTTGATTTCGGCCCTGAGTTTGATTATTTCCTGCTTTCTACTCCTCTTGAATTTGCTTCCTTTTGTTCTAGAGCTTTTAGGTGTGTTGTCAAGCTGCTCTCTCCAGATTTCTTTTGGAGGCACTCAATGATATGAGTTTTTCTCTCAGGAATGCTTTCTTTGTGTCTCATAAGTTTGGGTATGTTGTGGCTTCATTTTCACTAAACTTTAAAAAGTCTTTAATTTCTTTCTTTATTTCTTCCTTGATCAGAGTATCGTTGAGGAGAGTGTTGTTCAGTTTTCACGTGAATGTTGGCTTTCTATTATTTATGTTGTCATTGAAGATCAGCCTTAGTCCATGGTGATCTGATAGGATGCATGGGACAGTTTCAATATTTTTGAATCTGTTAAGGCCTGTTTTGAGACTGATTATATGGTCAATTTTGGAGAAGGTACCATGAGGTGCTGAGAAGAAGGTATATCCTTTTGTTTTAGGATAAAATGTTCTGTAGATATCTGTTAAATCCATTTGTTTCATAACTTCTGTTAGCTTCACTGTTTCTCTGTTTAGTTTGTTTCCAGGATCTGTTCATTGGTGAGAGTGGGGTGTTGAAGTCTCCCACTATTATTACTATTATTGTGTGAGGTGCAATGTGTGCTTTGAGCTTTACTAAAGTTTCTTTAATGAATGTGGCTGCCCTTGAATTTGGAGCATAGATATTTAGAATTGAGAGTTCATCTTGGTAGATTTTACCTTTGATAATATGAAAGTGACCCTCCTTGTCTTTTTTGATATCTTTGGTTTGGAAGTCAATTTTACTCGATATTAGAATGGCTACTCCAGCTTGTTTCTTTGGACTATTTGCTTGGAAAATTTTTTTCGAGCCTTTTACTCTGAGGTAGTGTCTGTCTTTATCACTGAGGTGGGTTTCCTGCAAGCAGCAAAATGTTGGGTCCTGTTTGTGTAGCCAGTTTGTTAGTCTGTGTCTTTTTTATTGGGGAATTGAGTCCATTGATGTTAAGAGAAATCAAAGAATAATATTGTTGCTTCCTGTCATTTTTGTTGTTAAAGTTGGGAATCTGTTTTTATTGCTGTCTTGTTTTAGTTTTGTTAAAGGATTACTTTCTGGCTTTTTATAGGGTGTAATTTCTATCTTTGTGTTGGTGTTTTCCCTTTATTATCCTTTTAAGGGCTGGATTCGTGGAAAGATTTTGTGTGAATTTGGTTTTGTCATGGAATACTTTGGTTTCTCCATCTATGGTAATTGAGAGTTTTGCTGGATATAATAGCCTGGGCTGGCATTTGTGTTCTCTTAGTGTCTGTATAACATCTGACCAGGATCTTCTGGCTTTCATAGTCTCTGGTGAGAAGTTTGGAGTAATTCTTTTTATTTATTTATTTATTTATTTATTTTTAATTATTTTTATTAGGTATTTTCCTCATTTACATTTCCAATGCTATCCCAAAAGTTCCCCATACCCTTCCTCCCTTCCCCCCTCCACTCCCACTTCTTGGCCCTGGCGTTCCCCCGTACTGAGGCATATAAAGTTTGCCTGACCAATGGGCCTCTCTTTCCACTGATGGCCGACTAGGCCATCTTTTGATACATATGCAGCTAGAGACACGAGCTCCGGGGGTACTGGAGTAATTTTAATAGGCCTGCCTTTATATGTTACTTGACCTTTTCCCCTTACTGCTTTTAATATTCTGTCTTTATTTAGTGCATTTGCTGTTCTGATTATTACGTGTCGGGAGGAATTTCTTTTCTAGTCCAGTCTATTTGGAATTCTATAGGCTTCTTGTATGTTCATGAGCATCTCTTTCTTTAGGTATGGGAAGTTTTATTCTATAATTTTGTTGAAGATATTTGCTGGCCCTTTTAGTTGAAAATCTTCATTCTCATCTACTCCTATCATCCCTAGCTTTGTTCTTCTCATTGTGTCCTGGATTTCCTGCATGTTTTGAGTTAGGATCTTTTTGCCTTTTGCATTTTCTTTGTTGTGTCCATGTTCTCTATGGAATCTTCTGTACCTGATATTCTCTCTTCCATCTCTTGTATTCTGTTGCTGATGCTCAAATCTATGGTTCCTGATTTCTTTCCTAGGGTTTCTATCTCCAGAGTTGTCTCCCTCTTGTTTTTGGTTTCTACTTCCATTTTTAGATCCTGGATAGTTTTGTTCAAATCCATCACCTGTTTGTTAATGTTTTCCTGTAACTCTAAAGGATGTTTGTGTTTCCTCTTTAAAGTCTTCTAGCTGTTTACCTGTGTTTTCTTTTATTTCCCTTTTAAAGTTTTTTATCATCATCATGGGAAGTGACTTTAGATCCATGTCTTCTTTTTCTGGTGTGATGGTGTATCCAGGACTTGCTGAGGTGGGAGAGTTTGGTTCTGATGATGCCAAGTAACCTTGGTTTCTTTTCCTTCTGTTCTTACACTTGCCTCCTGCCATCTGATTATCTCAAGTTCTTGCTGGCCTCAATATATCTGATTGGGGCCTGTCCTTCCTATAATCCCAGTTGATTCAGGACTCTTCAGATTCCAGCTTTCTCTGTGATCCTTTGATTGTGGGCTCCTGTGAACCTGAGATTCTGGGTGTGTCAGAGTTTTTGTCAGTCAAGCTTCCTCTGAGACCCTGTAATACTGGTGTGACCCAGCTCCTGTTATCCTGGGATCCTGTTGTCCTAAGATCCTGGGCGTGTTACAGTGCCTGGAAGTGGTGTCTCCTTTGAGGACTGTGGAGCTCTTTGGTCAATGATCCTAAGATCATGTGAAGAGTCCTCTGGGGACTGTGGGGGTGTCCGCTGATTCTACGCCCAAGGTGACCCGGTGCTGGTGCCAACTGGAAGGGACTTATGCCCCTGGTCAGGCTGGTTTTCTGCTTCCCTTCTGCTGTCTCAGGTCCCGTGCGAATGGATTGGAACAGATGTTGTATTCCACTCACTAGTGATCCTAAGATTGCGTGGAGTGTCTTCTAGGAACTGTGGGGGTGTCCACGGATTCTACGCTCTAGGTGACCAGGTGCTGGCGCCGACTGGAAGGGCCAGAATTATATCTTTATCCTAGTCAAAGTAGAGAAACAATTCTCTGTGTTGAGAACATACATCATTTTTTTTTTCTTTAGTTCTCCACAGAGAATTTTCCTTGTTTTCAACATTGAAAGAGAATAAAGTAAATACCAAAGCTGGCCTGCTTAAACTATCTCTACTTTAGTCTAAATAAAAAAAACTTAGCGTGCTATATAACTAGTTCTAATATCTCATGTGATTGCTATTCTTGATTTATCTTGATGGGATCTAGAATTACCTAGGAAACAAGTCTCTGAAGATGCCTACAGAGGATTATTTACATTAAGCTGATTGACGTGCTCACTGTGGAATGAGCATCATTCCATGGGCTGGAGTCTCAGACTGAATGAAAGAGAAAGCAAAATGAGGTTCATTCCTATAAACATGAGTACTGTATTTACAACATTGTCCTCTTCCATCTCCCCTCAGCACTCCCTCTTACCTCAAATTCATGGCTTCTTATTCTTTGTTACATATATATTCATATAAAGTTATAAACACAACTTGCTGAGTTCATTTAGTGTTGCCCCTAGGTATGTTTTTTTTTTTTTTTTTTTTTTTTTTGTTCAGCCAGGAAAAAATAAAAACAAAACAAAACAAAACAAAACAAAAAAATCATCTTCCTATTTTCCAAGGTCAGCAGTGTAAATGGGCTGCAAGATTCAGTTGTTGGTTCAGAATTCTCCTAGAGAAACTTTAGCCTTCAAACTAAAAACGTAATAATTATTTTCAGTGAAGCCTTTTATGAAATGAGAAGGCATTTTCAGGTGATAGTCAATTGCTAGACATGCAGGCTTCTAAGTTTTTACAAGTTGGCTAGATCACTTCCTCAGGAAATCTATTTACTTTTATATTTTATTATTTTTATCCCCTCCTCCATGGATTTACATTTTAAAAAAGTTTTCCCTGCTGACTCAAAGAGCTTAATTACATTTTAAGTCATGTGACTATATTTGTTGTACAACTTGATATCATTAAATAAACCTTTAGAGGGTTATACTGTTGTGTACAAGAAACCTTTCAGTAAAGGATTTCATCTGAAAAAAATAGTGTGTTATTCGTATAGATATGAATTCTATTCTGTGCTTTCAAGCCCAGGAAATACATCTTGCTTATTATACTCAAAGTTGATACTGTTAACAGTTTGGAAAGCAGCTGTGTCTTTGTGAAAGTAAACTGTAGTATGAATACATTAATGTCACTATAGAATATGAGAGATTTCAGAATTGTTCTAATTATTAAATTATCTTGTAAGTAATTAAACTATTTCCAGCCAGATATACTTGTATCCGTACTTCCTATCTTCAGTTAGTAACTATGCTTAAATGTGGCTCATTGAGCAGATGTGTTTTAACCTTGTCATGGTGTGTGAATTTATATAGGTGATACTGTAGTATAGTAAAACATATTTTTGAGCACTTACTTGCCAGTCCTTGTTGACTATCTAATTCTAGCTAATATTGAAAGAATGATGTATTAAATAGGTATACCTATTAAATAGGTATATTCATTTTTCACGGCTTATAAATGTGGAAACTGAAGCACAGAGAAGTTTAAAAAAATCACCTAGTATTATACAGTGGGAAATGATATTGCAAAGTTAAGTTTTAAATATGTTAAATATACTTTTTTGATTCTAATATTGTTTGTTTTCTCTTTAATATTTTCTAGTTGACTTGGAGCATATGCGAACAGTAAAAGCTGATAAACACTTACGATTTTGCCAGGAAAATGGTTTTAGTAGCCACTTTGTTTCAGCCAAGACCGGAGACTCTGTAAGTAAAGCAATGGAGTTTGTTGTAAGTGATGCTTTACCTTCCTGATGTGCCTGGGAAGGCAGTGCATTTCTCTCCCTCCCTCCCTCCCTCCCTCCCTCCCTCCCTCCCTCCCTCCCTCCCTCCCTCCCTCCCTCCCTCCCTTCCTTCCTTCCTTCCTTCCTTCCTTTCTTCCTTCCTTCCTTCCCTCCCCTTCCTCTTCCCCTCCTCCTCCTCCTCTTCTTCTTTCCTTTTTTAAATTACTTTTACTTTTTTACAGTCTAGTTGTTACCTCCCTCCCTGTCTTCCCTCCTACATACAGTTCCTCATCCCATTCCTCCTCCACCCTGTCTCCAAGAGGATGTCACCCCTACCCCCAGGAACTACACTTGTACTTCTTAACAAGGAACACAGTGATGCTTTTGGAGGGAAGACATAAATAGAACATATGAGAATGCTTTGGTTAGCTAATTTTATAGTAGATTAAACAGAATTATAAAATACCCAAGTCACCTATAATTCTGGTCTTTAGGGATGCCCACTCAGCCCCTCAGAGGATTCTCCTGTGTTCTCTCACTGAAGGCCTCATTGTGCTGCTTACTTTGTGTCAGGTGTGTCAGTCTGATTGTCTCTGTTGCATAGCTGTATCTTCTAGAGCTCCTGTAACAGGGCTCACTCTGCATAGAGGTTGAGTGGTAGAGAGCCCAAGTAATGATATTTCAGGCCTACCATTTTAACCAAAACAGATGTTCATTAAATACTAAGATCATGGTCTAGTGGTTTTATATTGTATTTCTTTTATTTAATGTTTTATCTATAAAAATTTCCCATGTCATTTAATGATATAAAATAAATTTAATCATTTATTAAATGCTCAAAAATGTAATTAATTATTCACATGTAGAACATCTTGGACATGTAGGTTTTTTTCTAAATTTCAAATTTGAGTTTTATTATGAAATTTTAGTAACTTTTTTCTTTCTTTTTTTAAATTAAATTAAATTTTTTATTAGATATTTTCTTTATGCTTTATTTTCTTTCGATACATTCTTTGACTGGAGATTGAAACATGTTACCAGATGTTCACCAGAAAGACTAAATTAACAAATTCTTTTTCTAGTATTGTAAGATTGCTATTTCACTGGCCCTTGTAAGACTAAGGATTTAATTGTTTGCCCCAGTAGTCCCTTTGTCCCTGTCTAGTTTTTTGTTCATTCATTTGTTTGTTTTTTGAGACAGGGATTTTCTATGTAGTTCAGACTGTCTTGGGATTTGCTTTGTAGATCAGGCTGGACTTGAACTCAGAGATCCACCTGTCTCTACCTCCCAAGTGTTGCCATTAAAGACATGAATCACCATGCCTGTCTGCTGTCCAGTGTTTTGTTAAACTTTGTTTTTTGTTGTTGTTGTTGTTTTTTTTTTTTTTTTTCCTTTCATTTGGTGTTAGGGCTAGGGCCTTGCTTATGACTGATAATTGTTTGTCTTTATGTGTATGTGCTTGCTTGTGTGAGTTCTTTTTTGTGCCCCACATGAATGCAGGACCCCATGGAGGCTAGAAGAGGGCATGGGATCCTCTGAAACTGGTGTTAGAGGTGGTTGTAAGCCACCATGTGGGTGCTGGGAAATAACTCTTGCATCCTCTGGAGGAGCAGTAAGCACTCTTAACTTCTGAGCCCTCTCTAGTCCCCTAGAAATAATTAAGTTAGGAAACTTGCGACTTATATTTAGTAAGTGATCCTAAGATGAATTGGGCTAGAAACCTGGTAGGACAGTTATAGAGCAAGTTATACAGCAGAAATGGTTAGGACTAAAGCTCCAGAGATTATAGAGGACCTGGCAAAAGCCAACTACATATTCAAGGATGTTTATAAAAAGGTTCATAATGTATAGCTGTAATGGACTCTATCACTCCTTTACCCTGAACAGATAAAATACAGTAAATAGTACCAAGTTGTTTTACTCGGGGAATAATGGAGAGTTTGGACATTGATAAGAGAACCAAAAGTGTTAATGGTTTGGAAAGCAAGACCTGTTAAAACAGACTAAAGCCAGCTCAGGAGACCAGTGTAGAACTGATAGTCCAGAGGTGTAAAGTGTATGTGAACTTATTTTCATTTTCTTAAGGAATTGTGGGAGTTTATTATGCTATTGGATGTGCTGGTGTGTTCTTTGCATTTGTCATTGTAATTGTTATGTTAAATCCTTTCAAATGGGGCTGGAGAGATGACTCAGCTGTTCAGAACACTTGAGGCTCTTGCAGAGGACCTTAGTTTGGTTCCCAACATCTACACGGTGGCTTACAACCATCTGTAAACTCCATTTCTAGGGGATCTGACACCTTCTACCTCCACAGATACCAGATACACATGTGCTGTACATAAATGCGTGTAGGTAGAAAACTCAAATACATAAAATAAAAATAAATCATTAAAAATCTTTAAAAATGTTTTTGTTAATATATGCATGTTTAGACTAATTCATTGAATTGCATGGATTTTCAAATTGTGGTTTAATTCTTTAAAAATGATTTCATTTTATGTGGTGACATATTTGACAACTGAAGCCATTTTTGGAATACTTGGTGTTTATGCTTCTTTAAAAAGTTCAGTATACTTGAGGTAACTGAAGCATGTCTGTTTTAAATCATTTAAACTTATTTTTGTTATGTAGGTCTTCCTGTGTTTTCAGAAAGTTGCAGCAGAAATCCTGGGAATCAAATTAAACAAAGCAGAAATAGAACAGTCACAGGTGATTATCTTAAAATTTATATTTTAAAAAGTAACAAATTTCTTGTGACAAATTTTTATTCATCAGTTTTCCCCCAATTATTCTATGTATGTGTTACCCAAAACCTTGGGAATAGATTACATGTATAAATGAGTGTTTATTGCAGAAGATGAAAAATGTCTTTTTACAAAATAATGATAGTCTTACAGTTTTGTCCCTTTTGGTGAAAAACAATGAATAAAAATTTATCAGTTTTTAGTTAATGGATTAAGGTTCAGAGAATCCTGTTATGTATTTTCTTTTGTTTTTCTTTAGAGAACCTGTGTAGCCTCTGGTGGCTTCCCCTACCTTCACCTCCAAAGTGTGGGGTTATAGGCCCTGCTTGTACTTCATGCTTCTTTAGGGTTATCTGTTCTTTAAAAGATATGCAATAATATTATTTCTTTATATCTTTGTGTTACTTTAATAATATAAGTTACTGAAGATTTCTGTGCTCTTTCACTATTTCTAGACTATCTTATAAGTAAATAATCAAATATCAGCAGTTCAGAGCTTAAAACTGTCATTGTAGTTGCTCTGTAAGTCACACATTTTATAGAATGAAAACCTTAAGCAAGAGCAATAGGGTTAGAAGCAACCAGCTAATATTTTTCCTAAGTACTTCGTCAACCTTGCCTTGCAACTGAAAATAATTATCTTTTCACATCTTTCAATATTTACTTGATTATTTTATAAATTAGTTCTGTGATGTACTTTTATTACTGTTGAATGTTTTGAAGCAGTTAGAACTAGCTCCCTTTCTGTATAACTCTTCTTTTACTTTTTATCATATATGTATCATATATATTGCAAGATATTTTGTATATAAATAATATGCATATGAGAGAAAGTTACCTTTGTGATTCTGGCTTATTTCTCTTACCACATTCATCTCCAGTACTGTTTGCTTTCCTGAAAAAGGCACACTCCTTCTTTTCTGTGGCTGAACTGAGCTACACAGTATGTACGATCCCATTTCTTTATGCGTTCACTCATTGCTTGATACCTAGGCTGCTCCCAAGCTTTGCCTGTTGTGAAGAGTTCTTCTGTAAACAAGGGGTGTGCAGGGATCTGTGTAGTGTCCTGACTTAGATTCCTTTGCATGTAAAGAGTGATATAACTGGGTGGTAGAGGAGGTTCAGTTTCAGTTATTGGATTGATTCTCATAGTGGCTTCTCTAGTTTCCATTCCCACCAATAGTTTACAGAGGTACATTCACATCCTTGCCAGAATGACTTTCTTTTAACCAAGAGCCATTCTGACTGGGATGGGAAAGAATTCCAGTGTTGTTTTGTTGTTTTCCTGATAGTTAAGATGTTGAAAATGTTTTCATGTACTTCCTGATGATGTGTACTTCTGTATATACCTCTGTATATCTAATTCCATGGGATGAGTGTTATGGATAGTGCTGCAGTAAACATGGATGTGCAAGGATCTTTATGATATGTTACCTTAGGAACTAAAGAAAAGCTGGCTATGGGAGGACTTACTTAGTTCTCTAATGAAAAGATTCCCTATATGATTTTCACACTGTTTGGCATAACTAATATCTTATATTCAAACCAACAGTGCATGAGTTCACAGCCCCCCCTCCCCCCCCCTGCCCATGCTTACCAGCACTCACTGTCTTTTATTTTCTTAACAGTAGCCATATTGACTGTGTTGAGATGATAGAATTTTTTTTCTTTTTTTCTTGTTTATTTGTTTGTTTGTTTCTAAGTCAGGATTTCTTTGTGTAGCCTGACTGTCCTGTACTGGCTCTGTAGACCAGTCTGGCTTTGAACTCACAAAGATCCTCATTCCTCTGCCTTCTAAAGGCATGTGCCACTACCAACCAGTGAGATAGAATCTTTTTTTTTTTTTTTTTTTTTTGGTTTTTCGAGGAGATAGAATCTTAATATAGTTTCGATTTGCATTTGATGACTAAGGATGTTGACCATGTTTTTCATGTTAATTTTACTTTTTACTAATAAATTTTACCTATTTATTAATTAGATTGTTTGGCTGGTGTTTCTTGCTTTTATTTATTTATTTTTTTAGTATATTGTAGATAAAAATTCCCTAGTAGATGTATAGCTAGCTGGAAAAGCTTTGCTCCCATTCTGTGAATGCTACTTCCCTTAGGTGTTTCATTTACCATGTATAAGCTGTTTGATATTCTTGCTGTCATTTCCAGAGTCCTTTGCAGAAAGTCCTTGCCTCTGACTGCATCTTGAAGTGTCTTCTCTCTTCTTCACTTACGTTTCTAAAGATCCACATTAAGGTCTTTGATCCATTTTGAATTGATTTTTGTGGAGGATATCTTGTATAGGATAGGATACAGTTTCATTCTTTTACTTGTGGTTATTCAGTTCCCCCCAGCATCATTTGATGAATAGGCCATATTTTACTGCAGCTGCTGCTGCTGCTTCTTCTTCTTCTTCTTTTTTTTTTTTTTTTTTTTTTTTTGAGACAGGGTTTCTCTGTGTAGCCCTGGCTGTCCTGAAACTCACTCTGTAGACCAGGCTGGCCTCGAACTCAGAAATCCGCCTGCCTCTGCCTCCTGAGTGCTGGGATTAAAGGCATGCACCACCACACCCGGCTATAGGCCATATTTTAATTCATTCATCTGAAGGTGAATATAAGGTACTACAATTCCCTCCCTTGTGTTTGTCAGAATTTTATGTGTGATGTACATTTCATTATCACATCTTATAGAAGGGTGATTTGGTACCTTTTTCAGTTCATTAATCAGTTTCACAGTCAGTATTTCTCAATGGAAACCATTTAAAAATTCATTCCAGAAACTCCAGATGAAAACAACAACCACAACACTAATATATATATATATATGTGTGTGTGTGTGTGTGTGTGTGTGTGTGTATACAGATAAACACAATATATCATATCTATGTATATATACATAGATATCTATGTACATACATATACATGTGTACATATATATTCAGATTGTGTATTTAACAAGTTTTTTGTCCCGCTGATGCCTTTAAGTATGCCTTCATATTATTTTATGAAGAAGTGCCAGAGTCACCAGCCATGGGCAGCTTGATGCTGTAGTAATTTGGTTTGTTTTGTAAATATTTATAATGAGGTTTCTGTTTTTATTCTATGTACAGAGTAGCTACACTCAATTATTTTAGTTCTAACCTAGATTGCTTCCATTTGGGAGTCTAATAAAATCAATTGAGTTATCAACATGTTTTGTAAGTTTTGCAAGAAAAAAATGGGAGAAAGAAGATTTTTTGATACAGCAAACTTTTTTGGGGACTGCATAATGCCAAGGGACCACTGTGCAATCTAACCACAAAGAGGAATATGCTTCACCACAAAGCAGACAGATACTTAAATATCCATACAGAAAGCATTTCGGCTTTGGAATTTAGATTATAGTTTCATTTGCATTATTTACACTTCCTCTCCATCCTTACCAACCACTCCCCTTCCCCTTCCCCTGAGCAGATTTCCCTCTGTCACAATGTAGAAATGGGGCTATTTCTAGTTTCTCAGATTGTTCAGAGTAGGAGTTAAAGCTTTGGAAGAGAAGTTAAATTTCCCTGAGCCATTTCTTGCATGTCCAGCATTCAGTTCTTCACTCATGCAACAGGCAGTCTGTGAAGAAAACATACATTCTTGTGGTTTTTTTTTTTTTTTTTAGTCTGAGACCTTTGCCATGTAGACCTAGGGTCTCAATACAAGATTTAAGTCTTATTTTTACACATTAATTAATAAACCATGAATTTATGTGGTTTGATTTAGACATATAGTAGTTTCTTTAAAACAAAAATCCCTGAAATGTCTGAGATGTATAGGCATGCTAAAATGTATATTCCTTATTATCTGAAATAAGACCCTGCAAATAGTAGGATGCTCTAAATTTTTGTTGAGGGCTCAACTATACAGATAGCACAAGCCCATAATCTTAAGGAGATCTTAGGGAGTTCAGACTTGTCTTTTCCAAATATTGCTCTTCTGAAGCCCTTCTAAGTGCTACTCACCTTCCTTGAGGAAGGCATCTCTCATGTTTGTCGTACCCCAACCCTCACACACTAAACGGTGCTGACTTGTATTTTCCCAAATATCCTTTTTTTTTACAATTCATTTTTAAAATTTAATATATGTTTTCAAATACTTTAAAACTTCTGGGTGTAGTGGTGGACACTTATAATCCCACACACCAGAGGTGGAGGCTCTCTGATCTCTGTGCATTTGAGGCCAACCTAGTCTATATAGCAAGTTCCAGACCTGTTTGGGCTACATAGTGAGATTGGATCTCAATTAAAAAACAGTGAAATTAAATCACAATTAACAAACAAGCAAGCAAGTAAACAAACATAGAGACTTCAGATACACTCTAAGTAGCCTCTAAGTAGCTTCAGGTTTGAAAACATGGCGCATAGCTTATGTTCAGCAGTCAAGACCCCAAGGAAAAATTTGCCTTGTGAATTATTCATTAATTTGACAAAATGAGTGATGAGAGCTGGTCATTTACCTAAGTTAATACTTTGACCCCAGTGTTTTACACACAGCTAAGTAACCTGGCTATGTTTATAAATAGTGCTTAAAACCATGCTTTGCTTGATGAATGACTTAGTTTTTTCAAACCGCTATTATGGTGGTGAAAATCCCCTTTTCTTCATTGTAACCTGTAGTTGGGTATGAAACAGTTATGTTGAGGGAGTTAGATTATGACATACCTTTTATTGATGTGCCCTGCTTCCATTTCATCTGTCAGTTAGCAATGCTTCTGTTGATGGTACCAAGCCAAGTGTCTGGTAAGTGAAGAATCTTGTCCAGAATTAATACTACGCTCACTAGAGAACTTAGGCCGAATCCAACTAACCTCCCACATTTATACACTACAGGGTTCTGCTCATTCACTCTCAGTGTTTATCAAATCTTTATTAAGAAATGTCTTCACAGGCAGTTACTCATGTTGAGGTGTTTTCATTTTAGTAAATGAATATATGCTGTTAGGAAAGGGGAGCTTCTGAAATCAGGTCTGTGCAATCTTGCAGAGAGTACTCCTCACCTCAGATCCAAATAAGCAAAGGAGCTTGTTACTTCTCTATCCATGGTTATCCCACAGAGTACTATCCCCGAGGAGAGAACAAATAGTGTGTAGTACTGTGGTTTTGTTTATTTAGCAAAATTCTTGAAAGCAAAAAGCTATTGTGCCTTAATATTATATTTCATTATCCTTTTTACATGACTCACACTTGTATTTGGAGTGATTTGTACATGAAATTTGGCAATATGGAGGTTGTGGTTAGGAGGACGGGAAGTGATCAGCAGAGGAAGCCCTGGGGAAGTAAAATTTGCAAATATGAAAGCTGTAAATTGCATGTATGCATTACCTCTGATGCTGAAAAAACAGCCTTTCATCCTCCACGTGTCCCCACAGCATCCGACTCACTAGCAAAATACCTAACTTGTGTGACAACTGCTTCTATTCTTTGCCCAGTAGCTTTATAGTAACATAGGAATAAATTTTTCAGGTGGTTTAGTCATGCATGCCTAGTACAGAGTGACTGACATAGTAGATCATCAGCAATGTTTGCCAAAGGAATGAGCGAATACCTCCATAGTCCTCTGCAATGCAGAGAGGTTAAAGTCATCTATTTCAGTGGCTGGACAGAGTTATGAAGAACAATGTGTATTGGGTTTCTCTTACTTTTTCTTCCTTTCATATGTGAACATTCTGCTGACTCTTTTGTGACATGTTTGAATTCATGTGTTAATTTCCTTTTTCTGCTTTGGTGTTTCCTTCTACTGTTAGTCGTTAAACATGCTTTTGATTTTGTCTTTCTCTTTCTCTCTTTTTTCTTTCTCCTTCATTTTGTTTATGTTGTACGGAATTGACAGCGTATTGTCAGGGCAGAAATAGTCAAGTACCCGGAAGAAGATAACCAACACCCCAGCTCTGCTCAGAGTAGAGTCTGTTCAGTACAGTAGTGCAGGTACTTACGGGTGAATTATTGCCATTTGGGGAGGGGATGAGGGCTAGTTATATTATCTTGTTCTTCCTTATGAAGGAATATTATTAATTAAAATGACATGTCTTGGTTTAGAACTTTGAAAAATTGGTCTTTTTCCATGAAAATTATAAATTAAACAAGAAATTGAGAACAAATACCATTTCAGTTACTTTCAATTATGTTTATCTTTATGGGTGTTTATTACACATGTAGTGCAGAGGATTGAAGCAGTTATTTCATTAGTAATTACTTACCATTCTCCGCCCAACCCCCAGAAATAGATGGTAATTGAGTGGTTATTTAAAATTACTTTAAAGAAAGTCTTAAATTGCCCTTCTCTCTTGATCTGTGTACATGGACTTAGTAAAAGCTAAAACTAAAAGAGGGATTGTTTTCATTTCAATTTTTACTTAGAGATAAAGTATTAGACATTTTGCTAAATTCATTGTTTTATACTGAGCATAAGATGGAAAGAAGTGTGAAGGTATCTTTTGGTTTAAGTTGATTTATAGGCATGGATATGAAGTGACTTTTAAATTCCTCATTATGTCATGTTTTATTACAGTCATTATGCTTAACCCATAGTGAACTAAGAGTTTTGAGAGGAATGTTTTGAAAACTGGAAACATTTTTAACAGTGGAGTTTCTCAGGACTTTTCTGTTTCTATGTGAATCCTTTAAGACACAACTCTTTCTAATTCACAAAGTTATGGCCAAGTGTAATGATCATGAAAAGAGTAAAACAATAATGAAAATCTTTAAAAAGGTGATGTCTTCCCTATCAACTAAATATGCATGAATGATTTAACTTGTACTAAAATTATAACCAGGGTTTAAATATTCATGTTGATTTGAGAGTTTTTAATAAAATTTGTGATAACTTCAATAAGTATTAAAATTCATAACTGAATGGCTTCCGTTAAAAAAAAAGGAGACGACAAACAAGAAAATCCCAAACCTATTTAATAAATTCTGGCCAATTATTTTTAATACCAACTCCTGTTTCATCTGTGATGTTTGTTTTTAGACATTCACCAGAAATCAGAAAACAATTGCTCAGGGCCTTTTCTGATGTCTTGATAATAACTCTTTTCTTTTATGGCAGAGAGTGGTGAAGGCAGATATTGTAAACTACAACCAGGAGCCCATGTCAAGAACTGTTAACCCTCCTCGGAGCTCCATGTGTGCAGTGCAGTGAGCACACACTGTATTGATAGTTCTGGCTGCTCTTCCCCTGAATTGGGCCCAAGCTGCCTAGGAACGCGTTTTATCAGTGACTGTCTCCGTAGCCAGCTCACACTTCCTCCTGCTCTGCTCCTTCGTTCTTTAGTTGCCTCAGGGATTGGGCAGCTCCCTGGACCGGAAGGAGTGCAGATTTGGAACCTGTTTTGAAATCTGAATGGAGAGTCCATTCTCTGGATTGAGACTGCCTCTTCTCTCCAGAAGAACCATGTTGCTTCTTTATCTCTTCACTTCTTTGTTTCCCAGATATAAAAAAATTTAATCAGATATGAAGATGCTCCAAGCTTTGATCATCATTTTCTATCTGAACTTGTGTATGTGAAAGTGTACTTCAGAGCGCTGATGGTGAAAGTCTCTCAAGAAGATGTTCCTTTGCTGGCTATTAAGAGTAAAATATACAAAGCTGTATCTAATTGAAAGTGCTTCAAATGAGGCTGTAATAGAAATATTTTTTCATTTTTAAAGGAGCCTAATGTGTTTATATTGTAGTTTATAACTCACAAGTAGTGAGTATTTGATATTGTATTTTTATTACTGTATCATGGTCATTGCATATTTTATCATATTTGGCTTAGATGGCTTTATGAATTTTGATAAATGGTTCAGCTGATCCTCCACATGGAATTTCTCCTACAGACTGTATGAGAGTGCTTCCAGATGAGTCATGATCTCCTTGGATCATTGGGGATCGATCACACTGGACCTGTTGTGCAGATGGTTTTCTCAGATAAATAAATTTATTTAAAATATGTTTTCTGGGATTTTCATTTATTCATCTTCCTTCTGTTACAGAAAAACAAAGTACATTTGAACACATGGCTTGCAATCCTGTGAAGTCTTGTGTGCCGCCAGTTTCTTAAGCGTTCCTAGGCATTCTGTTGGTTTGTTTATAGTTGAGCCTGTAGCCTGCCATTTCTGGGCCTCTATCAGCCCCAGCCCATTTTTTTTCCCTAGCCCATGCCACTCTTGGTTCTGTGCACATAAAAGTGTGAATTCATTCCTATCTATTGGCTGCACATGTCCCTTGGTCAGGAATCCTCCTCTCTTGTCCTCTCCTCTCCCATACCCCCTTCTTTCCTTCTCCCTTCTCCCATCCTGCTCTGTCTTCATCATAATTGTTCTGTGTTTTGTGCAAAGGCCCAGTGCTCAGTGCATACTTGTTACTAAAGTAGGAATGACCCCCCCTACATCCCCTCAGTCCACACATACGTGAAGCTCTTCTCAGCTCCATGGCATGAACACCAGTGCCTTTAGGCTGCTTCCTTCCCCTTCCTGTCCTACAGCACAAGGCACAAATTTTCTCTGTGAGCCTTCTATCAGGGTTTTTTGGGTTTTTTTGGTTTTTTTGTTTGTTTGGTTTGGTTTTTTTTTTTTAAATTGGATATTTTCTTTATTTACATTTCAAATGTTATCCCCTTTCCTGGTTTCCCTCCCTCCCGGAAACATCCTATCACATCCTCCCTCCCCCTGCTTCTGTGAGGGTATTTCTCCACCCACCCACCCATTCCTACCTCCCTGCCCTCAATTCCCCTACACTGAGGCATCTATCCAGCCTTCATAGGACCAAGGACCTCTCCTTCCATTGATGCCTGACAGGGCCATCCTCTGCTACATATGCAGCTGGAGCCATGTGTGCTCCTTTATTTTACTAGTTTTAGAAGCCATGAGGACACTCAGTGAAGAAGAGTGTCTGGTATCTTTTCTCTCATGTCCTTCAATGTAAACAATCTCTGGAGACTTGCTACATGTGTGTGTTGAAATTTGTATATCTGGGTTTAAAGCTGTTAGAGATTTTAGAAAAGTTTATGTCCTATATGTCTAAGGAAACTGAACTGAGGAAAGGAAAAGTATTTGCCTAAGATAATGGGATATGAGAGTTAGACCTGATAGAACAGCCATCTCTGCCTCAAGGAGCTACAAGTTTAAATGTTAAAAATTATGACTGCTCAGAGGATTTTGGGTTCATTTTTCCATGTTATTACTATTTTAAAATTTATAATAATTTAGCACCCTTCAAAGCTGTCCAGGGTGATAAGCTTTCATCTTTGTGTAGATGCTGTTCCTGTCAGCTTGTGCCTACTGTTTGCAGACAAGGGCATTTAGGAGAAGAGGAAGCTGAACAAGGGCGAGCTGAACCCTCAAGGGTTCTTCTGAGCTCTCAGGAGAGAGAGAGGTTTGATGGTGGTGCTGTTCTAAAGGCTGTGCTTGATTGCAGCCCATGGCTAAACTACATTTGCCATGGCTTTTCCTTCTGTTAAGGGGTAAAGCATACCCTTTGGCCCTTTTGTGGTGGCTTTTACATAGATATGGAAACTTGAGGGGTTCAGGCATTCCCAAGTTTTCATGTGAGCATGATAGAAGCTGAACAATGAGAATCCAGGCACAGCACTCAGAAGGGGTGGTGGTGGCAGCGAAGATTGTGTGGCTATATGTTGTTAAAGTTTGAACTGAATGCACCTGAACAGGGAGAGGGGCAACACTGGCCCTTGTAGGCTTGGTTTTAGTCATGGAGGGTTCCAGGACTTGTCACAGGCACTGTTTTACTTTTGTATTAACTGATGAGAGAAGAATCGTCCCCCGTCATGAGAGAAACTGGAACCGAGAGTGAGTATCCTTGGTAAGTGCAAGGCCGGGAGCCTTGCAGAATGCTTTTGGTCAAGATCAGAATTGCCTGATGCTGATGCTTGCTGGCTACTCATTTGTGTCACTCAATTGATTTCCTAGCAATGGAGCAGGTCAGGTTGTGAGTGGTTCTGGAGAAGTGATGATTGGCCCTGAGTTGCCATCCACTTTCTCAACAATGATGATTGAGCATTGATGAGCAGCATATGTCTTGACCACTAAGATGACACCATTGCACACACTAGAAAGATTTTGCTGAAAGGACCCTGATATAGCTGTTTCTTGTGAGGCTATGCCAGGGCCTAGCAAACACAGAAGTGGATGCTCACAGTCAGCTATTGGATGGATCATGGGGCCCCCAATGGAGGAGCTAGAGAAAGTACCCAAGGAGCTAAAGGGAACTGCAACCCTATAGGTGGAACAACAATATGAACTAACCAGTACCCTCCCCCTCCCCCCCCCCCCCCCCCCCCGCCCGGAGCTTGTGTCTCTAGCTGCATATGTATCAGAAAATGGCCTAGTCGGCCATCAGTGGAAAGAGAGGCCCATTGGTCTTGCAAACTTGATATGCCTCAGTACAGGGGAATGCCAGGGCCAAGAAGTAGGAGTGGGTGGGTAGGGGAGTGGGGGGGGGGGAGGGTATGGGGGAATTTGGGGATAGCATTGGAAATGTAAATGAGGAAAATACCTAATTAAAATAAAAAAAGATGAAGATAAGTTAGTCCCCTTGCCGCCTCCTCCGTCAACCCTGTTGGTTTTCTGTATGTCCATTAAGTGTGACCAGGTATTGAAAATCTCAGTACAGATACAAGGAACAGTACAGTTACTGCACAAGCTGCGAGCAGAATAGCATAGGGGAAGCAGGTTTCTGAATTCTGCATTACCAACCTTTCCTATACCTCAAGGTTTATTTTTGAAACAATAATGTAGAATCCATGCTCATTTTACTGTGACAGTTACCTCTCCTGTCTACAGTTTTTAATTTAAGAAATTGTAAGTTTTTCCCATCTAGTTTTAGACACATCATCTCTTGGAAGCACATGCTATAATATTTCAAACATATTGTGGTTACTTCTACTCCTTACTGAGCTTTTGAGAAACACAAAAGTCTGTACCGAGAACTGGTCGTTGGATGCTGCCTCTCAAGTGCACTATTACATGTGGCAGACTGCTCTGGAGTGGTTTTGGAGTGGCTTGAAGAACTCCTGGGATTGCTTTATTGTTCTGGGAGGAGGTAAGCCAGGGCCCTTTAAAGTTGATCCATGAAGTAGAGATAAAGCATGACAAAATAAGATTAAAATAGAATGTTTAAATGTTTGTGTGTTTAAAATAGAAAACCTATGCTAATGGGACCTGTAATGCTAGATATTCTAAAAAGTTTCAAGATTCAAGGACAGGGAAATGCACATCTGTTATGGTAGTTGTCGGTCCATCCGTAGCCACAGTTCTTTCATGCTTGATAAAAGTCCCCCAATATCTCCAGCCACTCTCAGTTTTAGGATTTTCATTAGCTTAAATTCAATAGGACCTAGACTCCATTTGTATCAGTGGTTGGCTCAGAGATAAGGGGATATAAGTCTATCAGGACTAATGACACACAGGGATGTGTGCTGAGCTGTCTGAAATAGAACAAGAAAAAAACCACAAAACTCCAACCAACTGAATAAACAAAAAACTCAAGTTGTCAGAAGATTCTTTACCTGGTGGGGTAGGGTGAAAACAGATGTAGCTCTGAGGGACGTTGGCAGCCATCCTGAGAGCACAAAGAGAAACAAACCCTGCCCAAGAACAGGAGTGGAGCTTACCGTGTAGAAGCAGCACTGGGAAGGGTCGGCCATAATGCCTTTCTGAATCAAGCTGTGTCTTGAGCTGTTTAGTAGCATTTGCCAATTTTCCTTTATCCTTTTTTCTTTTTCTTTTTCTTAGATATTTTCTTTATTTACATTATAAATGTTAGCTCCTTTCCTAGTTTCCCCTCCAAAAATTCCCTATCCCCCCGCCCCCTGCTCCCCAACCCACCCACTCCCATTCCTGGTCCCGACATTCCTCTATACTGGGGCATAGAACCTTCACAGGACCTAGGGGCCTCTCCTCCCATTGATGACCAACTAGGCCATCCTCTGCTACATATGCAGCTAGAGCCACAAGTCCCACCATGTGTTTTCTTTGATTGGTGGTTTAGTCCCAAGGAGCTCTGGGGGTACTGGTTAGTTCATATTGATGTTCTTCCTATAGGGCTTCAGACCCCTTCAGCCCCTTGGGTCCTTTCTCTAGCTCCTTCATTGGGGACTCTGTGCTTTGTCCAATGGATGACTGTGAGCTTCCACTTCTGTATTTGCCAGGTGCTGGCAGAGCCTCTCAGGATATTAGCCCAGAAGCTCAGAATCCTTAGAAGGGGGAACAAAATATCCATGGAAGGAGTTTATCCTTTTTTTCTAATGTATATTTCTTTTAAAACAGTTTTCTTCTTGTGTAAGCAAATGGTTATACTAGAGGTCTTCACTTGGATTCCCAGATAGATATCAAACATGCTACAATATCCCTTAAGGAGAAGTGTGGCTGGAAACAGATTTTAAGTAGGAGCAAACAGGGCCAAAAGCACAGCACAATTACAGTCAAGGATTAGTGTAATCTTAGGCTGCAGTTGCCGGCTGAGCACCTAGGTAGTCTGGAGTCAGCAGGTAAGCGGGGCATGACGTTCTGCATTTAAGCTCTCAAGTGATGCTTATGCTGCTGGCTTTTTGTTTTGTCTTTTTTTTTTTTTTAAGTCTGATTTGCAAGAGATTAGACTATGGCTACACCCCCACCTCCCAGACTTATGGATGCTCCTCTTTTTAGAGGATAATAGGACATTCCAAGTAAGGTGAGGGGATTTGACACCATACAAAATAGTTGAAAGAAAACCATGCTTAGTATGGAGGGGAGAGGGCCAGGGTAAGATGGCCAAGATAATGCTACTCAGATAGATTAGAATGGGCTCTAGGAGAAGAGTGATATGGTTCTGGAAGTAGGATAAGTAGGAAGAAGCAGAGAAGAGTCGGTCTGGACTAGGAAAGAACCTTGAAATGTCCCTCCCCCCCCCCCCACACACACACACAAAGATGCAAGTTTTACTGTCTGTGTTGTTGCCCTCTGTTGTAGAGTTATTAACTTCTGCTTCCCAGGGCTATGCGGCTAAAAAAATAATGAAAAATACTAAGAGTATAAGACGAGGAATAGCAGTGATTAGTAATTAATAAAACTTCTACTGTAGTTTTAAAACTTCTTTTGGTCAACTACAAGTTGCATGTGAGTAAGGTCTTTCCTGGCACACATGGAACCTTTATGCAAGGTAGAAAATGTGCATTCCTCTCTCAGGCCATTTCCCTCTTTTGGAGAACCTTTTTACTGTTTAGTAGGAACAAGGCATTGCTCTGTCTTGCACAACCAGTAAAGTATTTATGTCACAGGTGCTGTGAATGGTGGCCTGGTAGGTAGCCTGGACTAGACCTACAGACCAGGTTGTAGCCGTGTGTCTGTATGCTTCAGCCTTTGGCTGGACAGTTGATGATACCTGTCAAACTTTGTCAGAAGGTAAAATCACAATGGTCAGTCTGGGGCTGGGAACCAAGAGCACAGACAAGTGTCTGCATCAGGGAACTCCAGGGTTAGAGGAGGAAGCAGGTGAGCTACTGTGGCTTCCTGCCATCCTCGGTTTCCTGAGACTCCATACATGATACATGGACCATGAAGAGCAAGTTAGTTCACAAGAAGACAGAAAAATGATCACTGCCTGAGAGTGACAGCCCCTTCTCCACTCACTGGAAATGAACTCGGCTGTCTGGGTACTCAGTCTCATGCACTGTGCTTAGATCTGCACACTTGTGTTCTTTCCAGCCTGCAATGTACCAGCTTTCTGGGCTTGGGAGTCAGGAGTGAGAATATTCCTCCCTGATTCCAGGCTGCTTTCATTACTGTCACACTGCACACGGAAGGAGAACCATCTGCACAGAGTGTGGGAGGCACACGCCAGCACAGTTAGCCACCCTTGGTTCTGCCTCTTGACTCCCCATTTTGATCCATAGTAGCACCCACAGATTTTACGTGGTGCGACTTGCCGGCACTATGTCTCTCAAACCTCCCCTTTTCTACCAATGCAGCCCTCAGCCCCTGACGTTACTGGGGTTACTCGGAGGCCTCCACAGTGGCCAGCACACACGACCATGGGAATGAGTTTACCCACGAGTTTATCACTTTTTCAGATCCCCTCTGTGGTCCCATATGGCCTTTTCCATCAAGGGTAGGTAAATTCCTCAGTGTGACATGCAGAATCCTTTAATAGGTTTCCCACCAGCACCCGTTCTTCATTACTAGTGGGCACTTCGTTCTAGCAGGTGGCTCTCACACTCACCTTACCTAGGATTTCTTTAGAGAGAGACACATTGCAGAGGGCAGTTAGGAAACTACCTGCTAGAGAGCCCTCTAGCTTGGTGTCCATATTAGAAGAAACAGAGGGGCTGGAGCAGAGCAGGATGGGGACCCTTTTGCTGAGTTAGTTACCCCAGTGACTCATTTGGGACAATGCAGGTATTCTATGCTATTCAGAAGCGGGTTTCTAACATAGTGCATGGTGTAGTCTGCCTTGCAGGGGACCTCTAGGATTCTCACCTCCTTGGTGACATGAAATTATATAATCCCATAGTCAGGAACTGAAGAAATGTGTGTGATCTCCAAGGGCAGGCCACTAAAGATACTGCCACTTTTACCTCAGCCTCTTGAATGGTTACCCCTCCACAGCCCCCCCTCCCATCCCCCCTCTTCCCTCTCCCCTTTGCCTGTATGAGGGTGCTCCCCCACCCACCCACTCCTGCCCCACCACTTCAGCATCTCCCTATGCTGGGGCATCAAACCTCTACAGGATCAAGCGCCTTCCCTCCCATTGATGTCAGCCAAGGCCATCCTCTGCTACATATGTATCTGGAGCCATGGGTCCCTCCCTGTACCCTCACATTGGTTCCTGGGAGCCTTGTGTGGTCCAGATAGTCGACATGGTTCTTCATAGTCCTTCAGCCAACTTCCCCACTGGGGTCCCCCTAGGTGAGTCTGATGATTGGCTCCAAGCTTCCACATCTGCATTGGTCAGGTGTTCCCAGGGAACAGCCACACCAGGTTCCAATTAGCACCACTCCCTAATGTCCAAACATTCAAAAATATGAGCCCATAGGGGTCACCATTCTTACTTAAACCATCAAATAAAGAAGTACCAAGCTGAGCACTCCAAATTCCTGACCCACAGAACTAGGAGGGATAACCATTATTGTCTGAAGTTCTGAAGCATTTGGGTAGTTTATTTCATAGCAGTAGCTATTGTAATGACTATTAGTATCTTTGACAGATGAAGGCACTGAGGCTTAGCACATTTTGGTGAGCTATCCATGACTATAAAGCTGATGAGGTAGGGGGATGCTACCTACCCCAGACCATGCAGTACAGCATATATATATATATATATATATATATATATATATATATATATACCCTGAAGCTGTACTCAATATAATTTACATGGTACAAAATAAGCAATGAGACTTGCCCTTTTTTTTTTTTTTTGGCTGGGTAATATTATAAATATTTTCTTATATCTATGGGCATCTTTGTCAATAATTGTTATATGATAATATTCACTTACTTATTTTACTAGTGGAAAGTTTTTCTTGCTTTCCTGTTATTAAAAACTATTCTGTGTGTAATGTTTTATGCTTTCTTTTATATATTTACCCTTAAGGTAAGCTCCAAAGAGTGGTCAGATCTTTACCTTAAAATTATGACCTATGGCTGGTCATAAGAGTAGTTAGAAAACAATTTCAAAGCTTTGACAAACTGACCTCAAAAAATAATGTCCTAACTTGTTTTGCCAGTCCAAAGGAGTGCCTACTTCCCAGTGACCCTGTATGCTAATGCACTAGACATAGTAACTTCCAACAACCTTAGAAGCAGGACGTTGCTCTGTAGAGTTTTTGGATATGCAAACTTGTCCATTTTCATGTACAGGACTCATGGGGACTGGCTTTCTGCAGCAGTCTTAGGAAGAAGGAAGACCTGAATGGTAATGAAAAGCCCAGCCTGTGAGAACATTTACCCACTGCCTCTATTTGACCCTAACTTCTTTTACTTCTTCTATCTGTTTGTTGCATCAAATTCTTTCAGTGTCGAGCCATTTCTTATATACTATGTAAATACCCTTAGACACCTTTCGTTGGAATTTGTTTAATTTGTACTGCATAAAGTCACAGCCACATGTAGCTGTTAAAACAGAAGCAGCTGCTGTTGCATGCACCAAGCCTTTGTCCTTATTTTGCTTTCTCTTTCCTCTGAAGACTCCTAGGTAGAGATTACTAATCTCTTCTTTCCCTGTCACCTGTATACCAAGCCTTCTCCTCTTCAAGTACCATCGAGGCATAGTCCTTCCAGGAGGCTAAGAACCCAGGCCTTGTGCCAAAGTATCCTTAATGAAGGTCTGTTGAATGAATGAAACCTATCTGCACTGTAGACTGTGAAGAGCTACACACAGCTTGGGAATGAGCTGAGCCTGCTCTGTTGTGGAAACTAAATGGAGAGACAAAATTTGTCCTAGTTAGAAACCGAATTCTCTTCCTCTAGCTTCCTTCTCTCTATTTGTAATAAATTTGTTGGGTAGGATCAGAGGGTCTTTGTAGTGAATTTGTTGGGTGGTGTCAGAGGGTCTCAAACATGTTTGATCACATTTACCAGAGAAGCTGAAAGGATCAGCAATCCTTTGGCTCAGGCTTCTGGGTTCCATCTGGAGACTACTGGGCACTGTTGACTGTTCCCTCAGGTGCACAAGAGTATGGTCAACAGTGAGCTTCCATTTGGTTAGCAAATCTATAAAATGGGACAGCAACCATGATGACATCTCTTGAGTTTTTTTTAGGGTTGAGATGAAGGTGTGGGAGTCAGGATCTAATAAAACCTTAATTCCAAACCAGAAGGTGAACTGCATCTCTGCTTATCTTGGAGAACCTGGGAGTACAGATTTTGAGACCAGATACTAGTAGAAAACTAAACTCTCCTTTGTTATGGAAACTTAATCCCCTGTGAGACCCTGGGTTTTTTTGATTGTTTTTGTTTTGTGTTTTGTTTTGTTTTTTGCATCTTTCACTAGCATTCCAGATTCCCTTGAAGTTCCCTTATTTAGTTCCCTTCTCCAAATCTACCCTGACCTGGGTAAGAAGTCTTGCCTCCCAGTATTATTCAGCTTCACAGAGGCCATGGCTTGAATCAACTGCTTCCTCTCACACTGGTCCTGCTTCCTGTTCTCATTCCTATGCCCTCACCGTCCCAAATTTGTCTTCCAGATTAGCCAGTGATAAACTGGTGGATTGGCTTGCTTCTCTGTGCTGGGTTGGAGGCAGATAGAATGGTATAAACGGTTGCCAGAACATTGAACAAACCGAGGTGTTTCCTTACACAACTTTCACAACTGGTCGGTAGAAGCTACTTGGATTTTGATGCCACTTTTCTAGGCTTCCCTTCAGACAGCCAACACGGTGGAAAGGCAGAACAAAGGAACTGAGAATGTACCAAGTAAAATACCAGGTACCAAGCTAGGGACATGCAGCTTTTATAATGGCCAAACTCCACAGTTCACCCTCTCTGCCACACATTTCACCAGGGCCCTCTGGTGTGGTCCTTGCCTTAGGGTGCTGTGAGATTTGAGATTCTTGACTTTTACAGAGCAGGTAGCTGTGAAGTAGAGGAGAGAAATGTCTTACAAGAGATAAATGTCTTGACCTAGTTCGCTTTGCTAGTAAGAGGCATGGTCAGGATTTGAACTTGCTTTCCCTGACAGGAGGAGCTGCCCTTCCGGGCAGTACTCATGCTTATTCAGGCCCAGTAGTTAGCATTTGTATTTCCAGGGAAATGAAGCTAGAATGGGATTTTTTTTTAAAAGAAGTTTTTGGAGCCAAAATTATTTTAATTTTATGGCTGGGAAAAATGTAAACTTACATTTTCAGCAGACCAGAGATGATAAAGTATGTGTTTGTCAAATAAAATTCTTTACTGTGATAAAGTAAATCATTCTTTGGCTTGTAAAAAAATTAGGCCTCACTTGAACTGTTTTCACTGGGACTTTTGCTAATATTTCTGTTATCTCCATTAGGGATTACTATGACAAATGCCTTCTATTCGCTTCGTTAAGCACTTGGGTGAACGTGTGAACATGCAGGGCTTCATAAGTCACAAGGAAATGAAACAACATGGTCTTCTGAAAATAGCTTGAAAACCCAACAGACTGGGACTAGCATCTGGCTCTGCCACTTAGGAACTACAGCACTCTAAGTAAGCTTTCTCAGCTTCCCTAGGCTTTGATTTCCTAATGTGGGGTGTGGGCATCACCATATATCTCTAAGTAACTGTAAGCATGGGATGAGAAGGCATGCTGTAGCATTCTACAAAGATCCTGGTATGGGGTGAGTGTTCACGGTGTGTCTTGATACGTTGTGGGTAGCTCTCAGAGTAACTACTAGCTACTTACTGACCATGCTGTTTGCCTCATGGCAGGTAGAAACATAGAAGATGCAGGAAGGGGCCAGGACATGGTCTTGCTAACTAGCTTTCTCTACTTAGGCCCCATCCTTTGCTAGCAGATAGAAGCCTGGTACTCAACTTAGGAGCCTGTCTAGAACACTTCATGTTCCAGCATCACTGAGGTCATAGAGGGTGAGAACAGCACACACAGATGAGAACATAGCATGCATACTTAATTTTACTGAGGGACACAATGTTTTTCAATTTCAGATATGGCCTGTTGTGGGGCAACTGTGATATATTCTATCAACAGTGAAATCCCTATGTTTAGAGCTGTTTGGAAATAGGCCTAGGCAGGATGGGGTAGGCGATTTCCATTTCAACTTAGATCAGAGTGAGTTGTGAATTCTGCATGGATTTCAGGGGGTGGGGGCAGAGCCTCCAAAGCCCATTCTTAACTGCTTAATGGAAGTTCTGGGCATGACAGCCTCCCCCCATCAACCCGATGGCCTCTTTATCTGCCTACTGTCCAGGAAAAGAGTCAAGTGTAAACTAACCATTCATGTAAATGGGCTGTCAGGTCACTGAACTAATATGTTATGGTTAATCTGTTAAAACAGCAAGGTCCCTGCATTTATAAACACTCCTTGATAAGCTCCTTATAGCATATACAATCCAAGAAAATGAATGGCACATACCACCTGTCCTAGAATCCCTGACCACACCTCAGACTGCTTGTCCAGATGACCTCTACTCTGAGTTCAGCCCACTCCACCTCTTCCAACTAATGTGAGACCACCTGACCTCAGCTCTGTGCTGCCTCTGGGGTTGGGGTTGGGCCAAATATTCCACAGAAGTGCAGAAATCTTGCTTAGAGAATGAGTGTGGCTGTGGGTGGGTGGGTGGGTGTGAAGACATAACAGGATACTGTTGGGAGCTTTGTAAGATGCCAGTCCACTCGGTATTTACTGTTCTGTTCTCATCGGTATCCCAGATGCCATCCCAGTTGCCTTATTTTGCCCTCAGTCCTTAGTGTTGATATATATTCCCCCCAGAGATGTCTCGTTTCCATGGGTAAAAGGCCCTCAGGTCAGCAGCTGATTGAACTATGGGGTTGGGAGGGAAGATTCTATCATATGTTAATTTGATCGATCAGAGAAAGATTTCTGGGAAGGGAAGAGGCTGTCAGAATCTCAGATTTTTGGCAAAGTTAACAGACGAAAGTATCATTGCCTGTGGAAAAATATGGTGACTATCAAGCCCATTCTTTTTTACCTTCAGTTTTTAGAATCTTTCAAAAACACATCCAGCCAAATGGCAGGAAATATAAATATGCTGGTAGAAACAATTTCTCCACCTTGGTGTGAGGATGGCTTTACTCATATTTTTTGTCTAAAACGTATTTGAAGTTTTCTTTAAAAATGATTGTAGTTCTCCTGTTTGTCACCCTTCCCCCCTTCCATTTGCTGTGACTTTATTGTGTCTTTTTTTGTAAGCATGACTATTTGATGTATCATAATTCCATACCCTTTCTGATATTTTCCCACAGAGCTGGTTTCCTGGGCTCTGGTAAATGGTTCAGTGTCCACTGTCAACACTGGCGAGCCTGTCTCTGTGCCTGCTATGCTAGTAGTTTCAGACAGCTGGTCACACTCACCTGCCTCAGGCCTTTCTGTCCGCTGTGGTTTCTGGCTCCTACCTATGCACCCCCTATGGGATCTTATAAAGAGGACACAATCCTTTCTCCCTTGTGGCTTTAAACCTTGAGCACACAAATTATATCCCTTCTGTTCTCTGAAGTCCTTCCCTTTGAGTACTCCTTACCTTTCTATGTACTGAATCTCATGCTTCACTTCCATGTTAGACCACAGGAAGTTCTGTCTTCCATCTCCTCCGACTTCCTGAAGCAGCTTGTGCAAGAACCACAGAGGACCCTTGATGTCTTTCTTAGTCTGTGTCTTGGGACTTGGTATCTCCGTATTGTGGTGAACCCATGTCCTTGGTCTCTGTGTCCCTTTATCTATAGTATTTATTTCTTGGTATTTGATTTCCTTGTGCCTGTCTCTCTCACCCATTCCTCTTATGTTGGCTCAAAAAGTTGCTCTTATTGTCTCTCTTCACATCCTTGAGGTAGTATCTATTTCTTCAGTTTTTCATTCTGGCTTCAGCCACTCTCACTGTATCTATTAACCAAGGTTCCTTAGATAGCAAAGCATGGCTGGAGGAATAAAGAAAGACACTTAGGGGAACTGGGCTCATGTAATAATGGAGACAGAGTAGTCCCATATTTTTTTCCCCTAAAGCTGAAGAGTCAGGCAAGTGAGTTGTGAAATTCAGTGCAGAGCTGAGGGCCAGAGCAGTTGACAGTGTAAGCCATATAGCCCCAAGGTCCAAAAACCAGGGACTCTTTCTGTGGGCTGGAGCAGATGGATATCCCAGCAGAGAGAGAGAGAGAGAGAGAGAGAGAGAGAGAGAGAGAGAGAGAGAGAGAGAGAGAGAGAGAGAGAGAGAGAGAGAATCTGCTCTTCTTCAAGTCACAGATGACCATCCCCATTGGTGAGGATCTCTTCTGGAAACATCCTTTTCAGAAACATTCAGAAGTGAGGTTCTGGCTGTGTCTTAGCCTATTCATGTTACTCCATCACACAGAAGGCATTGTTAATTCTCCAAACCTGTATTTCTGTCGCAGATTTAGTCAGGCTCCCATGCTTCCATTCTACCAACATACATTAAGAGCTCTTTGCAAGTTCACTGGAGTGTGTAGCTGGTGAGCCCCAGGGAGCTGACTGTCTCTGCTTCTCCAACACTGTGATTACATACAGGTGACACACACCTGACTTTTTAAAGATGTGCGTTTTGGGGAGAAAAACGTAAGGTCCTTGGACTTGTAAGGCAAACACTCTACCATGAACAGTCTCCCCAACCTCTGTCTACAGTGCTTTCAGTTTGGCTATTGTTTTCCTCCCAACTCTTTTTCGTTTGTCTTCTGCATATGCTTTTCCAAACAGCTCTTCATGGCTCTCCAGGCCTTAGGGTGTCCTAACTACAAACATGCTCATATTATGCCCTGGGTAAAACCTGTGATGGTTCCCATTGCATGAGGCATCACCATGGTACCCAGCCACCCTCTTCCCCTTGCCCATGCTTGCTTTGGTATTTCCCTGCATCTCTGGGACTTACAACTTAAGTTTCATAACTGGATCACTTGAAGTGTAACCTCTCATGCTTTTCCTGTCTGTAACACTTCATCTTATTTTCTTACCTATGTCCATTTTTTTTCTTTAACCCTAACCTCAAACCTCACTCATTGTAGAAAGCATTGCTCAGATCCTTCAGGACCCAAGCAGTCAGTACATGTATTTTCACCTACACAAGTCCCAATATTTATCTGTTCACATGTCTGTTTGCCTTAGGAACTTAAGTAAATGTTGACAAAATGAATAAAAACACAATCCATATGGCTTATCATTCTCTTTAGTTGTTATCCATTCCTATTCAAAATATCTTATATAGTTCCATATTAGAAAGCCAGGGGAGAAATGTGATTGTAGGGTTCTCCAAATTGGACAAAGGACTGGAATTTCACCTTTGACCTCTCATCCCTGGCACCAACTTTAAGACCACACCAAAGCTCCCAACATTTCAAGGCACTGGACATACTCTCTGCCCAACAGATTAATTTTAGAGTCATTGAAATTCCGCCAAGTGTGGGGGGAATGATTTAGAAGCCAGGCTGACAGCCAGCAAAGGAGGAAATTGCTCTCTGTCTATTTCAAGATGAGAGAGCTGTAACCACGGTACTTCCCCCTGTGATGCTGTTCAAAAAAACATCAATTTAATACGTTTATGAAATCTAATCTTCTAACCATAAGTGTTTCAGGGCTGCTTTGATGTTTAGGGAAAGGAGCCTGATGCCAGGGAGCTCTGTCTATTTGGCGAGGGTGTTGCCTTGCACATAAGGAGAGAATTGGAGTCCCTGACACTCTGAAGAGTCACCTTTGTGTAATAAATTGATGAATACTTAGTCACTGCTCACCGTGTTCAGAACGCATGTGCTTCAGGAGTAAACACAAAATTTCGGTTAAGAGTGGGGTGCTTAGGTCCTACCTATCAGAACCACTTGAAGTGTAACCTCTCATGCTTTTCCTGTCTGTAACACTTCCCCTTATTTTTTTTACCTATGTCCATTTTTTTCCCTTTAAACCTAACCTCAACCCCCACCCATTGTAGAAAGCATTGATCAGGTTCTTTAGGACTCTAGCAGTCAGTCGTGGCATATTTCCTCGTTTCTTTTTCATTTGAGAAATAGGGTTGTCCTATTTACCCTATAGGAAGAAGAAAAATATTAACCAACCAGATTCCCCCCAGAGTTCCCAGGGACTAAGCCATCAACCAAGGAGTATACATGGCTCCAGCTGCATATGTTGCAAAGGATGGCCTTGTCAGGCATCAATGGGAGGAGAGGTCCTTGGTCCTATGAAGGCTCGATAGATGCCCTAATGTAGCGCAATTGAGGACAAGGAGATGTGAGTGTGTGGGTGGGTGGAGGAACACCCTCATAGAAGCAGGAGGAGGGAGGATGGGATGGGGGTGTCCGGGAAGGGGGGAAACTGAGAAAGGGGATAACATTTGAAATGTAAATAAAGAAAATATCCAATTTTAAAAAAAGAAACGTGAGAGAAACAGTCAGAAAGAGCATGCCTTGTGTAGTTCTCAGCACCTAGATGTCTTCTCAAGGGGGCTGCCTAGAGTATTTGGTCCTATGTAAATGCAACTTAAGTTGTATCTTACTATAAGCACAATACTCAGTTATGGAGACTGCAAAATTCACTGGAAATGGACTTATCTCAAAAATAGAACTACCATCTGATTCAATAATCATACTACTGAGTATATGTAGACAAGAAATGTAACCACTGTTAAAAAGATGTCTTCCCTTCTATGTTCTTTGCAGCACTGCTCATAATGTCCATGAAATGGGAACCTTTGGCTCCGTCAGCAGATGAATGTATAAAGACACTTTGGTACATCTATCTATACAGTGGAATACGACACAGTAAAAGAGATGAAATCATATCACCTGGAACAGAATAGATGTGACGAATGTCATAATGGTGGGAAATAGTCCAGTTTCTTCTTTGTCTTTCTAGACAGAACTTTTTGACTTCACTCACTTGGAAAATTTTTTTAAAAGTTGGTTTCATAGAAGTTGGATACCAGTGGCTGAGGAGAGGAGAGAGAAGGGGAGAAGGGAGAGGAGAGGAGTGAAGTTTGCTCTTGGATGCTATGTTATAGCTAGGGGAAAGATGTTCTAGTGTGCTACATAGCACAGTGGGGTGGCTATAGGTAACCATATATAGTTAAAAAAACTACAAGAAAAGTGATGTAATCTTTTATCACAGAGAAAAGTCAGATATGAGGAGTGTCTCAGAATAACGTGTCAGAATATCATTCGCATTGATTTTGTGTCAATTAAAATTTTCTTAAACGTATTTGGCTGCTATCATAGACGTTTAGAGAAAAATAAAGCATCGATTAATAGTGTTTGCTATACCCACAATGCATGCTTTGTTTCCTCTTGAGGTTGGCTTGGCGCTGTCAATGTGATGTCCTTGTGTGTGGAGTTGGGCAGAATGCAGAGACCCGTGTGGTGTATATGCCAAAGTGTGATGATGAAGCTGACAGTATGAAGTATCTCCTGTGCTCAGACAAAAGAGATGCACGTGATACTAACCCAACAGCATGGAGTGTGTTTTCTCTTGGAAACTACTTAGGAAGGGATGGGTGTTTCCTACCATTTTAATTGTATGAGTGTGCTACCTAACTGTTAATACTTCTGTTTTTAATACCTGAGCCGTAATCACATAGTTTCCCCCAAAGCAGTGGGAAGAGGACGTCTGGAACATTTTTCTACAAAATCCTCATGTAGTGAAGTAAAAGGGAAGATGGTTTGAAGTATGCGATGCACACTTGTGTAAGCGCTCTTATATAACATGCCCAACATGCAGTGAATATATATAGTGGAAATTAAAGAGAAACTGAAAAAAAATCATGCACGCCATTTGTCTCATGTGACAATAAGCTAGCAAATGCCAATTCATGCCAATGCTCTGGCAAGCCATCAGGGCTTCAGATTCCTGCTCTGGCTTCCTGTGTATGAATCCATCCTCTGTAGTGCCTCAAAACTGCAATCCAGCTTTTCTCTCATGGCCTTCATATTCACATCCCAAGCAGGACTGGGATAAAGAAGAGACTGTCATGCTTATTTGGCCATGATACTGTATTGTCTTCCTCTGGATGACTCAATAACGAGCCTTCAAGAAACAACAGAGGCTATAAACAGTGGCTGCAAACAGTACATGTTTATTAACCCACAGTTCTAAAGAGCTACAGCCCAAACTCATTCTCTCTGAACTAATGTTGCAGGGTTGTGCTCTTTAGTGGAGATGCATTGAGGCAGATGGCAACCACTTGTCCTCACCAGGCAGAGGTTGCCTGTATTCTTGGCCTGGAAACTCTTGCAGCTTCATAGGCTGCAGAAGCTGGCCCCTTGCATGTGGCATTATTGCATCCCTGCATTGCTATGGTCTCTTTCTTCAAAGGGTCCTTGTGATAATACTGACGCTACCATACTGAGGTAACCACACTGAGGAAATCTAATCTAATCTCCCCTTCTCTAAACCACTACTAGTTTTCCTCTGCAAATTCTCCATGGATGTGAACCATTGTGTGGTTCTTGACTGGAGCTGGTCCTGCAAGGCCATCCTTGGTTACATAGAAGTCTGGGCAATCAAGGTTTTGCATTTGGAACTGTTTTATTTAGAGTTTCCGTTGCTGTGAAGAGACACCATGACCAAGGCAGCTCTTATAATGGAAAACATTTAATCCAGAGTGGCTTACAGTTCACAGGTTCAGTCCATTATCATCATGGTGGGAAGCATGGCATCTAGGCAGGCAGACATGGTGCTGGAGAAGTACCTGAGAGTTCTATATCCTGATCTGAAGGGAGTCAGGAGGAAACTGTGTCACTGGACATATCTTGAGAATAGGAGTCCTCAAACCCTGTGACACATTTCCTTCAACAAGGCCACACCTCCTAATAGTGCCACTCCCTATGGAGAAAAGTTCAAGCATATGAGTCTGTGGGGGGCCATACCTATTCAAAGCACCACAGGAACAATACAGGAAGTTTAAATAAAAGAGCAGAAGGGAGAAATACCAGTGGAGTTATCCACACACTGGGAAATAAATGCCCAGGTGGATAGCTTGCTATATGCATTAATGGAAATTTGAAAACAAGCTACTATTTCATGTTGGTAATGAGTGGGCTTACTATGTGTCCTAGTTAGCTTTAACTGTCAATTTGACACTACTTAGAAATAGCCTGAGTGGAGAGCCTCAATTGAATTCCTTAGAACAAACTAGCCTATAGTCATGCCTGTGGGAGAATTGTCTTGATTGTTACTTGACATAGGATCTAGCCCATTGTGGAGAGTCATTTCATGGCCAGGTAGTCCTGGACTACCTAAGGAAGCTAGAGCTAAGCATGAGCCTGTGTGATCCATCAAGCAGTCTTTCCTTAGGTCTCTGCTGTGCTTCTTGGATGTGCACTGAGTTTCCTGGCCAGAGGTAATGCTGTGTGGAATATCACCCCCAGCCCCAAGCTCTGCTCTTAATCATGGATGTGATATGATTAGCTTCTTGAGTCTTTTACCTTGACTTTTTCTCAGTGATGGACTGTAACTGAGAATCATGAGCCGAATACACCCTCCCCTCTTCTAAGTTGCTTTTGGCCATCGTGTTTTATCGCAGCAACAGAATGCAGAGTAGAATACTTTGTTATAGTCATTGCTCCCTCATGCTTACGTGCCACCTCTGCTCTCCAGCCTCACTCTATGCTCACTGTGCTGTTGGCATAGGGTAGCAATAGGCCATCCATCATTTCCTTTGCATGGGAGAATGCACAGCTGTCCTCCCAAGCCACAGTTACTCATGTTGGAAAATGTTACCCCTCTCTCTCTCCCATCTGTTCTTCAATGGGTTAGGTGTTGTGGTAGGGAGAGTGCTGGGGAGGAGTTTACCTGGCCACAGACATCAGACAGACCCATTGGCATAGAAGGCAGAGGTACTCACTGAGGAGAAAACATTTCATGGGGCAAGACCTAAATAGTTGCCATGGGTTTTGTCATGGGACATGATTTTTTTTCCCATGTAGCAGAAAATATCACATAGAAAATTTGGAATATATTATTTCCAAGTTGGCTACCGTAAGGAAAGTAGAACCTGGGATGAAAATGGTTTTGTGTTGTCTCTTGGACAACAGATAAGTAGAAACTTGAACAAGATAAAAGTATGTGGATCCATCCCATATCTAGCCACCAAACCTGGACATTATTGTGGATTTCAGGAACTGCTTGCTGATAGGAGCCTGATATGGCTGTCTCCCGAGAGGTTCTGCCAGAGCCTGACAAAGACAGAGGAGGAAGCTCACTGGACTATGCTCGGGGGTCCCTGATGAGGAGATGGAGAAGGGACTGAAGGAGCTGAGGGGGTTTGCAGTCTCATGGAGGGAGCAACGGTGTCTACAGGCCAGACCTCTACCCCCACCTCAAAACTCCCGGGGACTGGACCACCAACCAATGAATACACATGAAGTGACCCATGGCGTTGGCCATGTATGTGGTAGAAGATGACCTTGTTGGAGAGGCCCTCAGGCCTGAGGGAGTTCAATACCTCAGTGTAGGGTAATGCCAGGGCAGAAGGATGGGAGTGGGGGAGGAGCACCCTCATAGAGGCAGAGGGAGGAGGGATGGGATAGGGGGTTTCTGAAGGGGAGGCCTGGAAAGGGGAAAACATTTGAAATGTAAATAAAGAAAATATCCAAGGGAAAATATTTTTTATAAACCACAAAAAAATGTATGTGATTATTTTTGGATTCTATAAAGATGTTGACAATATCTACTGTTTCATTCAATGTCTCTTTTATAAAGTAAGGGACAACAGAATTGTTTACCCATAAGAGCTTTGTTCTCTGTAGAAACTTAAGGCTTATTTTAAAGGATTAAATACTTTCAAACATGCACATAGTACAGTTTGATTGCTTTTACCCACCACCTTTGTTTCCCTGTCACCCTTGCTATGCTCCCAATTTTCTGTGGGTTCCATTCCATGTTCATGGCGTTTTGTTTTGTTTTGTTTTGTTTTGTTTTGTTTTGTTTTGTTTTGTTTTGTTTTGTAACTCACTGAGTTTCACCATGGTTGGTTGTGTTACCAGGGACATGGAGCTGTTCACTGGAGTCTGGTGGGCTCACTTACATGCATACATATGAAGATACTGACTTTCCTTCCCCCAGAATCTTTTAGTAGCCAATGGTTCAGCAGGAAGAGTTACCCTATGGGCTTTTCTGACAGAGCGGAGTAGCATGCATGTATTCCTTTGAAGTTTGGGGTTGGAATCATGTCAAGTTTTATAAACTGTAAAACTTTGTGTCTTTTCTTCTTTCCTTTCCTCCTCTTGACTATTTTTATTCTACCAACTTTGACGTATAACTAAACATCACTAATCAAGTCTGATTTCTATTCTATTTCCTTCTGCTATTCTATAGCCTTCTGCTATTCCATTGTATGGACTTACCACATTTAGTTTATCCACACTTCTGCTATGAATTAGTATTCTATTTTTATTTTTGCTATCTTTCCTTTCATTTTTTAAATTAAAATCTAGATTGAATTCATGGATCATATATAACATTATGCTTTAATGTTTACAGGCCTTGTGGAGTAGTTAAATCTAGTTGGTTAACCAGTACACTTGCTCACATCATTATCTTTTCTTTGCCTGGTCCACTTAAACTTGGCCTCATTATGTTGACAAGTACAATGCCTTGCCATTAATCATAACCACACTGTATAATACATCTCTCAAACTTATCCTTCCCACTTAGTTGTGCATTTCTTTGACCAACAAGTATCCCTTTTGAACTGCATTTACCAACTGCCTCTGGTAACCAAAATTCTAATCTCTACTTCCACGAGAGCTTTACATATATTACATGCCCTTTAGGTTAACCTACAGTGTTGCAAATTACAAGATTCAGGTCATTTTTCTGGGTGAGTAGTATTTCACTCTTTGAATGTACTTGTTCATAAACACTTATGTGGACTCTTGGCTATTGTACTGTGCTACATGCTGATGATGTAGAACTTGGCACACTGATTTATCTCCTTTACATGTATGTCCACAAGTGGGGTTGGTGATCATTGAGGTTATATTTGCATTTTTTTTAATTTTTAATATTTTTATTACATATTTTCCTCAGTTACATTTCCAATGCTATCCCAAAAGTCCTCCATAGCGCCCCCCACTTCCCTACCCACCCATTCCCATTCTTTTGGCCCTGGCATTCCCCTATATTGGGGCATACAAAGTTTGCAAGTCCAATGGGACTCTCTTTCCAGTGATGGCCGACTAGGCCATCTTTCGATACATATGCAGCTAGAGACAAGAGCTCCGGGGTTCTGGTTAGTACATCATGTTGTTCCAACAATAGGGTTGCAGATCCCTTTAGCTCCTTGGGTACTTTCTCTAGCTTCTCCATTGGGAGCCCTGTGATACATCCAATAGCTGACTGTGAACATCCACTCCTGTGTTTGCTAGGCCCCGGCATCGTCACACAAGAGACAGCTATATTTGGGTCCTTTCAGCAAAATCTTGCTAGTGTATGCAATGGTGTCAGCGTTTAGAAGCTGCTTATGGGATGGATCCCTGGATACGGCAGTCTCTAGATGGTCCATCATTTCATCACAGCTACGAACTTTGTCTCTGTAACTCCTTCCCTGGGTGTTTTGTTCCCAATTCTAAGAAGGGGCACAGTGTCCACACTTTGGTCTTCATTCTTCTTGAGTTTCAAGCGTTTATCAAATTGTATCTTATATCTTGGGTATCCTAAGTTTTGGGCTAATATCCACTTATCAGTGAATACATATTGTGTGAGTTCTTTTGTGATTGTGTTACTTCACTCAAGATGATGCCCTCCAGGTCCATCCATTTGGCTAGGAATTTCATAAATTCATTCTTTTTAATAGCTGAGTAGTACTCCATTGTGTAAATGTACCATAATTTCTGTATCCATTCCTCTGTTGAGGGACATCTGGGTTCTTTCCAGCTTCTGGCTATTATAAATAGGGCTGCTATGAACATAGTGGAGCATGTGTCCTTTTTACCGGTTGGGACATCTTCTGGATATATGCCCAGGAGAGGTATTGCTGGATCCTCCGGTAGTACTATGTCAGATTTTCTGAGGAACCGCCAGACTGATTTCCAGAGTGGTTGTACAAGCTTGCAATCCCACCAACAATGGAGGAGTGTTCCTCTTTCTCCACATCCTCGCCAGCATCTGCTGTCACCTGAATTTTTGATCTTAGCCATTCTGACTGGTGTGAGGTGGAATCTCAGGGTTGTTTTGATTTGCATTTCCCTGATGATTAAGGATGTTGAACATTTTTTCAGGTGCTTCTCTGCCATTCGGTATTCCTCAGGTGAGAATTCTTTGTTCAGTTCTGAGCCCCATTTTTTAATGGGGTTATTTGACTTTCTGGAGTCCACCTTCTTGAGTTCTTTATATATATTGGATATTAGTCCCTTATCTGATTTAGGATAGGTGAAGATCCTTTCCCAATCTGTTGGTGGTTTTTTTGTCTTATTGATGGTGTCTTTAGCCTTGCAGAAGCTTTGCAGTTTCATGAGGTCCCACCTGTCAATTCTCGATCTTACAGCACAAGCCATTACTGTTCAATTCAGGAATTTTTCCCCTGTGCCCATATCTTCAAGGCTTTTCCCCACTTTCTCCTCTATAAGTTTCAGTGTCTCTGGTTTTATGTGAAGTTCCTTGATCCACTTAGACTTGACCTTAGTACAAGGAGATAGGAATGGATCGATTCGCATTCTTCTACATGTTAACAACCAGTTGTGCCAGCACCATTTGTTGAAAATGCTGTCTTTCTTCCACTGGATGTTTTTAGCTCCCTTGTCGAAGATCAAGTGACCATAGGTGTGTGGGTTCATTTCTGGGTCTTCAATTCTATTCCATTGGTCTATTTGTCTGTCACTATACCAGTACCATGCAGTTTTTTATCACAATTGCTCTGTAGTAGAGCTTTAGGTCCGGCATGGTGATTCCACCAGAGGTTCTTTTATCCTTGAGAAGAGTTTTTGCTATCCTAGGTTTTTTGTTATTCCAGATGAATTTGAAGATTGCACTTTCTAATTCGTTGAAGAATTGATTTGGAATTTTGATGGGGATTGCATTGAATCTGTAGATTGCTTTTGGCAAGATAGCCATTTTTACAATGTTGATCCTGCCAATCCATGAGCATGGGAGATCTTTCCATCTTCTGAGATCTTCTAGAATTTCTTTCTTCAGAGACTTGAAGTTTTTATTATACAGATCTTTCACTTCCTTAGTTAGAGTCATGCCAAGATATTTTATATTATTTGTGACTATTGAGAAGGGTGTTGTTTCCCTAATTTCTTTCTCAGCCTGTTTATTCTTTGTGTAGAGAAAGGCCATTGATTTGTTTGAGTTAATTTTATATCCAGCTACTTCACCGAAGCTGTTTATCAGGCTTAGGAGTTCTCTGGTGGAATTTTTAGGGTCACTTATATATACTATCATATCATCTGCAAAAAGTGATATTTTGACTTCATCTTTTCCAATTTGTATCCCTTTGATCTCCTTTTGTTGTCGAATTGCTCTGGCTAGGACTTCAAGTACAATGTTGAATAGGTATGGAGAAAGTGGACAGCCTTGTCTAGTCCCTGATTTTAGAGGGATTGCTTCAAGCTTCTCACCATTTACTTTGATGTTGGCTACTGGTTTGCTGTAGATTGCTTTAATCATGTTTAGGTATGGGCCTTGAATTCCTGATCTTTCCAAGACTTTTATCATGAATGGGTGTTGGATCTTGTCAAATGCTTTTTCCGCATCTAATGAGATGACCATGTGGTTTTTGTCTTTGAGTTTGTTTACATACTGGATTACGTTGATGGATTTCTGTATATTGAACCATCCCTGCATCCCTGGGATGAAACCTACTTGGTCAGGATGGATGATTGTTTTGATGTGTTCTTGGATTCGGTTAGCAAGAACTTTATTGAGGATTTTTGCATCAATATTCATAAGGGATATTGGTCTGAAGTTTTCTATCTTTGTTGGGTCTTTTTGTGGTTTAGGTATCAGAGTAATTGTGGCTTCATAGAATGAGTTGGGTAGAGTACCTTCTGTTTCTATTTTGTGGAATAGTTTGTGAAGAACTGGGATTAGATCTTCTTTGAAGGTCTGATAGAACTCTGCACTAAAGCCATCTGGTCCTGGGCTTTTTTTAGTTGGGAGACTATTAATGACTGCTTCTATTTCTTTGGGGGATATAGGGCTGTTTAGATCATTAACCTGATCTTGATTCAACTTTGGTACCTGGTATCTGTCTAGGAACTTCTCCATTTCATCCAGGTTCTCCAGTTTTGTTGAGTATAGCCTTTGGTAGAAGGATCTGATGGTGTTTTGGATGTCTTCAGGATCTGTTGTTATGTCTCCTTTTTCATTTCTGATTTTGTTAATTAGGATGCTTTCCCTGTGCCCTCTAGTGAGTCTGGCTAAGGGTTTATCTATCTTGTTGATTTTCTCAAAGAACCAGCTCCTTGATTGGTTGATTCTTTGAATAGTTTTTCTTGTTTCCACTTGGTTGATTTCGCCCCTGAGTTCAATTATTTCCTGCCGTCTACTCCTCTTGGGTGAATTTGCTTCCTTTTGTTCTAGTGCTTTTAGGTATGTTGTCAAGCTGCTAATGTGTGCTCTCTCTAGTTTCCTTTTGGAGGCACTCAGAGCTATGAGTTTTCCTCTTAGAAATGCTTTCATTGCGTCCCATAAGTTTGAGTATGTTGTGGCTTCATTTTCATTGAATTCTAAAAAGTCCTTAATTTCTTTCTTTATTCCTTCCTTGACCAAGGTATCATTGAGAAGAGTGTTGTTCAGTTTCCACGTGAAGGTTGGCTTTCTATTATTTATTTTGTTATTGAAGATCAGCCTTAGGCCATGGTGATCTGATAGGATGCATGGGACAATTTCAATATTTTTGTATCTGTTGAGGCCTGTTTTGTGACCAATTATGTGGTCAATTTTGGAGAAGGTACCATGAGGTGCTGAGAAAAAGGTATATCCTTTTGTTTTAGGATAGAATGTTCTGTAGATATCTGCCAGATCCATTTGATTCCTAATTTCTGTTAGTTTCACTGTGTCCCTGTTTAGTTTCTGTTTCCATGATCTGTCTATTGGTGAAAGTGGTGTGTTGAAGTCTCCCACTATTATTGTATGAGGCACAATGTGTGCTTTGAGATTTACTAAAGTTTCTTTAATGAATGTGGCTGCCTTTGTATTTGGAGCATAGATTTTCAGGATTGATAGTTCCTCTTGGAGGATTTTACCTTTGATGAGTATGAAGTGTCCCTCCCTGTCTTTTTTAATGACTTTGGGTTGGAAGTCAATCTTATCAGATATTAGAATGGCTACTCCAGCTTGTTTCTTCATACCATTTGCTTGGAAAATTGTTTTCCAGCCTTTCATTCTGAGGTAGTGTCTATCTTTTTCTCTGAGATGAGTTTCCTGTAAGCAGCAAAATGTTGGGTCTTGTTTGTGTAGCCAGTTTGTTAGTCTATGTCTTTTTATCAGGGAGTTGAGTCCATTGATATTAAGAGATATTAAGGAAAAGTAATTGTTGTTTCCTGTTATTTTTGTTGTTAAAGTTGGCATTCTGTTCTTGTGGCTGTCTTCTTTTAGGTTTGTTGAGGGATTACCTTCTTGTTGTTTCTAGGGCGTGGTTCCTGTCCTTGTATTGGTTTTTTTCTGCTATTATCCTTTGAAGGGCTGGATTCGTGGAGAGATAATGTGTGAATTTGGTTTTGTGGTGGAATACTTTGGTTTCTCCATCTATGTTAATTGAGAGTTTGGCTGGGTATAGTAGCCTGGGCTGGAGTTTGTGTTCTTTTAGTGTCTGTATAACATCCGTCCAGGATCTTCTGGCTTTCATAGTCTCTGGTGAAAAATCTGGTGTAATTCTGATAGGCTTGCCTTTATATGTTACTTGGCCTTTTTCTCTTACTGCTTTTAGTATTCTATCTTTATTTAGAGCATTTGTTGCTCTGATTATAATGTGTCGGGAGGTATTTCTTTTCTGGTCCAGTCTATTTGGAGTTCTGTAGGCTTCTTGTATGTTCATGGGCATCTCTTTCTTTAGATTTGGGAAGTTTTCTTCTATAATTTTGTTGAAGATGTTTGCTGGTCCTTTGAGTTGAAAATCTTCATTCTCATCCACTCCTATTATCCGTAGGTTTGGTCTTCTCATTGTGTCCTGTATTTCTTTGATGTTTTGAGTTAGGATCTTTTTGCATTTTACATTTTCCTTGATTGTTGTGCCGATGTTCTCTATGGAATCTTCTGCACCTGAGATTCTCTCTTTCATCTCTTGTATTCTGTTGCTGATGCTCCTATCTATGGTTCCAGATTTCTTTCCTAGGGTTTCTATCTCCAGTGTTGCCTCATTTTGGGTTTTCTTTATTGTGTCTACTTCCCTTTTTAGGTCTAGTATGGTTTTGTTCATTTCCATCATCTGTTTGGATGTGTTTTCCTGTTTTTCTGTAAGGACTTCTACCTGTTTGATTATGTTATCCTGTTTTTCTCTAAGGATTTGTAACTCTTTAGCAGTGTTGTCCTGCAATTCTTTAAGGGATTTTTGTGCTTCCTCTTTACTGTCTTCTACCTGTTTACCAGTGTTCCTTTGTATTTCTTTAAGTGTGTTATTAAAGTCCTTCTTGAAGTCCTCTACCATCATCATGAGATATGCTTTTAGATCCGTGTCTAGCTTTTCCGGTGTGTTGGGGTGCCCTGGACTGGGCGAATTGGGAGTGCTGGGTTCTGATGATGGTGAGTGGTCTTGGTTTCTGTTAGTAAGATTATTACGTTTACCTTTTGCCATCTGGTAATCTCTGGGGTTAGTTGTTGTCGTTGTCACTGTTTAAAGATTGGAGCAGAAGCTGTGTTCCACTCACCAGCAGTCTCAAACTCCTGTGGCGGGGGTCGTGGGTAGCTGGCGTGTGTCAGCCGACCCTGCGCTCTAGCTACCCCAGTGCTGGTTTTGCCAGAAGAGGCCTGTGGTTATACTCAGGCAGGTTTTCTGCTTCCCTAACTAATGCAGTCTCAGGTCCTGTGGGCAATTGGATTGGAGCAGAAGCTGTGTTCCACTCACCAGAAGTCTTAAGATCCTGTGGCGGGTTTTGTGGGTAGCTGGCGAGTGTCAGCCGGCCCTGCGCCCTAGCTACCCCGGCGCTTTTCTGACCGAAGAGGCTTGTGGCCCTACTCAGGCCGGATTTCTGCCTCCCCAACCAAAGCAGTCTCAGGTCCCGCCTGATTGGACTGGAGCAGAAGCTGTGTTCCACTCACCAGCAGTCTTAAAATCCTGTGGCGGGGGTCCTGGGTAGCTGGCGGGTGTCCGCTGACCCTGTGCTCTAGCTACCCCCGTGCTGGTCCGGCGGAAGAGCTATTTGCATTTTCCTAATGGTTGATGGTATTGAACTGCTTTGCTTGCCATTATTAGTAATGTGTACATCTTTGGAGAAACATAGTTATATATTTGCCCTTTAAAATGATTAAATAATAATCTTATGTGTATGGGTGTTTTGTCTGCCTATATGTATATGAATCATGTGTGTTTAATATCCACAGAAGCCAGGAGAGGGTGTCAGGTCCTGTGGGCTTATAGTTTGCAGATCATTGTGCTCAACCATGAGGGTGCTGGGCATCAAACTGGAGTCCTCTGCTAGAGCAACAAGTGTTCTTAAACTCTGATTAATTTTTTCCAAATCCTATTGCCTATTTTTAAAATGAGGTTGTTTGCTTTGAATTGAAGAAAGTGCAGCTACTTGGTTCACAAGCTGGGTTCTGGTGAACCATGATTTTAGAGCACTCCTCCACCAACACAAAGAGGCCTTCGTGCCTCCCTCCATCTCAAGCCTGAGGCTTAGAAATATGTGTCCGGAATATTCTGATCTCATTTCATCATTTTGACAATCAATGGCTGTTCACCTCAAAAGTGCTCCCGCAAAGAGAGGCATGTAATGTAGATACTTTGAATGGCAAGAGAGGAGAGTTGGAAATCTGGTGGCTGGCCTCTGTTTGGGCAGAAGGCTGGAAAGGGTAAAATGTTCCACATTCTAATTATCTTCTAACCACTGTTGGGCAAAGCTCCATGGGCTTACCTTATTGGCACTTGTGATCACCAGGCTGTGTCACTTCGAGGGAACACAGAGTGTCTCTTTGCACATAGATCATGAGGATGGAAAATACAAGGGATCTGCTTTTCCAGAGGAACACAGGCCTCCCTCATTCCCCTCACAGTTTTCCAAATGGTTCTGGGAATCTCTAGAAGCATGTCTGCCATTTATGTGTTCTCTAGGGACATAGCGTCTGCTAGTTTGTGGAAACCCTGCATCTCACCTGTCTTGTTCTAACTTGTGTTTACTTACCATAGCAACAGCTTGATCACAGTCAGATAGGAACCCTTTGCATAGAGCATAGGGACATGCTTGGATAGAACACATGAACAGTCCCCAGAGTCACTCTATCCCCACAATGAGCAGTAGTCAGCTTTTTACTGTAAATGTATAGTTTCTTTGGCCAGGCTTATAAAAAGCCTCACACACTCCTTAGCCTGTGTTTTTCCTATCAAGAAATGCTGTTTCTCTGATTAAATGCATCCTTTTCATCATTGACAGTTGTAAAAATATTGTCAGAGCCCAGGTTGGACAAAGAAAGGTATCTCGCCATGTTGATTTTCAGACTCAGATGCCCATCAGGTCATTTTTCTCTTGAGATGAATCTGACACACGCATATTTCTGTGCTTCAGTTTGTAACATGTAAAGTTCATTAAAATGGTGATAAAATACATTTTGGCAATTTCTTAACACACAGTCTCATCATCATGTAGCCCTGTTGACCTCAAACTAATGCTGAGGGTGTCCTTGAAGCACAGATCCTTATGTTCCCATCCCCCAAGTACTTGGGATTATACGTGAGTGCCATATGCCCATAGCGTTTTGACATTTTAATCTTAAAATATCTCACTATATCTTTTAATAAATTTACACATCTACATCAAATAGTCTATTTCCCAACAACCAAGGGAGACTTCTAGACATAAGGAGTTTAACAGAGTTTGGCATCTTCTTGGAAAAGCTAGAAGAACAGCTACTAAAGGGTTGCTGGATACATGTATTATTCTAGACTCTCCACATGCTATTCTAGCAAACTCCTTGGGTGGAGAAGAAACCAGAGCTCATTTTTACAACATTAACACCCACAGGTGGGGGATGGGCAAAGTGCTGTGCTCATGGAAGAAATATTTCCTTCTTTAACTTGGCTTCAACTTGCATTATAATAAAAAATAGGAGAAGCACTTATGGTTAATTTAACAGATCCATTAGTGAAAGAACCCTTAGAAATCCATCCAGACTTTTCATTATAAAAATAGAAGGAACTTCTCAGATGGGGAAAATGCCTTGTTCAAGCTCAGATCATAGGAGCCAAGTGCCACTTCTTCATCGTCTTGTAGCCAAATAATTCTCTACAGCTAATTCTGAATCACAGTTCTCCCTACACTTTGCGTTGATGGCTGTTACTGGCTAGTAATGGCTCGTGGTATTTACTTTTCCAGGTTCTAACATTTTATCATGTAGCAGGACTCTACCGCATTGGAAAAAGAAGGTCTTGATGGTGAAATCAGTTCAGACCTAACACAGTTTAAGAACCTTGTTGGACAAGCATTGTTAACCCAGCAAAGCTTCGGTTTCCAATATTGTGTCAGTTCTTGTAATTAGATGAATTGTTTCATGGATGACAAGCCTATGAATTTTCTTTAAGAAAGGGGTCTCAATTAGGAAAAAATTAATCCTCTATTTCTTATTGGATGAAACAAACCTTGAGAATAATAGTAATTAATTGGCTGATTTTCTAGAAGTTTTATTAGGACCTGAAATACTTCTACAGTGGATGGTTGGTCTCTCTCCTCAACTCAGATTGCCTCTGACTCAGTTCTTTGTTTGACTCTAACCTGGGATCTCACAGCTTAGCATCTCTTGGTGCTAAGTTGTAAGGTCCATAGTTTAGAGTCAAATGAAGCAGACTCTATGAAGGAGATGGGGAAGATAACGCCCCATCTCTTGCATGGATCATTAAGCAATCACCAATTATTGATATTAGAGCATGAAGACCAACTTGCTCATCTGTTACATAAGTGTAAGGGCATAAGTCTGTTCCATACATGTTCTTTGGTTGGTAGTTCAGTCTCTATGAAACCCTATGGGCACAGGTTAGTTGACCCTATCTTGTGGTACCCTTGACCCACTTGGCTCCTTCAATCCTTCCTTCTCATCTTCCACAAGATTCTCTGAACTCTGCTTAATTTTTGGCTGTGAGTCTCTGCATCTATTTCCATCTGCTGCTGGATGAAGCCTCTCAGATGACAGTTATGCTAGGTTCCTGTCTGTAAGTATAGTAGAATACTATCAATAGTGTCAGAGGTAGACTTTCTCATGATTCCAGTGTTGTATAAAGGGATAGCTGTCTGGGTTTACTTCATCTGTAGAGTCTATCAGTAAGGATGCTGTTAAAATACTTGGAACAAATAAAATCAGTTCTTGCTCTGTGAAAGGGGTTTTGTTTGTTTGTTTGTTTTTAAATCATAGCTTCTCCTGTGAATGCACATACCTCCAAATGACTGCTGTGGTTTTATCACCTCGACTCCAGGGCAGAACAAGATGCAGGAAGATCCCAGGCCTCATCCTTTGCTTATTTCCCTATGTTGGGAATGTTACTGCAGCAGGGCAGGCACCCTGCCCAGGTTGGAAACTTTACAGAAACATGGACAGTTCACTTGTTTTCTCTTCCTTTGAAAGTAAAAGATATGTTCTCTTAGCAGTCTAAAGGGAGGAGTAACTCTTTCCAACACTTGTGGGCCATATTCTCCTGGAAGAAAATAAACTGGACAATGTTTTATACCAATGGAGCTTTCACCAAGAAGAGAAGGAAACAGCTTTTACTGAAACTCATTTGAAAGTGTCTTCATGTCCCACTGAGACTCTGATGACTTCTCAGGGTCTATTAGGGAGGAGGTTAACATCTAGGAATCCTGTTGGTGAGCTCAAATAGGATGGTGTAGAGCTGCAAGAATGAGAGAAAGTGGGGAGAAGTTTATGAGACAAGTCAGCTCCCTTGCCTTGAGAACAATAAATAGCACTAGATTAATAGACTACCAAGTGACACCCCCCCCCCCGAGACATAAGGCAGACAAAATGGTAGAATTCTACTTATCTTCTCTTGGCACACCTGTATGATTCCAAGGACCTATGACTACCTAGATGAAATGGCTATCTTGCCTCATGTGGGGCATTGACTCTGGAATCTAGGGAGACCTACCCTGAGCTAGAGTGGAGGGAAAGGATTTGACTAGTAAGCAACATTTAGGAAAATCAGAGCAACTTGATTGTGCCAGAGAGTTGACTGTATGTCAGCACCATGTATCGGACTGGATGAAGACTCCTCCCCTCCCCAATCTTTCCTAAATCCCAAGGGTTGGAGCCCAGAAATGACATTTCCTAGAATTCATTGTGGCAAATTTCCTAATCACACTTCATCAGTGATAAACAAGTGAGGTAGAATGTAAAAGGTGCTCAGAGACAGAGTTAGAATCATTGTTCTCCTGGCAGCACTGAGGAGTTTTTGGTCATGTCCAAGTGTGAGGCTATGAAGTAGGCAGCAGGTGTTATGTTCCAGTGGCCTGATTTACTGCTGCTGCTGGGGCCAGGAGAGTCCCTTGTGTGACACACTCAGCTTCTTGATGTTCTAAATGCAGCTTGTGAGCCTGACCGTGGAAGGATCTTTCCCTGCTCTCTCCTGTCACCCCAGAAATTTCATAAACATCTATTGCATCCTTCTTCATGTTTTGTAATACCCAGGATATAGTTTCCAGATAATACCTGCCTGTAGCCACTAAGGGCATGCATAGGCAAACTCTCTGTAAGTGACAGAGAATGTAGAAAGCCATTCTTTTCAGAAGACCTAAGTCCCGAAGCTACCTTTGAAAGAATGGAACTTGCTTTCAGGATTGCTTTAGATAAGATAAATACCTGGAGACAGAAAGTCTATGAATGCTTCTGGGCAGTAGCTCTTTTACCTGAAAGAACATATTTAGTATCATAGTATAGTTCTATAGTTGGAATACATATACATTCAGCACTAAAGAAAATGACCCAGGTAATTGTTTTTGAACAATTGAAAACAAGGATCAACAAATATTTGGTGGGTGGTGATGCTCAGAAGACAGGTGGAAGGATGCAGGTCAAGGGAGAAATCTCTGTCTCTGTGGCTTGGGTGGCTCCCTCAGCTCCTTCAGGCCAGTATTTAAATGTTTTTGGTTTTTTTTTAGTGCCCTCCACCCTGTTTCCAGCATCTCCCACACATGCCTTTGCAGCTGGCCCTGTCCCCTCCTACATCACTCCTTTCTTGGCACTCATCAGAGCAGACATACTTTTTACTGTCTTGCTTTCACTGCCCTTCCCTCCCACTGAGGTTACCTTACTGTGTTCACTGCTGTCCTCAGGACCCAACTCAGCTTGGCACCTAGAAAGTATCTGACAGACACTCATTGAACAACTGAGCACCATTGCATGTGTAGAACTACAATTACTAGTTTGTTTTCCTCCCTTCATGGATGTAGCTGTCCTTTGGTATCCATGGAGACTAGGTCCAGGCCTTCCTGCAGACACCAAAGCCCATGGATGCTCAGGTTACTTACATAAAATGGTGTAGTGTTTTCATAGAACCCACACAACCTTCTGCAGACTTTAAATCATCTTTAGATTACTTGTAATGCCCAGAGCACTAAAAACACTATGTAAGTGGTTGTTATACTGTATTGTCGAGGGAATGCTGACAGGAAAATTGTTAATGTTTGTTCAATATAACACATTTTAAAAAATATTTTCAATCCATGAATGTGAAATCCACAGACACAGAGGGTCATTATAAGTATTTAACATCACTCTATAAATAGGCATTTTCTTGTTAAGTATTTTCCTCCCCTCCCCACTAGCTTGCAGAGCTGTTCCTCAATGGGAAAGAAATGAAGGTGCATAGTTTATTTCAAGTAGCTGGGTATGAAAAGGATTGGTGAGTGTCGTATGGTAGCTAACACTTGACTAGTCTGCAAGGAGGAAGTGATGTATCTTCTTCAGGCTGGGTGGAAGCCATAGAAACTGCTGGTGACCTAGAGTATGTTGCCTCTTACAGAAGTAGCCAGATGTCACTGAGCAGCCAAACAGAATACATATAACAGATATAAAAGGTTTTTTTTTTTTTTTTGTTCGCCTGATGTAATTGCCATCTTGGAGACTTACTGCTGGATAAATGCACCTTTTCTAGTTCTTTCTGAACTCTGGCTGGCTGGTTCAACTCAACTGTTCTGGCTTAAATGCCTCTCCAAGTTGACTGATTCATAGTGGCTTCTCTTGGCTTCTCACTGAATTGTTGGCTTAACCTCATACTAACTTTGGTGATTTGCTCTAAATTTTCTGGTTTTTCTCATTCTCTGGCTCATCCTGTCTTTTCTTGCAACCCATCTCTGTAAAATTGTCCTGGTAAAACTGTTCTCTCTCTCTCTCTCTCTCTCTCTCTCTCTCTCTCTCTCTCTCTCTCTCTCTCTCTCTCTCTCTCTCTCTCTCTCTCCCTCTATTGCTCTTTTAAGTCACTTCTCTTTCCTGTCTCTTCTTGTCAAATTTGGACATATTCTATCTCTGACTCACTCTATCAAGTCATCTGATTCATTGCTTTGTCCGCCCCTCAATTAGATGTCACTTTCAAATATAGCTGGTTACTTCTACAAACTAATCACATTTTTGTTGTTAGGGATTAAAGGTATATACTAAGGGTATGTCTATATTCCAGCCAGATCAAATATATCTAGAAGGTTGTTTGATGTGATCCCTTGCCAGATCAGCCATGTTGCTGGATTAAAATTCCTTTATAGAGAGACTCTATCCCACAGCTAAGAGGGTATGTTTCAGATACAGAGAACACTAGGTACCCCAGGCTGTGGCCTTTATACATCTTGGAGGAGTTTAGGAGGCAGAGACTTCATTAGATCCTGGCTTCCATGTTTTCTCATGTTACTAGGGATCTCTCTTTGCTGTTAGACTTGGAAGCCCCTCTTGGGTTGTTGGCCTGTGCTCCACCACTGGCACAGCTGCTTACGGAGGTGGGATGGGGAGTTTGACTGCACTTATCCCACTCTGCTGCCTAGAGGGTACTGGGCTGTAGGGAAGCACTGTGATACTGCTCCAGGGGTGGGAAAGTGCAGTCTGAGGTGAGGGTTCAGGAGTCCTCAGACCTGCAACAAAGCCAGGGCTGTGGGGTTCTCAGGCTCTTGGATATCCAGGCGCACTGCTGGGAGTCCCAGAAGAGCTGTGTCTAGCCTAGGGACAAGGAGGTGGGAAGGGGAGATCCAGCTTGTCCCAGGGAGTGAGATTGTCCTTAGCTTGACTGTGGTAGGCTTGGTGGTGGTTGTGGCTAGGAATGCAGAGAGGAGTTCTACAGGAGACTAGACTGTGGCTCTGTAGGCAAAGGCCTTCTCCATGACACCCCTCAGCAGATCTTGATGAAAAAAGGCAGCCCATGTTTCTAAACAGTTTATTGTCATGGCAGGAAAATTGATGCATAAAAGCATACCCTGCTTCTCAGGGCGGTCCTGAGATTAAATACCTTTTGCAGCTAGAAATGTCTGGGAAGGAATGCTTATTGGCTATGCCCTCTGGGCCTCTAGGTACCTCATTAGTATGGAGAACTGTTTAGAGCCTACTTGACTGCTATCATGCCTCTTTTACTATTGTCTGGGTCATCCCTATGATGGAAGGGATGACTCATCTACATGTGGAAGGGCTTTAGATGTTGCCCTTACATTACTGACAGTCCCAAATCTATGGAGGACAGTGGCTACCTGACAGGGGCCTGGTGCCAGGAGCAGGAGAAGCTTCCACCTTCCTTTCAGGGTCTCCAGGTTTTCAACTTAACAGGCTTCCCTTCATGGTCCACCACCCAGCAAGCCTCAGCTCACACCTCTGTTGCTGTTCTTCACTGTGTTGCCATGACAACTGCCAGAGCAAAGTCTCTGTTGCAGGGCACTCAGCTTATTAGTGAGGTGTTCAGTTATCCTTAGAGGCTTTGCCACTGGGGTCTTGCCCAACTCACAAGTCATAAATGTGGTTGTGAAACCTTTCAGTGACATTTGTTGATGGTACAGTCATCAAAGTGACACAGAGTAACAGCATTCACAGGACTTCTATGCAGTGATGATGTGGCAGGCACCAGCCTCTTTGTACTGAGCACTTGAAATGTGCCCAGTGATGGAGGAGGTAGACCTTAAACTTATATCATTTTGATTGATTTGAATTAAATATCAGTCACAGGTGGTGGTACAGATCTAGGATTTGACTTTCTTTGTTTTCTGTTGTTTTACATGTGTCTGTAGGGTATGAATATATTTATACACATATTCACACACACACACACACACACACACACACACACACACACGTGTGCGAGTGCGCGCATGCGTGTGTGTGTGTGTGTGTGTGTGTGTGAGAGAGAGAGAGAGAGAGAGAGAGAGAGAGAGAGAGAGAGAGAGAAAGAGAGAATATGTATATGTGTACACATGTATGTCTGTGCATGAGTGTAAAATTCCAAGGCTGACAATAGGCATATTGCCAAATTACTCTCCATCTTATTCATTAAGGACAGGCTACTCAGTTGAACCTTGAGCTTGCCCATACAGCTAGTCCTGTCTCCAAGATCATTGCTCTCTACCTTCTGAGTGCTGGAATTACAGATGAGGTCCCACATCCACTTTGCATGCATGTATTTACTAAGTGTTTAAATGCTGGAAAGTCTAAATTCAGGCACTCACAGTTACGTAATAAGTGTTTTATCTAATGAGCCAGCTCCTCAGCTTTAGGACATATACATACATACATACATACCTACATACATACATACATACATACATGTAACCATCAACTGAAGGAGAACATAAGATATAACTAAGAGTTAGAAGCCCAGAGAGTACAGTGGCTTGAGAATTCCTGCATTTAACTGTCACTGCCCACCACATGTGAGGCCTTCCACTGATCCTTGAAATATACAGAAGGACTGCTTTCCTGTCATTCCAGCAAAGAGGTTGACTTGTTTGCAAATTAAGAACTGGGCCACAGGGCATAGACTTTTATCTGACAGGGCTTTCTAGAAAGACATAATCAAACAGTATATAAAATACACAGGAAGATATTTATTCTGAGGAGCTGGCTCTGGGGATTATACAGACTGAGAGATCCCACCATCTGCCATCTGCTAGCTGGAGGCCAGAAAAGCTAGTGATATAATTCTACCCGATGTCAAAGGTGTGAGAACCAAATAAGTTGATGTAAATGCCAGCACAGGGGTGGAATTGCTGTATCTAAGTTTAAATTGTCATCCAACTAGCCAAGGAGCAAACACTTCTTTCCTGTGCCTTCTCTCCTTGCAGACTCTCATGAAAGGTGATCTACTTTACAGAGTCATAGCTCACATGTCAATCTCAGGAGCATTTTCACCAAAACTCCTAGAAGTAATATTTAATATGGACACTACATGGAATAGTCTCAGTGACAACTAATTGTGAAATCATTTTTTTTTTTATTAAGAGATGGGCTATGTGGGGATACTGGAACAGTTTCTAAACCCTAGGGACCATACTTTTGACAGACAGAATTCTAAAAAGAGATGCCACCTGAGGGCCATCCATTGGCTAGTCCACTCTGATGGCACCTAATCTTCACTCTTTACAACAGAAAAGAAAACATAATAAGACAGGGACAGCATGCTGAATTTCTATCTTGGAGTGTTACTGGTATTTTATTTTTACTCACTCACCTCTGTACAGCTTTATACAGAATAGACTGAATCACACTTCCGTGGTCTCATGGCTTGAACAAAGCCCTTGGTCTTCAATTCAGGACTTTAATTCTCAAGACAATGGTTTTCTTCCATACCAGTAGAGCTCTGTTGGAAGGACAGACTAGAGCTTTGTAGACTTGCACTGAAGTGGAAGAACTCCTCTTGTGTGACAGAGTCAACTAAGGAGTACCAGGAAGCACACACTTGGAGGCCTTGGCTTCATTTATAGTCACATTTAAAGTGAAATCTGCTTTCTAGCTTTCTTGTGAGCATCTTTAATGGAGATTTGTGTAGATTTTTCTTTAGAAAACGTGTTTGTGGGATCTTGTCTGCAAAGGAGCCTTTTGTTGAAAAACAATCAAGGAATCTCTGGATGACCCAAGTGACACACAGGCTGTGTTTCTGAGATGCAAAGCAGTGATGTTGCCCTTTGCCGCTGTCCAATAAAAGGGATGCAAGCCAGACACAGATGTCAGTAAAGATAAGGGAGTAACTACTGAAGTTTTTCCACCACTGCAGCCCTAGGAATTGTGGATGGGCTGGCTGTTAATGAGAGTGGAGGATGCTCCAGCTTCACCCCAATTTTTTCTTCTGAAGACCTGTTCAGTTAATTTTGGATATGTGCCTCTTCTTTGAAATCTGTGTGTTCCTGCCTGTGAATGGCAGGCATCCTTGGAGGTTGCTGTTGACCCTTATTCAGGTCTCTGTTCAAACATCACCTTGTAAGAGAAATATTCTCTGATGAAGCATAGTACCCTGACCACCCTCTATTCCAATTAACCTGTTAATATATCTTATATACACACATATAATATATAACACACTATATACATACATATAGGTATATACATATACACACATATATTCATTATGTGGTATTTCTACAGCTCACCTTGTTTTTCACCTACCAGAGTTAGTGGTTCAATCTCAATAGAGGAGTCAAAGAGATGGCTTTATATTTACATTTTAGGTCTTACTCAGTTTTTCTAGTACTTTCTAGTAGCTTCCCCAGGCTTTGATCTTGACTGTTTTAATGTGTAGCTAAGGCTGGCTCTAAGCTCAGGATTTTCTTGCCTTAGCTTTCTGAGTCTGCTAGCACAATAGATTTCTGTTTGAATTTCCAGTTTTGGGCATCACATTCAAGGGTCTCCAGCATGCTCGGCAAGTGTTCTGCTTTGGCCTACATACCAAGCTTGGGCTTATCATTTCCTTCAGAGTAAGGTGGGCAGCCTCATGAAGACCCACATATTCCTTCGTACCTAATCGTCTTCCTCTCTGCCCCTTTCCAGGTTCCCATTTTCTCCTCCACTCTCTAAGTACCCTGGCAATTTGTTTTGTCTCTAATATAGTCTTAAACCTTCTGGGTTCAGAACCAATTTCTATTCCTAAAACTGATTTGTCCTCCTACCCAGGAAATTTTGCTTCTGTGAATAGTATTTAACAAGAGCCACCCTATTGAAAATGAAAACGGAGCTATTTAGGGAAAAAAAAAAAAAACCCAAAAGCTGGGCGGTGGTGGCTCACACCTTTAATCCCAGCACTCAGGAGGCAGAGGCAGGCAGATTTCTGAGTTCGAGGCCAACCTGGTCTACAGAGTGAGTTCCAGGACAGCCAGGGCTATAGAGAGAAACCCTGTCTCAAAGAAAAAAAAAAAAGAAGAAGAAAAAGAAGACAAAAACAAAAACAAAAAAACCAAACAATGGCCAACTGCATGCCCTTAGCTATCCTAATATCCATGCCATGTCACATGACCAATGGCAAGCGCCATCGTATTCTTGTGAGAGAATGATGGTTATAAAAGCAACTCTCAGTTCAGCATTATTAAGTAAGACTTTGGGAGAAACCCTGAGAGGGATTTTGTAACCTCAGTTGATCCCAGGAGCACACTTAGAACCGGTTGTTATATTTCACATCTGCATCTACCCCAAGTTCTCTGCATACAGTATTATTCTACCATGGCAATGTGTCTTTCTTTCTTCCTTCCTTTCTTTCTTTCTTTCTTTCTTTCTTTCTTTCTTTCTTTCTTTCTTTCTTTCTTTCTTTCTTTCTTTCTTTCTTTCTTTCTTTCTTTCTTCCTTCCTTCCTTCCTTCCTTCCTTCCTTCCTTCCTTCCTTCCTTCCTTCCTTCCTTCCTTTCTTTCTTTCTTTCTTTTTTTTATTATGTATTTTCCTCAATTACATTTCCAATGCTATCTCAAAAGTCCCCCATACCCCCCCCCCCCACTTCCCTACCCACGCATTCCCATTCTTTTGGCCCTGACATTCCCCTGTATTGGGGCATATAAAGTTTGCAAGTCCAATGGGCCTCTCTTTCCAGTGATGGCCGACTAGGCCCTCTTTCGATACATATGCAGCTAGAGACAAGAGCTCCGGGGTACTGGTTAGTTCATCATGATGTTCCAACTATAGGGTTGCAGATCCCTTTAGCTCCTTGGGTACTTTCTCTAGCTTCTCCATTGGGAGCCCTGTGATCCATCCAATAGCTGACTGTGAACATCCACTTCTGTGTTTGCTAGGCCCCTGCATAGTCTCACAAGAGACAGCTATATTTGGGTCCTTTCAGCAAAATCTTGCTAGTGTATGCAATGGTGTCAGTGTTTGGAAGCTGATTATGGGATGGATCCCTGGATATGGCAGTCTCTAGATGGTCCATCCTTTCATCACAGCTCCAAACTTTGTCTCTGTAACTACTTCCATGGGTGTTTTGTTCCCAATTCTAAGAACAGGCACAGTGTCCACACTTTGGTCTTCATTCTTCTTAAATTTCATGCGTTTAGCAAATTGTATCTTATATCTTGGGTATCCTAAGTTTTGGGCTAATATCCACTTATCAGTGAATACATATTGTGTGAGTTCCTTTGTGATTGTGTTACCTCACTCAAGATGATGCCCTCCAGGTCTATCCATTTGGCTAGGAATTTCATAAATTGATTCTTTTTAATAGCTGAGTAGTACTCCATTGTGTAAATGTACCATAATTTCTGTATCCATTCCTCTGTTGAGGGGCATCTGGGTTCTTTCCAGCTTCTGGCTATTATAAATAAGGCTGCTATGAACATAGTGGAGCATGTGTCCTTCTTACCAGTTGGGACATCTTCTGGATATATGCCCAGGAGAGGTATTGCTGGATCCTCTGGTAGTACTATGTCCAATTTTCTAAGGAACCGCCAGACTGATTTCCAGAGTGGTTGTACAAGTTTGCAATCCCACCAACAATGGAGGAGTGTTCCTCTTTCTCCACATCCTCGCCAGCATCTGCTGTCACCTGAATTTTTGATCTTAGCCATTCTGACTGGTGTGAGGTGGAATCTCAGGGTTGTTTTGATTTGCATTTCCCTGATGATTAAGGATGTTGAACATTTTTTCAGGTGTTTCTCTGCCATTCAGTATTCCTCAGGTGAGAATTCTTTGTTCAGTTCTGAGCCCCATTTTTAATGGGGTTATTTGATTTTCTGGAGTACACCTTCTTGAGTTCTTTAAATATATTGGATATTAGTCCCTTATCTGATTTAGGATAGGTAAAGATCCTTTCCCAATCTGTTGGTGGTCTTTTTGTCTTATTGATGGTGTCTTTTGCCTTGCAGAAGCTTTGCAGTTTCATGAGGTCCCACTTGTCAATTCTCGATCTTACAGCACAAGCCATTGCTGTTCTATTCAAGAATTTTCCCCCTGTGCCCATATCTTCAATGCTTTTCCCCACTTTCTCCTCTATAAGTTTCAGTGTCTCTGGTTTTATGTGAAGTTCCTTGATCCACTTAGATATGACCTTAGTACAAGGAGATAGGAATGGATCAATTTGCATTCTTCTACATGATAACAACCAGTTGTGCCAACACCATTTGTTGAAAATGCTGTCTTTCTTCCACTGGATGGATTTAGCTCCCTTGTTGAAGATCAAGTGACCATAGGTGTGTGGGTTCATTTCTGGGTCTTCAATTCTATTCCATTGGTCTACTTGTATGTCACTATACCAGTACCACACAGTTTTTATCACAATTGCTCTGTAGTAAAGCTTTAGGTCAGGCATGGTGAGTCCACCAGAGGTTCTTTTATCCTTGAGAAGAGTTTTTGTTATCCTAGGTTTTTTGTTATTCCAGATGAATTTGCAGATTGCACTTTCTAATTCGTTGAAGAATTGAGTTGGAATTTTGATGGGGATTGCATTGAATCTGTAGATTGCTTTTGGCAAGATAGCCATTTTTACAGTGTTGATCCTGCCAATCCATGAGCATGGGAGATCTTTCCATATTCTGAGATCTTGTATAATTTCTTTCTTCAGAGAGTTGAAGTTTTTATTATACAGATCTTTCACTTCCTTAGTTAGAGTCACGCCAAGATATTTTATATTATTTGTGACTATTGAGAAGGGTGTTGTTTCCCTAATTTCTTTCTCAGCCTGTTTATTCTTTGTGTAGAGAAAGGCCATTGACTTGTTTGAGTTAATTTTATATCCAGCTACTTCACCGAAGCTGTTTATCAGGTTTAGGAGTTCTCTGGTGGAATATTTAGGTTCACTTATATATACTATCATATCATCTGCAAAAAGTGATATTTTGACTTCATCTTTTCCAATTTGTATCCCTTTGATCTCCTTTTGTTGTCGAATTGCTCTGGCTAGGACTTCAAGTACAATGTTGAATAGGTATGGAGAAAGTGGACAGCCTTGTCTAGTCCCTGATTTTAGTGGGATTGCTTCAAGCTTCTGACCATTTACTTTGATGTTGGCTACTGGTTTGCTGTAGATTGCTTTTATCATGTTTAGGTATGGGCCTTGAATTCCTGATCTTTCCAAGACTTTTATCATGAATGGGTGTTGGATCTTGTCAAATGCTTTTTCCGCATCTAACGAGATGGTCATGTGGTTTTTGTCTTTGAGTTTGTTTATATACTGGATTTCGTTGATGGATTTCCATATATTGAACCATCCCTGCATCCCTGGGATGAAACCTACTTGGTCAGGATGAATAATTGTTTTGATGTGTTCTTGAATTCGGTTAGCAAGAACTTTATTGAGGATTTTTGCATCAATATTCATAAGGGATAATGGTCTGAAGTTTTCTATCTTTGTGGGGTCTTTTTGTGGTTTAGGTATCAGAGTAATTGTGGCTTCATAGAATGAGTTAGGTAGAGTACCTTCTGTTTCTATTTTGTGGAATAGTTTGTGAAGAACTGGGATTAGATCTTCTTTGAAGGTCTGATAGAACTCTGCACTAAACCCATCTGGTCCTGGGCTTTTTTTGATTGGGAAACTATTAATGACTGCTTCTATTTCTTTGGGGGATATAGGGCTGTTTAGATCATTAACCTGATCTTGATTCAACTTTGGTACCTGGTATCTGTCTAGAAACTTCTCCATTTCATCCATGTTCTTCAGTTTTGTTGAGTATAGCCTTTTGTAGAAGGATCTGATGGTATTTTGGATTTCCTTAGGATACGTTGTTATGTCTCCTTTTTCATTTCTGATTTTGTTAATTAGAATGCTTTCCCTGTGCCCTCTAGTGAGTCTGGCTAAGGGTTTATCTATCTTGTTGATATTCTCAAAGAACCAGCTCCTTGATTTGTTGATTCGTTGAATAGTTCTTCTTCTTTCCACTTGGTTGATTTCGCCCCTGAGTTTGATTATTTCCTGCCGTCTACTCCTCTTGGGTGAATTTGCTTCCTTTTGTTCTAGAGCTTTTAGGTGTGTTCTCAAGCTGCTAATGTGTGTTCTCTCTAGTTTCTTTTTGGAGGCACTCAGAGCTATGAGTTTTCCTCTTAGAAATGCTTTCATTGTGTCCCATAAGTTTGAGTATGTTGTGGCTTCATTTTCATTGAACTCTAAAAAGTCCTAATTCCTTTCTTTATTCCTTCCTTGACCAAGGTATCATTGAGAAGAGTGTTGTTCAGTTTCCACGTGAAGGTTGGCTTTCTATTATTTATTTTGTTATTGAAGATCAGCCTTAGTCCATGGTGATCTGATAGGATGCATGGGACAATTTCAATATTTTTGTATCTGTTGAGGCCTGTTTTGTGACCAATTATGTGGTCAATTTTGGAGAAGGTACCATGAGGTGCTGAGAAAAAGGTATATCCTTTTGTTTTAGGATAGAATGTTCTGTAGATATCTGCCAGATCCATTTGATTCATAACTTCTGTTAGTTTCACTGTGTCCCTGTTTAGTTTCTGTTTCCATGATCTGTCCATTGGTGAAAGTGGTATGTTGAAGTCTCCCACTATTATTGTGTGAGGTGCAATGTGTGCTTTCAGATTTACTAAAGTTTCTTTAATGAATGTGGCTGCCTTTGTATTTGGAGCATATATATTCAGAATTGAGAGTTCCTCTTGGAGGATTTTACCTTTGATGAGTATGAAGTGCCCCTCCCTGTCTTTTTGATGACTTTGGGTTGGAAGTCAATCTTATCAGATATTAGAATGGCTACTCCAGCTTGTTTCTTCATACCATTTGCTTGGAAAATTGTTTTCCAGCCTTTCATTCTGAGGTAGTGTCTATCTTTTTCTCTGAGATGAGTTTCCTGTAAGCAGCAAAATGTTGGGTCTTGTTTGTGTAGCCAGTTTGTTAGTCTATGTCTTTTTATCGGGGAGTTGAGTCCATTGATCTTGAGAGATATTAAGGAAAAGTAATTGTTGTTTCCTGTTATTTTTGTTGTTAAAGTTGGCATTCTGTTCTTGTGGCTGTCGTCTTTTAGGTTTGTTGAGGGATTACCTTCTTGTTTTTTCTAGGGCGTGGTTCCTGTCCTTGTATTGTTCTTTTTTTCTGTTATTATCCTTTGAAGGGCTGGATTCGTGGAGAGATAATGTGTGAATTTGGTTTTGTCGTGGAATACTTTGGTTTCTCCATCTATGTTAATTGAGAGTTTGGCTGGGTATAGTAGCCTGGGCTGGAATTTTTGTTCTTTTAGTGTCTGTATAACATTTGTCCAGGATCTTCTGGCTTTCATAGTCTCTGGTGAAAAATCTGGTGTAATTCTGATAGGCTTGTCTTTATATGTTACTTGGCCTTTTTCTCTTACTGCTTTTAGTATTCTATCTTTATTTAGTGCACTTGTTGTTCTGATTATTATGTGTTGGGAGGTATTTCTTTTCTGGTCCAGTCTATTTGGAGTTCTGTAGGCTTCTTGTATGTTCATGGGCATCTCTTTCTTTAGATTTGGGAAGTTTTCTTCTATAATTTTGTTGAAGATGTTTGCTGGTCCTTTGAGTTGAAAATCTTTATTCTCATTTACTCCTATTATCCGTAGGTTTGGTCTTCTCATTGTGTCCTGGATTTCCTGGATGTTTTGAGTTAGGATCTTTTTGCATTTTCCATTTTCTTTGATTGTTGTGCCGATGTTCTCTATGGAATCTTCTGCACCTGAGATTCTCTCTTCCATCTCTTGTATTCTGTTGCTGATGCTCACATCTATGGTTCCAGATTTCATTCCTAGGGTTTCTATCTCCAGTGTTGCCTCATTTTGGGTTTTCTTTATTGTGTCTACTTCCCTTTTGAGGTCTAGTATGGTTTTGTTCATTTCCATCACCTGTTTGGATGTGTTTTCCTGTTTTTCTTTAAGGACTTCTACCTGTTTGATTGTGTTATCCTGTTTTTCTTTTAGGACTTGTAACTCTTTAGCAATGTTCTCCTGTAATTCTTTAAGTGAGTTATTAAAGTCCTTCTTGATGTCCTCTACCATCATCATTAGATATGCTTTTAAATCCAGGTCTAGCTTTTCGGGTGTGTTGGAGTACCCTGGACTGGGCGAAGTGGGAGTGCTGGGTTCTGATAATGGTGAGTGTTCTTGGTTCCTGTTAGTAAGATTCTTACATATACCTTTCGCCATCTGGTAATCTTTGGAGTTAGTTGTTATAGCTGTCTCTGTTTAGAGATTGTTCTTCTGGTGATTCTGATTACTGTCTATCAGCAGACCTGGGAGACAGGCTCTCTCCTCTGTGTTTCAGTGGTTAGAACACTCTCTGCTGGCAAGTTATCCTCTTACAGGGAAAGTGCACAGATATCTGGTCTTTGGACCTCCTCCTGGCCGAAGAAGAAGGCCCAAAACAGGACCTTTCCCAGATGTTGTGTTGCTTTGGCACGTCACAGAAGCTGTCAGCTTCTGTGGTGCACACTCTCACCTGTGCAGACTAAGTTTCTAAGTTCGGCGGAGTCCTGGAACCAAGATGGCACTCCCTGCTCCTGAGGCAGAGGGCTCCCGTGCAGGGCGGACCACTGTCCTCCGGCTGGGAGGGTGCTGGATGTCTGCGGCCCGAAAAGGGTGCTGCCTCAGTGGCTCTGTGGCTCCCGTCTGTCCCAGAAGCTGTCTGCCTCTGTGGTGCACACTCTCACCTGTGCAGACTAAGTTCCTAAGTTCGGCGGAGTCCCGGAACCAAGATGGGGCTCCCTGCTCCTGAGCTCAACGTGTCTTTCATCCTGCTTCATTCTTCCACCCTGATCACCTTCTAAGATTATACTATTACTCACTCTCTGTAATACTGCACACTTTACTGACTCTTTGATTCTCTTATTAGAATGTGAGTTTGTAATGGATTATTTTGTTCATAGGTATATTTATTTCTAGCATCTAGAGCAAAGTCTGACATGTAGTAGGTGCTCCACAAATATTCATGCGAAGGTAGAGAAAGGGAGAAAGGAAGAATGTAGAGAGGGAAGGATGAGGGGAGGAAGGGAAAGAAGAAAATAGGAAGGGGGAGAGCTGGAGATATTGAGAATTCTTGGGGGCATGGCAAAATACTTAAAACTTTATTATCTTTAGCTGATGAATGATTGTATATATTTAGGGGTTACTGTGTGATGTTTTGATGTGTGCAAACACCATGGAATGATTAAGTGAAACCAATGGACATATCATCTAATGTTCTCCAAACTGTTTTGTAATGAGAAACATCTAAAAACCTTTTGTTCGTTCATGTGTTTGTCTTCGCATTATCAGCTGAAGTTGCCAGGGAGAAATCACTAACATTTGATCCTTCAGGCATTTTGCTTTACAGACTGCTGGGTAGGGTCCAGAGCCTTGGTGCTTAAGGAAATAAAAAATGAGCCACTTTAGAATTTCACCAAATGGTGATGAGGCTTTCATATGGAAAACCTGTGTCATTTCCTACAGGGACCTGAGGAACCAGGGGGAACGCAAAAGTGAGCAGCAGGACAAGGCACACTACCTTAGAGATGCTTCCTGAAATCCTTCCACAGGGCTGGGCCTGAGCAATGTGTACCCATCAGCAGTGCACAGCTCTTTTTCTGGACACCAGAAGTACAGTCCTCGTGACTGAGGGGGTAGGCTTCTTATTTTGCTCAGTTTTATTTCCTTCCAGGGTAAATGGCATCATGCAGCTAGAAGCAGCTGCATTGGTTAGTGTAGTCACAGCAGCTTCACATCAGGATCTGAGCTTTATAGGGGCAGGAGTCACCCATTGTGGGTGGGGATGGGGTTCGTGAAGAAATCTTCAGAGATCTGAGGTCATCGGGTGGGTGATGAAGAAACTGACCCTTTTATTCCTAATTTAAAAGCTTGCATGTGTACCTGCTGAGGACCAAACACCGGACCTATGAATGCATTTTCTAGCCGAGGTGTGTCCCCAGCAATTGACCTGTGATCTTAGGGAAGAAACAGGACAGGGTGTATTGGAAGATGAGCAACAGGAGCCTGGAGCCGGTTGTGAGGCTATGGCAGTCAGAATCCGTTAATGGAGAACCTTAGGACTACTAAATGATCCATAGAAAAATAATGAGCAAATGAATTATTAAGCTCTTGATTTCACCCATCTCTTAAAGACTGTTTTTTGTTGTTGTTGTTGTTGTTTTTTTCCAGTTTCCTAAGCTGTTTCAGCATCCCTGGGCCCAACTAATTCTTCTGCCTCAGCATCCAGAGTGTCTGGTACTACAGTCCTGTGACATCACATTCTAATTCTTTTAGGTAGCATAGCTTCATTTGTTCAGCTATAATTGTAGTTCTTAGTTCTTAGCCCAAGCTCCATTTGTTGCAGAAGTTTGGGGCAGCTGATGCAACAGTAGGTCATCAGTAGAAAGGTAAGACACTGCATGTTCTCTATCGTATACACATCCTAGCTTCCAGTTTTTCTGTACTTATGTAGGAGTGGGGATAGAGCTTTTAAGTAAGAGGGATCTGGAGGTTAATAGAACATGTGCCATGGAAGTGGAAAAAGTATGAAGATGCCATGGAGAAACCTGATTGTTTGTATCCTAATTTTGAAAAATTCAAGGGAGTTTAGTATCATAGTATTTGAAGTATTATAATTATTTCTTAAGTTTAAGGGGGAGGGCATCGTTTATTAGAGTCATTAAATTAGAAATGAGCATAAGTGGGGATGGATGCCAATACAACAGTGTTCTGTCTTTGTTTATCCATCTACTGATTCCGTGACTGCAAAAGGCACGAGGCTAAATGGAGAGCATTAAAACAATGAATTAAAAGCACACTCATTTTCAAATTTACTAAATGATGTATTGGGGAGAAGAAAGATAAGTAGGTAGCTGCTGGGCCCCAACAACTGTAAGGCCCTGGTGGCACTGTGTGCTAAAAGCTAGAGAGTGTTTTTTATACAACTTCATTTATTTTTGAGATTATAAGTACACCATTTCCCTGTTCCATTGCTTGCTTCCAACCTTCTCATATGCCCTTTCTAGTTATCTTTCAAATACATGGCCTCTTTTTTTTTTTTTTAATTGATCCCAGTTGCTTGTGTATATGTATACACTACTTCTTTGTTTTGGCTTTTCTGTTTTGTCTTGTTCTCCTTTGATGGGTTGCTGGCCTAGCTGGTCTAATTGCCATGAGCACCATAATGATTGTGTTGAATGCCATGGGTTTGCATCTCTTCAGCTGTAACTGAGGGCAAAGACACACTACTGTCATGCAACCCTGGGTCAGGTGAGAAGAGTGTGGGGGCAGGGGTCCACTTTGGATCCAGCAACCACAGCCAGAGATGCAGAGTCACAACACTCATGCAATTTGCAGGTCCGATGACTGCCAGAGGTTGAGCCGAGGAACTACATCTGTCACTGTTCACCTTTGCTGCCTTACTGTGAAAATGTTGACTGAGCTTGGGTCCCAGTTGAGAAATGAAGACCTGACAGGCATTAATGCCTACAATAAACACAACCAGGAGCTCAGGCATTAGAGTTGGCAGTCAGAATGTAAACACAGCCTGGCTGGTCAGGACTGCTAATTGTGCTTTCCTGCTGAGCTCATTAGCTTCCTTCTGGCTCACCTTTTATAGATTGTGTTCCACACTTAGAAGCAGCACTTGCCTGCAGCTCTGATATACCCACACTTCTCATTCCATAGATTACCTGGGAAGGCATAAAACATTTCATGGTAAAGTGGTGGAAGAAGTGTAAAAAAGAGTTGTGTATGTAATGAATTTTTTCTTTTTTCTTTTTTAATTAAACAACTCAGTATTGACATTTTTTTTTTGAGACAGGGTTTCTCTCTACAGCCCTGTCTGTCCTGGAACTCACTTTGTAGGCCAGGCTAGCCTTGAACTCAGAAATCTGCCTGCCTCTGCCTCCCGAGTGCTGGGATTAAAGGTGTGCGCCACTACGCCCGGCTTAGTATTGACATTTTGTAAGTCATTAAAATAAGTTTTAATAGTTAAATGCCTCTTAAATACACATGATTTCTTCTGAAGCTCAAAGTAATATGCATTCAATCAGTTTTAAAAATCTCTTTGGAACATTAAACATGATAGAAGTAGAAAAAACAAAACTCTTTTGAAGTCCTCTATGAAAGGAAGTTGTGGAACATTTATGATTAGATAGAAACCATTCCATATCCAAGGGGGAATACTCAGTGTAACTGTGGCTTCATAGAATGAATTGAGTAGTGTTCCTTCTGTTTCTAGTTTGTGGAATAGTTTTAAGAGTATTGGTATTAGTCTTCTATGAAGATCTGAAAGAATTCTGCACTAAACCCATCTGGTCATGGGCTTTTTTTGGTTGGGAATTTAATAACTGCTTCTATTTCTTTAGGAGTTTTGGGACTGTTTAGATGGTTTATCTGATCCTGATTTAACTTAGGTATTTGGTATCTGTCTAGAAAATTGTCCGTTTCATCCAGATTTTCCAGTTTTGTTGAATATAGGCTTTTGTAGTAAGATCTGATGATTGTTTGGAATTTCCTCAGTTTCTCTTGTTATATCTTTCTTTTCATTTCTGACTTTGCTAATTTGGATACTGTCTGTGTGCTCGCTGGTTAGTCTGGCTCAGGGTTTATCTATCTTGTTGATTTTCTCAAAGAACCAGCTCCTGGTTTTGTTGATTCTTTGTATAGTTCATTTTGTTTCTACTTGGTTGATTTCAGCCCTAAGATTGATTTACTGACATCTACTCCTCTTGGGTATGTAATCACTTCTTACATTGTTTGACAAATATCATCATTTACTCCTCCTCCTATTACAATTATTATTTATTATAGTATATGAATTCAAGCCATGACATTTATGTAGAAGTGAGAAGACAGCTTTGTGAACCCCTTTCTCTCCTTCTACCTTCATGTGGCCCCAGAGATCCAAATGTGGAGCTCAGTCTTGTGCCTTTCCCTTCCAAGCCACCTTCTTGGCCCTGACCTGTCACATTCTTGACTACTCTTCAAAAAAAATGCAATAATACATCAATGGTAAATTCAATAGAGATATCCAAATAAAAGTGTGGCAAGAACAGCATCAAATTAAACCCCATTTGTCTCTAGGTATGTGCGAACCACCCTGTCTTATTCAGGGTTTTGCTGCTGTGAACAGACACCACAACCAAGGCAACTCTTATAAAGGAAAACATTTAATTGGGGGATAGATTACAGTTCTAGAAGTTTAGTCCACTATCGTGGCAGGAAGCATGGCAGCAAGCAGGCAGGCATGGTGCTGGAGTAGCTGAGCGTTCTCTATCTTGATCTAAAGGCATCCAGAAGAAGGTTGTTTTCCACAGGGAGCCAGAAGGCTCTCTTCTGCACTAGGTGAAAACTGAGTATTATGAGACCTCAAAGTCCAAAGCCCACCTACACAGTGATACACTTCATCCAACGATGCCACATGTTCTCTAATAAGGCTACTCTCTGTGGCCAAGAACTCAAAGACATGAATCAATGGGGCTGAACCTATTCAAACCACCACATACTCTTATGCCATTTTGGACCTATTCTTATTCTTTAATGTACCAGGTTATTCAAGTGCTATGTTTGACACTTATAAAGTTAGCAAAAATCAAGTTTTTTTAAAAATTAAAATAACATAGATTTTTCAGAATAAAATCTGAGTAGCATAATGAAAACATTGTGTCATAGTGGAATGCATTAGAAATAAAGAAATAAGGTCAAAGATGAAGGACTGGCATTTTCCTTTCTTCCACAATCACAGAAAGGTTTCACATCCTTTGTGTCAGGAGTTGTCTTTACCAGCTTGTCAAGAGGTTCATTTACTCTTTCAGCACATGCTTCCTGAGCAGTCTGTGGGCAGCAGGTGCTCTTTGAGCCACTCAGGGAAGTCTAGCAAGTGAACAAGCTTGTTCTCACTTCCTTTGTCCTTTGACTGCAACATGCATAAGGATGCTTCAGGAAGTCAGGAAAGAATAAGGAAATAGAGCAAAAAGTCTGAGCATAAAAGAGTATGTTAAAAGCAACATGATAGAGAAGAAATCAAACAGGATGAGGTAATTTGGGTGAGTGGGTTGCATTTTACACGTGGTCCTTGAGGTAGGAATCCTTGAGCTGGCATTTGAACTGAGATTCCAAAGATGAAGGGCATGGCAGTTTGGGTGTTTTGGGGAAGAACATGGGGCAGAGGACCATCCAATGTCACAGCTCTGCTGGGACAGAATGATCTATCAGGAGCCAAGGAAAAGGGTGGATTGAGCAAGAGGAACATTCAAGATGATGCCAAAGAAACCAAAGGATGGGTAGGCGCTGCAAGAGGTGGGGGAGAGTGGGGAGGTCATGGAAGCCACAGAGAGGTGTTTGAGAAGCCATCAAAAGCTTTTGAGCAGGGAGTGATATGATCTGACATATGACTGTTTTGGAGACATATTTTAGGTACCTTAAATTTTATAGGTTGAAGGCATCCCACTTGGTAAAATTTGAAAATTGTGAAACAAGTGATGGGCATACTCAACATTCTCCCCCTTGAATTTCACTCAGTATCCTTGCTATGAACTGAACATGTCCTTAGCAAAACTGTACTTCTCCCTTTGTAGAATGAATTTCACATAGATTATTCCTCTAGAGTAGTTGGTTAGTGGTTCATTGTGGACCTGAAGCAGATATGCTAGTAAAGTCTCTACCACGTGCTGGGCACTGTACCATGGAAAGGGACTCAGGGGAAAGTAACCTTCTCTGCTCATTTACCAAGTTTTCAACCTGTTCCTCTTACTACACAGCAATAGTATTATTAGAATCTGGGCCTACATTTCACCTGGTTCCTGGTATGTCTAATGCAGACAGATGTCTTCTAGTAATCCCAACTAGAACTCCTAGTGCTGGTCGCATAACAGGGGCTTAAACATTTGCTGAATTATGGGAAAATAGAACTTTCTCTCTTTGGGCTGCTATCCTCAGCAATGAATATTGGATCTATATCTATATCTACATCTATATTTATATCTATCTAATCTATATCATCTGTATCTATATCCATATCTATACCTATATCTATCTATCTACCTACCTATCTATCTATCTATCTTTGTGAACTGACTGGTTCCTCTGTGCTTTAGAATTATATTTAAAGTCATGCTCTGTAAAATGTATCTAAGAGCTCATTGTATTAACCCACTATCCCTGTAAAATGCATCTACTGGGCTGATGAAGTATGAGGTAGTAGAAGGATAAGGATAAGTACAAGGATAATGATGCCTTTAAAATCAGAACAGACAATTTACAAATGTAAAGTCACGTGGGTAAAACATGAATGAGAACAGCTCACTTGTTTTACAGACTGAGGCTAGGAATGGCTTTATACAAGGTACACAGCTTGAGAGTGGTCCAGCAAGAACACAGTCTCTGACCATACCACCTTGGTGTCTAGTTGGCGAACTCTCTGGTTGTTATGTTCCTTCCCCAGGTGGTTGCAGAGAAGGATAGAATGGAGAGTAGGAATTTGGGCTTGGGCAACAGTTGGCCCATTTGGAGTTGTAGAAGAGTGTGGGAAAGAGAGAGGAAACCAAAGGGTACAGCAAGGACTGCCTGTGATAATAAACCCTCAGTTCAGTCTGGGCTGCGGGCACTGGTGGGTGGCCTCTTCCCTGGTTAGTGCTCCTCTCTGTGGGCTCAGGGTGGAAGCTTCTCTTAGGAGAGGCTGCTGCTTTGAGCTGTGCAGTAATGCCACTGGGCGCTGAGTTCAGAAAAGAGCTGGGAAAAGTTTTTTTTTTTTTTTTTCATTCATGTCCAGACACTGTCTCTTTATTTTCTTATGCCATGTAGTAGTCTTCAGGGCCTTTGAGCTGTAGGGACATTTTCATCCTATTGGATTAGAAGGAATAGAAGAAAAGAATCCCACTACCCTATACTGTGGACTGACCCATCCCTGTCTGAGACTGCAGGGAGGAACACATTTGGATCTACCCAGACGAAGCTCTTGGAAGAAATCTGACCTCATTGCCAGAAGGATCTGTGAACCATCTTTGTGCTGAAGTTGGCTGGCTGTCCTTGGAGTGAATGCTCTTTGGGGGGTGGGGTGAGGATTGGTTCTAATGCTTTGAATTAATCTGGCCCCCATAATTGGGAATCTGCGTGTCCAAAAGATGAAGGTCCTTGTGCCTAATTGGTTTTTGATTGATCAATAAGAGTCAGCAGCCAGTGGCTAGGCAGGTAGACTGAGGCAGGACCTATAGATTTGCATGGGCTAGGAACTGGGAGAAAGGAAGGAGAGGGAGATCACCATATCTTGGAGGGAGACAGATCAGATTTAGACCTGCAGAAGAAAATTCATCCAAAATGTAGGTGGAAAGGAAAAGCAGCCCTATGGGAGGGGCTGCCCCAAAGGTAACGGGGCAGCAAAGATAAAATGTAGATTTAGAAGGTGCTGAGCCAGGAGTACTAGAAGGAAATATATGCTTGCCTGGTGGAGGATTAGAGCTGCCCAGCTTTTGATCTCGTCAAGGCATATTAAAATTAACTGATATGTCTGTGTGTGCATGTGTGTGCATGTGCACGTGCTCATGTTTGTTTGTGTTTCTTTCATTCATGAATACAGATAGTTCTTGAGTGGAGCACTAAGTGGTATAGCAAATTCACTGCTACATTAGGGTTGATTTCCTCGGAAGGATACATTTCTGGAGCATTAGATCTTTTAAGCCAGGTTTCAGTGCAGGGAAACCTGCATTACAGGCCTCACCAGAAATCACTTCTCCATTTATGAGTAGGTATGTGTTAAAGACATGTGTATCAAGTCTTATTTATAATGGTCCTAGGGATATGAGATGATTGGGTAGACAGTATCACTACTATTTCACCCCCCATTAGGGAAATGTTGCACAAATTCGGAATTTATAGCTTGCAATGGGCTTCATGATGGGGTGTGGTGAGAGCTGAATTGGAAAATCATGGCGAAGCCTAGTTTAGACTAATCAGTAAAGACCCAAGAGAATAAGAAATTTTAGGTTGAGATCTGCTGGATATGGACACATCAGTCATATGAAAAATCTGGAATGTGGTTCTCTTGGTAGAGTGAGCAACACAAGGATTTAGAGATTGAAGAGAAACTTGCACCTTTTCTGAAGGCTTGTGTATTAGAGTGGTATCTCAGAACAGTGGAAAGAACACTCCAGGAGGTGATCAAGAACTAGACAATTCTTACACTTGCATGAGTAAGTGGTCAGATTTTCTTGGAAGAGCATCAAGAAGATGCTGAAAACGGCAATCAAATTGGGAAAAGATCTTTACCAATCATAAATCTAATAGGGGGCTAATATCCTATATATATATATATATATATATATATATATGTGTGTGTGTGTGTGTGTGTGTGTGTGTGTGTGTGTGTGTGTGTGTGAGCTCAAGAAGTTGGACTCCTGAAAACCAAACAACCCTATTAAAAAATGGGGTACAGAGCTAAATAAAGAATTCTCAACTGAGGAATACTGAATGACTGAGAAGCACCTAAAAAAATGTTCAACATCCTTAATCATCAGGGAAATTCAAATCAAAACAACCCTGAGATTCCACCTCACATCACTCAGAATGGCTAAGTTCAAAAACTCAGGTGACAGCAGATGCTGGTGAGGATGTGGAGAAAGAGGAACACTCCTCCATTGCTAGTGGGACTGCAAGCTGGTACAACCACTGTGAAAATCAGTCTGGCAGTTCCTCAGAAAATTGGATATAGTTCTACAGGGAGATCCAGCAATACCTTTTCTGTGCATATACCCAGAAGATGCTCCAACACGTAATAAGGACACATGTTCCACTATGTTCATAGTAGCCTTATTTATAATAGCCAGAAGTTGGAAAGAACCCAGATGTCCCTCAACAGAGGAATGGATACAGAAATTATGGTACATTTACACAATGGAGTACTACTCAGCTATTAAAAACAATGAATTTATGAAATTCTTAAACAAAATGGATGGATCTGGAGGATATCATCCTGAATGAGGAAGCCCAATCACAAAAGAATACACATGATATGCACTCACTGATAAGTGTATATTAGCCCAGAAGCTCAGAATCCTTCTTAGAAGGGAGAACAAAGTACCCATGGATGAAGTTACAGAAACAAAGTTCAGAGCAGAGACTGAAGGAATGACCATCCAGAGATTGCCCCACTTGGAGATTGATCCCCAAAACAATCACCAAACCCAGACACTAGGCAGATGCCAACAAGATCATGCTGACAGGAGCCTGATATAGCTGTCTCCTGAAGGCCTCTGCCAGGGCCTGACAAATAACAGAAGTGGATGCTTACAATCATCCATTGGACAGAGGACAAGGTCCCCAATGAAGGATCTAGAGAAAGTACTCAAGGAGCTGAAGGGGTCCGAAGCTCCATAGGAGGAACATCAATATGAACTAACCAGTACCCCCCAGAACTCCTTGGAACTAAAGCACCATTCAAAGAAAACACATGGTGATACTTGTGACTCTAGCTGTATATGTAGCAGAGGATGGCCTAGTCGGTCATCAATGGGAGGAGAGGCCCTAGGTCCTGTGATGGCTCTATGCCCCAGTTTAGGGGAATGCCAGGACAAGGAATGGGAGTGGGTGGGTTGGGGAGCAAAGGGAGGGGGAGGATATAGGGGATTTTTGGAGGGGAAACTAGGAAAGGGGATAACATTTGAAATGTAAGTAAAGAAACTATCTAATAAAAAAAAAGACACTGAAAACTCAATAGCAGGGGTCAGCATCCATGTCCATGGAAGAGGAAGCCATCCATGCTGCCCTGTTAGAGATGATTACATACAGGCACCAGGAAGATGTTCTTGAGGCTGTGTCATCCTTTTTTGGATTCCTGCTGGATTTTTGGTAACATTTCCATGTTTTATAAAGTGGCTGTAATGATAGCCTTGTAGGCCTATTAGGAAGTTTAATGTGTAATGAATATGGCTGAAGATATGAGGCTTTGGAATGACTCCAGTGCAGGAATTCAGCTTTCTAAAGTAGAGTGTATGCTTTCCCTTTGACCTTATAGTACAAAGAATGGCAGGGCAGTTTCTAGTTTCTTTTCCTCTGTGGTTTCTTTGAGACTCATAGTAAAATTGATGACCTCTAATAACTGTAATGTGGCTTCAATAGCTTCTATATTTTAACTCTTTTCCCCATTCCTGATATTGTCCTTTATTAAAAAAAATACATAGATGTTTTCCCCCCAAATCATTTTGCTGTCTTGGAGGGACTTTCTCCAGTGGTCCTCTTGATGCCATTTTGCCTGGTCCTGGCTAAGACTGAACTTGTTCATCAGATGGATGACTCATCAATGGATGAGTCATCTTTGTGGTGCTGCAACGAAGCATCAATATAAACAACTTAGAAGAGGAAGGATGTCTTGTGTTTTCTGGCTTTTGGACGGTCAGTCAATGATAGCTTGAGCTGAGGTGCCTCAGTAGATTCTCACAGCATCAGGGGTTCAGGTCAGAGGCTGTTCATCACTTTTTGGCCAACAGGAAGCAGTGAAAGGGCAGGGAATGTAAGCTGGACAGGGACCTTTCAAAACAGCACCACAAGATGGGGACCAAGCATTTAAAATATGACGTTTTGGGAGATAATTCAAGTTCAAAGCACAGTACCAGAGAAGGTGTTCGAGGGCACTTTAATGCTTTGATTTCTAATACCTTCTAGGTGCTGTCCCAATTAGAACCAAGCACCTTAAGAAGTGAATATTATTGGCCCATTTAGACCTACAGATCACAAATTTATGAAGGCAGTACTCACAAGTTCATATCACATTTTAGGCAATAAACAATTTATTTCAGAATTTGGGATAAAATGGATGTAGGTGGTTATATTTGGAGTATCCAGGGAATGACTGGCCACAGGAATGAATACTGGCCAGGTAGAAGTCAACTAACCATAGCAGAAGTACCAACTACGGGTCAGTATGTTTCATGTTCGTGGCCAAGCCATAAATCAAAATTAAACATAAAAGGTAAGCATTAATTTGGAAGCCGAATGGGCATTTGTTAGAAAGGACCAATAAAGCAAAGTCAGAAAGTCAGCGAGCATCCATTAGGTGGGCCGAGAGTGAGCTTGGAGGGAGGGCAGTGGGCTGTGATTGAGACTCTAGAGAGACAAGATACCTGCAGGGAGATGGGCTGGTTCAGTGACTGGAAACTTTACAGAGCTCAAGTTCTGACTGTAGGAGATTAATCCAGGCTGATCTTGCTACAGCTCCAAGTTGATTCATCTCCTTTTTGTCTAAGCTCCAGCACTGGAAGGAGGCCCAGAGGCCAGGCCCTCCTTTGTTCTCAACATTCCCTGCCTCTCCCTCCTGAGTTCTCCTCACCACTATGTAGGTGGCAATTGACCCATAATGGACATGTTTTTATTATAGTAATGGTACCACTTTCTGCAGAGAAGGGCAATACAATTTTGTTAATGAAAGTCATGTGTTGAGACAGGGTTAGATGGGAATTTCTGGGTCTGGTTTGGCCCTGGCTCAAAACCTTCCGGGAAAACACAAACTTTCAGAGCCACACCCAGAAAGTTCTCTTTACTCCTGTCAGGCCCAGCTGCTTTGCATTAGGGAAATAATAATGCCCTCCCCCTGCGCCCTCTCATATGTATAAAGTGTGTTGTAAAATGGTTATTAGAAAGCAGTCAATGGTGCTGGTGTTTTCTTATGTTAGGACAGTGAGGGTGAGTTCACTAGAACCTTCCAGTGCAAGCTGTCTGTCTTTCCTTTCCTGTTTTCTCTTCTTTACCCTTGATGAGTCTGAGGACCCATGCCTCGAGAGTTCCTGCCTAAGCTGGGGAAGTTTCTCTGTAAGAGAAGAGAGAATTAAGAACAGCTACACCTGCCTAAGCCTTTTGGGCTTTGTTTTAAATAATTAAACATCGATGAAGGAATTGATTCATCACCACCCATTGATTCCATTTCCTGTGCCTCTTCATGCATCCCATTTTTGCCTTATTGAGTAGACCATTTCAGGGATGCTTGTAGAATATTAAGACAAATTGATACTTTTCAAGAAAGTCTAACCTTCCTTATGAAGGAAGCCCATTTGATTCCCCTAAAAACATTGATTATCAAGATCCTCACAACTCAGGACTTGATCAATATGTGCTCAGTATGTACTCTATAAAAAAGGTGTTTACTTACTAATGAAAAATATAGTATCATCCATCTTTACCACTAGATGGAAAAGTCCTTGGCAGTGAAACGGTCTATTTTCTCCTCATTTCAGTCTTCTTCAGTATCCTGCACAGTATTTGACACGTAGTAGAGATTGATAAACATTACCTGGCAAGTGATGGTGACATTCATATATATATATATATATATATATATATATATATATATATATATATACTCATTTTTCAAAAACGTCCAACAAAGCCTTATTGACTGGTACTACCCAGGTGTAGAAGTCAGCCATGTAAATAACTGTAATGGCTAGCTCATTTTCAGATTCTCCTACATGCTTGAGCAGTATTCCTATTAACTCTTTAGTCCTCACAGCCTTCCTATTAATTGAGCTAAAGGCTAAGGAAACAAAATACCACAACCACAGCACTGTGTGACCAACCATCTCTGCCTGATGAATAAACATTCCTGGTCCCTCTTCTCAAGGGTCTTCTCTTCTCCCATCAGATGAACTTTTGTTTAGAGGGAGGCAGGTGACTCTCCTCTGAGGGTACTGAATATTGAAGGAAAGGCTGAATATGTGGTGAGTCTTCTCACCTGTAACCAACAGATATTTCTTCTTTGTTTCCAAAGATGGGCTGAACTTTTCTTTTCCAGAGTCAGTGGGCACAGGTGGCATGTTGAGTTCACAGGCCCCCGGAACTGCTTATCTTAGACACTGCGATTGGGCTTCCACCTAGAAGGTCAAGAAAGTGCCATGCATCTCTGCTCATGGGCATTCTGTGATAAATATGACTACTTACTTCTCTTAGTGGTTCCTTCCATCATTGGGCAGCTCTTGTGCTGAGTTGAAGAATGTTCTCTATTTCCTAACATCCTTGCTGAGTTCCCTAAGACAAGTCTTCCCAATAGGACAACGAGTTTGATTACAGTTTAGACAGTTCATTTATTTATTTATTTTTTTAACGTACAGTATAACATTGGGTTAGTTGCTGGTGATGTGAGAATTATTTAAACCATGGCCTTAGCTGGGCCCTCTGAGATTTCATAGTATTGAGAGGAAAACAGGAATAAAAGTGGATTTCCTAGACAGTTTGATAGGAGCTATCATGTCTGCCTAAAAAGCTCACCAATAACACAAAAGAGACAACCCTTTCATCAGAGGAATTTGTTTCTGGGTCACTCTCCTGAGTGTTTCCTGCAATTCCTTATCATGATTCTCTCCTCATCCTGTCTCTAGATGTCAGCCTAAAAGAAGCAGCTTTGAGAAATGTGCCAGGGAAAATTACCTTCACAATATCCCTAATGCAAAAATCTCCCCTGAGCTCTAGACATGGTTGTCTATATGCCTCTTGCTTTTTTTTTTTTTTTTTTTTTGTATAGAATAGAGTTTATTCAGGGTGTTAAGAGGATAGCAGAGGCAGAGAAAGGCAGAGAGAAGGAGAGAGTAGAGAAATGGGGCCGGCCATGGCCACGTGGAGAGAGGGGGAAGGGAATTGGGAGTAAGGGGGAAAGAGGCAAGAGTGTAAGAGTGCTTTTTGACTTTGTCACTTCAACTTACATCTCAAACAAATTCATGGATTTTTCTGTAACACATTCTTAAAGAGGCTTTTTTGTAATCACACAGTGGATGTGATGATTTGTATATGCTTGGCCCAAGGAGTGGCACAATTAAGAGGTGTGGCCTTGTTGGAGTAGGTGTGTCACAGTGGGGATGGGCTTAAATATCCTCAACCTAGCTTCCTGGAAGAGTGTCTTCCACGAGCATTCTTCAGATGAAGATGTAGAACTCTCAACCCTGCCTGCACCATGCCTGCCTGGATGCTCTCATGCTCCCACCTTGATGATAATGGACTGAACCTCTGAACCTATAAGCCAGCCCCAATTAAATGTTGCCCTTTATAAGACTTACCTTGGTCAGGGTGTCTGTCACAGCAGTAAAACCCCAACTAAGAAAGTGGATAAGTAACAGTGGCCACATTCAAGCCACAGACTCTCTCGATGTGTCCTATTGCTCGCCACAGTCTTAGGGTCAGCGATGGATCCATCTTTCTTGCTTGCTCAGTGTTTTCTCTCTGTGAGGCTCACTTTGAGCTCAAGTCATTATTTTCGTGAGTCTTTATCAAGGTTCTTATCTCAGTAGGAACTCCTGTTGGTGAAATCTCCCCATCTGCAGTCCTTGTACCTGCACTAGATGCCCAGCTAGTACCTTCAACCCGATCTACATTTATTCTCGATACCATCTGTAGGCTTGAACTAAGCATCTGGGATATAGTTAATGCCCAGTGTCTGCTCTGAACAAATTATTTCTACTCTGGAACTCTGCAAATGGTGTGCATTTGAATCTACCATTAGAATGATGAATTTGAAAGTCAGGCTAGTCATTTGGAGTAGAAGCTCAGTTCAACAAACTTTCATTGTGTAATTTCAGTGTTCCAGGCAGGCAGTGTGCTAGGTACTGCAATTTCAACCAGGAGTAAGACCTAGCCACAAGCTTTTTTTTTTTTTTAATTTTTTAAAGATATTTTCTTTATTTACATTTCAAATGTTTTCCCCTTTCCTAGTTTCCCCTCCAAAAACCCCCATCCTCTCCCCCCACCCCTTCTTATCAGCCTACCTACTCCCACTTCCTGGTCCTGGCATTCCCCTACACTGGGGCATAGGACCTTCACAGGACCAAGGGCCTCTCCTCTCATTGGTGACTGACTAGGCCATCGTCTGCTACATATGCAGCTAGAGCCATGAGTCCCACCATGTGTTTTCTTTGGTTGATGGTTTAGTCTCAGGGAGCTCTGAGGTTACTGGTTAGTTCATATTGTTCCTCTTATGGGGCTGCAAACTCCTTCAGCTCCTTGGGTACTTTCTCTAGTGCCTTCTGTGGGGACCCTGTGCTCTGCCCAATGGATGACTGTGAGCATCTACTTCTGTATTTGTCAGGCACTGGCAGAGCCTCTCAGGATACAGCTATATCAGGTTCCTGTCAGCAAGCTCTTGTTGGCATCTGCCTAGTGTCTGGGTTTGGTGGTTGTTTATGGGGTGAATCCCCAGGTGGGGCAGTCTCTGGACGGTCATTCCTTCAGTCACTCTTCACACTTTGTTCTGTAACTTCATCCATGGGTATTTTGTTCCCCCTTCTAAGAAGGAGCACAGTGTCCACACTTTGGTCTTCCTTTTTGAGTTTGACTTGTTTTGCGAATTGTATCTTGGGTATTCTGAGCTTCTGGGCTAATAGCCACTTATCAGTGAGTGCTTATCATGTGTGTTCTTTTGTGATTGGGTTACCTCATTCAGGATGATATCCTCCAGCTCCATCCATTTGTCTAAGAATTTCATAAATTCATTGTGTAAATGTACCACACTTTCTGTATCCATTCCTTTGTTGAGGGACATCTGGGTTCTTTCCATAAGGCTGTTATGAACATAGTGGAGTATGTGTCCTTATTTCAAGTTGGAGCATCTTTTGGGTATATGCACAGGAGTGGTACTGCAGGATACTCTGGTAGTACTATGTCCAATTTTCTGAGGAACTGCCAAACTGTTTTCCAGAGTGGTTGTACCACCCACCAGCAATGGAGGTGTGTTCCTCTTTCTCCATATCTTTGAGCCACAATCCTTATGCAGCTTCTAAGGAATGAAGATCAGAGGCACAAGGAATAAAAAGATAAACTTCATGTAGTATCAATCAGGACCTTTGGCATGAAGGCAGGAGAGGAAGCAGCTAACCCCTGAGTGTGAGGGAATGAGGACTTCCTGAGGGCTTAGCCTGAAGATGCTAAGGTCTATGCCTCTTTACCTCTTTTAGATAATCGTGTAGTATCTCAGAGTATCTTGAAGAGAAATTAAACCTTTAATTAAAGTATTTCAATGCAAAAGAAGTGAAGTCATCTCTCCATATCCAGGAATGATCAATGACTTCAGGTCACCCAAATGCCCAGATGACTAATTCCCTTATATAAAATGGTATAGTATTTCTATGCAACCAATATATACCCTGCAGTGTGAGTACATTAGTATATTGTTTGTATTATATCCAACACAATGTAAGCATTATGTAATTATGTCACTATATATATATATACACACACACACACACACACACACACACACACATATATATATATATATATATATACACATTGTGTGTGTGTGTGTGTGTGTGTGTGTGTGTGTCTTGTTTTACTTTTAAGTGTGTGTACATGTGTACCTTATTTTGAAGTACATGTGAGTAGGTGCCAGTAGCACCCAGAAGAAGGCATTGGATTTTGTGGAGTTGGAGTAATAAGTAGTTTGTGCTGAGTGACATGGGTACTAGGAACTGAACTCCTGTTCTCCATGAGAGCAGCAAGAATTCTTCATCACTAAGCCACCTCTCTAACCTCCTCCTAATAGTAACCTCCTCTTAGTCTATACTATTTAGAGAATAATGGAAAGAAAAAATAGCATAGATATGTGGCATGGTGCATCTTTGTCTGATGTTTGTTTTGGTTGAATCTATATGTGGGGCTGAGTGTATCAGTGGGCTTTCAATTTCTTTGTAATAGCAAATACTTCGGCCTAAACATCCCCAGGCCATCTATCTTGCTAAATGGAACCAACAGGAGTTGGCTTGATGGATGAAAGCTGAGAAGTAGATCAACCTCTCCAATGAGGACCGAAGCTTCAGAACACAGAGCTGCTCAGGATGAGTCTGAGTCCTGGTGCGGCTCTGCTGTGGGTGTGGGTTTGGACTGCGGAGCTCGAGCCTCTGCTGTCCGACAGGCAGCTTGCCTGATATTAACCATCAGGTGGGAAAAGCAATTACATTTGCACAAGCTGGAGATCCGCTCGTCCCATTCTCCCTCCCCGCAGGCTATGTCAAAACACGAGGGCAGGATCCTGCTTCTTCTCACGTTTTAAAAACATACAGTGGACTTATGTTTACAGTACCTCGAAGGGAGGTGACGCGGAACAGCAGAGCGCGCCACCCCTGCAAAGAGCCACCCTGTGCTGCCCGCGGCTCTCTCCATAGCAGACCACAACAGGGTCGCTGGGCGCCAACTCAGAGGGCAAGTCTCGCCAGGGATGTCTCTGAGTTTCAGTACTTAAACAATGTTACATGCTGTGCAAACAAACAGCACCAACCATGATCTGACCTTGGATCCAAGCCTGGTCTGTCTGAGTCGCTCAGCCTGGGAATTATTTTTGCAGTGGGGAAAACAGATTAGCATCAGAATTCCACTTCCAGACCCTGCCTTTTTGCCTCTGCAGGACGGTAGATGGGCTCCTTAGTTATCCCAGCTTCAGCTGTGCCATCTGAAAAAAATGGCAGAAGCTGGAGGGATAGCTTGGCATCTAGCCACTGATTTTCATACTCAGGCGTGCTGCTGGGAAATTTCTATTAGAAATTGATTCCTACAAAGCCAAACCTCAAAGCTAACATGCTCTAAAGAAGGCAGGTGAAAGTGTTCACTGTTTTCTGCTCTGAGGTTCCTTAGAGCTACACGTGTGACTAGCTTCCTTCATATAAGCTGGACACAACTTGGCTATGTGACTTCTCAGGTCCTGATTCAAGTATTCAAAGTCACTATGCAGATTTTGAAAATAGTTGTGTATATGGTCTGTATATGGTGTGTGTGTGTGTGTGTGTGTGTGTGTGTGTGAGAGAGAGAGAGAGAGAGAGAGAGAGAATGAGAATAGGTATTTTACTTTGTAAATGACATATTTCTAATGTATTTGCTGTTCTTGTAGAAGACTGGAGTCTAGTTCCCAGCACCCACATGAGGTAGCTCAAGCTGCCTGGACCTCCAGCTCCAGAGGATCTATTGTTGCCACAGTAACCTAAGCTCAAGTGGCACACAGAGACACATATGCATAAATAAAAATAAGATGAGCTTTTTTTTCCTTCTTTTTCATTTATTTATTTATTTATTTATTTATTCACTTTACATCTTGATCAAAGCCTCCCGTGTCAGTCCCCTCTCCCTCAGCTCCTCTCCCAACCCTCTCCCCTTCTCCTTTGAGAAAGGGAGGCCCCTCCTGGGTATACCAATCCATCTGGGCACATAAAGTCACTACAGGAGTGGGCACATTCTCTTCCACTGAAACCAGACAAATCTTTTTTAAAAAAGAGAAAGGAAAGTTGACAAGTGAATGGTGTCTCACAGAGGCAAAAGATGTTCCAAGTGTTGGGTGGGAGCAGGAGTGGGACTCTTGGGCAGCTTCTGAGGTCACCAATGTGCCACTTGTTGCCATCTCGATTCATTTTCCTTCTCATATTCTTTTTGCTTTTCTGGGTAGGAGCTCTGTGTTCAACATTGACCCTTGATTGCTACACCTATTCCAAAGCCATATCTGTGTCCTTCCCTCTCTCTCCCCCAACTCCCTAGTTTAGAACTTTAGACCTCCTAGAATCCAGTAGATAAGCTTCTCTTCTTCTTCTTCTTCTTCTTCTTCTTCTTCTTCTTCTTCTTCTTCTTCTTCTTCTTCTTCTTCTTCTTCTTCTTCTTCTTCTTCTTCTTCTTCTTCTTCTTCTTCTTCTTCTTCTTCTTCTTCTTCTTCTTCTTCTTCTTCTTCTTCTTCTTCTTCTTCTTCTCCTCCTCCTCCTCCTCCTCCTCCTCCTCCTCCTGCTCCTCCTCCTTCTTCTTCAATTTTTTTGTTATTAAATTTTTTTCATCAGATAATATATCCTGTCTATAGTCTTTCTTCCCTCTATTCCTTCCAGTTCCTCCTCTTTTCCCCCGACTACCCACTTTCTGCCTCTCCTTAAAATAAAAAGGCTTCTCAGAAATTATAATATAGTATAGTATAATATAGCATAATATAATAATATGATATGATAAAACAAAAGCCAACACATCAGAATTGCACAAAACACACAAAAGGGAAAGAGCCCAAGAGAAGACATAAGAAACAGAGAAACCCAGTCATATTTCTCTATACTCAGGAATCTAGTAAAAATATTAAATGGGAAGCCATAATATAAATGAAAGGAATGGTGAGATAAAAAGAGAGAAGAAAAAAATAAATTAAATAAAATACAAAGTAAAAAGAAAGAATTAAAGAAAAGAATGGAAGAAATAAAGAAAAAAGGACAGAAAGACAGAAAAAGGAAAAGGGAGAACTCCAAAGAAGACTTTATTGTGTCTACTGTGGGGCATGCAGCCTATCCTTAAGAGCAGTTTGTTGCCCCAGTGGGACTCCCTTTGAGGAAACTAAATTTTCACTTGCAAATGGTTATCAATTGGAGATTGCTTCTGGGTTAGGAATGGAATGTAAGACACATTCATTTAGAGAACTGAAACCAAGCTGGGCACAGTGGTACATGTATTTGAGCTTCTCTTTTTAGCTCTAAGACCCCAACTAATAGAGAGCCCTGCAGACCATGTGCATCTGGCCTCTCTCTCTGAGTTCCTATATGCTCTGGTCACAGTGATTTAGGGGGCTTTGTTTTCTTGGTGTTTTCCATCTTCTCTGACTCTTACACTTCTATAAATCTGTTTGGCCAACAACTCAGTTATACGTGGTCCATTCTATGTACTGGAAGCTTCATTTGGTGACAAGAGATATCCATTAGAGGCTCAGTTTCCTAAATTATTTGGCAATTTCTTTGAGATCTCCTTCATATATGCATATATTCTAGGAAGTTTGAACTTTATTGTTTCCATACTGTCCCTCATATGGTCCTTGATTTTAGCTTTCCCTTCCCATATCCCTCTCACTTTCCAGATCCCATCTCCCTCTCCACTTGACCATCCCATTTCATATACCCCCAACCATCCATAACTGTCTATGCTATTTCCCTTTTCTAACAAGATATATCTTCCCCTCCTACTAGTCCCTGACTTTATAACCAACCTCTGTGATTCTATGGATTGTAGCTTGGTTATCATTGTCTTAGTAGTTAATATGCACATATAAGCCAACATGTACTACCATATTTGTCTTTATGGGTCTGGGATACCTCATTCAGGATGTTTTTTTTTTTTTTCTAGTTCTGGCCATTGTTCATTTACCTGCAAGTTTCATGATTTGATTCTTTATAACATCTGAGTAATATTCCAGTGTATAAATGTATCAAATTTTCTTTATCAGTTCTTCTGTTGAGGGACATCAAAGTTGTTTGCAATTCCTGGCTATTATTGAATACAGTAGCAATGAATAGGATTGAGCAGTGCCTCTGTGGTAGAATGAAGCATTCTTTGGGTACATTCCCAATGGTGATATGGCTGGATCTTGAGGCAAATCTATTCTCACCTTCCTGAGGAGCTGCCACATTGAGTTTCATAGTGGCTGTGTAAGTTTATATTTCCACCAACAATGGAGGAATATTCCCATTTCTCCACATGGTTGCCAGCATGAGCTGTCACTGTTTTAGTAATCTTAACCTCTCTGACAGGCCTAAGATGGAATCTAAAAGTAGTGTTGGTTGCATTTTCCTGGATATGTGTATGGATGTTGAACATTTCTTTAAATGTTTTTCAGTCATTTGATTTCATCTTTTGTGAAATCTGTTTTTAGACTTGTATCTTATTTTTCTTAATTGTTATTTGTTTTTTCAATGTTTAGTTTTCGAGTTCTTTATATATCTTGGTTATTGGCCCTCTTGGTGCATAGTTGGTAAAAAATCTTTTCTTACTCTGTAGGCTGTCACTTTGTCAAAATGGCAATGTCCTTTGCCTTACAGAGCTTCTCAATTTCTTGGAGTCACATTTATTTATTGTTAATCTTACTGCCTATGTGAATGATGTTCTGTTCCAATGAGTTCTAGGTTACTCCCCAATTTCTCTTCTATCAGGTTCAGTGTATCTGGCTTCATGTTGAGCTCTTTGGTCCATTTGTAGTTGAATTTGGACAGGGAGATAAATATGGATCTATTTGGATACTTCTACATGCAGCCATTGAGTTTAACCAGCACCATCGCTGAAGATACTGTGAATTTCTGGCTTCTTTATAAAAATGCAGGTGTTTATAGGTGTGTGGATATATGTCTAGGGCTTCACTTTGATTCCATTGATAGATGTGTCTGTTTTTGTACCAATACCATGTTTTTCTTAAATCACTATAACTCTGTAGTAGAGCTTGAAATGGGGGCTGACTGTATCTCCAGCAGTTCATTTTTTTAAATTCAGTATTGTTTTAGCTGGTGTGTGTGTGTGTGTGTGTGTGTGTGTGTGTGTATGTGTGTGTGTGTATTTCCATATGAAACTGAAAATTGCCCTTTCAAGATCTGTAAAGAATTATATTGACATCTTGATGGGGATTGTATTGAATCTTTAGATTGCTTTTGGTAGGATGGCCATCTTTATTGTGTTAGTCCTACTAAGCTATGCGAACCATGGGACATCATCTGTCTTCTAATATCTTCTTCAATTTCTTTTTTCAATGTCTTAAACTTTTTGTCATGCAAGTGTTTCACTTGCTTGGTTAAGGTTAACCTTAGATATTTATATTTTTTCAGACTATTGTGAAAGGTGTTATTTCTCTGATTTTTTTCCCTCAGTCTATTTGTCATTTTTACATAGGAGTGGACTCTGTTGTTGTTGTTGTTGATGATGATGATGATGATGATTTTGAATCCAATTACTTTGCTGAAAGTGTTTATCATCCATAGGAGTTCCTTTATAGAATTTTTTAGGGTCACTTATGTATACTGTCATATTACCTGAAAATAAAGATACTTTGATTTTTTCCTTTTCTACTTGTATATCTTTGATCTCTTTCAGTTGGCTTATTGCTCTAGCTAAGCCTTCAAGTGCTATATCAAATAGATATGGAGAGAGTAGACAATCTTGTATGATTCCTGATTTTAGTCCAAGTGCTTTGAATTTCCCTCTGTTTTGGTTGACGTTGGCCATAAACTTGTTATAAACTGTTTTTATTTTTTATGTTGAGTTATGTTCTTTGTATCTGTATTCTCTCCAGGACTTTTATCACAAGGAGTTTTGGATTTTGTCAAAGGCCATTTCTGGTATCTTATTAAAATAAGATGATCATGTGGCTTTTTTTCAATTTGTTTATAGGGTGGATTACATCTACTGATTTTTGAGTATTGAACCATCCCTGAATCACTGGGATGAAGCCTACTTGATCATGATGTAATCTCTCTCTCTCTCTCTCTCTCTCTCTCTCTCTTTCTCTCTCACAATATCATTACTAGGGTTGGAATGGATTCCCTCTCATAGCATGGGTCTCAAGATGGGCCAGTTTTTGGCTGTCCCTTCCCTCAAATTCTGCTCCATCATTTGCCCCTGCACATCTTGTAGGTAGGACAAATTGTTGGTCTAAGGTTTTGTGGCTGGGTTAGTGTCCAAAAAAGTCTTTCCTGTTTATAGGAGATGGCTGGTTCAGGCTCCATATCTTCCACTGCTGCGAGACTTAGCTAATGTAGCCCTCATTGATTCCTGAGAGTTTCCATTGTTTTAGGTTTCTAGCTTGCCCAGAGATGCCCCCACCTTAATCCAGTTGTGTCTAATTGATATTTTTGTTGTATTCTTGGATTTATTTTGCAAGAACTTTATTGAATATTTTTGCATTTATGTTCATAAGAGAATTTGGTCTATAACCAGGTATTATTTGGGTATTAGGGTAATAGTGACTTCATAAAATGAATTAAGCAATGTTTCTCCTTTTGGATTTTGTGGAATAATTTGAGGAGTATTGGAACTAACCCCTCTGAAATTCTGGGAGAATTCTGTGTTAAAACTATCAACCTTTTATTTTTTTTTCCAGGTTGGGAGACTTTAATGAGTTCTATTTCAGTCAGGGCTATAGGTCTATTTAAGGTTATATTATCCTGATTTAATGTTGGTAAGTGGTATGCATTGAGAAAATTATCCTCCCTGTTTTTATTCTAGATTGGTTGAGTACAGTTTTTAAGAATTATATCCTTATAATTATCTGGATTTTCCAGTATCAGTTGTTATGTCCTACTTTTTATTTCTCATTTTGTTAGTTTGGATCTTTTCTATACCCCTTTTAGTTAATGCAGATAAGGTTTTGTCAATCTTAATAATTTTGTCAAAAATTAAGTCTTTGTTTTACTAATTCTTTGAATTTTTATTTTAAAAATTCTATTTTATTGATTCCAGGCTAGAGATTGATTATTTCTTGCAGCTGCAGGGTAGTGGTTTTATATCCGATTTATTTTTTTCTATTCCAGAGATTTCAGGTGTGCAGTTAAGTTTCTAGTATGAGATCTCTTCAATTTTCTTTTTAATGTGAACACTTAGTGTTATCAACTTGCCTCTGAGAACCACCTTCATTGTGTCTTATAAATTTAGGTATGCTGTGTATCAATTTTCACTCAATTCTAGAAAGTCTTTAATTTCTTTCTTAGTTTTCTGTCTTCACCCACTTTTCATACAGTAGTGAAGATTGTAAGCTTTCATTTGTTTATATTGTTGTTGATGGTATCCAGCTTTAACCTTGGTGGTCAGGTAGGATGTAGGATGTTATTTTAATTTTCACGTACCTGTTGCAACTTGCTTAGTGTTTGAGTAAGTGGTCAATTTTGAGAAAAGTTAATTTTATGTCTACATGACACAGGCTAGAGTCATCAGAGAGGAGGGAACTGAAATTAAGAAAATTCATTTCTAAGATTGGTATGTAGGCAACCCTGTAGGGCATTTTCAGTCAATTCTGTGTGGAGTCATCACTTGGTGGGTGGTCCTGATTTCTTAGCAGGCTGAGCAAGTCATGGGGAGTAAGCCATTAAGCATGCATCCTCCATGGCCTCTACATCAGCTCCTACCTCCTGGTTCCGACCCTGTTTGAGTTCCTGTCCCAACTTCCTTCAATGATAAACATTGATGTGGAAGTGTAAGCCAAATAAACTCTCCCTCCCCATGTTGTTTACATGTCATGGTGTTTCATCATAGCAATAGAAATCCTAACTATGACAGTCCTCTTGGTGTGTGTTTGATTTGATATGTATATAGCATTTTTTTCAGTATCTTCTGACTAGTTTTAGTTTGAAGGCTATTTCATCAGATATTAAAATGACTATCCTTGGTGTTATATTTGTTGGTTGTAGCATAAGGATGGATCCTGTTTTACTTTCTCTCTCTCTCTCTCTCTCTCTCTCTCTCTCTCTCTCTCTCTCTCTGTCTCTCTCTCTCGGTTGAAGACTTGAGACCATAATTGTTGAGAGAGATTATCAATGACCAGTGTTGGTTGATTCCTTTTTCTGGTCTGGGTTATTCATTCCATGTATGTTCTTGGGTGTGGCTGACTACTTTAGGTTGGAGTTCTTCTAGTGTCTCCTGTAGGGCTGGCTTTACACACAGATATTGCTTAAATTTGGTTTTATTCTGGAAGGACCTATTTTCTCAATCTTTTGGGAAAGATTTTTTTGAAAGATGTTTTCTGAAAGAAGATTTTGTTTGGTATAGGAGTCTCCACCTGCACCTATGGTCTTTTAAAGTCTGTAGAATTTCTTTCTGTCCAGGACCTTCTAGCTTTTAGATTCTCCATTTGGAAGTCATGTGTAATTCTAATAGGTCTGCCTTTGTATATTACTTGGTCTTTTTCCCTTGCAGCTTTTAATAGTCTTTCTTTGTTCTGTGCATTTAGTGTTTTGATTATTATGTGCTGAGAAGACTTTCTTTTCTGGTCCAGTCTATTTGATGCTCTGTATGCATCTTGTACTTTAATAGAAATCTCTTTCTTTAAGTTAGAGAAATTTGCTTTTATGATTTTTGTCATAAATATTTTCTGTGCCTTTGACCTATGTTTCTTTGTCCTTTATTCCTATTTTTTAATTTGGTATTTTCATAGTATCCTACATTTCTTGGATGTTTTGTGCCTGGGGATTTTTATAGCTAACATTTGTCTTTGACTAAGGTGTGCATTTCTACTATTGAATCTTCAATACTTGAGATTCTCTCTTCAGTCTCCTATATTCTGTTGACAAGGCTTGCCATGAGGTTCCTGTTCAAGTCCCTATGTTTTTCATTTTTAGATTATCCTCCATTGGATCTTTCCACTTTTATGTTTTGAACACTTTTATTCATTTCCTTCCATTGTTCGTTTGTGTGTTCAAAGATTTCTATAAAGGATTTTATTCATTGCCTTACCAAAAACCTTTATTATATTCATAAAGGCCACTTGAAGGTCTTTTTCTTCTGTTTCAGCTATGTTGAAATACTGAGAGTCTCCTGTGGTAGGGTTTTTGGGCTCAGTGAAGATACACTGTCCTGTCTGTTATTGATTGTGTTTTTATGTTGGCTTCTAGGCATCTGGGTTTGGGAAAATTGTAATTCTAGGTGCTCATGTCTGGTCTTGTCTTTGTTGGTTGGGTGTTTTGTTGCATGTCTTCTGTTGCCTTCAGTGGTTCTTAGGAGAGTGTGGTGGCTGTATGCTGTCTGGTAGAAATTCTTCTGGCATCCTTACAGGTGTGGCCACAGAGGGTTCTAGGTAAAATGTGTTTCTAGATATTGGGAGCTGCCACTCAAAAATGGGGATGGGACAAGAGGTAGGGCTGAGGGGGTTTCCAGGAGGAAGGAAAGCTGGGTATTCTGCCAGGATCTGCACAGGCCCCTGGGAATAGCAATGGAGAGGGAAAAAATGTAACATAAGGTAATCTGCTATAGATCTGGGGTGAGACTCGGGGTTTGGTATGGGGGAGATGAGGGAGAGTGAAGAACAGAAGCTCGCCTACCTGCTTCCATAGCTTACTTGCTTCTTTGTTAGGCTTGGCTGGCATTCCAGGGGAAGCCTTCCTGTGTTGGAGGATGGCATAGTGGAAGTGGTGGTGGTGGAGGGGTGAATTATAGAAACTTGGATGAGAAATTCTACATGATCTGTTAGAGATGAAGGAGAGATTGGTGCTGGCTATCTAATTAATCAATGATCAAGTAAGCACCTACCATCGTGGATTACAAAGCAGATTCACAGCTGCTTTCCTGGAGCTTACAGTCAGATGTTGGAACTGCATGGGCAGCAAGGGAACAAACAGAGAGCAGACAGGCTCAAAGAGAGCACTGAGCAAGTGCTTGAGGTCAAGTCAGGACTGTGAAGAAGAGCAGCCAGGCTCTGTTTTAGGCAAGGGTGTTCAGGGCAGCCTCTCTGAGAAGGGCCTTACACTGGCCTTGGATAGGAAGGAATCAGTTATAAGGGCCCTGGAACAATATCTAGGCCCACAGGGTAGACTAGGGACCTAATGTGAGACACAGATGATGTGAATTGGGGCAGTCCAGGCAAGTCTGTATCTCTAAAAGCTTATATTCCAGGATTAAACATTATAGTGGAAGGGAAAGAAGAGGCAGTTTGTAGATGGAAGTTCTAACATAGACTATTCTACAATATTTGGGATGTACCATATTGTGGACCTTGCCTCAGTTTCCTTATCTGTCAAATGGGAACATAAATCTAACCCTTACCTGGAATATGCTATGTATGGTCTTAAGGGTGGTCTCGGTTGGGGAGGCAGAAATCCGGCCTATGTAGGGCCACAAGCCTCTTCCGGTCAGAAAAGCACCAAGGTAGCTAGGGCGCAGGGTCTGCTGACACTCGCCAGCTACCCACAACACCCGCCACAGGATCTTAAGACTTCTGGTGAGTGGAACACAGCTTCTGCTCCAATCCAATTGCACGCGGGACCTGAGACTGCATTAGTTAGGGAAGCAGAAAACCGGCCTGAGTAGGACCACAGGCCTCTTCCGGCTGGACCAGCACCGGAGTACCGCCAGCTACCCACGACCCTTGCCACAGGATTTTGAGACTGCTGGTGAGTGGAACACAGCTTCTGCTCCAATCTTTAAACAGTGACAACGACAACAACTAACCCCAGAGATTACCAGATGGCGAAAGGTAAATGTAAGAATCTTACTAACAGAAACCAAGACCACTCACCATCATCAGAACCCAGCACTCCCACTTTGCCCAGTCCAGGGCACCCCAACACACCGGAAAAGCTAGACACGGATCTAAAAGCATATCTCCTGATGATGGTATAGGACTTCAAGAAGGACTTTAATAACACACTTAAAGAAATACAAAGGAACACTGGTAAACAGGTAGAAGACAGTAAAGAGGAAGCACAAAAATCCCTTAAAGAATTGCAGGAGAACACTGCTAAAGAGTTACAAATCCTTAAAGAAAAACAGGATAACATAATCAAACAGGTAGAAGTCCTTAATGAAAAACAGGAAAACACATCCAAACAGATGATGGAAATGAACAAAACCATACTAGACCTAAAAAGGGAAGTAGACACAATAAAGAAAACCCAAAATGAGGCAACACTGGAGATAGAAACCCTAGGAAAGAAATCTGGAACCATAGATACGAGCATCAGCAACAGAATACAAGAGATGGAAGAGAGAATCTCAGGTGCAGAAGATTCCATAGAGAACATTGGCACAACAATCAAGGAAAATGTAAAATGCAAAAAGATCCTAACTCAAAACATCCAAGAAATACAGGACACAATGAGAAGACCAAACCTACGGATAATAGGAGTGGATGAGAATGAAGATTTTCAACTCAAAGGACCAGCAAACATCTTCAACAAAATTATAGAAGAAAACTTCCCAAATCTAAAGAAAGAGATGCCCATGAACATACAAGAAGCCTACAGAACCCCAAGTAGACTGGACCAGAAAAGAAATACCTCCCAACACATAATAATCAGAACAACAAATGCTCTAAATAAAGATAGAATACTAAAAGCAGTAAGAGAAAAAGGCCAAGTAACATATAAAGGCAAGCCTATCAGAATTACACCAGATTTTTCACCAGAGACTATGAAAGCCAGAAGATCCTGGACGGATGTTATACAGACACTAAAAGAACACAAATTCCAGCCCAGGCTACTATACCCAGCCAAACTCTCAATTAACATAGATGGAGAAACCAAAGTATTCCACGACAAAACCAAATTCACACATTATCTCTCCACGAATCCAGCCCTTCAAAGGATAATAACAGAAAAAAAACAATACAAGGACAGGAACCACGCCCTAGAAACAACAAGAAGGTAATCCCTCAACAAACCTAAAAGAAGACAGCCACAAGAACAGAATGCCAACTTAACAACAAAAATAACAGGAAACAACAATTACTTTTCCTTAATATCTCTTAATATCAATGGACTCAACTCCCCGATAAAAAGACATAGACTAACAAACTGGCTACACAAACAAGACCCAACATTTTGCTGCTTACAGGAAACTCATCTCAGAGAAAAAGATAGACACTACCTCAGAATGAAAGGCTGGAAAACAATTTTCCAAGCAAATGGTATGAAGAAACACCTGGAGTAGCCATTCTAATATCTGATAAGATTGACTTCCAACCCAAAGTCATTAAAAAAGACAGGGAGGGACACTTCATATTCATCAAAGGTAAAATCCTCCAAGAGGAACTATCAATCCTGAATATCTATGCTCCAAATACAAAGGCAGCCACATTCATTAAAGAAACTTTAGTAAAGCTCAAAGCACACATTGCACCTCATACAATAATAGTGGGAGACTTCAACACACCACTTTCACCAATGGACAGATCATGGAAACAGAAACTAAACAGGGACACAGAGAAACTAAGAGAAATTATGAATCAAATGGATCTGGCAGATATCTACAGAACATTCTATCCTAAAACAAAAGGATATACCTTCTTTTCAGCACCTCATGGTACCTTCTCCAAAATTGACCACATAATTGGTCACAAAACAGGCCTCAACAGATACAAAAATATTGAAATTGTCCCATGCATCCTATCAGATCACCATGGACTAAGGCTGATCTTCAATAACAAAATAAATAATAGAAAGCCAACCTTCACGTGGAAACTGAACAACACTCTTCTCAATGATACCTTGGTCAAGGAAGGAATAAAGAAAGAAATTAAGGACTTTTTAGAGTTCAATGAAAATGAAGCCACAACATACCCAAACTTATGGGACACAATGAAAGCATTTCTAAGAGGAAAACTCATAGCTCTGAGTACCTCCAAAAGGAAACTAGAGAGAGCACACATTAGCAGCTTGACAACATACCTAAAAGCACTAGAACAAAAGGAAGCATATTCACCCAAGAGGAGTAGACGGCAGGAAATAATCAAACTCAGGGGCGAAATCAACCAAGTGGAAACAAGAAGATCTATTCAAAGAATCAACCAATCAAGGAGCTGGTTCTTTGAGAAAATCAACAAGATAGATAAACCCTTAGCCAGACTCACTAGAGGGCACAGGGAAAGCATCCTAATTAACAAAATCAGAAATGAAAAGGGAGACATAACAACAGATCCTGAAGACATCCAAAACACCATCAGATCCTTCTACCAAAGGCTATACTCAACAAAACTGGAGAACCTGGATGAAATGGAGAAGTTCCTAGACAGATACCAGGTACCAAAGTTGAATCAAGATCAGGTTAATGATCTAAACAGCCCTATATCCCCCAAAGGAATAGAAGCAGTCATTAATAGTCTCCCAACTAAAAAAAGCCCAGGACCAGATGGGTTTAGTGCAGAGTTCTATCAGACCTTCAAAGAAGATCTAATCCCAGTTCTTCACAAACTATTCCACAAAATAGAAACAGAAGGTACTCTACACAACTCATTCTATGAAGCCACAATTACTCTGATACCTAAACCACAAAAAGAGCCCACAAAGATAGAAAACTTCAGACCAATATCCCTTATGAATATTGATGCAAAAATCCTCAATAAAGTTCTTGCTAACCGAATCCAAGAACACATCAAAACAATCATCCATCCTGACCAAGTAGGTTTCATCCCAGGGATGCAGGGATGGTTCAATATACGGAAATCCATCAATGTAATCCAGTATATAAACAAACTCAAAGACAAAGACCACATGGTCATCTCGTTAGATGGGGAAAAAGCATTTGACACGATCCAACACCCATTCATGATAAAAGTCTTGGAAAGATCAGGAATTCAAGGCCCATACCTAAACATGATAAAAGCAATCTACAGCAAACCAGTAGCCAACATCAAAGTAAATGGTGAGAAGCTTGAAGCAATCCCTCTAAAATCAGGGACTAGACAAGGCTGTCCACTTTCTCCATACCTATTCAACATTGTACTTGAAGTCTTAGCCAGAGCAATTCGACAACAAAAGGAGATCAAAGGGATACAAATTGGAAAAGATGAAGTCAAAATATCACTTTTTGCAGATGATATGATAGTGTATATAAGTGACCCTAAAAATTCCACCAGAGAACTCCTAAGCCTGATAAACAGCTTCGGTGAAGTAGCTGGATATAAAATTAACTCAAACAAATCAATGGCCTTTCTCTACACAAAGAATAAACAGGCTGAGAAAGAAATTAGGGAAACAACACCCTTCTCAATAGTCACAAATAATATAAAATATCTTGGCGTGACTCTAACTAAGGAAGTGAAAGATCTGTATAATAAAAACTTCAAGTCTCTGAAGAAAGAAATTATAGAAGATCTCAGAAGATGGAAAGATCTCCCATGCTCATGGATTGGCAGGATCAACATTGTAAAAATGGCTATCTTGCCAAAAGCAATCTACAGATTCAATGCAATCCCCATCAAAATTCCAAATCAATTCTTCAACGAATTAGAAAGTGCAATCTGCAAATTCATCTGGAATAACAAAAAACCTAGGATAGGAAAAACTCTTCTCAAGGATAAAAGAACCTCTGGTGGAATCACCATGCCGGACCTAAAGCTGTAGTACAGAGCAATTGTGATAAAAACTGCATGGTACTGGTATAGTGACAGACAAATAGACCAATGGAATAGAATTGAAGACCCAGAAATGAACCCACACACCTATGGTCACTTGATCTTCGACAAGGGAGCTAAAAACATCCAGTGGAAGAAAGACAGCATTTTCAACAAATGGTGCTGGCACAACTGGTTGTTAACATGTAGAAGAATGTGAATCGATCCATTCCTATCTCCTTGTACTAAGGTCAAGTCTAAGTGGATCAAGGAACTTCACATAAAACCAGAGACACTGAAACTTATAGAGGAGAAAGTGGGGAAAAGCCTTGAAGATATGGGCACAGGGGAAAAATTCCTGAATAGAACAGTAATGGCTTGTGCTGTAAGATTGAGAATTGACAAGTGGGACCTCATGAAACTGCAAAGCTTCTGCAAGGCTAAAGACACCATCAATAAGACAAAAAAACCACCAACAGATTGGGAAAGGATCTTCACCTATCCTAAATCAGATAAGGGACTAATATCCAATATATATAAAGAACTCAAGAAGGTGGACTCCAGAAAGTCAAATAACCCCATTAAAAATGGGGCTCAGAACTGAACAAAGAATTCTCACCTGAGGAATACTGAATGGCAGAGAAGCACCTGAAAAAATGTTCATCATCCTTAATCATCAGGGAAATGCAAATCAAAACAACCCTGAGATTCCACCTCACACCAGTCAGAATGGCTAAGATCAAAAATTCAGGTGACAGCAGATGCTGGCGAGGATGTGGAGAAAGAGGAACACTCCTCCATTGTTGGTGGGATTGCAAGCTTGTACAACCACTCTGGAAATCAGTCTGGCGGTTCCTCAGAAAACTGGACATAGTACTACCAGAGGATCCAGCAATACCTCTCCTGGGCATATATCCAGAAGATGTCCCAACCTACCGGTAAAAGGACACATGCTCCACTATGTTCATAGCAGCCCTATTTATAATAGCCAGAAGCTGGAAAGAACCCAGATGTCCCTTAACAGAGGAATGGATACAGAAATTATGGTACATTTACACAATGGAATACTACTCAGCTATTAAAAAGAATGAATTTATGAAATTCCTAGCCCAATGGATGGACCTGGAGGGCATCATCTTGAGTGAAGTAACACCATCACAAAAGAACTCACACAATATGTATTCACTGATAAGTGGATATTAGCCCAAAACTTAGGATACCCAAGATATAAGATACAATTTGATAAACGCATGAAACTCAAGAAGAATGAAGACCAAAGTGTGGACACTGTGCCCCTTCTTAGAATTGGGAACAAAACACCCAGGGAAGGAGTTACAGAGACAAAGTTCGTAGCTGTGATGACAGGATGGACCATTTAGAGACTGCTGTATCCAGGGTCCATCCCATAATCAGCTTCTAAACGCTGACACCATTGCATACACTAGCAAGATTTTGCTGAAATGACCCAAATATAGCTGTCTCTTGTGAGACGATGCCGGGGCCTAGCAAACACAGGAGTGGATGTTCACAGTCAGCTATTGGATGTATCACAGGGCTCCCAATGGAGAAGCTAGAGAAAGTACCCAAGGAGCTAAAGGGATCTGCAACCCTATTTTTGGAACAACATGATGTACTAACCAGAACCCCGGAGCTCTTGTCTCTAGCTGCATATGTATCGAAAGATGGCCTAGTCGGCCATCAATGGAAAGAGAGGCCCATTGGACTTGCAAACTTTATATGCCCCAATATAGGGGAATGCCAGGGCCAAAAGAATGGGAATGGGTGGGTAGCGAAGTGGGGGGCGCTATGGGGGACTTTTGGGATAGCATTGGAAATGTAATTGAGGAAAATATGTAATAAAAATATTAAAAATTTAAAAAAAGGGTGGTCTCCTATTAAATACCTTTGTTCTTCACTGTAGCGATAAGCCTGTCTGCCCCAGGCCCTTTCCTGGAGTTCAGGTTGTAGGGATGAGGGGCCTCAGATCATCCACTGGCATATACTCTGGCCTCATGGACAGCAGGCGCAGGAGACAGGGTCTGCTTTTTCTTCTCGTGGACTGAGCCTTGAAGGCTTTGGACTGAGTGCCAACAATAATTCATCAGGAATGCTTTACAACTCGGCATTACAAAACCTGTTAGGAGACAGATCACCCACAGGACAAGACTCAGAGAAGGAAACAGGCTCAGCTCTGGTGACCTCAGGATGATTAATGGTTTTTAACGGGGTGAACTCTGTCCTCTGCCTCTCATGTGCTGTGAGTGCTTCCTCCCTTACCCACTCTGTTTGAAGTAGGAGGGGGAGGGGGGAAGGGATAAGGCTGGGGGATGCTGGAAGTTGCAGCCTACCTATCACAAGGAAACTGGAGAAATGAGCCAGAAAGGCAGGAATGGCTTATTGTTGTGACTTAAGAAAAAAAAAAACCCTCAGCAATGTGATTTTTATAGCTTGAAATCTGTGCATTATGTCCGCCAAGTAGATAGGAGTTCATTCTTGGTGCACTTTGCACATTCTGTTGTGCATGCAGCCATCAATGTTCTTAGTGTTATCAACTCCCTCATTTCTAAATCCAGGGAAAGTCTGAACCAAATCCTGACTTCACTAAACTGGGATATGGTGAAAAGAGCCGTATTGGTTCTCTAGAGGAACAGAACTGACACAATGTCTGCACATGACAAAAAGGCTTGGTAGAACTAGTAATGGCTATCTGCATCCTAGAAAGGCTGAGGACCCAATGACTGCCCAGTTCAGAGGCTGGATGCCTCCACTGTCTCTGTCTGGCCTGTTAGAAAAGCATGGCAGCAGCATTAGCAGAAGCAGAGTAGATGCACTTACCAGGAAGGAGCAGAGACAGCCAGGGCAAAGCACCACTATGTTAGAACTATAGACCTCATTTATCTGGCCCTACAGGAAGGGGATGCTGCCCACAGTGCGTTGGGGGAGGGTCTTCTTCCTCCAGTTAATTCTTCCAGGAAGTTCTTCCAGAGTCCTGCCCACAGTCTATTAGCTGATCTCAGATCCAATTAAGTTGGCCACCTAGATTAGCTATCACAGGCGACTTGATTTTTTCATTTTTCAAAGTTATGGATGGTGACTTTGTTATTATTTTTGTAGGATTAAAAACATCACACATATGCACATACATACACACACATAGAGACACACACACTCTAAAAATTTAGTTATTAAAAGAAAAATTCTGACCTTTCTCCATGGTCCACTTTCCATTGCTATAACAAATGACTGGAATATCCAACCAAGAACAAAGAACAAAGGTTTAAGTTTTGGTTTTTGGTTAAAGTTTTTAGAGTTTGCTGCCCTGAGGTTCTGTTGCTCTGGCCTGTGATGATAAATCACATTATTTTGGGAGTGTGTGGTAGAGTAACACTGCTCTCCTCCTCATTGGGACGTGAAAGAAAAAGAAGAGACTGAGCTTCCAATATTCCCAATAGCCTGAAACCCTCCCGTTAAACGCCAACTCTTGAAGCTTCTACCGCCTCCCAACAGTGGCAAACTGGAAACCAACATTTGGCCCAACTGTGCTGTCTTCTTTAATCCCACACTCTGATATTATCAGTGACAAACAGTAGAGCTGTGTTCATGTTCAACTGCATCAACTGTCCTCAGACACAACTTTCCCAGACAACAATGTTCAGCTGCAGACAGAGAATAATAGAAGGTCTCTTAATTCCATAATTTCCTAAAACAAATTTGAGACAGTGACTCAGTAGCTAGTGCTGACTAGGTAGAAGCTCTCTTCCATTCTGGAGTATCATATGCATTATTTACTGTTGACAACCATTGGCAACACTAACAAATATGACCCGGACTTTCCAGATGAAGAGACTAGGCTGATGAAGCAATGGCTAGAGCTCAGGATACCAGACAAAGAATTTTTCTTGACTTTAAATATTCCTTCCATAATCTTCCCTAATACTCTCTTGACTTTTCTAAGTGTATTCATCAATACAGGCAACAAAAATGATGGGAAGGTAGCAATTTGTTAGGAAAGAACAAGGTCTCTAGGTCCTTAGTCAACTTGATAGAAACTCTCTTTGGGGGCCCTTGCTCTGGATAGGACTTAGAAATGTATATATTTTTCTTCACTAATAACTATTCCAAATATTTAATTACACACATTATCACATAATCATAATTGGCATGTTGCCCATCTTTCAGATGTTCCAAAAGGTTCTGAACAGATATAGAAATGATGAACCTGTCATGGGCTATTACAGGATGTGTGTAGAAAACTTCCTTGTGAATGTGCATTCTACGACAATGTAGCAGAAGAGGCTCAAAGATCAGTAGACACTGTGCTGGAGATTCCATGCCTTAGGGGTTGGCCCTTGCTATAATTATGCTCCCACAAAGCCATTCTGTGACCTTGGACTTCAGTTTTCTCTTTTATAGATTGAGCACAATACTACAATTGGCTTTATGGGGTTGGAATCAGAAGTGTTTGAAATAATATCTGTAGGTAAATCAATTAAGTATGTGTTTTAAAGCTGTTTGCCATATGAAAGGTCTTGTTGCATGTAGTATCTCTTAATGAAAACAGTAATTTATTTTATCTGCTCAAATTCATTTCCTCATCTTCACTAATTAATTTGAGTGTTATCTTCTAAGATTTATTGGTAGTTCAACCCCTATCTGGGTTGATATTACTCGGTTTTGGCAAACATGGAAAGCAAAAGGACAAAAAGGAAAACTAAACAACTTGTAAAACTTGTTGTATATGCAATTAAAAGAACTTTTTATTGTTTCTTTGTGAATTTCATATTATGAATCCCAATCCCATTCATCTTCCCATCCCTTCATACCTGCCCTTCATACTTGCAACTTCCCCTGCAAAATAAAATTACAAAAAAAAAATCTCAACATGAAATATACAGTGTGTGCCATACAGTATATACTTTGATGTATGTATCTTTTCTTGAAAATATTCATCATGAGTCATTGGTCTGCCTTGAAGCCTCTGGCTTCTGCTACACAAAGGTCCAGATTCAGGGCTCTAAGTTGGCCCACCCCAACATCTATCCCATCTATGAACTGCTAGAGTTCGTGAAGGGCCCAGTCTTGCAGATCCAAGTCTGTAGGATCTTCACGACACAGGGTGACAATAGAATATCTGAGAGGAGTCCTGATGATGATCCAGTTTTGAAAATGTATGTGTGATTTTTAAACGAGGGATCAGAAGCTGGTAAAGAGGTCTGAAGGAGATTCTCCCTCTTGGCTCTGAGAAGCCCATCTGCCCATCTTCAACTAGTCACACCCACACAGTGTCCGGATCCCATTGAATGGATTCATTGAGGCAGAAAGCTTAGGGTTGTCACTGTATGAGCTTGTTATATAGTGGATTACTGAGCTGGGACACACTTTGGAGGATGAATAGGTGAAGCTTAAGTTCAAGACACGTGGCAGTAAATCTCCAACCCAAATATGCCCTGGCAATAAAAACACAACTCAATTAATATGATTACATGCTGTGAGCCTAGATTGAGCAGAGCTACTGCTACACTACCATCTTCCACATCTATGAGACCCCTTAGAACTTGCAGTTTCTCCAGGCCATATGCTCTGCTTTTCTTCTTCCTCTTCCTCTGAGTCCTCTCCCTCTTCCATTTTCTCCTTCTTCTCTCTTTGTACCTTCTGCTCCACCTTCCCTTTTATCTGCCCAAATCATCAGCTCTCCTTTTATTTTACAAATTAAAGTGGGAAGCAGGTTTACAGGAAATCACCTGAGTGCCAATTCTTTCCTTGTTTGAAGCCCCTCACAGGAGAACGGAATTAACATCAAATATAATTAGCCCCAGGGCTATCCACAACAAAGACACATTTATCATGTTTCTGTGGAATACAGATCCTGGGTGAATGGAATATTGGGTAGATTTCAATGGGTTTAAGGGACAGAGACCTGCTTAGAATATATTCTGATACTGTAATAAGAAATGATCATCAATGTTCCCGGTCTTCAGCCTTTGGTAGGACTGGGTGGTATTATGGCCTTTAGAAGGCAGGGTCTACTGGAACAGAGTTGTGTCATTTTGCGCTTGTCCTTGAAGGGGACATTGGGATGTTGGGCTTTCTCCTGCTAGCTCTCTTCATAGTTGGCTATCATGCAGTGGGCAGCGTGCTCTCTGATGTGTTCCCCACCATCACTGGCTGCCTTGACACAGACCTAAAAACAATCAGCCAATAGGTCATGGACTTACCTATTTTTAAGCTTATTGCCTCAGGCACTTAGTTACAGCAATGGGAAGGTGACTAACCCATTTGGTGACACAAGGTTTCTTTTAAGGATGCCGTGGAGAATAGATTATTCTGGGAATACAATTTTAGCCAAACAGGAAAGATGGTTTGATTATATATTCTTATCACCAAAAGCATTTAAGCCTGTACTATAACCTAGGCTGCATTCAGCTCTTACAAATTATGTACCATCTTGAGGGATGTGATGCTCCCAGGCAATCTTTGTGAGGGTTCCAGGTTTGTCTCTTCTCTTTATCTGACTCTCCTGGTTTGCTATGGCTCTCAGCTCTGGCATCTCCATCATTTCTACTCGTGTGCCTGTTTCCAGGTATCTTACTCCAAGCAACAATCTAAGTAATCTCTCTAAAGCAGAGACCCTTGGCAGTCTCCATTCAGTTGGAGTCCAATCCCTATAAGGGTAGCTTAGCCACACCCTTTAGAGTATAGGTATAGGTAATGTTTGGGTAACTGGAGAACGTTTTGGATAATTCTCAGATATTTCTGGTTAAGGATAAATCACACTTCCTTGAGTTCTAAGAAAATGTATTTAAACTCAAATGAAAACAAACAATATTACTTAGACACTAATTCTATTTTTTTTTAACAAAAATACTTTATTCCTTTTTCTTTTGAAATTCAATCTCATAGTTAGCTGGCATGTTGTCCACCTTGGCACAGACTCTCAGACTATCTGGTGTGCCAAGTGATGCTCTTCAGTCCACAGACTTCTACTATGGTTTGGTGTTGTGTGACTCTCAATCTAGCAGTGTTTGTAGCTTTCTTGTGTTGCCCTAGTCATGATCTCTGATGGTGTTTATACTGTAGACCCAATATTGTGTTGGTTGTAAGAATCACTGTCCATTGCCCAGACAGGGTCCACTCATACAATGGGTGTTGGTAGTGAGGCAGCTATCCATCCATGTAAAAATGTCTAGTGAAGGAAGGACAATACCCACAAGTCTGAGTTTCAGTTAGTTTCCATTGGAGTTTACAGGTGCCCATGGCCACTGCCGGGGTTCAGTCAACACCTTGGGCAACCGAAAGACCACCCGATCAACTTGTAACCCATGGAAGATAATATATTATTGTCTGTAGCCACCAAGATTTGCAGAAGTTTCCCTTTTGAAAATAGATAAACGAAAAGAGGCACACTCACATTTTCTAGCCCTGCCATGCTCTCCCTCTCCTCTCCCATGTTGTTTAGCACAGATGCCCTTTCAGGGTGTCATGTGTGCTGAGGGCAATATGGAGGGTATAAGGGCAAGATTCTTAAGAAGGGGAGCGTGGAGGTTGTAAGGCATTATGCTTACAGACCAGGGGAAACATCCAGAAGCAGCACTTGTGTGGGAGATACAGAGAGACAAAACCTGGCGGTCAAGGCGAGTGGTCTCACCCTCCCTCCCACCCATCGTCCAGAGGGCAGAGTTGGAAGAGGTGCCACCTCCATGGTCGGTAAGCCCTATTAAAACATTCAAAAATTTTCTCATGAGAACTGGGGAGTCATTAAAGATTTATTTCCATTCAATTCTCACCAAAAGATAAAGTCATACTTACAAGAAATGTGAAGAACAAAGGAAAATGAATAGAAAATGAAGATGGCCAAAAAATGTGGCATATCACTCTGATCTTATTATTGTGAAGGCAAAAATAATTCACAAAAAGGGGTGCTCAGTAGATGGGATCGCAGGCCCTGTGAACACCTCCGAGAAGAGGAGCAGACTGAAAGGCAGGAGACAGAGAGCCCCAGCCGGGAGGACACAGGGATTTAAAAGCCCAGTGAGAACTCAGGTCAATGATAGCAGTTCAATGTTGGCTCCCTCTGAGGCAGATGCTAAGTAGCTTTTCATTCTTAAATCTTTACTGTTTCTCATACTGTCTACATTTTTCTTTTCTGCTGTGAACATATGTGATTTTGACATTGAGAAAAATACAGAACAAAAAAAAAATTCATGAGGTTAATGAAAGATAAATGTTGTCCACATGTTTTGTGAGGCCCTAGGGCAGCTTTGCTTTGGACCTTCCCTGAACTGATATCCTCATGGGAAACGTGAGCCTGGCTCCTCCTCCAGGCAGAGCAAGGCCTGCACACTCCACCTTCTGTCTCTCTGGCCCTGCTGTTTTGGGGGACAGGAGTCTGGCTGGCTCCTACTTAAAGCAAACAAGGGGGGTTTTAATGGGACCTAGGGACCTGGTGAGAAGCAGCCACAGTGAACAGGAGGAATTTAGGGAGGTGTTTAAGAAAATGGTTACTCAGTGGATGAGATCTGAGTGTTTAAGAACACCTCTGACAAGGGGCAGCTGATAGAAAGGCAGGTAACAGAGAACTACAGTAGGGAGGGCACGGAGACCTGCCAAAGTCACTCATGAGCACACAAAGACTGTAGGGAAAAAAGGCTGCCAACAGATGGGAGGTAACTCAAGAGGCTTACACTATACCTTACAGGGTTTGTTTGTTTATTATACTAAAAGAAAGGTACAGAAAGTTTATAGGTCAAAATGCAAAAGTATGAAAGTTTCCCAGAAAACCCAGGAAAGTCTATTTGACTTTGGGTTTAGAATTTGTTTCTTTTAAAAAAAGCACAAAAATGCAATCTGTGAAAGAAACATAAATAGAAGCTTGAACTGTCTCTTATTTCCCCTTTGTTCTTTTATTGGATATTTTCTTTATTTACATTTCAAATGTTATCCCCTTTCCAGGTCTCCCCTCCAGAAATCCCCTATCCCATTCCCTCTTCCTCTGCCTCTATGAGGGTGCTCCTCTACCCACCCACCAACTCCAACCTTCCTGCTCTGGCATTCCCCTACTCTGGGGCATCAAACTCTTCAGGACCAAGGGCATCTCCTCCCACCAATGCCCAACAAGGATATCCTTTTCCACATATGCAGCCTGAGCCATAGATCCCCCCATGTGTACTCTCTGGTTGGTGGCCCAGTCCCTCTGGGGTGGGGGTGGGGGGTGGGGCGTCTGGTCTGTTGACACTGTTGCTCCCTTCATGGGGCTGCAAATCCCCTTAGCTCCTTCAGTTCCTCCTTCAACTCCTCCATAGGGGACCCAGTCCTCAGTCCAATGGTTGGCAGCTAGCATCCTCCTCTGTATTTGTCAGACTCTGGCAGAGCCTCTCAGGAGACAGCCATATTCAGCAAGCACTTCCCAGAATCTGCAGTAGTGTCCAGGTTTGGTGACTGTATATGGGATGGATCCCCAGGTGGGTGAGCAACTTAAATTTTGAGAGATGGGAGAAAGAGGAAAAGAAAAAGAAGGTAAGGGGTAGAAAAGAACAGCATGAGGGAGGAGATGCAGGGTCATGGGTCAGCAAGGATGGGCTAAAAGCTGGAAACAAGGCTGGAGTAGAGGGCAGAAGCAGGCTGGATAGCAGATCTTCTGGGGTAGGGAAAGGATGGAAGAAGAGAGGGCAGGAGAGGCAGGTACTCAGACACAGCCCTGGTGCACAGACAGACACCAACAGAGGGGGTCTCCAGAGATGCACGGATGAGAAGAAGATAGGCAGAGTGTGAAGATGGATGGAGAGAATGAAGAAGAGTCACCAACACCTTGAGCTAGAAGGCAGATCGGTGGGGTTTGCATTACTGCTCAGCTGTTCACTAGTTTACAGTACCTTGGCAAGAAGACATTGAGCCTCTGTGAGCCTTGGTTTCCTCTTAAGTAAAATGGGCATTAAAATATAAAAATATAATTAAAGGGACTAAGGATATGGATGAAGCACTTGCCACACAAGTAACAGAACCAGAATTAAGATTTCAAGCACTTGTGTTAAAAAAAGTCTTGCCTATTGATGTGTACCCATAATCCAAGCTCTGGAGAAGGTCCCCAGTGGATCCTGCCAGCCAACTTGGCCAAGTCAGTGGTCCACAGGCTCAGTGAGAGACACTGGCTCAAAGACATTCATAAATTGCTACACACATGATTTTTCATATTTATGTGATCTTCAGTGATCTGGGAAATATGAAGACAATCAATGCATCAGAAATTATTAAACACCATTTGTTTTTAAAGTTATTAAAACGGTGACAATTCAGTGGTAACTAGGATTTAATTTCCCACCCCCAGAAGCCTTTAGTTGGAAAAATCAACATTGACAGACAAAGGCAGAACAGTGGGCTCTGTAACATTAAGATGACTAAGTTTGCCAGTTTGAAGAGTCTAGAGCCTTCCTGTCAATGTTTATAAGTTCTCTCTCATCTCCCTCATAGCCCTGCCTATTCCTACTACTGCAGGTCTAAGCCCTATCTTAAATCTGTTCTGATCCTGTTGGAAAACAAACGTTAGTTACTTTGCAAGTTTAAATATGAAAAATTCTAAGCAAACATGTAAACTTTGGTGATTATTTTAAAAATTTGCTTTTATTCGTGTGTGTGTGTGTGTGTGTGTGTGTGTGTGTATAGTATACTCACATATGTGTGGGTACCTGCAGAGGCCAGAAAGGGGCCCTGGATCCCTTGGAGTTAGAGTTGCAGGTGGTAGTAAGCTGCCTGAATATAGCTGCTGGCATCAAAATGCAGGTCTTTTGAAAGAGCAGCAGGTTCCCCTCACTACTGCGCCATGTATCCAGTCCAGACTTGTAATCTTTGTGGCCTTAGTAAGCTGATGAGGATGGAAGGGTAAAAGAGGAATTTGTTTTCAGCCCCCAGCTGTTCTTTTCCAGTCAAGCTGTTTTCTTCAGGCACAATGTCCTCCAAATCCCCACCACAAACATCTCTCCACACTCTAGATGCTCTGTGGATACTTGTTTATCTCACCGAGCATCTAACATATCTGAAATGGAGAGACATGCATCTTCCCATATCCTGTCATACATGAAGCAATGGATGCTACACCAGTTGTCAGTTATCTGGGTCAAAGGCAAAAGGTGAGGGTGGTCAGGGCAGTGATGGTCGGGTCTCAGGAACAGAGCCAGTGCTAGATTCCTAGGGGTAACAGAGGCCTCAGAAGGAAGAGAAAATGTGCTTCTCAAGGAAAGGGAAAGCAGGCGGCTGACCCCATGCTCCACCTATGCTCTCTGGGCTCTTTATCCACCAGGCTGTGACTGTGGCAGTCAGTCTTTACACACCGTAGCCTGGAGGTATTTCTCCAGACTGTGGGAGCATGCACTGTCTGATCTTGCATTTGCCCACCTGGGGAGTAGGGCTTCCCTGCTGAAGTGGTTCCTGTTTTTCAGGACTGACAGACTGTAGGAGAAAGCAATGGTGTTTACATTTGCCTCTGTTTCTAGCTAATTCTTTCACACAGCCAAAAGCTTGATATTTACTCAGTGCAGTAGGGTTGTACAGAGTGAGTGGCAACTGTAACAGTGTGGCTGCCACTCTCCTGGACCTCTTTTCATGGGTAGGAAGGTGTGAGCTCATGTGGGAGCCCATTTCATCCTTTGGATCTTTGTTGTCCATGTGAAACATATGAGGTTTTCACTAACATATGAGGAAGATATTCTGGACGCATATTTGGAGGAGTTCCACTGGCTACTGCTAACATCGGCGTTAGACCTGTCTCAGGCCATATTCACAAGTTTACATTCGTAGCCTCTAGTCATTCATGTTGATATAATATAAATGTTCACTGGCCAAGAGGGGTTGTTATATCTATGTTCAACTTTGTATTATTTTATCATTATAAATTCTGTATGGTTAGAACATGATTTGCAACCATGCTGATTTATTAGATTTTTGAAGTGAAAATTTGGAATGTCTTGTATTCAGTCTTTGACAATATCCTGCATGTATACAATGTATCTAGATCACATTTATCTCCAATGTCCAGTCTTCCTCCCAGTGCATATCTCCCAACATTCTCTGCTTTTTATCTCACAGTTAGTGCAGCATACTGGGGTGTTGACTGATGTTGGCTTGATCTGCAGGTAACCATAGCCTAGTTGAGTAGACTTAGAGGAGGGGACAGAAGAGAAAAAGAAGGAGAAGATGGAGGCTCTCATTCTCCACCCTACCTGGTGACAACTCCACAAAGTAATTTTCTGATCTATTCTCGAATCTGTAAGAGTCAAGTCACAGGGATACAGTTACTGATGAAGCAGAATGTCAGACTTCAAAGTGCTTTGACAAATGTATCTGTATTCTACTGACAACAGCTGTTTAGGCTGTTTCCTGTTTCCTGTCAACCAGTGTGGGAAGCATTTTGTAGAGATGAACTGGGTCCCTACAACCACCTTGTGATCCACTGGCTTCACTTTACAGGGAGAAGACGCTGACTCTTTATGGGCTGAGAAAGACATCCCAGGTCACACATCTCCCTCCGAAAATGCGAGCATGTTCCTTGTCCCTTGATTTTTTTTTTTGTCTTTCCTCTTGACACTCTTCTTATTGCTTGCCTCCTCCTCCTGCCAGTCTCCTCTTCCTCCACCATCCCTCAGATTCTCTTTCTTTGTCGTCCCTCTTTTCCTTGTCCTTCTGCCTCCTCATCTTCTTTTCCCTTTCTTTCTTGTGAGCTGTAGAGGGAAATGTGAGCATCATTAGGGCTGCTCACTCGGTATTTCTTTCTGTGCTAAATTTTACCTCCTGCTTTGAAGTCAGCTCAGTCATGTGACTGACTTAGCTAGTGAAATTTGAACTTTATAAAACCCAGTGCATGGTATTTTATTCTCTGAATTTTCAAGATTTGCAAGTAGACATGTAGATTTGGTTTAATTTGTTATTGTATCACATGAAGCCACTGAAATGGGAAGCAAAGCTATTTGGACAAACAGATAGATTACGAGAACTTGTGCAGGATTAGGAGTTCCTAGATATGACTACTGCTGTAAATTTATGGAGCATACTTTGCACCTCAGGTAATGTTTGGCTAAGTCTCATGATATTTATGTAAGTACTGTTAAAATTATAATATTTATGAATTAGAAAGATTTTGTAACTTTTGGATATTTGAAACCCAGAATTCCCTGTCTAACCCTGTGACACCAACACTCTGTGGGTGTGGCTTGAGTCCCAAACAGTGTGAACAACTTTCTATCTCTCTTCTATGATGTTCTAGAGCACTGGCCCTGTGAACTTTGGACCTTCCTTCACATCCTCTTGAAGCTTCCTTTTAATCAAAAGCTGCCACATGGCTAATAAGGTAATAGGTGGCTGAGAGAACTGATTCAAGGGGTTTGTAAATATGGTAAATAAGCAGAGCAAGAAATGGAAAGCAACTGTAAGCTTTTGGGCAGTCAAAGTGGGAGAGAGGGCTGGAGCCGGCAGGGCTCATCTGTCCCAGATCTCTGTGCCTGCTACTTACAACCACTATTATGTCCACTGCTGAACTGTCTGTGTTTCCATAACCTCAACAGTAGCTGGGCCCAGTGGAGGAATGATGAACATCGTATATAAGGAGGGAGTGCCAGTTGTGGTCTTTGAACCTGCATGGCTGTGGCAGTTGTGCAGGAGTTGCTACCAGATGCCTTTCTTCTTTCCACCACAGGAAGGAATCTCATAGTGCTGACATCTCCCCAGATCCCTGAATACCCACCACCTGCATGATGAAGTTACATTTTTTTCCAAGCTTCTAGAGTCAAGTATTTTAATTTAGCAGGCTAGAAGAAGACCCACATAAATCACATTTGGGATAAATACAAGGCAGATACTCACCACTATTTGGGTGAAGGTGTGGTTGTGGGGTGGGAATTGAGAAGATCGTAAATGCTCCAGGATTGAGAAAACACGGCAGCCGAAGACTGAGCCAAGGACCAGGAGGAGCAGGTGTGTGCTTGGAGTCACAAGTCACAAAGACTCTGAGAGCCATACACATAGAAATTTTGAACGAAGCTGGAGACAAACAATGGAAGCAAGGCTGGAAGTGGAAACTTCTGTAATTATCATTTTCAGATAGATGTTATTACAAGTCACGAGGTTGAGAGAGAGTGTGTCTGGGACTTACTTTATAGTCACCAAAGTAAAAGGGGAAAAAAAAAACAATTCAAGAAAGCAGTTTGCATCCATGAACGGTTTGGCTACGCAGTGGCCCAGACAGTCAAGCAGCCTCCTGTTGAGTGATTCCAGGATTTGGTGCAGGGATGGCAGCTGGGCCTTCCTCCTACTGATTACAGAGCCTGGCTGGAGAGGGAATAGTTATATGGAAATGACATGCTGTGCATCTGCATGGGGCATGGCCAGCCTCCAGGCCCTTGTCTACTCCCCACTGACCCCCAAATGCACTGTGCTGTCTGCAGCAGCCCTTGCAGTGAGCACAGAAACAGCTTCCCTGTCCGTGTTCTTGGCTGAGAGAGGCCTGCTCAGCTCCAGGTTTCACAGGTTGAGCTCAGCTCTGCCTCTTCATCCACCTCCATGGGCCTCTTGCCATCTCAGATGTGAACTGCTGGCTGCCCTTGCTGGCTGCTGTCCCAGAGCCCTGCAGGCTCCACTCATGGCTGGGTGGTTCTCTCCCACGAGTGGTGTATGCAGGGCCATATACCTTTTTTTGAAATATGGCAATGTTTTAAAAAGTGTTTTATGTTATATCTCCTCTTGCTATTTTTATCCTTCAGGGAAGGGTGAGTGTTCGTTTAAAGGTTAATTAAGTGTCATCTTAACTGGGGACTAACAGAACATTCCTAGTCTTCGTCTTCCAGGATCATAAGAGCAGCAGGTGCTATTCTTTCTTGATGCTGTGTAGGTTTTCTGCGGCTTTGTTGACCCCATCTCTCCCAGCTCTCCATCCCTCTAAGCCTTCCCAGTTTTCCCATGGAAGGCTGCAGAGATCCACAGTCGGCAATAATCTCCTCCAGTCTCATGACCATACGTATCACATTATTTTTACTGATTCCAGTCCAGGCTACCCCTACTGCATGCCAGTTAGTCACACAACTTAGCATGTCCAAGACTGTAGTGTACAAGTCCCCCCCCCCACCCCAAACGCGATACTCTATCTAGTGTGGCAAATGGCACCCTATAAAATCATATGCTTCTGCCACAGACTTCTCGGCCAGAATGGATTCCTCCTTTGTAAAAGTGAATGTGTCACCTGCCATAAACCATCCGCTCATCAGCTTTGCACCTGTGACCCACACGGGCCTCAGCTCATTGGCTATATTCTTGATGTTAGCTTTGGAATGGATTCATAGCAGGACTTGGGTAGGGGGCAGGCAGTTTGGAAGCAACAATAACAAAGCCTTGTGAAACAAATGAAAATGGAAACACTGAAACCTATGAGGAATCAAGTAAAGAAGCAACAGAGACCGTATTTAGAATGCACAGTAAAGCGGAGTCTGCTTTTCTCATTTTTCTTTTTATTTCTATCTATGCCATCCAATGCTACCTGCCATCTCTTCTGTCTATGCTCCTTATCCTGGACTAGCTTTTCATCTCTTTTTCTTGAAAACATTTTTTTTTCTCAAAGTCTTCATGTGTAGCTTGCCACTGTTCCTAAACCTAAGAGTCCCCTCTCCATTCTCTTCTGTTTCATTGACTGTCTATCTGGACTCTTTCGGATAGAAACCAATCCCATAGCCCTCCCTCTTTTGAAGTTTCCTCTCCATCCCTACATTTTCTTAAAATCAGCTTCTCCCCTCAAATCTAGGAATTGTGTAGACTTACAGAAATGTTCTTGAGAAGGTGGGGGAAAGAATTTAAAGATTTTAGTTTTTTGTCAAAGTGTCCTCAATGTCTTTTACCTCCATGCCCCTCTCTTCACACCCCCTGTAACAATTACATCCCAGTGCTAAGGACTGCTTAAGAGACTTGGGTTTCTCCCTAACCATAAGCAAACAGCCATGACTGCCACAGCCTCATGGATGTGGGTAGAATACACAGACCCACGGGGCAAGGACAATGGAAGATTTATTGCTCCCAGCAGTCACACTTATCAGAGTGTTGACTTTATTGTGCCATTTCTCCTAAGCCCCAGTTACCACAGGATCATGCATGCAGGCCAGAAGACACATACACACAGAGAGAACTGCATCATGGGAGCAGTACCCTGTGCCTAGGGTGTGGAGTCTTCTATCATGATCAGGAAGAATTTCCACTCTTTGCTGGGGTTTGGAATCTGTTAGATGCCCCCTCTTCCTCTCATAGATATGAGCAAAGCTTGTCTTTTTTTTTTATTAGATATTTTCTTTATTTACATTTCAAATGTTATTCCCTTTCCTGGTTTTCCCTTTGAAAAACCCCTATCCCATCCCCCTTCCCTCTGCTCACCAACCCACCCACTCCCGCTTCCCTATCCTGGCATTCCTCTTTACTGGGGCATCGAGCCTTCACAGGACAAAGGACTTCTCCTCCCATTGATGATCAACAAGGCCATCCTCTGCTATATATACAGCTAGAGCCATGGGTCCCTCCTATGTGTACTCTTTGGTTGATGTTTTAGTCTCTGGGAGCTCTGGGGGTACTGGTTAGTTCATATTGTTGTTCCTCCTATGGGGCTGCAAACCCCCTTGGATCCTTTTTCTAGTTCCTCCATTGGAGACCCTGTACTCAGTTCAATGGTTGGTTGAGAGCATCTACCTCTGCATTTTTCAGGCACTGGCAGAGCCTCTCAGAGACAGATATATCAGGCTCCAGTCAGCAAGCACTTGTTGGTATTCCCAATAGTGTCTGGATTTGGTGATTGTATATGGGATGGATCTCCAGGTAGGGCAGTCTCTGGATGACCCTTCTTTCAGTCTTTGCTCCACACTTTGTCCCTGTATCTCCTCCCATGGGTATTTTGTTCCTCCTTCTAAGAAAGACCGAAATATCCATACTTTGGTCTTCCTTCTTCTTAGCTTCAACAGAGGAATGGATACAGAAAATGTGGTATGTTTACACAATGGAATACTACCCAGCTATTAAAAACAATGAATTCATGCAATTCTTATGCAAATGGATGGAACTAGAAAATATCATCGTGAGTGTGGTAACCCAATCCCAAAAGAACACACATGGGATACACTCATGGATAAGTGGATATTAACCCAGAAGCTCAGAATACCCAAGAGACAATACAAAGCTTGTCTTTATTCTGGATGGAGGCACTCTTCCTTGTCTCCATCATCTTTCAATATACCAAGATCATCGCTTTCAACCTTGGCTCCAGTCCTATGTTGGAAATGTTTACATGAAATGTCACATTGTGCTTAATATTGCAATAATAATGAGTGAAGCTACCTTTACACAATAATCAATTTACAAATGAATGAGCCTGCGATAAGCTTTATAAAGGACTTTGTAAAGTTATAAATAGTTTGTAATGAGGTGTATCTCAAACTCTGTACTGTGTATATGTAAATATATGTGTTTTTTCCTTTCCTTTCCTTTCCTTTCCTTTCCTTTCCTTTCCTTTCCTTTCCTTTCCTTTCCTTTCCTTTCCTTTCCTTTCCTTTCCTTTCCTTTCCTTTCCTTTCCTTTCCTTTCCTTTTCGTGTGTGTGTGTGTGTGTGTGTGTGTGTGTGTGTGTGTGTGTGTTAATGACAAAAGGGATTTTAAAAGAGAGAATTCATCTGTCAGGTCAACAAATGGAGTTGCATGTTCTATTTATTTACATTTTTTTCCTGCAAGTGTCTGGGCTGTACATAGATCAACTGTAGTTGAACTTCTCTCCCGTCAGATTCTAACGCTGACCTTTTGCTCTGGTTTACAGCTGGGGTTTTAAACCCCCTTTCTCAAGTTCATACAACTGTCCCTTCAGGGGCTTTACATTTTCTCCCTGTCTGCACTTTTTTAGACAAATGTCAGTTTTTTTTTTTTTTTGTCATTAGCCTTGTGAGAATTCCTGCAAATAAATAAACAGTTTGAAGAAGGAAATCCACTCTGGGACTGGAGGCTGTGAGTCAATGTGGAGGCTGGAGGGAGTGAGGAAGTCTGGGCTTGGGAGACGTGGGGTTAGAGTAGACTCTGCTTCATTCCTTTGATGCCTGCAGTACATGAGAAGTCAAAACTTCTTAGAAACTTTTTTGTGATCTTCTGAGATATATGGACAGTTTTTAAAAAATGTCTTGGAATATATGAGTTTATGAAGGATTGCTTCATTTCTATTTGTGTGTGCTTATGTGCATGTGTGCATATGCATGCATGCCATAGTGATATTTGGAGGTCTGAGGACAGCTTGTAGGAGTCTCTCCTTCCACAAAGTGGAAGCACTTGTTTCCTGCCATCTTAGCAGACCTAACTGGATGATTTATGCTCATTCCTACCTATGGTTGATATTGGAGTCTTGGGTGGAAGACAGTTTGTCATTCTTAGTTCTATTCTTGTGATAACTCTTCCTGGTAGAATTGACAATATTTGGAGAAAGATTTGCATAAACTATGGGAAGTTCACTTACCTGAGCTGCTCAGTGAAATGGATCAGGTTGTTATCTTTTCTAGGTAGCAAGTGAGCAAGTGTTCTGGGGGATTTCTATGTGGAGACTAGCCAGTGAGGCTGCATGGAGGAGGGAGAAGCTGAGAGACCTGGAGGAGGAACTCTTTTTTTTTCTTCCAGACAGGGTTTCTCTGTGTAGCCCTGGCTGTCCTGGAACTCACTCTGTAGACCAGGCTGGCCTCAAACTCAGAAATCCACCTGCCTCTGCCTCCCAAGTGCTGGGATTAAAGGCATGTGCCACCACTGCCTGGTGAGAAGGAACTCTTGAAGAACAGAGGTAACTCAGCCCAGTTCTGCTGGGCATCATGAGGTCCAGATGTCCTTCCTGGTACTTTTCAGATATGATCCCTGCAATGTCAGGGTCTTCTGGGTTATCATTGAATTTTTTTGTGGAGTCTAGCACAGAAGATAATTCAATTGTAGCCAAAGTAGAAAGAGTATTAATGGCTGAAAGTGTGATGGGCATCAGGGCTATATACAAATAAAGAAATGGGTCAGGGACAAGCCAAGTGATTGACAGGAGGCTGTAAGCCTCAAAGTTGATGCAATGGAAGGAGGAGATGACCAGATCTGTGTCCCTGTCCCAAGTCCTTTCTTTTATAAAACAAACTCATAAGGTTTTAAGTCTTCTGGTATGAGTCAACACATAGAATCAGATGGTACACTGACTAGAGAGATATGTGAGTTTGCAAAAATGATCCACATGATTGGGTAGGAGATTGCCAACAAGCAGACCATAAATGGGAGCTGGAAAGATGGCTTAGTGGTTAACAGTACCTACTGTTCTTGCTGAAGATCTAGGTTCAGTTTATACAGAGTCTCACAACCTTCTTTTACTCCAGTTTCAGGGGGTCCAACATCCCCTTCTGACCAGCATGCATATGGTACATATACATACACTTGGGCATACACATGTACATATAAAATAGATACATGAATGAATAAATAAATAAATAAATAAATAAATAAATAAATAAACAAATAAATACTTTTTGTAAAGGAAGCCACAGACAGAATTTTCCTCTTTTTCACCCTTTCCCTCCATCCACTCCCCTTTCTTCAGTAAACAAGTGTTGTGTGCGATGAGGTAGACTCTTTCATTAGTAGAGAAAGAAGGAGGAATTCATACTGGACATCCTACCATTATACCATGGGATGAAGAGAGAGTTATTATCCTCAGGTTTCAGGTAGACAAAGAAAGTGTCTTTTCAAAGCATCTACAGGACATCAGGTGTGCTTGACATTTGTCACTTTGGGGACTTTTACTCTAGAGATTATGTAAAAGTAAGCAACAGCAACAACAACTTAAGGCAGATCTGGACAGAGACTGACATTCTCATCAGTAAGACAGAATGAGGCACTATCTGCTCCTAGACAGATCAAATTAAACACAGATTATTGTGAGACAATAAGAATGCTAGTATGGAACAGCTAATCCAAGTGACAAAAAACCATACAGGAACTGAATGGGACCCCAGTTGAGAGGCAGGGCAATACCAAACCCCCTTTGTCCAACATAATTCTGTTTGGATGAGTGGGAGAGAAGTATTGAAGTTCCATGAAAACTTCACTAAGTAACTTCTTCTTCCCCTTCCTAGTGGATCTTGGTGGATCCCTCCCCTCTGATACCTTCCTTCCCTCTCCTTTTTCATTTCTATAAGTGGACTCACTTTATGCAAAGAAAGCCAGTATAAATGGTCTGCATGTTTGCGCGCGCACACATACACACACACACACACACACACACACACACACACACACACACACACACACACACACACACACTCCTCAACAACTCCTGCACTTTCATAATGCAAGTATTGTTTTCTATCACATACATAGAGTTCTACAGCGACCTCATTCCTTCAACAGATTCTGCCATTCAGAATGGCAGTGATTGTTTACCAGGTAGCAAATCTTGGATTGGTGGAATTCAGCTTCTTGTCTTCAGGGTCACCAAACCAGGTACACAGCGCCTGCCCTAACAGAATCACACCTGAGCCAAGGCAGCTCGGGTAGAGGTGTTCGGTGTAGCACAATAATGCCTTTGTAAGCCCCCAAATGCCATTCAGATATAATTGGAAATGATTTCTGCCCAATGCCTACAGTCTTCTGCACCCAATAAGTCACTGTATTCACAGTGGTCTCTTTATTAAACTCCTGTCCCTCCATGTATTAGCATGTAACTTGATATAGCTTTTTTGATGACTTCTTTGTCTCTAGGTAAATAGCTCAGAGGGAATTTATAAGCTATTTCCCCAACCCCAAGAATAGTAGTCACCATCATGTGAGATTTGGATTGGCGTTTACCCAGAGTATTTACTGGTAACAGTACCCAGTATCTCACAACACCCTAGTGGCAGGAACCTGGGAATGCTTGTGTTACTTCCAACATGTCTCTTCTACTCCTCCAAATGGAATAATGGAGGAAAAAGAGGGGTTGGCATCACCCTGCCTCTGAATAGGGGCCCTGTTCAGTTCCTGTATTTTTTTTTTTTTTTTTTTTTTTTGCTACTTGGATAAGATATCCTTCTTGTACTAGCATTCTTAGTGTCTCACAATAATTCATGTTTAATTTGTTCTATACAGCAGCAGAAGTTGCCTCACTCTGGGTCTGACATGTCTAACTGATGAGTGGAAGGTGAAGTGCAGAGAAACCAATGGACTTGTTGGGGCTTTAAACAAAGATGCACAGACTTCCAGATGTCTGCCAGCACTTAAATGGTCAGTTCCCTGAGGTTAGGTATGAAAGTATGAATTCTGCCTTACTCCACATCTGCAAACTTCAGTGTTTATAGCCACAGAGTGCTGGTTAGTTTTATGTCAACTTGAAACAAGCGAGAGTCATAGGGGGGAGGCAACCTCAATGGAGAAAATTCCTACATAAGATCCTGCTGTAGGGAAGACGGTGGGACACTTTCTTAGTAATTAATTGATGGGGAAGGATCCAGTGTATTATAGATGGGGCCACCTCTGAGCTAGTGGGGTCCTGGGTTCTATGAGAAAGCAGGTTTAGGAAGCCTTGGGAAGCCGACCAATATGCACGCCTCCATAATCTCTGCATCAGCTCCTGCCTCCAGGTTCCTGTCCTGTTTGAGTTCCTGTCCTGACTTCCTTGAAGATGAACAGTGATGTTGAAGAAGAGTAAGCCATATAAACCATTTCCTCCCCATCTTGGTTTTGGTCATGGTGTTTCATCACAGAAAAGCAACCCTAACTGGGACATAAAGCTTAATAATGCCTAAGGAGTTCACATATGAGGGAATGAGGACCAGTTGGAGTATCCCGACTACTGGGAGTTAGCCCAATGTCTAGCATGGAGTAACTGGCTATTTGTGGGAGGATGGGTTAATGAATGAATTAGCTAGCATTCCCATGAAGATCTATCGTGGTGGCTAGAAGTTTGGTATTTATTTATCTGAGTTTATCTCCAGGTTTTGGGGACAAGGTTGTGATTCTGATTCACTGCCATCTTTTTCATTCTAGCAGAAGCCTTGCCCTGTGAGTCACAGAACATATACCAGTCAGAATATGTCTCCCCCATAGAAAGTAGGCCCAGTGCGTGGCTTCAAATTCCAGGTCTATGCCCTTTGCTTTCCAGAGCCTAATATAGTAATCTCCTACCTCACAGGCTGACAATAAAGAACACTTGCCTTGCCCCTAAGAAGCACATCTCAGCACTTCAGGCCCTGGGCGCCTGAGTCTTATTTATTGCCAGCCTGCTTCAGAAGTTGGCAAATTCAAAGGAGGCCTCCCTGCTTGCTTAGAAGACTGTTGATACTTGATCTCTTGTCCCAATTAATCAGCTTCTCTGTGCATTCAGAATGTCATTGCTGTCTGCATCCGTATAATTGGAATGCTCTCTGTATAGTGTTGCCACTCCCCATCGGAAAGCCCAAGGGAAGACACCCTCTGCTTTTATCCCATTTGTCATTCTTGTCTCTGGAGCAAAGTCGTATTGGAGGTTGGAGTTTTGGAGGAGAATCTTTCTGTGTTGGATCTTCTCCCACTGCAGAGGGCTTGGCCTTGACTCTCCCTTTCTGGCCACTTGATGACTCAGTTTCTTTGACTGTAAAATGAAGACCTTCAGGCCTGTTCTGCTGCCAGGCTCAATGTCGGTTTTGGCTTAAACAAGTCCTGCTTCCAGAACACATTCTAAAAGAGGCTTGTTTATTTTAAGAAGATTTTCTTGTCATTTCCCATTTTCTCCTTAAAGCACAGTCCAGGTTGCTTAAAAGAAAACTAATTAAAAAACAGGAACAAAACAAACACCCGATAAGAACAGTGTACACAGTAAAGGCCCACCATCAGAAATTTTAATAAACAATCCTCCAAACTCACTGCTCATTTGTCTCAACACCCTGGAAGACCTTTGAAGTGTTGAGCATGTTAGTTATTTGGGGTGCGACATCCTACTTTGGTAATAAAGGATCTCATTGTGAATGAGAACTATAGATGTTTTGTGAAGCCAGATAAGTTCCTGGAGGTCAGGCTTTTAACCCTTGTAACAGGAGAATGCTCCTATGTGTCCCAATTCTGAAAGGTAGAGCTTTTATCTGTATCTCATCTATCCTTCTGGAAAGAAATGGTCAGTGGCACACTAGGCTCTGGATTGTGAATACCACTGGCCCTTGATCCCAGGAGATTTTAGACAGGAGCCCGCACAATGTCTTGAAATGGAATTAACTTATATGGTTTCTGATGTTTCCCCAAAGGAAGAGTGCCTGCACATTTTCAAAATCAAAGGTGCCAAATGTATGCCTATGTGTCAGTCTGTAAGCTGGTAGAATTAATATCTACATAAATAATGTGATATAAAGTTATTGGCGGCAAGTGTAGTATGATATACATATGAAGCAGCACCCACAACGTGTCTTCTTTCATCTTCTCAAGGATCTTCCTAGATGTGTATGCCTTTTCTATAACTTTAATTTTTTCCACCTTTACTATAATTTGCAAACAGGTAAATTATGTAATAAAACCCTCATTTCCATGAGTAGTTATGATCAAACTTTGTCATAGATTCTTCTGCCTCTGCAGCTGTTGTTTGGACCTTGAAGTTTTTGTAGTAAGGCTTGTCTCCTAGGGTGACACTATTAGAAATTGGAGGTGCTTTAGGAGGTGGGGCTTGATGGGAGGACTCTATGTTATTGGGGCTTGGTGAAGATTGTGGGAGATGGTCTTCTTCTTTTGCTTCCTGTCTGTGAGGTGAGAAGCTTTGCCCTACTGTGAACCCATTGTACTCATGAGCTTCTGAGTTCACAAATCTCTCCACCCAGCTTGCAAAGTTCCCACTGGTGGCTTGCTACCATGCCAGCTCCATGCTTGAAAATTTCCACAGCCCTTTGGAGTGCACTTCTGGCAAACACATGCATTGCTGCTGTACCTTTCTCTCTGGAACCCAGTTGAGCCACCGAGTGAAGGAAAACACTACACAAATTTAGTTCAGAATCAATGGTAACTCAATCACTGGGCGCAATAACTAGAATCCCAATCTTGTAAACCATATTAAATCTAAGTCCTCTGGTGGTAAATCCTGGCAGATTTGTCATCTATCCTGGGGGTCACTAGTAACTACATCTTGTCTTCTCACTGTCCTGGTCCAAAAGTCTGTATCTCCCTCCTTCTTTTCTTCCTCTCTTTGACCTGGAAGTCTGGCCTACTGGCCCAGTGATTAGTTTCTTTATTCATTAGAGGAAGGTTCCCAAGAAGTCACATAAGTACATGACTCATTCCTCTTTCCTGAAAGCTCCTCCTGGGAAAGTGGAAGTAACATCAAAATACAAATGACATCAGGGCCATCCACAACATCTCTCCCTCTCCCACACCCCTCCCCCCTTTACACTCCCACCCTCACAAATCATATTAAAAGAAAAATATCAGTAGAACCATCAGAAAGCATTTAAAATCTCCCTCATCCATATTTTCACTTCCCCACATTCCTCTTCTCAGTAACAGAATCATGGTCAAGAGAACAAATGTTCTAGAGGTTCTAGAGTTAGTCTTGGATTATTTGTTTATTATGCCTACCTTCCAACTCGAATCAGCTCAGTTTCCTAAACACCTCCTGATTTTTTCCAGTCCTGTTCATCCCCACTATGACTCCTATTGTTGAATCAGCCTTTTCTCACATCTGGTCTTCTTCAGCTGTGTAGGCCTGTACTTACCTTCCAGACTAATCCAACTTTGAAAGGACATCAGCCACCATGCTGATCTGTTCTTCAGAGCCCTTTCTGCCCAAGAAAGTTTTACATGATCCTGGCTATGTAGGTACATAAGATAAATATACACACAAAACATTGCACATAATAAGTCATTTATAAATTTATTTTAAAAATAAATTTTTAAATTTAATTCAGCACTCTGTAGCATACATATCATCAAGGCTTCTTTTTGTTTGTTTCCTAGTCTACAATTCTTTGTATTTTAACTAGCAAGTAAGTCCCAGCTAAGTGACACTATTGTTCATTATAATGGAATTCTTTACTATACATATTTTGCTGTTTCTTAGAGATGCAAGTCAATTTTTCACACTAATGCAATGGATATACTTATTTTAATTTTTCATATAGAAGTAAACCTCAGTTGGGTGTTAGAGGCTGCAGGGTATACAGCATCTTTAACAATTTCCAGAGTGCTGGTTGACATTTTGACTTTATACTCATAAGTGCTAAGAATGCTGTTTTATATAAATGCACAGGACAAAATGGCAAAAACATGTCTAGAACCATTTCAAAATTTGTTGGAAATTTTTTACTAATCCTAAATCAAAATTCACTTAATGATTTCAAAAAGTGAAACTCAAATCAGAAATTCAGACAGAAAAATTTAAACCCAAACATTCTAATACTACAATCCAAAGATATATTAATTTAGCACTTAGATGCTGAGGAATAATGGTAGGAAAATATTAAGTCTTTGTTTTCACTAATTAAACCATCATGTTTCCATAAGAGTAGAAAACTTTATATGTAATGTAAACACACAATAATTCATAGCATACAATACTTTGGAATCTGAGCAGAGGTGTTTCAGACAGTGTTCGTTAGTATGACATGAGGGTATGCACTGTGCAAAGTGAAAATGCTGTGTGTTCAGAACCATTGGAGAGCGTTACCTGAAACATCTTGGACTCATTATGCATTTTATTTGGAATTAATTTTTGGTTGGTGTTGAAAAAATTTTACTATTGCCAAAATTCTCAGGACCAGAACTTGCAGTTACATGACCCCACAATGGGGTTGTGGCTCATAGTTTAGGAAGCTGTGCTCTTATGGACTTGATTATTCCTAGAGCACAATTCCACCAAGAACATTGGGAACTGGTATTTTTCTTTCTTCATAGTCCTCTCTAATCCCCACCTGCTCATTCTGAGACCCCAGCTGTCCTCCTGCCCAGATATATCAGTGTTCTACCTAGTGCACTGAATCTGAAGTGAATTTCCATGTTCAGTGTCTCTGGCATGAGCTGCCTCCCCTGCTTGGGGGTCTATTGACTTTCACATTTGTCAGTTCTTTTAATCAAATGATTTTCACAAAGCCTACCGTTTTGCAACCACAATTTTCAATTCAGCACTCTGTAGCATACATATCATCAAGGCTTCTTTTTGTTTGTTTCCTAGTCTACAATTCTTTGTATTTTAACTAGCAAGTAAGTCCCAGCTAAGTGACACTATTGTTCATTATAATGGAATTCTCAATTTCCAGAATAACTGTGTTCCTAGGATAATATTTGAAAGAATTGAAAATATTATGACTGTTGCTCTCAGAATTTGAATAAGCCTTATCAGTTCATCTCTTAAAATATCTGGTAAGAGCATCTATCAGCATAAATCTCTGGTCCTGGTAACTGCATGGTTTGGGAGGGCAAATTGCTAATCCTCCAACTAACTGTGTTTATAAGCCCAGTGATGGCTTTCCTGGAAAATCTCATCATATGGGTAAAAAATATTGAGTGAAGATTTGCTCCAGGCTCACAGTTTTATACTCATTACATCCATGCCAAAATGTTGTGATAGGAAACTTGGGCATCTTTTGATAGAGGCGAGAAACTGATACTCTATGGTGATAGTTAACTTGGTCAAGGTTGTATGTTCAAGGGCACCATGGACCTAGGATTGGAGCTGAAGGGCATCAGGACCACAAGTCACCATCTACTGCTCTGTTCTGAAAGCTATCCTTGAGAGCTTGTCATTTTCTAAATGGCATCCAAGAGATAAATATCCAAGTAATGACAGCCACAGTATGCCTGAAGAGCTGGTGTTTAGATATTTGGTGCAAATTAAAGAATAATATAAGACAACCCTCCATCTCACTGTTTCTTTCATTAAAAAAAAAAAGCTATTTCATTTTAGGGGTTGGAAAGACCTTCCTCAGAGAGAGCCTAATTATAGGGGCAGTGTATTCAAAATTCAAGAACGACTGATTTGTGCTTTTTAAACAGTAAAAGGAGCCTGAAACATATTAAATTTTTATGAGGTGTGTTGCTGACTAAAATTTTTTTGAGCAAATAATCATACAAAAAAAGTAGACCACATACTTAAAATTAAAACCTCCAAATAAGAAAAATATTTATTAAATAAACTTACACCAAGCCACAGTGACCTTTCAAATGGGCTTTTTAAGCCAATCCAACCTGAAGAGTAATTTTAATCAAGTTAATGGTTCATTATCAGAAGATGACAACCAGAGATGTGGCTATTATGTAGTGATTAGGTCTAGTAGACCAAATAAGCCAAGGGTGTTTGGGAAACCAAGCAACCTCTCTGGCCTGTAGTGTCCCCATCTTTAAAATGGAGACAGTAGAATACCCCCTTTGCCTCTTATAGTGTTTATGATAATCAAGACTAATGGATGTAGGGGAATATTTGGACATGTGAAACCTATTTATTGATATTGATAATACTAGTTTTTCAAGAATATTAATTTACAAAGCCCAAGAAGTGAAAGGTTTTATTCTGAGAGACAATTCTTTTGTCTTTTCTTCTTTCCTGTTCATCAGGAATTTCAAGCTTTCACCTAAGATCACAGTTCTCTTGGTCTGTGTCACAGAGCTTGTCTCTTCCTTTGGGCTTAGCTGTTCACTAGATTTATTAAAATCCTGCTTGTCTTCAGGTCCTCTTGTTTCCAGGTCTTCTGGTATCTACACATTACTCATCTGCTCAAAAAGGAAAAAAAAATACTGTGGGTTGCCTCTGAGCAGACGAAGTATGTATTTTAGCTTTACAGGTCCAAATCATTTTGTCTCCCATTGCTTTGGCTAGTGGCTCTGTCACATATCCTCTATTTACCTATTATGGTTCCCTATTTTCTATAGACTGAAAGGTGTTAGTAGGTGGAATCTTGGAGAATGATGAGATTATGGTAGTGAACATATTTAATGAATTAATTAATAATTAATAATTAAGGAAGTTAATTCTTCTCTCAAGGATATGCTTTTCCCTCCTAGTTTGTGAAGACTCTCAGGAAGAGGATCATCTGTGAGACTGAACAAAGACCCCCAAGAGACACTGGGTCTCTTTGATGTGGCACTACTTCCAGAACCATGGGCAATAATGTTGTGTTGTCTACAGACTGCCTTCTATGGGATTTTCTCATAGTGGCATAAGTGGACTGAATTTACCTTGTAGCCTTGGCACAGGCTTCACTCCTCCTGGGATGAGCCCCCATCTCCCACATCCTCTTCTCAGCATGAAAATTCACTCTGGCACTTCACATCTTCACAACAGTTCTTGGTTTGTCTACTCAGACTTAGGTATGCCTCTGGGGCTTCTGAATTATTTTCTTGTTCTGTATTTTAAAACTTCTTGCTAATTAAGGATATGATAAGTGGAACAGAATGCTCCTGATCCTCATCTGATTCTTAAATAAGGATTCCCCTAAGCCACTGAGAGGGGATAGTTATCACCTTAAAAGTCCTCTCTTGGGCTAAAGAGATGGCTCAACATTTAAAAGCACTGGCTCTTCCAGAAGTCCTGAGTTCAATTTCCAGAAGCCATATATGGTGGCTCACAACCACTGTAATGGGATCTGATGCCCTCTTCTGGTGTGTCTGAAGACAGTGACAGTGTACTCACATACATAAAATAAATAAATGTTTAAAAAACTCCTCTCTTGAATATTATGAAGTTTATAACTCCCCTTCATGAACAAATGTATATTTTATTTTCTTGTTTTAGTCACTGTAACCTTTCCTTCATTGTCTCTTTCCCTCCCTCCCTCCCTTCCTTCCTCCCTCCCTCCCTCCCTTCCTCCCTCCCTCCCTCCCTCCCTCCCTCCCTCCCTCCCTCCCTCCCTCCCTCCCTTCATTCTTCTCTCTGCCCCTCCCTCTCCTCTCCTTCCCTTCTCCCTCCTTCCCTTCTTCTTGTGGTGCTGGGGATTGAACCTGGGGTTTTGTCTATGCTATGCAAGTGCTCTACCACTGAGTTATACCCCAAATTATCCATTTTTCTTTTTACACTCATTTATTCTGAATTCATTTAACCAAAAGCCATATGTCTCTTTTGGGATTTGGAGTTCAGTGTTCTCTTTCAAAACCTCACAGTATTTGTCATTCCTTTTCCTTAAGGGCAGTGAGCCTTCCCTTCCTTCTCACAAGTCAATCAATAGCCCTTGCCAGACTGGTTTCCCATTTTAATTTCTCCATCTCTTGCTCCTTCACAGATCTTCTGTCCTGTCATGTGCCTATCCCACTTGGAGCAAAAGCCAACCTCCTTCCAATATCACCAAGTCCCTATTCCAGCTGCCCTCCATGACTTCCCTGATTCCCTTGCTATTCTCTTTGGACTCCCACAGCTTTTCAAGGCTACTGGAGCACAGCAGGCACTCTTGGCATCTCAAGGTTACCCACCCCCCTGGTTTGAAGAGATGCTTCATGGGTAGATGGTGATCAGTACTCTGCTAAGGACTCAAGATTGCTTCTAAAATCTTCCCAAATTTTCTGTGAACAACCTTGTCCTCTCTGGCATGGTTTTCTGAGTACTCAATCTGCTGTGGTCTCTCTAGATCCTGTACACCATCACTTTCTTGAGTCCAAGAGTATGTTGACTCCGTGTTCCTTTTTGCCTGTTATCTCACACTAGGAACTCTTTAGGAAGTAAACTGTGGCTTGAAAACCACTGTATCTCGTGTGTTGTCCAAAGTTTCAGTTGTTTAATGTGAAAAGGGTAACTCTGACCCTTGTTCCTCCACCTTGGCTGGAAACAAACTTTTCAGCAATTTTTAATTCTTTTTCTGGCTCTAGGTTTTCTACAGAGATAACACTTAATGTCTGACACACTTGCCTGTGCTTCCTGCCTGTTCTTGTACCGTTTGTTTTTGCTCTATCAGAATACAACTCTACGAGTGATGTTTTCTCCACATGTAAATTTTTTGGATTCATATAGGGACTGACACATAGTAGGCATCTGTCAATTATTTATTAAATGAATGATTGCAGAGGAAGCTGATGTCAGGAAGAATTTTCCTACATCCATGAGGCTGTGGTTTCACTTCAACCTGAACTCACCAGTGTGAGCAGAGCCTGTGACTCTGGACTGGATACTCAGCCAGTGGCAAGGGTCTATCACCTCTTCAGTCAACACCCTGCTTTGTGGAACATGCTTTCACTCCTCTTGCCATCTCTCATAAAGTGCTTTGCTTACCCAACACTCCTTAGCTGGATCACAACTCTGAGAGGCATGGATGGAAGGTTTTAGGTTTCTTTTAAAAATATAATCATTTTACAACCATGCATGTATGTGTATGTGTTTTGTCTCTACACCCAACTCTGAGCAGCTGCTACTTAACCCTCATCTCTTTCTTTGTATAAAACTTGAATGTGAAAGGCCCTTTTAGCTCACAAGGGTGGAAGTTCAGGTGGGAACGAATCCAAGGGAAACTTTGGGCTTACTCAGTAGGGGTGGGCCAGCTAAATAACAGCACCCTTTCCCACAGACTTCCCCTTGTCATAGCTCTGTGCAAGGATTTCCCATCTGTCAGCTGGTCCCTCTAGCAGTTACTCACTTGAGGAACGAATCACATGCGTGTGCATGCATGCATGTGTGAGTGCGTGTGTTCTCAAATGTTGTTATTAAATTATAAGGCAGCTTATGGAGCAGTTTTTCTCATTTTGATTTCTATTTGAGTTTCACTTTGGTCTCAGGACCTTCTTGCTGAGGGTCTCCATCTTCTTAGGCTTAGGCTCTTCCTTATCTCTTAGGGCTTATCTCACATGTTTGCTCATTGGTGATCAATTTTCTGTCCAAGTTGCTAAGCTGTTCCTTTCTTGTTCCCAATGCTTTGCTTATGGGAAAACCCTGGGATCTTTATAGCTGCTGCATTTAGAAAGCAGAACCTGGCTGTTTGCCTTTGGAACAAGAGGTGGAACTGTCAGCTCCTTCAACCCCATGACTGCATGCTCCCCCACCTTGATGATATTGGACTGAACCTCTGAACCTATAAGCCAGCCCCAATTAAATATCGTCCTTATAAGACAAAAACAAAACAAACAAACAAACAAACAAAAAACAAACAAACAACAACAACAACAACCAGAACCTGAGTTTGTTAATATTTTCTTCCAAAGAATACAGAGCAAGAGTAAGAATACTGAGAGGATTCAGAGTCCATGTGAAATTGCATATTTATGTGTTGCTGGGGTAAAAGTTGCAAAGATAAAGTGTAGATTCAAACAAGAGATCTCCATATCTCCACAGTAAGGACTGGTCTTTAGCCCAAAGTTGGAAGGTAGTTTGGGTTTATGGAAGGACTTAAACAAGGGAAGACAGACTTGTGTATCAAGAAGACCAACTTGGCTCTATTAGAAAAGAATAAGTTATGCTGCAAATGAACCAGTTTGGACACAATATAATCAAGGATGATTATATTTTAGTATATATCTAATGAAAACCCTAAGTGAGGTCAGTGACAGTGGGTTAAAGGGTTGCTTAAAACCTGTCATAATAAGGAATTCTTGATGGAAAATTGATTATGAAGAAATTAGGTTGGAAATGAGTAAAAGTAGCAATCAAAATAAGACAAGAGCCAAACAGAGCAAAGAATACTGAGATAAAATAATGCTGGGTTGGGCATCAGGGAAAATGGCAGAATAAGGACATGGGACGTTTATCTCGTCCACTTAAAAAAAAAAAAAAAACAAATCGAGAATTGTAATACTGTGGGTCAGAATCAACTCTTTCAAAGCTGTAGAAATTAACCAAAGGCTTGGAAAAATACAGGCAACATCCTTCTTTAATGAAAGAATACTCAGAAAAAAAGTTGTTATAGTCTACTTTTAATTTTTCTAATTCTCATTCCCTCATTTTTCTAGCAACTTTGAAAATCCATCCTATATATTATTACATCTTACAATCATGATGAGAACCAGAAGCCTGGAAGGTTCTAGAAAGAGCAGAACAAGCTTAGAACACATTCAAAGTACTCTCTCCAGTAACTTATCATTTGACCTGTCTGTTGATTTTCTAGGAGACTCTATCCTCGGATTGTCTGATTTACTAAATCAGACATCACTGCTTTTTTCCCTTGGTATATTTACTGAACATAAGTAATCAGGGTACTAGTTCAATGCATTGCTGCTATGGGTAGTAGACAACAGTTGATGACCACTTAACACGGAAAGCTAGGGGAGAGCTTGTTCAAAAGAGACTCAGAAGATTTTCTGAGACTCTAAAGGGCTGCAGGCATGTTTAAGGTTGTGTGGACATGTAACAAAGACATGAGAGAGTGATTTAGACCCTCACCAACTGAAATTAAGGGTCTACTAGGGGTAATGATTAAAGATAGAACAAACTGCTAATTCTTTAACTGATGAAACTGATGGGAGCAAGTGCAGATTTCCACAGCCAAAAATTAGGCAGAGCTCAGGGAACTCCACAGAAGAAGGGGATGAAGGACTGCAGGAGCCAGAGGGGTTGAGGATAGCACAAGAACATGGCCCACAGAATCAACTAAGCAGAGCTTCACAGGGGCTTACAAAGTCTGACATGACAATCAGGGAGCCCAAATGGGTCTGACGTAGGTTCTCTGCATATATGTTATGGTTGGGCAGCTTGTTGTTCTTGTTGTTCTCCTAAGAATGGTAGTGGGACATGTATTTGACTCTTTTGCCTGATTTTGGGACCCTTTTTCTCAGACTGGGTTGCCTCATCCAGCCTTAATAATTTGTGCTTAGTCTTATAGTAACTTATTATGCCATGTTTGGTTAATATCCTTTGGGAGGCCAGCTCTTTTCTGAAGGAAAATGGAGGAGGAGTGGATCTGGGGAAGTGAGGACATGGGTGGGGGAGAAGAATTTGGAGGAGTAGAGGGGAAGAAAACTGTGATAGAGATTTATTGTATGAAAGAAGAAAAAAAAGCCCCAAAGACAAAGCACCTTGTGAAAGATGGAGATTTATTAATTCTGGGAATTAATGAACTCTCGGTCAAGTTATTAGATGAGTAATTAGTTAACAAAGTGGGTTGCTTTTTTTTTTTTAATACATGATAAAGAATGAAGGCTTTAAACACTTATTTTATAAAAGCCAGTGACTGTACTACAGCAGGGAGGGCAAATAGCAAACCTGGACAGTGGCAGATAATAAATAATCTTACAATAATCATTTTTGATAAAAATCATGAGACATGCAAAAAAAAAGAAGGGAGAAGTCTTAGGGGAAAATATAGTCATTAAAAAACACCTATCAGGAAATAAGAACACTAGACTTATTTGGTCAACACCATTTAACTACTTCCAAAAATGTAGTAGAACAGGGATGAAGACATGAAGGAAAAAATGAAACAAGATGAAAATACAAATGAGATATAACTATAAAAATAAACTAAATAGAAATCCTGGGGTTGAAAATCACAACTGAAGTGAGCCCTTCACAGTCAAGTTGTTGATCACTGGTATTTAAACTTGAGGATGAGTCGTTGACATTATGTAGTACATGGAAGAGAAGAACCAAGTTTAAAAAAGTCTGTGAGACCTGGGGAACAGCATCAAGCATGTCTACATACACATATTAACAATATCCAAAGAGGAAAGAGGCAGGGTGGGACCTGAGCAAGGGAGGGGAAAGGAAAGAGGGAAACAAAGAATATTTGAAGAAATAATGGCTGAAAAACTTCCTATGATAAAATTAACATTACCATCCATGAAGCACAATACATTGTAAGTGGAAGGAATTAAAGTTTTACCTGGACATATCACAATAAAAGACAATCTGGAAAGAATCATGAACAAAGAGAAGAGTCATAAACAAGGACATCTTAGTAAGTGAAAAGAGTTCCCATAGAAAATATAGTAAGATAGAAAACAGTTGCAAGACTTTGAAACTGCTAAAACAAAACAAAACAAAACAAAACAAAACAAAACAAAACAAAACCAACCAGATACAAATGAGAACTCTATATACCCAGCATAACTGCTCATCAAAATTGAAAGTGAAATGAGCACATTACAAGTTAAAAAAGTCCAATAGATTTATTGTAAAACAAACACTAAAGAAAGCCTTTATATCAAAATAGACTACTGCCTATACAAAGAAACAAATATTACTACATAGGCAACATGAGGCAACCTTAGTATAGTTTTAAGTATTTGTAAGTATATTTTGGTCTGACTAAAAGGAAAGCACAAACTAACAGTTCTAAGTCTGTATTGATTCTCATTTAATATCCAGAGAATATTTATGACAATAACAGTACAAGAGAGACAAGAAGCAATTTTGTATATTAATGAATAATGATGTTAATCTGAGCTGCAGAGTAATAAATTGATATGTATATTTAAATGGGGAAATGCTACTAAATAACTGAAAGCCAGAAGAGCCTGGACAGATGTTATACAGACACTAAGAGAACACAAATTCCAGCCCAGGCTACTATACCCAGCGAAACTCTCAATTACCATAGATGGAGAAACCAAAGGATTCCACGACAAAACCAAATTCACCCATTATCTCTCCACGAATCCAGCCCTTCAAAGGATAATAACAGAAAAAAACCAATACAAAGACAGGAACCACACCCTAAAAAAAACAAAAAGGTAATCCCTCAACAAACCTAAAAGAAGACAGCCACAAGAACAGAATGCCAACTTTAACAACAAAAATAAAAGGAACCAACAATTACTTTTCCTTAATGTCTCTTAATATCAATGGACTCAACTCCCCAATAAAAAGACATAGACTAACAAACTGGCTACACAAACAAGACCCAACATTTTGCTGTTTACAGGAAACTCATCTCAGAGAAAAAGATAGACACTACCTCAGAATGAAAGGCTGGAAAACAATTTTCCAAGCAAATGGTATGAAGAAACAAGCTGGAGTAGCCATTTCATTATTTAACAAAATCGACTTCCAACACAAAATAATCAAAAAAGACAAGGAGGGGCACTTCATACTCATCAAAGGTAAAATCCTCCAAGAGGAACTCTCAATTCTGAATATATATGCTCCAAATACAAGGGCAGCCACATTCATTAAAGAAACTTTACTAAAGCTCAAAGCACACATTGCACCTCACACAAAAATAGTGGGAGACTTCAACACACCACTTTCACCAATGGACAGATCATGGAAACAGAAACTAAACAGGGACACAGTGAAACTAACAGAAGTGATGAAACAAATGGACTTAACAGATATCTACAGAACATTTTATCCTAAAACAAAAGGATATAATTTCTTCTCAGCACCCCATGGTACCTTCTCCAAAATTGACCACATAATTGGTCACAAAACAAGCCTCAACATATACAAAAATATTGAAATTGTCCCATGCATCCTATCAGATCACCATGGACTAAGGCTGACCTTCAATAACAAAATAACTAATAGAAAGCCAACATTCACATGGAAACTGAACAACACTCTTCCCAATGATAACTTGGTCAAGGAAGGAATAAAGAAAGAAATTAAGGACTTTTTGGAGTTTAATGAAAATGAAGCCACAACATACCCAAACTTATGGGACACAATGAAAGCATTCCTAAGAGGAAAACTCATAGATCTGAGTGCCTCCAAAAAGAAACTAGAGAGAGCACACATTAGCAGCTTGACAACACACCTAAAAGCTCTAGAAGAAAAGGACACAAATTCACCCAAGAGGAGTAGAAGGCAGGAAATAATCAAACTCAGGGGTGAAATCAACCAAGTGGAAACAAGAAGAACTATTCAAAGAATCAACCAATCAAGGAGCTGGTTCTTTGAGAAAATCAACAAGATAGATAAACCCTTAGCCAGACTCACTAGAGGGCACAGGGAAAGCATCCTAATTAACAAAATCAGAAATGAAAAGGGAGACATAACAACAGATACTGAAGACATCCAAAACACCATCAGATCCTTCTACAAAAGGCTATACTCAACAAAACTGGAAAACCTGGATGAAATGGACAAATTTCTAGACAGATACCAGGTACCAAAGCTAAATCAAGATCAGGTTAATGATCTAAACAGTCCTATATCCCCTAAAGAAATAGAAGCAGTCATTAATAGTCTCCCAACCAAAAAAAGCCCAGGACCAGATGGGTTTAGTGCAGAGTTCTATCAGACCATCAAAGAAGACCTAATTCCAGTTGTTTACAAACTATTCCACAAAATAGAAACGGAAGGTACTCTACCCAACTCATTCTATGAAGCCACAATTACTCTGATACCTAAACCACAGAAAGATCCCACAAAGGTAGAGAACTTCAGACCAATTTCCCTTATGAATATCGATGCAAAAATACTCAATAAAGTTCTTGCTAACCGAATCCAAGAACACATCAAAACAATCATCCATCCTGACCAAGTAGGTTTCATCCCAGGGATGCAGGGATGGTTCAATATACGGAAATCCATCAACGTAATCCAGTATAGAAACAAACTCAAAGACAAAAACCACATGATCATCTCGTTAGATGCTGAGAAAGCATTTGACAAAATCCAACACCCATTCATGATAAAAGTCTTGGAAAGATCAGTAATTCAAGGCCCATACCTAAACATGATAAATGCAATCTACAGCAAACCAGTAGCCAAGATCAAAGTAAATGGTGAGAACCTGGAAGCAATCCCACTAAAATCAGGGACTAGACAAGGCTGTCCACTCTCGCCCTACCTGTTCAACATTGTACTTGAAGTCCTAGCCAGAGCAATTAGACAACAAAAGGAGATCAAGGGGATACACATTAGAAAGGAAGAAGTCAAAATATCACTTTTTGCAGATGATATGATAGTATATATAAGTGAAGCTAAAAATTCCACCAGAGAACTCCTAAGCCTGATAAACAGCTTCAATGAAGTAGCTGGATATAAAATTAACTCAAACAAGTCAATGGCCTTTCCGTACACAAAGGATAAACAGGCTGAGAAAGAAATTAGGGAAACAACAGCCTTCTCAGTAGTCACAAATAATATCAAATACCTTGGTGTGACTCTAACTAAGGAAGTGAAAGATCTGTATGATAAGAACTTCACATCTCTGAAGAAAGAAATTAAAGAAGATCTCAGAAGTTGGAAAGATCTCCCATGCTCATGGATTGGCAGGATCAACATTGTAAAAATGGCTATCTTGCCAAAAGCAATCTCCACATTCAATGCAATCCCCATCAAAATTCCAACTCAATTCTTCAACGAATTAGAAAGGACAATCATCAGATTCATTTGGAATAACAAAAAACATAGGATAGCAAAAACTCTTCTCAAGGATAAAAGAACCTCTGGTGGAATCACCATGCCGGACCTAAAGCTGTAGTACAGAGCAATTGTGATAAAAACTGCATGGTATTGGTATAGTGACAGACAAGTAGACCAATGGAACAAAATTGAAGACCCAGAGATGAACCCACACACCTATGGTCACTTGATCTTTGACAAGGGAGCTAAAACCATCCAGTGGAAGAAAGACAGCATTTTCAACAAATGGTGCTGCCACAACTGGCAGTTATCATGTAGAAAAATGTGAATTGATCCATTTCTATCTCCTTGTACTAAGGTCAAATCTAAGTGGATTAAGGAACTCCACATAAAACCAGAGACACTGAAACTTATAGAGGAGAAAGTAGGGAAAAGCCTCGAAAATATGGGTACAGGGGAAAAATTCTTGAATAGAACAGCAATGGCTTGTGCTGTAAGATCGAGAATCGATAAATGGGACCTCCACCTCATAAAATTGCAAAGCTTCTGCAAAGCAAAAGACACAGTCAATAAGACAAAAAGGCCACCAACAGATTGGGAAAGGATCTTTACCTATCCCAAATCAGATACGGGACTAATATCCAATATATATAAAAAACTCAAGATGGTGGACTCTAGAAAATCAAAGAACCCCATTAAAAAATGGGGCTCAGAACTGAACAAAGAATTCTCACCTGAGGAATACCGAATGGCTGAGGAGCACCTGAAAAAATGTTCAACATCCTTAATCATCAGGGAAATGCAAATCAAAACAACCCTGAGATTCCACTTCACACCAGTCAGAATGGCTAAGATCAAAAATTCAGGTGACAGCAGATGCTGGCGAGAATGTGGAGAAAGAGGAACACTCCTCCATTGTTGCTGGGATTGCAAGCTTGTACAACCACTCTCAAATCAGTCTGGTGGTTCCTCAGAAAATTGGACATAGTACTACTGGATGATCCTGCAATACCTCTCCTGGGCATATACCCAGAAGATGTCCCTACCTGTAAGAAGGACACATGCTCCACTATGTTCATAGCAGCCTATTTACAATAGCCAGAAGCTGGAAAGATCCCAGATGCCCCTCAACAAAGGAATGGATACAGAAAATGTGGTACATTTACACAGTGGAGTACTACTCAGCTATTAAAAAGAATGAATTTATGAAATTCCTAGGCAAATGGATGGTCCTTGAGGGCATCATCCTGAGTGAGGTAACCCAATCACAAAGGAACTTGCACAATATGTACTCACTGATAAGTGGATATTAGCCCAGAAACATAGGATGCCGAAGATATAAGATACAATTTGCTAAATGCATGAAATTAAAGAACAACGAAGACCAAAGTGTGGACACTTTGCCCCTTCTTAGAAATAAGAATAAAACACCCATGGGAGGAGTTACAGAGACAAAATTTGGAGGGGTGATGAAAGGATGGACCATCTAGTGATTGTCATATGCAGGGATCCATCCCATAATCAGCTTCCAAATGCTGACACTTATTGCATAAACTAGCAAGATTTTGCTGAAAGGACTCAGATATAGCTGTCTCTTGTGAGACTATGCCAGGGCCTAGCAAACACAGAAGTGGATGATCACAGTCAGCTATTGGATGGATCACACGACCCCCAATGGAGGAGCTAGAGAAATTACCCAAGGAGCTAAAGGGAACTGCAACCCTATAGGTGGAACAACAATATGAAGTAACCAGTACCCCGGAGCTCTTGTCTCTAGCTGCATATGTATCAAAAGATGGCTTACTTGGCCATCACTGCAAAGAGAGGCTCATTGGACTTGCAAACTTTATATGCCCCAGTACAGGGGAACCCCAGGGCCAAAAAGGGGGAGTGGGTGGGTAGGGGATTGGGGGGGTGGGAATGGGGGACTTTTGGGATAGCACTGAAAATGTAAACGAGGAAAATACCTAATAAAAAATAAATTATAAAAAATAAAGAGGAAGCTCAAAAATCCCTCAAAGAATTACAGAAAAAGACTGCAAACTGGTAGAAATCCTTAGAGAGGAAATACAAAAATCCCTTAAAGAATTACAGGAAAACACAACCAAACAGGTGATGGAATTAAACAAAACCATCCAAGATCTAAACAAGGAAGTAGAAACAATAAAGAAAAACCCAAAGAGAGACAATTCTGGAGATAGAAATCTTAGTCAAGAAATCAGGTACAATAGATGTGAGCATTAGCAACAGAATACAAGAGATGGAAGAGAGAATCTCAGGTGCAGAAGATTCCATAAAGAACATGGACACAACAATAAAAGAAAATGAAAAAAGATCCTAACTCAAAACATCCAGGAAATCCAGGACACAATGAGAAGACCAAACCTAAGGATAGTAGGTATAGATGAGAATAAAGATTTTCAATTTAAAGGGCCAGTAAGTATCTTCAACAAAATTATGGAAGAAAACTTTCCTAACCTAAAGAAAGAGGTGCCCATGAACATACAAGAAGCCTACAGAACTCCAAATAGACTGGACCAGAAAAGAAATTCCTCCAGACATATAATAATCAGAACAACAAATGCACTAAATAAAAATAGAATATTAAAAGCAGTAAGGTAAAAAGGTCAAGTAACATATAAAGGCAAACCAATTAAAATTACACCAGACTTCTCACCAGAGACTATCAGATCCTGGATAGATGTTATACAGACACTAAGGGAACACAAATGCCAGCCCAGGCTATTATACCCAGCAAAACTCTTAGTTACCATAGATGGAGAAACCAAGGTATTCCATGACAAAACCAAATTTACACACTATCTTTCCACAAATCCAGCCACTCAAAGGATAATAAAGGGAAAACTTCAACACAAGGAGGGAAATTACGCCCTAGAAAAAGCAAGAAAGTAATCCTTCAAAAAACCTAAAAGAAGATAGCCACAAGAACAGAATCCCAATGCTAACAACAAAAATAACAAAATCAACAATTACTTTTCCTTAATATCTCTTAATATCAATGGACTCAATTCCCCTATAAAATGATATAGTCTAAAAAACTGACTACATTACCAGGACCCAACATTTTGCTGCTTACAGGAAACTCACCTCAGGAACAAAGACAGACACTACCCCAGAGTAAAAGGTTGGAAAACAATTTTCCAAGCAAATGTCTGAAGAAACAAGCTGGAGTGGCCATTCTAATATCAAATAAAATTGACTTCCAAAGCAAAGTTATAAAAAAAGTCATGGAGGGGCACTTCATACTCATTAAGGTAAAATCTTCCAAGATGAACTCTCAATTCTGAATGCTCCAAATTCAAAAGCAGCCACATTCATTATGGAAACTCTAAGAAAGCTCAAAGCACACATCGTACCTAACAGAGTAATAGTGGGATACTTCAATAACCCACTCTCACCAATGGACAGATCCTGGAAACAGAAACTAAATAGAGACACATGGAAACTAACAGAAGTTATGAAACAAATGGATTTAACAGATATCTACAGAATATTTTATCCTAAAAGAAAAGGATATATCTTCTTCTCAGCACCTCATGGTACCTTCTCCAAAATTGACCATAAAATTGGTCATAAAACAGGCCTCAGCAGATACAAAAATATTGAAATTGTCCCATGCATCCTATCAGATCACCACAGACTAAGGCTGATCTTCAATAACAACATAAATGATAGAAAGCCAACATTCATGTGGAAGCTGAACAACACTCTACTTAGTGATAACTTGGTCAAGGAAGAAAGAAAGAGATTAAAGATTTTTTAGAGTTTAATGGAAATGAAGCCACAACATACCCAAACTTATGGGACACAATGAAAGCATCCCTAAGAGGAAAACTCATAGCTTTGAGTGCTGCCAAAAGAAACTAGAGAGAGCATACACTAGCTGCTTGAAAGCACATCTAAAAGATCTAGAACAAAAGGAAGCAAATTTACCCAAGAGGAGTAGAGGGCAGGAAATAATCATACTCAGGGCTGAAATCAACCAAGTGGAAACAAAAAGAACCAGGAGCTGGTTCTTTGAGAAAAATCAACAAGATAGATAAACCCGTAGCCAGACTAACTAGAGGGCACAGGGACTGTATCTTAATCAAAAAATCAGAAATGAAAAAGGAGACATAACAACAGAACCCAAGGAAACCCAAAATATAATCAAATCCTACTACAAAAGGCTATACTCAACAAAACTGGAAAACCTGGATGAAGTGAACAATTTTTTAGCTAGATACCAGGTACCAAAGTTAAATCAGGATCAGATTAACGATGCAAACAGTTCCATTTCCCCTAAAGAAATAGAAGTAGTCATTAATTGTCTCCCAAACAAACAAACAAACAAACAAACAAACAAACAAAAAGGACCAGGACCAGATGGGTTTAGTGCAGAGTTCTATCACACCTTCAAAGAAGATCTAATTCCAATTCTCCTCAAACTATTCACAAAATAGAAACAGAAGGTACTCTACCCAATTCATTCTATGAAGTCACAATTACTCTGTTACCTAAACCACATAAAGACCCAACAAAGAAAGAGAACTTCAGATCAATATCTCTTATGAATATAGATGCAAAAACACTCAATAAAATTCTCGCAAACCAAATCTAAGAACACATCAAGACGATCATTCATCATGATAAAGTAGGCTTCATACTAGGAAGGCAGGCATGGTTTAATATACAGAAATCAATCAACATAATTCACTATATAAGCAAACTCAAAGACAAAAGCCACATGATCATCTCTTTAGATGCTGAGAAAGTATTTGACAAAATCTAATACCCATACATGATAAAAGTATTGGAAAGATCAGGAATTCAAGCCCCATAGCTAAACATAATAATAGCAGTATACTGCAAACCAGTAGCCAACATCAATCTAAATGGAGAGAAACTTGAAGCAATCCCACTAAAATCTGGGACTAGACAAGGCTGCCTACTTTGTCCCTACCTATTTAATTGAAGTCCTAGCCAGAGCAATTAGACAACAAAAGGAGGTCAAGGGGATACAAATTGGAAAGGAAGAAGTCAAAAACATCACTATTTGCAGATGACATGATAGTATATATAAGTGACCCTAAAAATTCTACCAGAGAACTCCTAAACCTGATAAACAGCTTCAGTGCAGTAGCTGGATATAAAATTAACTCAAACAAATCAATGGCTTTTCTCTACACAAAGGATAAACAGGCTTAGAAAGAAATTAGGAAACAACACCCTTCACAATAGTCACAAATAATATAAAATACTTTGGTGTGACTCTAACTAAGGAAGTGAAAGGTCTGTATGAACTTCCAGTCTCTGGAGAAAGAAATCTAAGAAGATCTCAGAAGATGGAAAGATCTCCCATGCTCATGGATTGGCAGGATTTATATAGTCAAAATGGCTGTCTTACCAAAAGCATTCTACAGATTCAATGTAATTCCCATCAAAAATCCCAACTCAATTCTCCACTGAGATAGAAAGGGCAATTTGCAAATTCTTCTGGAATAACAAAATACCTAGAATAGCAAAAACTCTTCTCAACAATAAAAAAAAAAAAAACCTCAGGTGGAATCAGCATGCTTGATCTCAAGCTGTACTGCAGAGCAATTGTGATAAAAAAAATTCATGGTCCTCGTATAGTGGCAGACAAGTAGATCAATGCAATAGAATTGAAGACCCTGAGATGAACCCACACACCTATGGCCACTTGATCTTTGACAAAGGAGCTAAAACCATCCAGTGGAACAAAGACAGCATTTTCAACAAATGGTGCTGTCTCCATTTGCAGTTATCATGTAGAAGAATTCGAATTGATCCATTCACATCTCCTTGTACAAAGCTCAAGTCTACGTAGATCAAGGAACTACACATAAAACCAGAGACACTGAAACTTATAAAGGAGAAATTGGGAAAAGCCTTGAAGATATGGGCACAGGGGAAAAATTCCTGAACAGAACAGCAATAAGATTGAGAATCAACAAATGGGACCTCATAAAATTGCAAAGCTTCTGTAAGGCAAAAGACACTGTCAATAAGACAAAAATGCCACCAACAGATTGGGAGAGAATCTTTACCAATCCTAAATAAGTTAGGGGACTAATATCCAATATATATAAAGAACTCAAGAAGGTGTACTCCAGAAAATCAAAGAACCCCATTAAAAATATGATACAGAGCTAAAGAAAGAATTCTCAACGGAGGAATACTGAATGGCTGAGAAGTACCTGAAAAAAATGTTTAACATCCTTAATCATCAGGGAAATGCAAATCAAAACAACCCTGAGATTCTACCTCACACCAGTCAGAATGACTAAGATAAAAAATTCAGGTGACAGCAGATGCTAGTGAGGATATGGAGAAAGAGGAACACTCCTCTATTTCTGGTGGAACTGCAATCTGATACAATCACTCTGGAAATCAGTTTGAAAGTTCTTCAGAAAATCAGACATAGTACTACCGGGTGATCCAGCAATACCTCTCCTGGGCATATTCTCAGTAGATGTTCCAACTTGTAATAAGGACACATGCTCCACTATGTTCATAGTAGCCTTTTTTAATAATAGCTAGAAGCTGGAAAGAATCCAGATGTCCCTCAACAGAGGAATGGATACAGAAACTGTGGTACGTTTACACAATGGAGTACTACTCAGCTATTAAAAACAATGTTTATGAAATTCATAGGCAAATGGATGGATCTGGAAGTTATCATCTTGAGTGAGGTAACCCAATCACAAAAGAACACACATGATATGCACTCACTGATAAGTGGATATTAGCCCAGAAACTTAGACTATCCAAGATACAATTTGCAAAAACCATGAAACTCAAGAAGAAGGAAGTCCAAAGTTGGATACTTTGCTCCTTCTTAGAATGGGGAACAAAACACTCATGGAAGGAGTTACAGAGACAATGTTCAGAGCTGAGATGCAAGGAAGGACCATCTGGAGACTGCTCCACCCCAGGATCCAGCCCATAAACCACCACCAAAACCAGACACTATTGCATATGCCAGAAAGATTTTGCTGACAGGACCCTGATAAAGCTCTCTCTTGTGAGGCTATGCCAGTTCCTGGCAAATACAGAAGTGGATGCTTACAGTCATCTATTGGATGGAACACAGGGTCCCCATTGAAGGATCTAGAGAAAGTATCCAATGACCTAAACGGGTCTGCAACCCTATAGGAGCAACAACAATGTGAACTGACCAGTACCCCCCAGAGCTTGTGTCAGAGGATAGCCTAGTAGGCGATCAATGGGAGGAGAGGCCCTTGGTTTTGTGAAGATTATATGCCCCAGTTCAGGGGAATACCAGGGCCAGGAAGTGGGAGTGGGTGGGTTGGGGAGCACGTCAGGGGGAGGCTATAGGGGACATTCTGGATAGCATTTGAAATGTAAATGAAGAAAATATCTAAGAAAAATTGGTGTTGACCCAATAATTGTAAATTATATTTAACCTTTATCTTAACATAGTGATAAAAAGGCAAAAACTGACATAATGCACTGGGTCTCAGATAAAAGGGTGAAATGTCATGACTTTGGCATAACTGACCATAGAAGCAATTGAACTGTATGGTATCTGCAAGAGATGTGCATATGTCTAAAATGCAAGGACTGAAGAGCTGTACCATAGAAATAATAAAAGAGTGAAGTGGCCATGCTAAAGAAAAGATTATCTGGTGAAATCGACTTTGAAGGATTGTTATTAAATGTTATACATTATTAAATATTATAATTTATAATATAATAAATTTGTAATATATTTAAACACACATTTCTCAAGGAGTTATTTCTTTCTAGTGAAAAAGTTCAAAACGTCTAGGGTTTTGAAGTATACAGTATCTTACTGTTATCTATTGCCACCCTACCATGCAATGGCATGCATGAACTTCCTGTCCCAAACAGATGTAAACTTAATAGGTATTGATCAACTTCACTTTTTCACTTTCTCCTCTAGGATTCTCACCAGACTCTCAATGCTGTACTTCTGTGAGATCAACTTTCTTAGTCTTCAACTATAAATGAAACCATATAATATTCATGCTGTGTCTGGTTTATTTCACATAAAATAATGATCCAGTCCTATCAGTGTTACTACACATGGCAAGATTTTTTTCCCTTCTTCTTGGTTGAAAGTGCTTCATTGCATATCTGTACCGAATCCTCTTTATCTGTTCATCAGTGGATGGGAATGTGGGGTTATTCTGCTTCCTAGTTATGGTGACTAATACATTATAAAGGAAATACAGCATAAAAAAGGGAGCGCACTTGTGTTATTTGACTTACTAACTTCATTTCCTTTGGATATATACAAAGGAGTAGGACTATTATTAAATTTATGAGAAATCTCTATGCTATTTTCCATCATAGCTGTACTAATTAATATGTCCAATATTATAGTTAGCTTCACCTTTCATCATGACAAAACTTAGAGTCAGCTGGAAAGAGGGATCCTCAACTCAAGAATCACCATGATGCAAGTGGGCTGCGGGCATGTTTGTGAGGGGTTTTCATACTTGCTAGTTGATGTTGAAGGACCCATACCACTATGGACAGTGCTATCCCTGGCCAGGTCAGCCTAAGCATGGAAGAAAGATAACTGAGAAATCCAGAAGGAGCAAGTCAGTAAAGAGAATCCCTTCATGGTTCCTGCATCCATGATCTTACTCATCTTCTCCAGAGATAACCTATGAAAGGGTAAGATGAAATAGACCCTTTTCTCCCCCAGGATGCTTTTGGTCATATCACAGCAACAGAGAAAGGAAGTTGGAACATTCCTTTAGTTGTACAACATTGTACAAGGATCCCTTTTTCTTTTTTTTTAAAAAAAGATTTATTTATTTTATTTATATGAGTATACTATAACTTTCTCCAGACACACCAGAAGAAGGCATTGGATCTCATAACAGATGGTTGTGAGCCACCATGAGGTTGCTGGGAATTGAACTCAGGACCTTTGGAAGAGCAATCAATGCTCTTAACTGTTGAGCCATCTCTTCAGTCCCCCCTTTTCTTTACAATGTTTCAGTTAGTTTTTTTGGCATTAGGCATTAGGTAGCATTGAATTATGTACAGTATTTTCTTGGAGATTATGGATTTTGAGCAACTTTTTATATATCTGTTAGACTTCTTTTGGAACATGTATATTTGGAACTATTCCTTATTATTTTTTTCATTAATTAATTAACTAAATAATTCACTTTACATCATGACTAAAGGCCCCCCCCCTTCTCCTCCCAGTCCCACCCTTACAAATTCTCCCCCCTTTACCTCCTCCCGTTCTCCTCAAAGAAGGAGTATCCCCCAGTTGGGTACCACCACATCTTGGGGCATAAACTTGCAGCAGAACTAAGAGTATCTTTTCTCACTAAGGCCCATCCAGGTAGTGCAGTTAAGGGAAGGGGATCCAATGGCAAGCAATAGAGCCAGAAATAGTTCTGGCTTAAATTGTTAGGAGACCCACATGAACACCAAACTGCATACTTGCTACAAATGTGTAGGGGGCCTAGGTCCAGTCCCTACATGGTTTTCTGGTTGGTGGTTCAGTCTCTGTGAGCCCCCATGGGCCCAGGTTAGTTGACTCTGTAAGTCTTCTTGTGATGTCCTTAACTCTTCCAGCTTTTTCAATTTTATCCCTAACTCTTCCATAAGATTCTGTGATCTCTGCTTGATGTTTGCTTGTAGACCCCTGCATCAGTTTCCATCTTCTGCTAGTTGACCTCAGGAGGCAGTTATGTTAGGCTCTGTCTGCAAGCATAGCTGAGTATCAACAGTGTCAGGATTTGGCTCTCTCCCATGGGATGAATCTCAACTTGGGCCAGTCATTGGTTGGCCATTCCTTCAATCTCTGCTCCCCCATTTATCTTATGTACCTTGTAGGGTGGAAAAATTTTTTGTTGAAAGTTTTGTAGGTGGGCTGATAACTCCCTTTCTCCACTCAAAGTCCTGCCTGGCTACAGGAGGTAGCCAATTCAGTTTCCATATTCTCAGCTGCTAGGAGTCTCAGCTAGGGTCACCTCCATAAACTCCACAGAGTCTCCCCTGTCTCAGGTCTCCCACTAGTCCCAGAGATTATTGCCCATTCTTTAATTGAATTACTCATTTGCTACTGAGTTGTTGGAGTTCCTATATATTCTGGACATCAACTCCTTGCCAAACGTACAGTGTGCAGGCATTTTCTCCTCTTTGGTGTGCAGGCATTTTCTCCTCTTTGGTGGGCTGTCTCTGCCTTTTGTTGATTGTAATGATGGAAACTCTTTATCCCAGTGCCTTTGGGGTAAGGAGTTAATATCCAGCATTTGGAAGATTAAACGTTCTTCGAAAGGACCCTAGCTCGTTAGACTGGGATTTAGAACTCTGTCCATGGGAAATCATTCATTTAATTTAGGCAAATTATTTTCCGGAAAGTTATTGCATGAGATCGGCTATATTGGAAAAGAAATCCCAATGTCTCAACAGCTCCCCATGGACTCATTTCTCAGGGCTAATGTGTTCCATGGAGCAGAAGCATAATATGGCAAAGCAGGGAAACATTTGACCACTCCGCACAGGGTGTTTATTAACATTACACAGGAAATTCAAGTCACCCTCTTTCCAGCCAATGGGGCTAATCCATTTGTATATTGACACCCCCCATCTGACCACTCTACATTATTTTCAAATATAAAACTGGCCTGTTATTGCTATAATAAAGAATCTTGTAGGGAAGCACATGGTAAAGCTGAAAGCAGGACCTTGCAGCCAGAAAGGAAGTGGCAGATAACAAGGGAGGATGATATGGGGCCGAAAGAGGATCAACTGAGTGTAAAAGATGAAGAATCCAGAGGAGACCAGAGCACTGAGCCTGGCCTTACTGTGCTGTGACTGGTAATACATTTTGTAGGAAGGAAGAAAACTAAAAGCTGATTGTTTTTATCCAGATGCAAGCTCAGGTGCCATGGTAGCTTGATTTGATTTAGAATACTCTGTCATTACAAGGTCCTGTAGTAAAGTGCATTGTAGGTATCATCTTGTAGAAACCTTGGAGCTGGTTGTACAGAGCTGTCTATTTTGTTTGAAGGCAGTGGTAACCAGTAGGCAAAGCCATGTGGACAATGACTTCAGAGGATTCCCGAGACTGGTTCTCTGTTTCCTTTGCTTTCCTCTGCTTCCTCCTGCCTCCTCTATTCTGAACTGAATATCCACAGTTCCAGGGCCAGAGATCCTTCTCTAGCACAGACCCAACTCATACTGCATGGTGAATCTAAGCAGTAAGAAGCACAGGATACAGCACATTTTTTTTTTCCTCTCCAGGAAGAAGGAGCAGGTGTCCCTTCCAATGCCCTTTCATGCCTCACTGCATAGGAGCAAGGAGAAGATGAAAGGTGATGGAGTAAGATTTACGGTGATGGATTAGGTGTGGCTCACTGGCTGCGACTCACTCTTTCAGCGGGGTTAGAAGCTGTTGCAAACTGTGTTTCCAGGTACAACATACATGTGTGAGAAGTAGCCTTCCATTGGGAAACTTTCCAGAGTCTAATAAAGCCAAGCTTTGCTCTCCCTGACCTTGGCTCAGTGACAGGTAAGCCCCACTACTTCTCCCACCTTATAAACACTGAGATGGGCTGTGAGTAAGGACTATAGAGGCTCTATGCAGAGGCTTAGGCCAGCAAGTGGGCAGAAAAATGTCAAAACCACTAATCTAATTTTTTGATGGCCTTTGTGGGACTGTGTAGGAAAAACTATGCCTTTCACTGAAAAATTGCTACAGCACCTTCATCTAAAATCCTCCAAGGTGAAGGACTCACACAATGTGTGTGCAGTCCTTTGGGCAGATGTAGGCAGAGGGAAGAAGTGAAGAAAGTTTAGGTGAACTTGGGAGAGAGACTTGCCTTCCCACACCTCCTCCCATACCTCCTCCCTCCCTCCCTTCTGTCTTTTGCCCTGTGCTTGCAAGTCTCTGGTCTCATTTGTCTCAGACATATGAATGGTTAGCAAAGGCCAGAGGCAGTCCTGGTTATAGATCACTAAATAAGTGTGAGGGCTTCAGGGTCACCTCTTTTCTGGAGACTAATCTTAAATAAAAGAGGTCTGTGATTGGTGATCTCTGAGCCTGTCTCTAAAATTCTTGCTGGTTGCCACTCCCCTGGCCTAACTTAACACACAGTGGAAACCACAATAATGTCCTTTTGAGAAAACCTGGAGCAGGGTGCCAGTGGGCCAACCTAGGAAGGGTGCATGTTATGCCCATCTCAGAGCTTCAGACAGTCTCACTGATGCTTGTCTCTAGGGCTATAGTGTTTTTGTTTGTTTGATGGTGGGAGTTATCCTCTTCTTAGGGTGACAGGGAGGGAAAAGGTAGGAGAGGACTTTTGCTCTGACTCATAGAGTCAAACATTCTGAAATCAGATCTCTGCTGAGTGTGGCATTATCCTTGAGTGTCTGTCTGCAGAGTTGGATCAAGGGCCAGCTGCAACACCACTTAGGTTGTTTTCTTCCTTCCTTCCTTCCTTCCTTCCTTCCTTCCTTCCTTCCTTCCTTCCTTCCTTCCTTCCTTCCTTCCTTCCTTCCTTCCTTCCTCCATTCCTCCCTTCCTTCCTCCCTCCCTCCCTCCGTCCCTCCCCCTCTCCCTCCCCTTCTCCCTCTCCCTCTCCCTCTCCCTCTCTCTCTCCCTCTCCCTCTCCCTCCCCCTCCCCCTCTCCGTCTCCCTCTCCCTCCCCCCTCCCTCTCCGTCTCCCTCTCCCTCCCCCCTCCCTCTCCGTCTCCCTCCCCCCTCTCCCTCTCCCTCCCCCACTCTCCCTCTCCCTCCCCCTCTCTCTTTCTCTCTCTTTTGCTTTTCTTTCTTTTTTTTTCCCTCTTGAAACATTTGGTAGAATGTTTCAGACTGTGCTGGAGGGAGGAGGGGGAATGTTTGAACCAGATGTTCAGGGGCCACTGCTGATGCAGCGAGGAGTCAGTTTTAAGTGATTATCCATGTGAACATTCTGGGAGTACTCACCTTTCTGGGCTGGGGAACCCGGGCTTGGTTAGCTGTGTGTGTTAGCCTGAGAAACAGAAACTGCCAAGCCATATGTATGGACAGACATTGGCTGGGAGAACATGTCTTGAATTCAGGGCAAACATTTGCATGGATTATCCAGACAAATGAATCTGAGGTGATTTTAAATCAACCCGAAGCTAGGGTTCTGCACAGAAACCACCTTTTGGGACACCCGATGGAGTCAGAAGTGACTTGAAGGGACCCTCCACTCATTGTAGGTGCTGGTCAGGCCAAGAGAAGGAATGGGTCAGGTGATGATAGAAGGCTATCAGCCTTGCAGCTCCCAGCTCTATCAAGCTTTGGCTTTATGGTCAAGGCCAAGCTGTGCTTGAGACAGCTGGAGAAGAGGGGATGAGATTTCTAAATGAGCCTCATGGAATGAGGATGGGTTCAGAGTAGAAATTATGTTGAATTCTAAGAAAAAAATGCACATTTCTTATAAGCATGGGCATTTGCAGCTTTGACAAAAGTGAATAAAACCACATCAGCTGGAGTTCCACTGGGGTATGGCAGGAACATATAAGACAAAATGGAAGATTCTCTTAAGGGAAGCAGGAATGATTGGACAGAGCACAGGGTTCCCCCCAATGAAGGAATTAGAGAAAGTATTCAAGTAGTTGAAGGGGTTTGCAGCCCCATAGGAGGAACAACAATATGAACTAACCAGTACCCACAGAGCTCCCTGGGACTAAACCACCAACCAAAGAAAACACATGGTGGGACTCATGGCTCTAGCTGCATATGTAGCTGAAGATGGCCTAGCTGGTCATCAATGGGAGGAGAGGCCCTTGGCCCTGTGAAGGTTCTATGCCCCAGTATAGGGGAATGCCAGGGCCAGGAAGCAGGAGCAGGTAAGTTGGTGAGCAGGGGGAGGGAGGAGGGGATAGGAGGTTTTCAGAGGTGAAACTAGGAAAGGAGATAACATTTGAAATGTAAATAAAGAAAATATATAATAAAAAGAAAAAAGAAAAAAAGTCTAATTTCACATATTCATTAAAAAGGGTGGGGGGAGTAGGAATGAATTCACAAACTAGGCAAAGATCAGAACCGGCATGTACCTTGAGTTTAATTGCCAACTCTGGCTGATGAATCTGCCCTTTGTACATTTATCTTGAACCTCAATGGTGTATGTATAGATAGAGAGAGGTTGACTTGAAGCCTACAGGGCTGGATTTTGGTGTCCATGAAGGGAAATATACAGGGTTTATCCCAGTGCTTCCCAGTTCACTCCCTACAGGAGGCATGGGTAAGGGAGGGAAGTGTTCACCCTGAGGTGTGTCCTCTATGCACTTGTCTGGTATTATGCTGAGTTACATACTAACCTTCTATTTCATCTTGTTAAATTGTGTGTGTTGTGATATGTATGTATGTATGTATGTATGTATGTATGTATGTATGTATTATGTATATATGTATGTGGTGTGTGTGCAAGTGTGTGGGTGTATGTTCAGGTGCATACAGATGTATGCATACTAGTGTACACATGGATGTGGAGGTAGAAGGTAGGAGTTGATGTTGGTAATATTTCCATCTCTCCATACTCTCCTGTGCTGGGGTTAAAGGAGCTAGCTGCCATGCTTGTTTTTATTTCTTATGTGAGTGCTGGAGATCCGAATTCAGGTCCGAATTGGATTATGTGACAGGCACTTTATTAATTGAATCATCTCTCTGGCTCTCATATTAACACTCAAAATCCTCGTAACAATCTGACTACAAAGACACAGTTACTGCCAAAATCAAATAGGGGAGGAAATGAGACACGGAAGGATGAATAACCATGAAATACTTCCTTTGAACCAAACCCTATGAGAAACACAGTGTGGATTCACGCATCTCAAAATAATAAGAAGTTGTTAAGAAAGGCTTTCCCACACTTGGAAATAAGGCAAAAGAAAGATTGTATATTCTGTTGTTTGAAGTCACATTTAACACTGTTTAAGAAGCCATAGATGCTATCAATTTGTTGTAAATGGTAAAGGGTACTTATTTGGCTTGCATGGTGAACCTAGGGTTTCTCAGAGGTTGGTTACTCTTCCCGCCTGCCTGATACAATGTAATAACTTGAACCTTTAAGGCAAAGCCCATCTCCAGTTGGTGTTGGACATGACCCAGCACAGTTGGAGACTGTCTATTGATTCCTAAGTATTTGCCTTGTAAAGACTCACTCTCTTCTCATGTAAAGCTATGGGTTTAATGCAGTAGGACTTGATCACTTTTGTACATAATCCAGTCCTAATATTTTAATGCATAAAAAACCCTCAAGTGCATTAAAAAAACCTAACCTGTTGATTTCCTACTTAGTACGTTAAATTAGCTTTGACAGCTGTGTACTGTATAATTGCGTTGGTTTTTAGCTCCTTGAAAATGAACTGTTATTGCTTCCTTTAGCAACGAAGCAGTGATTGTTTAAAATCTCACACAGCGGATGAGCAGGATCACCAGTGATACTCTTATGCAAAAGAAAATGTTAAAAACAAACAAACAAACAAACAAACAAACAAACAAACAAAACCAACACCAACCATTGATTTGTTTGAACCTTGATTAAAGCATAGTAGGGTTGGGGGAGGAATACCTCCTGGAAAATCTGGAGAGGCCCTAGAGATCGTTTACAAGGCACAAAGGCTGTGTGAGGTGGGGAAAAGCACACAAGGCATGCACACATGCATCTGAGGGTTGTGCCAGGAGGATACTTCCTGGTGGCTGTTTTCTTGGCCACTTAGGGCTAAATTAGTTGGCTCAGTTATGGTTAAAGAGGCTACACAGAAAGCACAGTAAAATACTATCAAATGACTCAGTTATCCACTGTGTACTCACTGAGTATGAGGTAGCTCATTCCTTGCAGAGTAACACTCAACAGTTGCTGTAGAAGGGACTTCCTCCTCCTGTGAGGAAAACATACATGGAGAGAAATTGTGCTTCTTTGGGATGTGGCCGACCCATGGGAGGATTGTGTGATCTGCTACTTTAGCCATGGGTCAAAAAACTCAAGAGAGGTCAGATGTTCCTGTACTTAAAGAGCCTTTGAACTTCCCAGGCTTCCCTATAGTCTTCAAGCCAGAATCCCTGGGTGATAATTTGAGACATCTATCTTTCCTTCTTGAATCCCTGAAATTATTCCAGAAGTTAAAGAAAGGCCACCATGGGGAGCTTGAGAAATGGGTCAGTGGTCAAGAGCACTGTTTCCTCCTATAGAGGTCCTGGGTTCAGTTTCTAGCACTCTCCCAATGGTTCACAATCATCTATATCTCCAGTTCCAAGGGATTGTACTCCCTCCTCTGAGCTCCTTAGGCAATGCATGCCTGTGCTGCCCATGCATCCATTCAGGCAAAATGCTTATACACCGAAAATAAAATAAATCTGAATATTAAATAAGGATCAATATTGGATGATTTTATTCCTTGAAAAAGGAACAAATTTATGAAGGATTCTAATCTATGTCATTCATCTCTATATAATTAAAATCATGTAAATTTTATATAAAATTTTATAAAACATCCATTTCTGAGGTACAAGTGATATTTGGATATCTATATAAATAACACAATGAATGAATTAGCATATTTATTACTTTACATATTTATCTTTCTTGGTGTGACAGCTTCAACCTACTTTAAACAATTTAAAAATATATATTTCAAAATTACATAGTTATTATTACTACATTGTTAATACATTATTATTGATGATAGTCATTATGCTGACATATATATCGGCTCAGTGCTTACTGATACTTGCTGGACCCCCTGGACCTTTTGACCAAGTTTTCTATTTCTCCAGCCCTAGAGGACTACTGTCCTACTACTATGAATGAAGTTTGTGTGGTTTCCTCATGTAAGTGACCATGCAGAGCTTGCCAACATCCCTTAATTAATTTATCATTTTATTCTCCATCTCTTTTATGTGGTTGCAAATGACATGGTCTCTTTCTTCGTAAAGACAGAATAATATTCTGCTGTGCTATGTTTTTAAATTTAAATTTTATTTATTTTATTCCTGACTTCATTTCCCCTCCCTCCTCCTTTCTGCCCAGTTCCTCCCCCCGACCTTCCTTCCCCCAGCCCCAACCACTTCTCCTCCTTTTCTCTGCAGAAAAGGACCAGCCACAGCAGAGTGGTTCATTGGAAATGTGCTGGGTCCATCACCCAGGAAAGGACCAGCCTACGTATATATCAACTAGCCATGGTGTAGCAAGGTTCGATAAGACTAGGGACCTCCTCTTCTACTAAGACTAGACAAGGCAACTCAGTGTGGGAACGGGTCCCAAAGCGCCACAATTTCTGTATCTACACAGCAGTTGATAGATACTTGGATTGGGCCTGTGTATTATGAGTAGTGTCTCAGGGAACATGAGTATGGGTGTCTTTCAGGTTTATTGATTTGACTTTCCTTGGTTATGAGCCCAGGAGTACAGTCTCTGAGTCGTGTTTCTAACTTGTGTGTGTGTGTGTGTGTGTGTGTGTGTGTGTGTGTGCATGCTTGTGGATATGGAGGTGCATATATTTGTGTTTGTGTATGTGTGAGTAGGTGCCAGAAGACCACCTTGGCAGTTGTTCTTCAGACACCATCCAAGTTCTTTTTTCTTGAGACAGTTTCTCATTGGCTTGGATTCCACGTAGCAGGCTAGGCTGACTCTCCAGTGAGCCTCAGAGATCTGCCTATCTCTGCCACCCTGGAGAGAGCTGCAATTGCAAGTGCATGCAATCATGCTAGCTGGCTCCTGCAGTGTGTGTTCTGGGAACCAAACCCTGAGTTTTCCTGCTTGTGCGGCAAGCACTTTGCTGCTCAGCTCTTACCCTTAACCTTTAATGATATTTCTTTTAGAAATCTCTATCATGTTTCCATGATGGCTTTACTAAGTTACCCCCACCAATAGTCTACACAGTTCTCTTTCATCCTCTTTATAGTCAGTGTTTGATAAAAATAGTTTTATTTTTCATAAAAGCTATTCTAAGAGCATGAGACAATTCCTCCTTGTGCTTTTACTTCGCATTTCTCTGTTGATTAGTGGTATAATTGCTAGGTCTCAGGCAGTTTATATATCTAGAAGTAAGCTAAAGCTGGACAACAGAAGAATCTCTGGTGGTTAGATAAAATCCAGAATTCCTCAGGAATGTGAGAAAAGGGTTTTCTGTCACTAAAAGAAGTACATTCACTTGCTTCTGGCAGAAGGGACATTTGTCTCTCCATTGGTATATACCTGTGGTGGCATATCAACCCCCTTTCCGGCTCTCAGGTTCCCTCAGTTCCCATTCACACATACTTGATTTACATTCAAAGGCAACTCTAGCATTCTGGCCTTTCTTGCCTTCTCCTCTACTCTCTTCTCAGCTATTTATCTTGCTTCTGACCTTCATCATCTTTCTATGCCTTACTTCCCTAGTACTGGCAATGTCCAGTCTACTTCTTTCTTTCTCTGCTCCTCCAGAGGCCTCTAAATAGGCTTCTCTCTCTTATCCACAATAAAAACCTTCCTTCCAGCAATGGAGTGGCTATTTTGATAGTTTCTTTACTGCACTCCCTCACATACAATTATCACCTAGCACATACCCATTGCCATTTGTGCCTTCTTTTGAGAATTATTTACTTTTATGAAAATCTTTTGATAAGTTTTAACCCAAGGTTTCTCCTCCTCCTGTCTTCTTCTTCTTCCTCCTCCTCCTCCTCCTCCTCCTCCTCCACCGACTCCTCCTCCTCTTCTAATGTGTCTGAGTTTCTGTTTTGTTTTTGGAATTAGACTTTTACCAGGTATATGAGTTACAAACTGAGCCGATTGCTTTCTTTCTGTTGAGAGTCTTTTTAGTTCAGTGCAAACCACCATGTCTAGGTTGTGTTTGCTGCCTATGCCTTTGGGTTTATAATTAAGACTTACTTTGCCATGAAACATGGGTCAAGTGCTTTGTATTTTCTCGAACTTTCAATTCTGACGATACCCACTCTGATACAACTGTTTAATGAGTTTGTATAACCCAGTTCCAGTCAACTGATATGTAGAAATAATTCTTCTCTCTGCTCACATTTTATTGAATAATTTATAGTATAATGGTTACCTTGTGCTCTAGAACAGTTATTTTTTTCTTGGCAGTCTCTAGAGGATTTATTTATACAGAACAGTTTCAGAACTACAGAGATGCCCATAAGCACACCCTAGAATCCAAGCAATTCCAGAGAGTTTATGGATTCTTTACCCTAGGAACTCTTCAAGGTGCATGTACAGGCAGTATAATTTAGCAGCTAAGGCTTTGGTTTTGAACATCTTGGCTTTGCCATTTATTAGTGAGTCATACTTGTGTTACTGATCTTTCATGGGGGGGGGTCAGCTTTCTCACTTATAAAACGGAGACAATAAAGCATTTCTTTTAGATTGCTGCAAAGATCAATGGAGAATATGTAGAAAAACCCACTGCCTGTGCTTAGTATACTCTCAGCTTGCCTTTGTGCCAGGGCTGTGGTTATTATTTTTAACATTTCTTTACTTACCATCCCTAGCTTCAGAGTCATGATGGTTCATCTCAGACTTTATCATCTACCTGGGAGTCCTGGTATACAGCTACCCAGACAGACTGTGAAGTTTTCAAGGGCAAACTGACATTCAAGGGCAGCATGTAACTCAGTTATTTTTCCCCTTGATATTCACATGTAATTACAGAGCTCTGCAGAGCAATCTGATAGTCAGTAGAACAATGCCTTTAGGTGCCCTTTAGAGAGAGAATGCTTCTAGGCAAGTGTGTTCAGGAGGTGGCTTTGAGCCCCTATGACCACTAAAGCTTTAGATAAGGTTGGACCCTTCCAGTAACCCCACTCCACCCTTTAAAATATACCAAAGTATAAAATAACATTGTTCTCTTTCACTGAAAGAAGAAAGCAACATTAAAAATCTCCAAACAAACAACAAATACCCCAAGACTCAAAGGGAACATATAAATCCTGCTATTTACTTGGTTATTGGTCTCTTCTAGGAACTTCTGGTTCCAGCCTTTGCTGTGCCTGGTGTGGTATTCTGCTGAACTATAGACATACTGATTTGATCTGTAGTATGGGCCAGGGGCATGATTTTCTACCCAGTTCCCATGTGATGTATGGAAACTCGAAGCTTTAATGAGTCTTTATTCATTGGAGTGATGAAATGCTACCTTATGTACCACGAGAGCCCCACCATTCTCTGTTGCTATAATGCAGAAGAAACAGCCACAATACTTGGGGCAGAATCTTGATGTGGTTTGAATATGAACTGTCTCACACAGGTTCATGTGTTTGAATACCTACTTGGTCCCTAGCTAGTGATACTTGGGACAGTTGCAAAATCTTAAGGAGGAGGAGTTTTGTTGGGAAAAGTGGATCATTGAAGGGCAAATCTTGTGGTTTCATAGCTTGGTCCCACTTCCTGTCTATTGTCTGCATCTTCTGATTCAATGTGCCCAGCTTGCCTCTGGCTCATGAGTGCATGCACTCCACTTTATGATGTTTGTAGTCACATCCTTTTCCGATGTTAGAGATGAAAGCCATGGCCTCACATATGCTCGGCAAGCATTCTACCACTCAGCCACATCCGAGTCTGAAATACCATAATTTTATTTTCTTAGACGGAGACAGAACAGAATGAGAATTTAAGGGACCATTTTCTTAGGTTTTCTAGAATAACCTTTGACTTTCTCCAGATGTGTATACACCACAGCTTTCTTTTTCCCATGTTCTTCTTCTGGCATCTTCCATCCCTTTACTGTCTCCAGTGGCTTCTAACAGATGCCTGATACACTAACTCAACTCAACAGGACACACAGGCCTGGCATCTTGTCCAACATCTGGATGATACCCATTTTCAGAGTAAGTTTCCTTTTGGCTTAAATGGCCTTCAGATGAAAATGAAAATTACAATGGGAAATTGTGGATGGCGAGGGAAAAGAGCCATTTGGGGTAATATGTCTTATAATTGGAGTAATTTTGACAAACTCAGGTTCCATGGAATTCCCATACACCACACCACCCCCTGCTCCCTCAAGTTGGGGAAGTGTGCTCCTTACTAGGGGCCGAAGCTGCTTTCCTCTCTGCTGGACAGGAATAACATTGGACTTAAATGTAGTCATATCTCGTGCTCTGAGAAGCATGCTTCACTGTGCTCTGGTGAGTCCAATCCAGGCACTCTACTGTTTTCTGCATTTATGGGAACTTTGCTCTATATTTTCCTTTCACAAACAAACAAACAAACAAACAAACAAGCCAATGACTTAGGTTTTAAATTGATTAAGTAGATTTTTATCACATTCTTGCTTTATATTTGGGGCAGATGCACCAACATTTTTCCTTTTAGTATATTGGATTGTGCTGTGAAATTTATCATGATTGACACCTAGTTTGTTATAGCAGGAGGGGTATGTATATGTATATGTGTGTGTGTGTGTGTGTGTGTGTGAAGATATTGTCCTATTGGACTCAGATGGCTGAAGCAGTCCATCCACAATCTTTGATATCAAAGATACTTGTGCAGAGACTTACCTTTTGGTACAAGGCATCATGGGTAGAATTTCTTTGATCCCACAGGAAGACACATGGCAAGAGCAGGAGCTTTGGCCCTAGGGTGAAGTTCAGTTTTGCTATCACTGTGGTAGAAGACCATTGGGATAATAAAGGGTTATGGAAAATTTAAGATGGCATTGACACACTCAGGTGATAATGCTGTACTAGCACAATCCTGGAAGTGAATGCCTCTTTAAATTTTCCACACAGGTGCTTTCTGACTCATCTGGCCTTGTGTAACTCCAGAAATGTCACTCACTTCTATGAGTTTTTCTTCTCAGCTGTTAAGAACTGGGTAGGTACAAAAACCATCTTATAGCCTTGACATGGAGCTGAAATAAATGGAATACATTTTTGACAGTGCCTGTATCTGTGACCATTATTAAGTTTAATTGATCTATTAGTGTGTGTCTTGACTAATCCTCTCAGTCCTGGAGACGAAGACAAAATAAGGAACTGAGGAATACTTAGAAGTGATTTTATTTAAGAGATTTTATTTTCCTTTAGAATTATTTCTTTCTTAGGAAATAGTTTTATTTTAAATTTGGTACAAATCACAATTTCTCACCGCTAAGATGTTGCACCAGGCAAAAGCAAGAATGAATAGGAGGGTGCACATTTGGGAGGATAGAGTTACAGGCAGGGCCAGGGTCTCAAGAGATTGAGTTCTTCATTTTCAGACCAGATGAACAAATGTCTCACTCGGAGGGCAAAGCAGCAGGATTCAGGCTGAATGTGTCAAGGGCCCATTCAGCGGGCACTTCAGGGTGACTCAGCTACCAGTTCTGCCTGACTGTCACTGTGGTCACTCACTTAGGACAGATCACAGCAGCTTGAACAGGGCTTTCTTGACCATCCAAGTATTTTCCTCACACTTTAAGATATTGGACTGGAGGCTGACCATGGTGCTCAGCACCCGGATGAAGGGGAAATCTGTTAGAGCACTGCTGTGTAAGGCGAGAGGCTCTAAGGAACTCTTATCCCAATTGCTATTCTTGCCATGTTACTCTGATGAAAGCAAAACAAAACAAAAAACCCTTCAAAACTCGACCTTTTAAACCCCCAAGCTTTCCCAGTTAACTATGTACTGCAGAATCCATTTGACAGTTCCCCCACACCTCTTTTGTTTCACACTTAGTGATTAAGAGACAGCAACTGATTGAGTTATTTTCTTGACCTCTAGTCTCACTGGAATGCCCTTTGGCCATTAACATAGGAGTTTTCCCATCCCAGTTTCTCAGTGTATAAAGTAAAGGATGTGGGTTTTGGACTGTTTTCTAAGGTGTTTGTGTGCTTGCGTGGGCGTGTGAGCATGCACTTGCACAAATGTGAGGGCTATCCAAGGCTTGAAGGTAATTGTAAGTCTATTATGTTGTTACCTTATGTGCAACTCTGAATTCCACACTAGGCTATTCATCATTCAAAGAACTCAGGACAAGTTCCTACTCTAATAGCCTGTTTCCATAGATGGGCATTGGCAATCAGTCACTACTTTTATTTGGCAAGTCTTAGTTTCTATAGTCCTAGAGAGGATCTACTCATGTAACCTTTCAACTATTCTGAGCCAGTAGAGGATGAGAGCTTCCTTGATCTGGAGAAATGTAGAAGGTACTTTGCTAGAGAAGTCCTTACAGGATGGTTTGTGCAGGATGCAAAGAATGAACAGTGACAAATCAGATGTGGAGCATAGAAGGGGTCAGCTATGGAAATAGAGAAGGCCCCTCTGACCTGCAAAAGGCCACTGGAAGGCTACTGTAGTGATGTGAATGTGTTAGGTCCAGGGAGTGGCACTATTAGGAGGTGTGGTTCTGTTGGAGTAGGTGTGTCACTGTGGGTTGGGCTTTCAGAGATCTTTGTAGCTTCCAGGTAGCCATTCTTCTCCTGTTTGCTTTCAGAACAAGATGTAGAACTCTCAGCCCCTTCTCCAGCACCAGGCCTGCTATGATGATAATGGACTGAACTTCAGAATGGCAAGGTAGCCTTCGTCATGGTGTCTCTTCACACCTGTCACTGGGATGTCAGAGATATGAAATAGTCTTCTCTTGTGCTTCAACAAGGCTCATGGAGTGAATATTTCTAACCCTCATTCAGATGAAGAAACCCAAGGGAGAGAGCTAAGGACTAACCAAGACCATGTCCTGACTTTCACAACTAGGAATTAACCATCAATTTGAATCCCTTCCCCAGGCTCTATCTAGTTACCAAATAAGCAGAACTGGAGTTCAGGTCTGGCATTGTTAATGGTAAGCTGAACATCGCAAGTTTGTCCTTTTTCTGTTATGGATGCCTGTGTTTTTTCCCTTATGAGTCCATTTTTTCCCCTTTCTTATATGAGATGAGTGGCCTGTACTGTTAGCAGCTGAGCACTGCTAACTCAAAAGATCTGTTGTAGTTGCCACTTACTGCAGTTATTTCTCTCTGCTCAGACACCCAATAGGAACACCTTACACTGGAAAACTTCAATGAGGGGTGTGGTGGTTTGAATAGTTATGGCTCCCTCCATAGACTCAGATGTCTGAATGGCCTATAACTAGCTGCACTATTTGTAGGTGTGGCCTTATTTGTAGTAGGCAGGGCTTTGTTGGAGGAAGCTGTCACTAACTAGTAGGAGGGCTTTCAGGAGGTCTTAAATGCTCAACCTACACTCAGAATGACATAGTCACTCCCTGCTGCCTCTGGATCAAGATGTATTATTATCAGCTCCTTCTCTAGCACCATGTCTGCCTGCGTGGCACTATGTTTCCTGCCATGATGATATGAACTAAACCTCTGAAAGTATAAGCCACCCCTAATGAAACATTTTTCTTTGAAAGAGTTGTCATGGCCATGGTGTCTCTTCACAGCAAAAGAAACCCTAAGACAAAGAGCTTTACCAGTTGCGGCTTCCTGCATGTAATGTCTTGTACAAGGGCTCAAACACAAAGTGTGGCTTATGTTACTTGAGGGATCTGACTTACCTTGTCTATAAATCAATGTAAAGGACTAAGTGTCAGATCAAGCTCCTTTGATTTTTCACCATTGCTTTATCCATTCATGAATTGGTGTTAAAAAGGTTGCTTGTGGGGCTAGTAAATAAAGACTTCTGCAGATTCATAACTCAGTATTTATACATGCTTTCCTTTTGGAAAGGGATTTGCTGTCATTTAGGACCTTTCCTTCAGAATTTAACATCTCTGAGCTTTGAGAAAGGGACCATTTGTTCAGGGAGTGATAATACGAGGGTAGTTCCAGGCCTAATGAGTCAGACATCTCTCAGGACTCAGGCTGAAATTAAGGATGTAGACTAGTTGCAACAAGGTGAAACCTTTGACAAAAAAAAAAAATGACATCCTTAATCCAGTGCATTGAATTATAGACACTTTAAATCAGGCTCCCAAAACAGCAGGGGTAATACTTCTGTTTTTCTATCCCAAAGATAGTGCTGTGCAAGGTTTGTCATGAAGGGAGTCCCAACTGATAAACTTGAAACACAAACCACTAAGTACTCTGGCCACACCAGGAAATACAAATGACTGCTTTAAAGAAGAAACAGCCCATAATCCTATTTTAGACTTTTTAATACATATCTTTACAAATAAAACTAGGGATGGTCAAGTGAAAACCGATTTGTGGTTCTTCAGGAATCAACACAATGAAACATAAAATTTAGGCTGGGCAGGCTGACACATGTCCACATTTCTGCAGAATCCATAAAAATAAACCCCAGCTTCCCTAGCAATCTCGGAGGTCCTTTCTCTACTCTTGTTTTATTTTTTCTTCTTTTCTTTTACAGAAGAAAAGATGCCAAAGACAATGGAGTCATTTTAACATTAGCTACACTTACTCTTGTTCTCTAATTCAAACACAATATTCAAATAAAGTGTCTACTCTGGTGTGTGTGTGTGTGTGTGTGTGTGTGTGTGTGAAAGAGGAATATGCTTGCTCATTTGAAAGGGAAAGTAGGTGGTCAAAAATGATAGTGTGGTGTTGTGGAAAGAATAAGAATGGCATTGGAGTCGTGCCTGGTCTGACATCTTGGCTCCTGTGTCTACATATTGTGGGACCTTTGCCATGCCCCTGGCTGTTTCTGAGCCTTCCATTTCTGCATATACAGAATGGGAGGGTAGAAGCTTCTTGGTGGGATTGTTGTTGAGTATGATGAATTGTGTGACATGCATTATTTATTCCCTTTTTCCTTATCCAAATACCGAATGCTGTAGAAACCATGATCCAAAAGGCAGAAGTTCAGAGAAGTAAGTGGACATGGTATAATTTTGTTCCTCAGTCCCCCTGTTACTAGGAAAGGGCCTTACCAGTTGCTAGAGGAACAAGGGAAGGGATACTCAGTTGCTCTATAAGATCCCCAAGAGCTCCTTTTCTTTGAGATAGCTACTCTCCTAACCTGACCACAATGGTGATTCTGATGAGCTGAGTTCTCTGGTGATGCATAACATACTGCTGTTTCTTTAAATTACTTATAGCAGACTCTTGGTTGGGGGTCAAAGCAAAATATAACTTATCCTAATAGACTCCAGTTTCAAACAATTGGATTTTTCCCCTTTGGAAACTATACAATTTCATGGTAGAACTGTACACACCACCTTTCACATTTCTCCTCACAGGTTCTGAGTTTACTATTTGGAACAGTGCAGCATCTAACTTGGCAGTGATGTATCCAAGAGAATTAACTGCAACTTCTTTTTCACTATTTGGTTCAAGCAACACTGACTTATTGACCAGCATGTGTTCCAGGGAGGCAACTCAAAGTTCTCTGAAAAAGACATTTTATTCTGACTTTGTTGTAAATAACTCTCTGCTTTGTATCTCTGGTCTTAATTCTTCTTTAGAATAGAAGTCTGGCATCCAATCACTATTTGATTATGCCTGGATTAAAAATATTAAAAATATTTTAAATTATTATTTGTATGCCCATGTGTATGTCTTTATATGTGAACATGCTCAAGGAGGTCAGAGGCATGTCAGATTCCCTGGACCTGGAGCTGTTGGCAGTTGTAAGCTGTTTGTTATGGGTGTTTGGAATGGAACTCAAGTTCTCTGCAAAAAAATGAGATGCTCGTCATGGAGCCCTTTCTCCAGCCACTTACCTTTTCTGATATAGCCACTTCAACGTACATGAGCAAGGCTCTATTGATTCCTACTTCTAGGTTTTATTCCATTTGTATGCTAGAATACTATCACAATGGAGTTTTAAATAAAGACCTTCAATTTCTGTTTTTATCTGCAATTTTTGGTCCCTTGGGCTGACTCTTCAGCTTTTCCCACAGCAATCTCTTCTTACCAGAAAGTTACTCATTGGACAGGCTTCCTTGGCTACCTTAGCAAGCTCATTGTCAACTTTCTTTTTCCTAGAGGCTTATTCTCTATCACACATTGTCTTCTTTATAGTATCAGGACTCAACAGAATCAGATAGGAATCTATAATGTATATTTGCACAGTATCCTCATCTTCCCCTAGGATATTAAGTTTACTAAGGGTTGTCTGTGTTCTAAAACTTAGGAACATTTATAAATACTGATCATATAGGCTAGATATAGTCATGGGATTAGGGCTAAGTTAAAGTTTCGTGTGTTTACAGTTTTTCCTATTAGTTCTTTGAGGGAAAACACTGTCTGTCATCTGAACATTAAGCAATCCATCAACAGCATTTGTTAAAAAAAATGTCTTGTAGACACTGAGCTGATGACTAAGCAAAGAGTAAGCCACTGTGCTCCACACTCTCTCAGAATCTCACCATATTTAAACAAAGTTGGTGCCATCATATTCTATGACTCCATTTTATCATCACACCTATCCAAAAGAATTCAAATATTTTCCATCTTGTCCTCTTCTAATAATTGTTCTTCATTATCTCCTTATAGCTCCGTGTGATTTCATGACGATCCAAAAGAAACCAGAAGAAATGTTCTATGCTTTCTCTAGGGCAAGATACTTAGGTGTACTACTGAGAGCCCCTCGGAATCTCATGGCCACCCAAGTGCAGGAGGAATCTGCCCCATTAGCCTGGCTCCTGGAGACATGGGTAGAGCATGATTTGCTGACTCAGTAGAGAACTCAGTGTGAATAAAAAAAATACTCTGTTATGTTAGGACTTGGAGATTTGGGAAATATTTGTTACTGAAGCATAACTGAACAATTCAAATGATCTTATAATTGTGATATGACATGTCCAGAGAGGTGACTTTCAAGGTCACAAATAGGAAAGCAAGAGTAGGTCAATTTTACTACTCAATAGCCATATAATTCTTTTTTTTATCAAGATTTATTTATTATTATATGTAAGTACACTGTAGCTGTCTTCAGACACACCAGAAGAGGGTCAGATCTCACTATGGATGGTTGTGAGCCAACATGTGGTTTCTGGGATTTGAATTCAGGACCCTCAGTAGTGCTCTTAACCACTGAGTTATCTCTCTAGCCATTGTCATATAATTCTTAGCAAATGAATAATTTTGATGACATTAACATTACTAATTAGAATGAATTTTGTCTTTAAGTTTGTTTATATTTTGGATTATATTGATTGATTTATGTATTTTGAACCATACTTGAATCTATTGATGAAGACTACTTTATCATGGTGGACAATTTTTTTGATGTCTTTTTGAGAGTCACGTTGCAAGTATTTTATTGAGAATTTTAGCATGTATGTTCAAAAGGGAAATCTGAATTATCTTTGATGGGTCTTTATGTGGGTTGGGCATCAGAGTAACTGTGGCTTTATAAAACAAACTGGACAATGTTCCTCCTCTTTCTATTTTGTGGAATAATTTGAGGAGTATTGACACTATCTTTGAAAGTCTGGTAGTATTCTGCACAAAATCACCTGGCATTGGGCTTTGTTTAGTTGGGACACTTCTAATTATTGCTTCTATTTTACTACAGATTATAGGTCTGTTTAAATTGCTTATCTAATCTTGGTTTAACTTTGGTAAATTGTAATGTATGGAGAAAATTACCCATTTCTTTTAGATTTTCCAATTTGGTGAAGTATAGGTTTTTAAGTATGTTCTTATGATTCTCTGGATTTCCTCAGTGTCTGTTGTTATGCCCCATCTTTTTCTCTCTAAGTTTATTAATTTAGATCTTCTTTCTCTGCCTTGTAATTAATTTAGCTACAGGTTTGCCTGTCTTGTTGATGTTCTAAAATAGCCAACTCGTTATCATTGATTTTTTAAAAAAATTTTTTTTGTTTGTTTCTGTTTTATTATTTTCAGCCTGGAATTTGATCATCTCTTGCCATCTACTCCTTTTGACTATAATTTCTTTTGTTCTAGAGATGATCATCTCATTAGATGCAGAAAAGACCTTTGACAAAATCCAATACTCCTTCAAGATAAAATTTATGGAGAGGATTTCAGATACAAGGGACATACCTCAACGTAATAAAAGTGGAGAATTACAGCAAGTCCATAACCAATATCAACTTAAATGGAGAGAAAACATAAGTATTTTCATTAAAATCAGGAACAAGACAATTTTGTCCACTCTGCATACCTATTCAATATGGTACTTGAAGTCTTAGCTAGAGTAATAAGACAACTGATGGAGATCAAGGGGATGCAAGTTTGGTCTTTGTTTGCATTAGCTAGTGGTTAGGATTGAATCATCCCTCCTGCCATTAGGCAGCAGCAGCAGTACCAGCTTCCATACAAACAGAGAGGAAGTGTGCCATGTTGCTAATTAAAGCAGTTTGGTAATGCAGTAGATCCAGTGTATCTTTCACTTGCATTTTGTTTGTTTGTTTGTCTGTTTTTGTTTGTTTTGCTTTTTTAGAGATAGGGTTTCTTTGTATAGCCTTAGATGTTCTGGAACTAGCAATGTAGACCAGGCTGGCTTCAAACTTACAGAGCTCTACCCCACTGTACCTCCCAAGTGTGGAATTAAAGGCATGTGCCAACGCTGTGGAAAGGAAGAAATCAAAGAATATTTCTTTGCAGATGATATGATAGTATTCATAAGTGAACTTAAACATCCCACTGGGAAACTCCTCAAGCTAATAAACACTTTCAGTGAAGTACCTGGATGGAAAATTGACTCACAAATATCAGTCACCTTCCTATACACAAGTGACAAATAGACAGGAAGAAATCAGGTAAATAAAGCCTCGTACAATAGCCCCAAAAAGTGTCTTGAAGTAACTAACCAAGTAAGTAAAAGATTTGTATAATAAAACTTTAAGACATTAATGAAAGAAATTGAAAAATATATCAGAGGGTGGAAAGATCATCCATGCTCTTCATCAGTAGGATTAATTTAGTAAAAATGGCCATCTTACCAAAAGCTACCTGCAGATTCAATGTAATCCCCATCAAAATCTCCACAAAATTCACCATAGATCTTAAAAGGACAATCTTCATCTTCACATAGAAATACAAAACAAAAACAGAAAACAAAAAATACAAGATCATTAAAACCCTTCTAAGTGATAAAGGAATTGCTGGAATCCCTGACTTCTGGTTCTACCCTAGAGGTATAGCAGTAAAAACAGCTTTGTATTGGCAAAAAACAGATGTGTCAGATATTAGAATAGAATTGAAGATCCAGTAATAAATCCACATATCTATGGATGCCTGATTTTTATTTTTATAAAGAAGGCAAAAATACACACCGGAAAAAGACAGCATCTTCATCACATTGTGATTGTCAAACTGGATGCATGCTTGTAGAAGAATCCAGAAAGATCCATACTACTACTCTATATAAAATTCTGCTCCAAATGGGTCAATATAAAATATTTTGACTTCAATATAAAATGAGATGCATTGAATGTGATAGGAGAAAAAGTGTAGAATAACTTTGAACTTATTGGCACAAGAGAAGACTTTCTGAATAGAACACCACTAAGATGAACAGTTAATAAGTGGAAATCCATAAAACAGAGCAGCTACTGACATGGCAAAGAACACTGTCATTTGGAGAAAGTGCCAGCCTACAAAATGGGATTTTTTTTTTTACCAGCTACACAGCCAAAAGAAGGCTAACCTCTCTCTCTCTCTCTCTCTCTCTCTCTCTCTCTCTCTCTCTCTCTCTCTCTCTCACACACACACACACACACACACACACCTGGAGTGCACATCAAGAAAACAAATATCCCAATTTAAAAATGAAGTACATATCTAAACAGAGAATTCTCAAGAGAGAAATGCAAATGGCTGAGATATACTTAAAGAAATGTTTCACATCTTTAGTCATCAGAGAAATACAAATCAAAACTTATTTGAAATTTCATCTTATACTGATCATAATGGCTACGATAAAAAAAAAAACAAGTGATAACTCATGCTGCTGAGAATGGGGAGTAAGAAGAACATTTATTCATTGCTAGTGGGTATGAAAACTCACATAGCCACTAATAAAATCAATGTGGCAGTTCATCAGAAAGATGGTAATTGATCTACCTTAAGATCCAGCTATACCACTTTAAGGCATATAACCAAAGGCTGCTTCATCCTACCATAGAGACACTTGCACTTGAACAACCCCATTCATAATAGTCAGAGATTAACTATACACACACACACACACACACACACACACACACACACACAGACACACACACACAGACACACACTTCAATGGATGAATAGATAAAGAAAATGTGGTATGTTTACACAATGGGGTAAATCACAGGTAAATGGATAGAACTAGAGATGTATTATCTTGAGTGCTGTAACTCTGGCCCAAAAAAACCAAATATGGTATGTTTTCACTTATGTGTAGATGGTAGCTGCTAAGTCATTGATAAAAGCAAGCCACAATCTGTATAATCAAAGAACTTAGGTACAGAATAAGGGTGGTACTCTAAGACTGGGAAGTAGAAGAGATAGTTATGGATAGATGAGGGAGGACTGGAATGTAAGAATCAGATGGGAAGGTGGCGGTAAGGGAGGGAATATGGAGATGGACGGCTAAAATTCACTAAAACAGTAGAAGCTTCCATTAATAATACATATATGCCCATTGGTTGGGTACGAATAACTGCATTGACTCTTTCAGCTGCTTGTTGGGTCTTTTAGAGGGCAGTCATGATAGGTCCCTTTTTGTGAGTGCTCCATAGCCTCAGTAATAGTATGAGGTCTTGGGACCTCCCCTTGAGCTGGATCCCACTTTGGACCTGTCGCTGGACCTTCTTTTCCTCAGGCTCCTCTTCATTTCCATCCCTGTAACTCAGAAACAATTTTGGGTCAGAGGTGTGACTGTGGGATGGCAACCCCATCCCTCACTTGATGTCCTGTCATCCTGCTGGAGGTGAGTTCTCTAAGTTCCCTCTCCCTACTGTTGGGTATTTCATCTAAGGTCCCTCCCTATGATCCCAGGAGTCTCTCACCTCTCAGGTCTCTGGTGCATTCTGGGGGTCCCTCCAACCTCCTATTTCCTGAGGTTGCCTGTTTACATTCTTTCTGCTGGCCCTCAGGGTTTCATTCCTTTTCCCTCATCCAATACCAGATCAGGTTCCCCTCTCCTCCCCATTCCCCCACACCCCGTCCATTTTCCCTCCCAATTCTCTCCCTCACTCCCCACTTGTGATTGCTTTCTTCTCTCTCCCAAGTGATACTGAGGCATCCTCACTTGGGCACTTCAGTTTGTTGGGCCTATTCAATTCTGTGGACTATATCTTGTGTATTTTGTATGTTTTTTTTCTTTTCTCTTACTTTTTGGCTAATATCCACTTATTAGTTAATACATACCATGCATGTCCTTTTGGGTCTCAGTTACCTCACTCAGGATGATATTTTTTTCTAGTTCCATCCATTTGCCTGCAAAACTCAGGATGTTCTCATTCTTAATAGCTGAGTAGTAATTCGTTGTGTAAATAAACCACATTTTCTGTATTCACTCTTCTGTTGTAGGACATCTATGTTGTTTCCAGCTTCTTTCTATCACAAATAAGGCCTCTATGAACACAGTGGAAAATGTGCCCCTGTGGCATGGTGGGGCATCTTTTGGGTATATTCCCAAGAGTGGTATAGCTGGGTCTTCAGGTAGATCTATTTCCAATTTTCTGAGGAACCTCATGATTGATTTCCAGAGTGGCTGTACCAGTTTGCAATCCCACCAGCAATGGACGAGTGTTCCTCTTTCTTCACATCCTCTCCAACATGTGTTGTCTCCTGAGGTTTTCATCTTAGCCATTCTGATTCTGGTGTGAGGTGGAATCTCAGGACTGTTTTGATATGCATTTCTTTGATCACTAAGGTCTTTGAACATTTCTTTAGGTGTTTCTCAGCCATTTGAGTTTCTCTAGTTGTGAGTTCTCAGTTTAGTTCTATGTATCATTTTTTAAAATTGTGTTGTTTGGTTTTTTGGTGACTAACTTCTTGAGTTCTTTATGTATTTTGGATATTAGCCCTCTATTGGATGTGAGGTTAGTGAAGATTTTTTTCCTAATCAGTAGGCTGCCAATTTATCTTATTGACTATGTCCTTTGCCTTATAGAAGTTTTCTAGTTTCATGAGGTCCCATTTATCCATTCTTGATCTTAGAGAATGAGACATTGGAGCCCTGTTTAGGAAATTTCCCCCTGTGCCAATGAGTTCAAGGCTCTTTCTCACTTTCTCTTCTATTAGTTTCAGTGTATCTGGTTTACTTTGAGGTCCTTGATCTACATTGACTTGAGCTTTGTACAAGGTGACAAATATGGGTTTATTTTCATTCTTCTTCATACAGATAGTCCATTAGACCAGCACCATTTATTGAAGATGCTTCCTTTTTTCCATGTTATATTTTTGGTTTCTTAGTCAAAGATCAAGTGATGGCAAGTGTGTGGTTTTATTTCTGGGTCTTCAGTTCTATTCCATTCTGTCTCTGTACCAATACCATGCAGTTTTAACTAGTGGATAGAAGCAGCTGACCCCTGTTGTTGAATTATGGAAGGCTGAAAGAAACTGAGAAGAAGAGCGATCCTGTAGGAGGTCTAGCAGTCTCAATTAATCTGGACACCCCCCCCAAGATCTCTCAAATAGTGCACCACCAAACAGACAGTATATACCAGCTGATATGAGGTCCCCAACACACATACAGTTGAAGACTTCCAGGTCTGTATTCAATCAGAGATGATGCACCTAACCCTCAAGAGACAGGAGGCCCCAGGGAGTTTAGAGGTCAGTTTGTGTGTGTGTGTGTGTGTGTGTGTGTGTGTGTGTGAGCATCCACGTGGAGACAGGGGTTAGGGTGTGGAGGAGATGTGAGATATGGAGCACTAGGAGGGTGGATGGGGTGTGGGGAATGGAATATGGAGTGTAAAAAATAAATTAATTTAAAAAAATTAATACAGTTTCACCCCTTTCAAACCCACACTCCATTGTTGCAGGGAACTGAGAAATCTATGGTGCCTGCATTAGTTACTTTCCTCATTGTTGTGACAAATACCCATCAAAAGCAGCATAAGGAGGGAGGGTTTAGTAGTTTTGCTCATAGTCTAAGAGTACAGTCCTTCCTGGTGGGGAAGGTATGGTGATAGAAGTTTGAGGCATTGTGTCTACAGTCAGAACTTGGAGAGTAGTGAATGCTGGGGCTCAGCTCCCTTTTAATTCACTCCAGGATGCCAGCCACCTAAATGAATGCTGCTGCCCACAGTTAAGGTTCTTAGTCTCACCTTAGCTAACCTAACCTAGATACTACAACCCGGGCATGTCCAGAGGTTTGCTCCTTAGGTAGTTCAAGAGCCTACAAGGTTGACAGTCACTGGCAGCCATCACCGTTTCTTACTGAATGAAGTAAGAACTTGCAGTCAGGTCAGACAGTACCTCAGTATCTTTGAATTGGGCCTGACTGCTGAGAAGGGGTGGGGTGGGGCTTGAAGGCACAGCTGAACTTGGAGGAAGAAGGAAACGTGAAGATACAAACAGTGTTGTTTTCTAAGTATTTCCTGTAAGAAAACACTAATCATCTCACCGATTCCCTGTCTCACAGAAGTGAGTCATCATAGGTGTTGAAGGTAACTGCAATGAAATGCAGAGAAAGATGCCAGCAGAACAAAGAACTTGGGACATGTGTGAATGTGTGCACCTATATAGGGGGAGCTATTATAGTGGAAGACCAGCAGAGACAGAGTTGAAGCACTTCAGAGAGTGTTCCCTGATCAATGCAGACTGTCCGGTTATATTAGCATTCCAGCAAACAGTAGATCACTTTTCAAGATAACTGGCTCTGCAATTTCATAGGGAATATAATACAATGATTTAAAGGGTTTTATTCGAATTTCTGCAGTTTGTTGTCTTGTAACCCTAAGCTTAGATGATGTTTGCCTGACTTGTGTGTCTTCTAGATAAAAAAAAAAAATGGTAGCGGAGCAGCTCATGGGCTTGGCAGAATTGCTTGTGAGAATTGAGTTTGTCCTAGATCTGCCCGTTTTGTGATCAGAGAAGAAAAGAATTCACAGGCCTAATACATAACCAGAGCCAAAGGCTTGCTCTTTCCCTCCTGTTCTTTCATGCAGGAGGGCCAAGTGACCAAGGTCATAATTAATCACGCTGTGATTTATTTGTCTTGTATAATGCATATTCAATTTAATTTGATAGTCAGGATGTAGTTATTTCATGGAAAAATTCATCTTGGTGTTTTCTCTTGGGTCTTCAGGTGGTGTATAATAAATTAAATATTCTCATAAACTTTGTTGACATAAAGGGGAAGTTTCTGACTCCAAAAGGCAAACTAAGAAAATGAAGGTGAACAGCGTTGTTCCTGTGTTCTCAAAGGAGGGGCCTCCTGGGGCTGTTTATTGCTAATGGATGAGCAGAGCCATATTTCAGGCTGGTCACTGCTGTCCATCTACTACCAAGACCATCTTTAAGGTATGCATTTCAGAGGTTTCTTGATGGAGCATTTATCCATTTAAAACTTGACCTTCAGCACATGCGTGATGACACCTCATTAATGTGTTCCTGCTTCACAGACTTCTCTTTGCTCCAGTGGAAACTGTTTTAATGGGCTTGCTTTGTGCTTGCGAACATGCTGTGTTGGAGAGGAAGTCCCTGAAGTGTCTGTCTCCTTCAATTTTCCATGATACAAGGAAACTGGACTTGGTATGTCTTCCAGTGAACTCAAATTTGCCTCCCTCTCAAAATTATTAAATGAGGTCTAGGTGTGAATCTTGGGGTCTTTGGCAGCAGCACTGAGAAGAGAGAAGGACCCAGTATTTGCAATTTACTGATTCAGGTTTCAAAGACTTATCCTTCTGCTGCTATTAGCTCAAGTGAGGATGTTAATACTAATCCTGATTTGGATTTAATCATGAAAAGACTGATGCAAAATGATCCTGTGCTATCACTGACACTAGTGCCAGTGCTGATACAAGCACAAAGAGTGACTGTATTAGCAATGCCCAACATCAAAGGCTGTTCTCTTACTGTGTAGAGGTTAGTGTGCTTCGGGGAAGCGGAGTCAAGATGGTGTGAAGGGGAAAAAGTTTATTTTATTGAATCTCCCCACACAACTCTGGAGACTGGGATATCCAAGGTCTTCATGGTAGGTGCTAGGTAGGTGGTTGGAGACTGAGAAAATGGCTAATTGTGCAGTTAATGGCTAAAGACTATCATATTGGAGATCCAGGGAACAGCTCATGCTGCAATCCAAGCCCAAAGGCAGCAAAATTCCCATTGATTTGAGAAATCTTGACATCATTATTTTGTGCTACTCTGGCTTTCAGCTGATTAGATATAGATTAGATCTTCTAATGTAGATGAAGCCATTCCACATTATAGATATTTTTGGTAGTTAGTTTCATTTCATTAGTTAATGTCTACTGATTTAAATGTTAGTTTCCTCTGATCATGTTTTGAGTAATGTGTGACCACATACATGACAGTGGGAATCTAGCTACATAAAGTTAATGGCCACATAGAATTAATCATCGATGTATGCTATTTTTATAGTCATGCTCAAATAATGTATTAATATTGTGGCATGACTAGCTTTAAAAACCTAACCAGCAGAGATGTCTGCACGTATAATATGTATATTATATGTATGTCTATACTGTACAAGTACTATATACAGGTACACACACACACACACACACACAAATATCGATAGTGAAAGGTGAACACTCAATTGCAATGAGAATTGTCTCCTCACTGTTGTTCAGTTTACCTAGTCCAACCTAAAATCTAGAGGTAGCCATCAGGCAAGACATGCTGCTCCTTGTGGGTGGGAAAGGATACCATAGTATATGGCTGGAGTTGTTTCTGGGAAATCCGAGCTTTGCTCTGTTGTTTTTTTAATCAACAAAGTTGGTATTAGTTTTCATAACTTCCTTTCCATAGAAAGCAACTGACAATAGAGGGAAATTAGATTCATAGAAGGTGTAGATTGGTGTTTGATTTACTATTGGGAACTTATGGACTAGTCATGCTGAATACATGAACCTGAACATTATATGTATTTAAAGCAACATCACAATGCCCAGTGTGTGTGTGTGTGTGTGTGTGTGTGTGTGTGTGTGTGTCTGTTGACTATTTCTAGGAAGAACAGTAAGATAAATGACTGTCAATTACATGAACCTATATGTATCTCCATATATAAGATAGTAAGAGGTGTGAAGGTCTAGAATATGAACCTATATATGAACCTATATTTTTCTCTAGATATGTTTTGTGTTAAGATTGTGATATAGTTGAAAATAAACTACAATCTCATAAATTAATATGACTAGGCAGAAACATACCCTACCAACTTACATTCCTAACACTTAGAACAAACAATCATGCTAAGAACTTTAAAGTCATTTTATATTTAATTTTCATATACCTCTAAGATAATTATTACTTGTACTTTTCAGTACAAAAGCCTGAGGTATATAAAGTTTCAACTCTTTGCTAAGGATTATCTAGGCAGCAAGTAAAACAGCCAAGACACTTGCCTGGCATGGTCCAGTAGCCTTAGCCAAAAAGGGAAGAACTCTATGGCAGGTGGGGCACATATGGAATGCCCAGAAAAATCAGAGATAGGGACACCCATATGGGAGGTAGCAACATGCCCACCTTGTTAATGAGGGAAGACAGATAAAATTCAGCAGATTGAATTGAGAATGAGGTGCTGAGAAAGAGCAGGTAATGCTACCAGGAAAAGGGTTAGGACTCAGTGTGGTGGTTTGAATATGCTTGGCACATGGAATGGCACTGTTAGGAGGTGTAGCCTTGTTGGAGTAGGTGTGGCCATATTAGAGGAAATGTGTCCCATATTAGAGGGAGTGGGCTTTGAGACCCTCATCCTAGCTGCACATGAGATAGTCTTCTCCTCTTTGCCTTCGGAACAAAATATAGAACTCTTAGCTCCTGCAGTGCCATGCCTGCCTGGACACTGCCATGCTTCCTGCCACAATGGAAATAGACTGAACATCAGAACCTGTAAGCCAGCCCCAATTAAATGTTGTCTTTTTTTCTTTCTTTTTTTATTAGATATTTTCTTTATTTACATTTCAAATGCTATCCCGAAAGTTCCCTATACCCTCCCCCTGCCCTGCTCCCCTCCCTACCCACTCCCACTTCTTGGCCCTGGCATTCCCCTGTACTGGGGCATATAAAGTTGGCAAGACCTAGGGGCCTCTCTTCCCAATGGTGGCCGAGTAGGCCATCTTCTGCTACATATGCAGCTAGAGACATGAGTTCTGGGGGGTACTGGTTAGTTCATATTGTTCCACTCAAAGAGAAAATGTCTTTTAAAGAATTGACTAGGTCATGGAATCTCTTCACAGTAATGGAAACCCTAATTAAGACACTCAATGAAAAGATATACAGAGGGATGCATGGGCTCTGAGGGCAATGCATCTCACACAAGGGATGCCAGAATGTGTGGGAATGGCAGAATCATTCAAGCACTGCACACTTGTGTGTGGAATAGTTATATCAGGGAGCTGAGATTGGTATCTAGGTTCACAACGGAATCACAGAAAATTGGCAAGTAGAATCAGAAGTTGGAGAGGAGAAACTGGTTGCCAGATGATCTGGTCAACCAGTCCTGAGATTGGTTTGGGAGATGAGGAAGAGTCAGGGAGAGTTCTGAAAAGGTGGTTCTTTATAGAGATTCTCTCTCTCTCTCTCTCTCTCTCTCTCTCTCTCTCTCTCTCTCTTTCTCTCTCTCTGTGAATTGTAGGAATGTGAGCTCCCACATGTTTGTGTAACTTTTAGGACACATTTTCATTGTTTTCTGAAGTCCCCACATTGTAAGGAAAATGGAGGATTTGAGCATGTGAAGACTGCTAGTTCAGTTTGGCCAAGCCAGTTTTTTGGGTGCAAGATTTATAAAATTGCCTTGAAAGTATTTTCCAGAACACTTTCAGTGACTTCACTCAGCCCAGCTTAAATAGTCTATTTTGGTTTTGAGTTCATAAAGCCCCCCTCTCTACCTCTCATTTCCCTGTTCAGGTCCACGTCCAGATAAAACAGCTAACTCAAATATGGTGTAAAAATGCAAGTCCCCTTTAGCTCAACCTTTTATGCTGTGCCCCAAAGTGTGCTTGGGTGTTGAAAGTGAGAAGAGGTGGGGCTAGGGACAGTGTGTTTTTCCAGTGCCATTTATGGGAGCAGGCTCTCTCTGGAGCTTTTAGCGGGAACCCTTGCCTCGTGGCCCAGTAGAAGTCATTCAGGATGATGCCCGTGCTCAGTGGTTGGTAGAGAGCTGGAAAAGCTGCCAAAGTCAGCAGCTGGAGCAATAGAGTAAATCAAGTTAAGAGGTAACAGGACAAGATTTTGGAAAGGGAGAGGAGGTGTGGGTCAACCATTAACCAGACCTACAGGGTTAAGATAATGAGATATAAATTGACTGTTATTCCCTGGGCTTAGGAAAGCCCATCTATCTGGTATTTATATCTGGTGGTCTGGCCCTGAATTGTCTGAAGTGCCTCCTTCCCTTCCTGCCTGCCCTTTGCCAAGTGCCTGCTCAGGTGTGTGGTGTTTAGAGCATTATGGAGTACAAACCAGAAAGTTCTGGAGTTTGCAACTATCAGTGCATTTATCCCCCGTCATCCTGAATTAGTGACCATAATGCAGTGTTACTTATACTGCCTGTGCAGAAAGACCACCTGAGCATCTCTGTCCTCTCCTAGTTGGCATCTCTGATTTATTTCTCTTTACTTTTTAGTAGACATTAGTAGAATGGCCTTGCACATGTCTGAACCAGGCACTCAGATGATGGAAATTGAGGGCTCTGAAAATGGACTTGTAGTTCTAGGTAAGCACAATGGTTGTTTAGGTCTCAAGCAATTCCATTATCCAGGGAAAGAAATTGAGGCTCAGAGATCTTACCTGGCTTGCCTGTAGTTGCACATTTAGAGAACAGCAAGTACAGACAGGTATATGAACTTGACACAATTAAATCCATTTCACAGGTAGGAGAACTAAGGCTCACAAAATAGTACAAGGAAGCCTAGAGAGCAAATGCCAGAACCAAGTTTTAAACTCAAGCCTCTCTGGCTCACAGTGTTGCTGTGCTCCTCCTGCTTGACATCTTGTCTTCTACACTGCTATCCCCTAGAGAGTGTCTGGCAAGGATTCAAGAAATGGGTTTTTTTCCAATAAACTACGCCTGCCATGAGCATCCTACTCACGTACTCTTGCATATCTGTATCAACTCACTCATAATTGCAAGTGATGATTGTGTCACACGTAGCGGGGCCCTGAGAACCCACCTATGAATAAGCTCCATGCCAGTCAATCTTAATTCTCACTCTCTTTATGCCCAGTCCATGGCTGATCCTGGCAAGTCCAGCTCCACGCTGGTGGCCATTTTCTTCTCTCTTCTCAAGGTGACCATCCTATCTTATGTCCTCATCATCTTAGTTATGGCCTCCTAAGGACAGTTTTCTGTGTCTATTAACCCCTACTCTTATAGCAGCCAGAATGAATTATTTAAAATGTGTGTGTGTGTGTTCATTGTCTTCAGCACTGTTACCCATGGAGCCATCCCTCTAGCTCCAAGTATGAGGTTTTTTTTAAAGCTATATTAGAGCACACTCCTTAAACTGCCCTGGTGGCTCTTTATCATAGTTAGAAAAGAGACAAACTCACCACACTGATGGATAAGACCCTTTTTAATCTGCCCTCCTAGGTCTCTAGTAGCTCCTTTGTGTCATCCATCAGTCACAAGGAAGAAACTTCATGCTTTTCTTATGCCCCAGTGATGTTCCTGCTTTTGAGATTTGGCCTCGACCACTTGCTTGGATTGTCTCTTCCCTGAAATATAGGCTAGCACATCTATTCCCAATTTATGTAGACTCCTGAGAGTATTTCTTGTCATCCTACTCAAAGAGGCTACCCTATCTCTTCAATACCTCTATTTCAATTATCAGAAACTAGTATCTCCCTCTGCTACAATTAATGATCTGTCAATTTTCTTCCCATCATAATGTAACTTCAAGAGGCTAAGACTGAATCCATGACTATTGCTGTCTGAACATTTGTTAGACAATAAGATAGATAGCTATGGCCCTTGCTCTTTTTAACCAGATTTCCATGCTTGTGACAAAATATCCTCCCAAATCATCTGAAAGTAAAAAAGATTAATGTTGGGTTAAGATTGTGGAGGTGCCAGTCACGGTCACTAGCTTTGCTGTTTCTGGTCTGTGATGTGGCTGAACAACCATTGCATGCTGGAAGAATGTGGTATAGCATTGTAGTAATCAGGTTGGAGAGAAGGAGAGAGAGACAGATGAGGGAGGGAGGGAGGGAGAGAGAGAGAGAGAGAGAGAGAGAGAGAGAGAGAGAGAGAGAGAGAGAGAGAAGAGAAGAGAAGAGAAGAGAAGAGAAGAGAAGAGAAGAGAAGAGAAGAGAAGAGAAGAGAAGAGAAGAGAAGAGAAGAGAGCTAAGCAACAGGATATACAGAGAGGAGAAGAAAAGGACAGAGACTTGAGAAAGATAGAATGAGAGATAGTGGTGGGGAGGACAAGAAAACCCCTTTAAGTGTAATCTTCTGGTGACTTCCATCTTCTAGTGAAGACACAACCCTACAGTGTTCAGCAGCTCTTAGTAGTTCACTTGGCTATGGATCAATCAGTGATTAGGCCATGGATGAGTTAATGCCTGCATTATCCAATTCCCTATGAACACTGCTGCACAAGGGATAACTTCATGTAGCACACAAATTTTGGGGGTATGTTTGAGATCTAAACCATAATACTTGTCTTTACAGCATTGATAGTCTGGTTGAAGACATTTAAATTTTGAGCATTTTTAAAAATTAAATAATTTTAAATTATTTTTCTATAATATACTTTGATTAATTTCTTTCCTCCTGAACTCTTCCCAGATCCTCCACACCACAATATCTACAGCATAAAGGAAAGAAAAAACAAAAATCAAAACAAACTAAAACCACAAACAACACATAACAAAAAGGACATCCAAAACAAAAGCACCCCCCACCCCCCAGAAAAAATCCCAAAACAACAACCAACCAACCAACCACCATCACCAACAAACCCAGCTTGTAGTGTTTTTGTGTAGGCCACCTCTCCTACATGGGGTCTGCCCTGGAGTTGGGTGGATATACCCAGTGACACTCCCATTGATGAAAACTTGTTTTTCCCTTTTCCAACTGGCATCCATTGTAAATAGCTTCTTTGTAATGGGTAGGACTTTGCGTCTACTTAACCTTCTCAGTGCTGAGCTTCTGTCTGAGCCTGTGCAGAATTTTTATTCTGTCACAGTCCCCTTGAGTCCAGATGTTTATTAGTTCTGTTGTGTTTGAAAGACATTGTTTCCTTGGAATCCTCCACCACCTCTAGCTCTAACAAGCTTCCTACCCTTCCTCTTATGCATAGATCTCTGAGCTTTGAGGGGAGAGTTTTTATGAAGACACTCCATTTAGGACTGGGTGCTGCAAAGTCTCAGTCTCTGCAGATTCTACAGTTGTGCGTCTCTGTTCCCATCTACTGCTCGAAGAAGCTTTTCTGGTGAGGGCTGAGCAAGACATTGATCTATTAGTAGGTCAGAATGTCATTAGGGATCATTCTATTACTTTATTCCTTTAACAGACCAATAATATTTAACTTCCCCCTAGGCCATGGCCTATCTAGTCTCAAATTCTTGACCACATAAGTGATGCTAGGTATGGGTTCTATTTCATGGATTGGGCCTTAACTCAGAGCAGATATTGGCTAATTATATCCACAAATTTTGTGCCATTGTTTTTCATAGCACCAGATTCTTGATGACTCAAATGATTTCTGAGCCTTCTGGAAGTTAATTGCATTGTTTCAGCAGTGAGTCGCCTTCCTTGGCACTGGTGCCAAGTGTTCTTTGTGTGTGTGTAGTTCAGGAAAGAAAGCTCTGAGAAGATACTAAACAAACCTTGTGATTGGCTAGTCACTCTGGGTGCATATTAAAATATAAAATACAGATTTCTGTCCTCCACAAAATCAAGACCTGAACATTTTACTCAACTGCATTTCTGCATTGAAAATCTCGCTTCTTCTCTGTGGAGTCTTAAAGAACATAACCAATGTTTACCATCTATTATCAAAATATCCTTGGAAGTAAGGTAAGATAATTTTTAAAACAATGTAAATTCATAAAAGACAGGCTAGTATATAGAGAAGATAAAGTTATGTTCCCCCCCCCCCACAGATAAAGTCTACCTGTCTATTGATCCTTCAAAAAATTTCCTTAAGGTTTAGATCAGTGAACATGTATAATGTGATATGTCTGCAGAATAGAAAGAATTGATGGAGAAATATTGAGAAAGATGAGGACTCTGAGTGAGTGGGTGGTGGGATCCTTGTGACCCACAGTGCATATTGCTTGTGCAATGGGAAGACACTAGAGGGTTTAAAAAAAGAGGACTGCCTTAGTTATGCTTTCTATTACTGTAAAGAGACACCACAACCAAGGCAACTCTTATAAAGGACATCATTTAATTGGGGCTGGCTTACATTTTCAGAAGTTCAGTCAATTATCGCCATGGCAGAAAGCATGGCAGCATGCAGCCAGAAATGGTACTGGAGGATCTGAGAGTTCTGCATTTTCATCTGACTGCAGCCAGGGAAGATTGTCTCCCAGGCAACTAGGAGGAGAGTCTCCAAGCCCAACCCCACCATGACAGACTTCCTCCAACAAAGCAACACCTCCTGTGCCGCACCCTGGGCCAAGTATATTCAAACCACAATGGCCTTTGACACAAGTTTCATTTTGTATCTTACTTCCACATTTTGCATGAATTCAAAAGGACAGTCAGAGTGTCCTTGTACAGTCTTGAAATATATGACTTGGACAAAGACTAAAGAGGTGATAGCAGTGACATATAGATGCTGGAGCAGGAACTTCAATATAAAAGAAAAGGAAGTATCTCTGTTAGTGCCGTGTGTATGACTTTCATGCAGTAACCCTCTATGCATCCTGATTTGTGAGAACCACATTTAATTAAAGACACACCCAAAAACATCAGAAAAAAATCTCAAACATAGTAGACAAGGCTAGACTCTGAGTAAGGCATACTGGTGTGATTAACTGCTTCCCTAAGAAGAGATGATGGCTGTTTGATTACTTTATTTCAAGGAGAGGGAGGGGGAGAGGTGTACGTAAATCTCCCTCTGTCCAAATAAGCATGTTTAACTTCAATTATGGCTGCCTTTGGAGAACTGTGCAAGTCTTTTAGTGTGCTTAAAAGTATTTTACTTAGACACTTTGGAAAAACATACATCTCTATTCATGGCAATGGTTATATACAGTGATTTATATACCCTGCTCCACTGTAAATCATTCAAAACTCAAAAATTAAATTTTATGAAATAACACATTGATGGCTCTATGCCTGGTCAAAGGACAGAGGGAATAAAATTTCTAGCTGCCAATTATCATTGTATTTCTTTCTATTATGTCTTTTTATTTTAAATTGAGCAAATTGTTCTAGTTCATATGTAAGTATAGAGAGGTAGGTACACAATTGCTCCGTTTTTTTTTAAACATTCAAAACGACTTAAAAATGTTATACTTTTCACTATTGTTCAATTTTATTTATCTTTAGAATTATATAGCCAAGCATACTAAAAGTTTACTATACACAACTCTGTCTTAGGCATAGATGGATGTCAGGGGAGTGAGGGTGGGGGCTTGGCCACTTAATTGCCTGGTGTGCAGATATGGATTATTCCTGTACACCTACAGGAACAGGAATGGTTCTTATTCAGAGGTACTTGCTTTTTTCTAATGTTGCTTAATTTCCCTTTCACAGATGTTTTTCTCCTCTCTCCTACAGGAGGATGGGATTAGTTAGGTTTCTTCAATCACTGCTACTGAAGGGGAACTCTTCTGTAGTTCCTGTGCCAGCTGGTGGTCTACATGCATTCCTATTGAACCTCTCTATACTTCTGGGAATTGGTTCTTAACAATCCCGGTTTTACAGGTGACAAAACATGGCCAGAGAGGTCCACAGACAAATGAATATGCCTCCACTAATTCCTTTGTTGAAATCACTTTTCTCTCAAGCAATAGAAGGTACAGCCTTTTAAAGTTTATTAGATCACAAGACAGATTCTTCCTGAATGGGATTTATGTCCTTATAATAGAGACTCCAGAGGGCTTCCTTGATTTTTTTTGCCTTGTGTGAGCACAGCAGGAAAATGTCATCTATGAGGAGCAAGCTGTCCCCAGATTCACAACCTTGTATATGTTAACACTTTGCATCTTGATTTCCAGTTTATGAGTAAAGCATTTTTGTTATTTGTAAGCTATCATCTAAGTTATCTTGTTATAGCAACATGATTGGCCTAAGCCACTTAGGACCATACACATTTAAACTATAAAATTAAGAATTAACATACAAATCTCATGTGGTATCATCCTGTACAAAAGTTCTTCCTTGAGGCCTATGACTTCCTTAACCATGGGTTTTGACTGTGCTTACAGTTTGGAGCAGACCTCAAGTCAATTCAAGAGAGTGGCTGGTTATCCCATAAACATTCTTGCCACAATTGTACCAGTAGGCACACCTTATGTGGAGGGTTTGCAGTATATAGCACACAAAGTTCCGTGATGGGTAAGACCATTGATGTCTTTCCTCCTCCAGGCACCTGCATAACACATTCATTCCAGTAGTATGAAAGCTGACATCAGGGAGGTCGTTTTCTAGTCATCTCAATATTGATTTCTTCATGTCCAGCAACAAAAGTGGATAGTGGCCTTAGCAATATAGTTTTACCATCTATTATGGTGTATAACAAAGATAAATGACAATACCCTGTATTATTTTGAGTACTTCTGGGGCTACAATAGCTTGTAGGGAGGTAACCAGTACCTGGCTTTGAGATTTATTTAGAAAGTCATGTGTTCTGGAAGCAGGATTCATCACCCATGCAGGGTATCTATGCTCAAATTCCTTAATTTTTTTCTTTTCTTTTCTTTTTTTTTTTTTTTTTTTTTTGTAAATTGACTTACAAACTAGTGGAGGTTTGTAAGGCTTTATCATGTAACTTTAGTTTTTGTTAACCCATCCTCTAGCCCTTCTCCAATTCTTTTCTCCATCTTCATTTAAACTTTAATATCTGACCTCCCATTTTCTACATCATGTGTGTTCTACTAATCACCTCCTTATAATTTTTACTTGTGTCTTAAGCTCCAAGGTTCCATGTAGTTTCTTCATGAAGATTGTATTTTTAATGAAACCTTCCCCCATTCTTTATTTCCCTATCCCCAATACCTTTTACAAACCTGTATCAACATTGTTATCCACATTGCTTTATACATACTATGATTTTTAGAAAAGATCTATGAAGAAGAGAAAAGAATCATGAGAGGGGCAGGGAAGATCACTCAGTGGGTAATAGTGTCTGCTAAACAAGCAAGAGGACCCGAGTCCATATCCCCAATACTCACATATGAGCCAGGTATGGTTGCACATGCTTGTAACTCTTGTGCTCTATGGGTAAAGACAGAGAAATCAGTGGAGCTGGCATGTTTCCATTATAGAAAACAAAAGCAAATTCCAGGTCCAGTGAGGGATGTCATCTCAGGGGGGACTAATGTAGGAGATGACAGAACAGTATATTTGTTATTTTCCTCTGGCCTCTGTGCCTACAAGGTCAGATATGTGTGCATGCACCATGCATTATACATCACAAACTCTAACACTGCCACCAAAAGGAAATTATTTTCTTTCAATTAATGAGACAATTTAGGTCAGCAGAAAATAAGAGTAAGAAGGCAGAAGGTATTAGAAATAGGTATGACAGAAAGAAATTGACCATGATATTTTGTGTTTTTCAAGAAAGTTGCTAATATGACCCTGAAGTTTTGGCAGTTTGAGGATGCGATACCATGTTCTCTAATTTGCTACTACTTAATCTGGCAGTCCTTTTGACAAAAAATGTGCTCCTTGCTGAAGGGGTTTGCAGCCCCATAGGAGGAACAACAATATGAACTAACCAGCACCCTCAGGGCTCCCTTAGACTAAACCTCCAACCAAAGAAAACACATGGTGGGACTCATGGCTCCTGCATATGTAGCAGAGGATGGCCTAGTAGGTCATCAATGGGAGGAGAGGGCCTTGGTCCTGTGAAGGTTCTATGCCCCAGAATAAAGGAATGCCAAGGTGGGTTGGTGAGCAGGGGGAGGGGGAGGAGATAGGGGGTTTTCTGGGGGGAAACCAGGAAAGGGGATACCATTTGAAATGTAAATAAAGAAAATATCTAATAAAAAAAACTTTAAAAAAAGTGTTCCTCTCCATGTTCTTGAGGGCAGAGCTCATGGTACATTTATGCTTGTATCTAATGCCTTGGAAATTAAAATGATAAAAATAAGTAAATGACTAGTGGAAAAAAATAGGGGATTTTGGCAAAGCATTTAGTATCATTGCCATTTCATAGATGAGTAAGAAGGCTTCATGCCAGAAGTGATGCCACCAGACCCAGCCACTCCAATTCTTTGTTCTTTGGCTCTTCTCTCTTTGTCCCTGGTCAGCCTGTGTGGCTTCGGCAAATGATGATAAATGAGGTTACTCAGACAAAGTTGGGCAGCTCTTTGCACATGCCACATTTGCCTGCAGTGTATACCATGAGATGCACAACACTATGATATGCTCATTTCCTTTGTGAGGAGGTGGGGGGGTGGGGGTGTTCTTTTCTTACAGCTAACATGCTGATATCTTTCTACCTTTGTTCTTCCTTCCACAGTTACAACATTGCTTAACAGCATCCCTGTAATGAGCATCACACCAATCAACAAATACTAAACAGAAGATATCACCGATGGTATGAGTCATGTGGCATTTAGGCAAAGAGTCATCCAGAACACACAGTCCTTAGTCCTGCAAACAATTATGACTGGTGTAGCTATTACCTTCTAGGACAGCCTTTGCAGCCCATTTTGTGTTAAATGACTAGGAATGCCCTTACTCTCTGAATACTTTAGCACAATAGTCCATGGCAGCTCAAATATTGCAAAAACTCTCCATTTTTATGTATAATTTTACTTTTCAAAAAAAAAAAAAAGAGAGAGAGAGCCATGTACTGAGGAATCAAGAGCTATTTCCCACTAGCAAGAAACCGTATTGGTTTTTTGAACCAACTTTGAAGCTTTGTCTTCTGCAATCCAGGAAAGGACTAGATCCATCTTTTTTCTTTTTTTGCATTTTTAATGCAAAGAAAGTATTTATTTTACGAGGACAATTAAATGGATTTCCTACGCAACAAGCTCACTAGAACACAGACCATGTATGTTACATAAAACAGACATACTTCCACGCCAAGGGAATCTCTGGTCTTTTCACTTCCCTTCTCACCTTTCTGCACTTCGGTGATGACCGAGTGATGCTTTTGCCTGTAGCTGGAAAATTCATAAATCTGAGGGAAGGAAGAGGTTGACTTCTTGGCTGTTCCCTCTCTCTCTTTCTCTCACAGACTCGTGGCTCATTTATCAAAGGGCTTCTCTCTGAGAACATGCCTGTAACACCTCAACATCCTTGCAAGCTTTCTGTAAGCTTTTTCTCTCAGCCCCACCTCCACCCCCACCCCCAGTTTGGTTTTTTGAAGGCTGATGCAGCTTCTGGAGGGGAAGGGATTTGCAAGGTTAAAGGGAAACTTCCAGGAGGTGCAAACAGTTGCCAGAATGTGTACTGAGTTGAAAGGGACTTTGCTACAAAAGGGTGCTTAAACTGAGATGACCAGGAGAAGTGGCCAGATATGTGCTTTAAGAGGGTCTGATTTAGGTAGTTATCCAGAGCTGTGTGGCTTTATGACAAACCATTGAATGCTGGCTATGGAATTTTATCTGTGAGTTTCAAACCTTTCTCTAAAATGTTCAGAACCCCAAGATTTATGATAAACAAATTTATCTTCACTGCGATTCCAATTTCCCAAGGAGACCAGAGAATTCCCTGAGGTCAGATCTAGCAGAGAAACACTCCGGTTTTCTCCTTGCTCTTTTTTTTCTTTTTCTTTTTCTTTCTTTTTTTTTAAATTAGGTAATTTCCTCAATTACATTTCCAATGCTATCCAAAAAGTTCCCAATACACTCCCCCCCCCAGTCCCCTCCTCCCACCCCCACCCCTTGGCCCTGGCATTCCCCTGTACTGGGGCATATAAAGTTGGCAAGTCCAAAGGGCCTCTCTTTCCAGTGATGGCCTACTAGGCCATCTTTGATACAAATGCAGCTAGATACAAGAGCTCTGGGGTACTGGTTAGTTCATAATAATGATCCACCTATGGGGTTGCAGTTCCCTTTAGCTCCTTGGGTACTTTCTCTAGCTCCTCCATTGGGGGCCCTGTGATCCATCCAATAGCTGACTGTGAGTATCCACTTCTGTGTTTGCTAGGCCCCGGCATTGTCTCACAAGAGACAGCTATATCTGGGTCCTTTCAGCAAAATCTTGCTAGTGTATGCAATGGTGTCAGCGTTTGGAAGCTGATTATGGGATGGATCCCTGGATATGGCAGTCTTTAGATGGTCGATCCTTTCTTCACAGCTCCAAACTTTATCTCTGTAACTCTTTCCATGGGTGTTTTGTTCCCAATTCCAAGAAGGGGCACAGTGTCCACACTTTGGTCTTCATTCTTCTTGAGTTTCATGCGTTTAAGAAATTGTACCTTATATCTTGGGTATCCTAAGTTTTTGGGCTAATATCCACTTATCAGTGAGTACATATTGTGTGAGTTCCTTTGTGAATATGTTACCTCACTCAGAATGATGCCCTCCAGATCCATTTATTTGCCTAGGAATTTCATAAATTCATTCCTTTTAATAGCTGAGTAGTACTCCATTGTGTAAATGTACCACATTTTCTGTATCCATTCCTCTGTTGAGGGACATCTGGGTTCTTTCCAGCTTCTGGCTATTATAAATAAGGCTGCTATGAACATAGTGGAGCATGTGTCCTTCTTACCGGTTGGAACATCTTCAGGATATATGCCCAGGAGAGGTGTTGCTGGATCCTCTGGTAGTATTATGTCCAATTTTCTGAGGAACCGCCAAACTGATTTCCAGAGTGGTTGTATCAGCTTGCAATACCACCAACAATGAAGGAGTGTTCCTCTTTCTCCACATCCTCGCCAGCATCTGCTGTCACCTGAATTTTTGATCTTAGCCATTCTGACTGGTGTGAGGTGGAATCTCAGGGTTATTTTGATTTGCATTTCCCTGATGATTAAGGATGTTGAACATTTTTTCAGGTGCTTCTCTGCCATTCGGTATTCCTCAGGTGAGAATTCTTTGTTCAGTTCTGAGCCCCATTTTTTCACGGGGTTATTTGATTTTCTGGAGTCCACCTTCTTGAGTTCCTTATATATACTGGATATTAGTCCCCTATCTGATTTAGGATAGGTGAAGATCCTTTCCCAATCTGTTGGTGGTCTTTTTGTCTTATTGACGGTGTCTTTTTCCTTGCAGAAGCTTTGCAACTTTATGAGGTCCCATTTATCGATTCTCGATCTTACAGCGCAAGCCTTTGCTGTTCTATTCAGGAATTTTTCCCCTGTACCCATATCTTCGAGGCTTTTCCCTACTTTCTCCACTATAAGTTTCAGTGTCTCTGGTTTTATGTGGAGTTCCTTAATCCACTTAGATTTGACCTTGTTACAAGGAGATAGGAATGGATCAATTCGCATTCTTCTTCTACATGATAACCGCCAGTTGTGCCAGCACCATTTGTTGAAAATGCTGTCTTTTTTCCACTGGATGGTTTTTGCTCCCTTGTCAAAGATCAAGTGACCATAGGTATGTGGGTTGGTCTCAGGGTCTTCAATTCTGTTCCATTGGTCTACTTGTCTGTCGTTATACCAGTACCATGCAGTTTTTATCACAATTGCTCTGTAGTACAGCTTTAGGTCAGGCATGGTGATTCCTCCAGAGGTTCTTTTATCCTTGAGAAGAGTTTTTGCTATCCTAGGTTTTTTGTTGTTCCAGATGAATTTGCAGATTGCCCTTTCCAATTCGTTGAAGAATTGAGTTGGAATTTTGATGGGGATTGCATTGAATCTGTAGATTGCTTTTGGCAAGATAGCCATTTTTACAATGTTGATCCTGCCAATCCATGAGCATGGGAGTTTTTTCCATCTTCTGAGATCTTCTTTAATTTCTTTCTTCAGGGACTTGAAGTTCTTGTCATACAGATTTTTCACTTCCTTAGTTAGAGTCACGCCAAGGTATTTTATATTGTTTGTGACTATAGAGAAGGGTGTTGTTTCCCTAAATTCCTTTTCTGCTTGTTTATCCTTTGTGTACAGAAAGGCCATTGACTTGCTTGAGTTAATTTTATATCCAGCTACTTCACCGAAGCTATTTATCAGGCTTAGGAGTTCTCTGGTGGAATTTTTAGGGTCACTTATGTATACTATCATATCATCTGCAAAAAGCGATATTTTGACTTCTTCTTTTCCGATTTGTATCCCCTTGATCTCCTTTTGTTGTCTAATTGCTCTGGCTAGGAATTCAAGTACAATGTTGAATAGGTAGGGAGAGAGTGGGCAGCCTTGTCTAGTCCCTGATTTTAGTGGGATTGCTTCCAGCTTCTCACCATTTACTTTGATGTTGGCTACTGGTTTGCTGTATATTGTTTTTATCATGGTTAGGTATGGGCCTTGAATTCCTGATCTTTCCAAGACTTTTATCATGAATGGGTGTTGGATTTTGTCAAATGCTTTTTCAGCATCTAACGAGATGATCATGTGGTTTTTGTCTTTGAATTTGTTTATATAATGGATTACATTGATGGATTTTCATATATTGAACCATCTTTGCATCCCTGGGATGAAAGCTACTTGGTCAGGATGGATGATTGTTTTGATGTGTTCTTGAATTCTGTTTGCTAGAACTTTATTGAGGATTTTTGCATCAATATTCATAAGGGAAATTGGTCTGAAGTTCTCTATTTTTGTTGGGTCTTTATGTGGTTTAGGTATCAGAGTAATTGTGGCTTCATAAAATGAGTTGGGTAGAGTACCTTCTGATTCTATTTTGTGGAATAGTTTTTGAAGAACTGGGATTAGTTCTTCTTTGAAGGTTTGATAGAACTCTGCACTAAACCCATCTGGTCCTGGGCTTTTCTTGGTTGGGAGACTATTAATGACTGCTTCTACTTCTTTAGGGGATATGGGACTGTTTAGATCATTTACCTGATCTTGATTTAGCTTTGGTACCTGGTATCTGTCTAGAAACTTCTCCATTTCATCCAGGTTCTCCAGTTTTGTTGGGTATAGCCTTTTGTAGAAGGATCTGATGGTGTTTTGGATTTCTTCAGGGTCTGTTGTTATGTCTCCCTTTTCATTTCTGATTTTGTTAATTAGAGTACTTTCCCTATGCCCTCTAGTGAGTCTGGCTAAGGGTTTATCTATCTTGTTGATTTTCTCAAAGAACCAGCTCCTGGATTGGTTGATTCTTTGAATTGTTCTTCTTGTTTCCACTTGGTTGATTTCACCCCTGAGTTTGATTATTTCTTGCCGTCTACTCCTCTTGGGTGAATTTGCTTCCTTTCGTTCTAGAGCTTTTAGGTGTGTTGTCAAGCTTCTAATGTGTTCTCTCTCTAGTTTCTTTTTGGAGGCACTCAGAGCTATGAGTTTTCCTCTTAGAAATGCTTTCAGTGTGTCCCATAAGTTTGGGTATGTTGTGGCTTCATTTTCATTAAACTCCAGAAAGTCCTTAATTTCTTTCTTTATTCCTTCCTTGACCAAGGTATCATTGAGAAGAGTGTTGTTTAGTTTCCACGTGTGTGTTGGCTTTCTATTATTTATTTTGCTATTGAAGATCAGTCTTAGTACATGGTGATCTGATAGGGTGCATGGAACAATTTCTATATTTTTGTATATATTGAGGCTTGTTTTGTGACCAATTATGTGGTCAATTTTGGAGAAGGTACCGTGAGGTGCTGAGAAGAAGGTATATCCTTTCCTTTGAGGATAAAATGTTCTGTAGATATCTGTCAGATCCATTTGTTTTATAACCTCTGTTAGTTTCACTGTGTCCCTGTTTAGTTTCTGTTTTCATGATCTGTCCATTGGTGAAAGTGGTGTGTTGACGTCTCCCACTATTATTGTGTGAGGTGCAATGTGTGCTTTGAGCTTTACTAAAGTATCTTTAATGAATGAGGCTGCCCTTGTATTTGGCGCATAGATATTCAGAATTGATAGTTCCTCTTGGAGGATTTTACCTTTGATGAGAATGAAGTGCCCTTCCTTGTCTTTTTTGATGACTTTGGGTTGGAAGTCAATCTTATCAGATATTATAATGGCTACTCCAGCTTGTTTCTTCCTACCATTTGCTTGGAAAATTGTTTTCCAGCCTTTCATTCTGAGGTAGTGTCTATCTTTTTCTCTGTAATGAGTTTCCTGTAAGCAGCAAAATGTTGGGTCCTGTTTCTGTAGCCAGCCTGTTAGTCTATGTCTTTTGATTGGGGAGTTGAGTCCATTGATATTAAGAGATATTAGGGAGAAGTAATTGTTGCTTCCTTTTTTTTTGTTGTTAGAGTTGGTGTTCTGTTTTTGTGGCTGTCTTCTTTTAGGTTTGTTGATGGATTACCTTCTTGCTTTTTCTATGAAGTGGTTTCCGTCCTTGTATTGGTTTTTTTCTGTTATTATCCTTTGAAGTGCTGGATTCGTGGAGAGATAATGTGTGAATTTGGTTTTATCGTGGAATATTTTGGTTTCTCCATCTATGGTAATTGAGAGTTTGGCTGGGTATAGTAGCCTGGGCTGGAAATTGTGTTCTCTTTGTTTCTGTATAACATCTGTCCAGGCCCTTCTGACTTTCATAGTCTCTGGTGAATAATCTGGTGTAATTCTGATAGGCTTGCCTTTATATGTTACTTGACCTTTTTCCCTTACTGCTTTTAGTATTCTATCTTTATTTAGTGCATTTGTTGTTCTGATTATTATGTGTAGGAAGGAATTTCTTTTCTGGTCCAGTCTATTAGGAGTTCTGTAAGCTTCTTGTATGTTCATGGGCATCTCTTTCTTTAGGTTTGGGAAGTTTTCTTCTATAATTTTGTTGAATATATTTGCTGGTCCTTTGAGTTGAAAATCTTCATTCTCATCTTCTCCTATTATCCGTAGGTTTGGTCTTCTCATTTTGTCCTGGATTTCCTGGATATTTTGAGTTAGGATCTTTTTGGATTTTGTATTTTCTTTGATTGTCGTGCCGATGTTCTCTATGGAGTCTTCTGCACCTGAGATTCTCTCTTCCATCTTTTGTATTCTGTTGCTGATGCTCATATCTATGGTTCCAGATTTCTTTCCTAGTGTTTCTATCTCCAGTGTTGCCTCAATTTGGGTTTTCTTCATTGTTTCTACTTCCCTTTTTAGGTCTTGGATGGTTTTATTCAATTCCATCACCTGTTTGGTCTGGTTTTCCTGCAATTCTTTAATGGATTTTTGTGCTTCCTCTTTAATGTCTTCTACCTGTTTAGCAGTGTTCTCCTGCAATTCTTTAAGGGATTTTTGTGCTTCCTCTTAATGTCTTCTACCTGTTTAGCAGTGTTCTCCTGCAATTCTTTAAGGGATTTTTGTACTTCCTTTTTAATGTCTTCTACCTGTTTAGCAGTGTTCTCCTGCAATTCTTTAAGGGATTTTTGTGCTTCCTCTTTAATGTCTTCTACCTGTTTACCAGTGTTCTTTTGTATTTCTTTAAGTGTGTTATTAAAGTCCTTCTTGATGTCCTCTACCATCATCATGAGATATGCTTTTAGAACCGGGTCTAGCTTTTCCGGTGTGTTGGGGTCCCCTGGACTGGGCAAAGTGGGAGTGCTGGGTTCTGATGATGGTGAGTGGTCTTGGTTTCTGTTAGTAAGATTCTTACGTTTACCTTTCGCCATCTGGTAATCTCTGGGATTAGTTGTTATTGTTTTCACTGTTTAAAGATTGGAGCAGACTCTGTGTTCCACTCACCAGAAGTCTCAAAATCCTGTGGTGGGTGTCCTGGGTAGCTGGCAGGTGTCAGCAGACCCTGCGCTCTAGCTACCCTGGTGCTGTTCAGACAGGAAGAGGCTTGTGGCCCTACTCAGGCCGGATTTCTGCCTCCCCAAACAAAGCATTCTCAGGTCCCGCGGGATTGGACTGGAGCAGAAGATGTGTTCCACTCACCAGAAGTCTCAAAATCCTGTGGTGGGTGTCCTGGGTAGCTGGCGAGTGTCAGCAGACCCTGCGCTCTAGCTACCCAGGTGCTGTTCAGACCGGAAGAGGCTTGTGGCCCTACTCAGGCCGGATTTCTGCCTCCCCAACCAAAGCAGTCTCAGGTCCCGCGAGATTGGACTGGAGCAGAAGCTGTGTTCCACTCACCAGAAGTCTCAAAATCCTGTGGCGGGTGTAGTGGGTAGCTGGCGGGTGTCAGCAGACCCTGCGCTCTAGCTACCCAGGTGCTGGTCAGACCTGAAGAGGCTTGTGGCCCTACTCAGGTCGGTTTTCTGCTTCCCTAACTAATGCAGTCTCAGGTCCCGTGCGCAATTGGATTGGAGCAGAAGCTGTGTTCCACTCACCAGAAGTCTTAAGATCCTGTGGAGGGTGCTGTGGGTAGCTGGCGAGTGTCAGCTGACCCTGCGCCCTAGCTACCCAGGGGCTGGTCTGACCGAAAGAGGCTTGTGGCTTTACTCAGGCTGGATTTCTGCCTCCCCAATCAAAGTAGTCTCAGGTCCCGCGCGATTGGACTGGAGCAGAAGCTGTGTACCACTCACCAGAAGCCTCCTTCCTCTTACTTTGCAGATCTCCTTGCTTTTTTCAGATCTGAGCATCACCTGTTCTCATGCTTATGGTCTTCTGATCTCCCCCTTATTGTCTATCAGCCGTGTTGGATTTCATGGTTCCACAGTGGAGCCGACAGTTTTGGAGCTTTTGCTCCCAGTTTGGTTTACTTTTAGCTCAGCTTTGTCGTTTTGAATCAGTTACTTGATCCTCAGTTTTACTGCCTGCAGAGGCAGAATATCATATCTGAACTTGGTACGTTACCATGTGCAGACCAAACAAGAGCCCGTGAAATGTTCACATGTAGTAACATGCTCTATGAGGGACACTTTTAACTGCACGTGACACTGAAAAAAAGACTTTGAATCCCAAGACTGTGTTTAGGTGCATGCCACTCTGGCAAGTCACATTTGACAACTGTATTAGCTTCTATTTCCCTGTAACAAGTTACAGAATCATACGTTGCTTTATAGTGTCTGTGGTTCAGATGTAAGCATAGATTAGCAGTATCCTCATATTTTATTATGAGTCAGCCAGGACTGAAGTCTTATCTGAAAGCTCACCAAAGAAAGGCTTTACGTCCTAATTAATGTGACTGTTGGTAGAATCCAATAATTTGCAAGTTTCTCTAGACTGGATATCTATTTCCTGTTGGCTTTTGTCTGGAAGCCAAATTTCGTTCATTGCTATGAAAGCTTTCCCATGGGTGGTTTGTTTCATCCAAACTAGCAAAGAGAGAGTTTATCAGCAGTTGAAAGTTAGATTCTTATGTGCTCCACTCATGGAAGTGACCGCCCGCCATATTTTGGCATTTCATTGGTCAGGAGGATGCATTCCAGAAGTCAAGATAGTACAAAGGAAGGTAGAAATCACTGCTGGGAGGAGAATCTCACATCAACTCTTCTCAGAAGTCATGCACAAGAGCAACTAGAGTTGACATTCAGAAAAGGGGTAATGGCAATCTAAGACAACAAGCATGTAGATCTGCCATCTGCTTGAGGGATGGATCCAAGGATAGCTAATATTGAGGAAGTATACTGGTGGTTCCATATTTGTTGGCATTTAGCTGGCAGGGATCTCTGAGATGGACAGGGTGTCACTCTTGATTCACATTTGAGCTCCAGAGTATAAAGCAGAAGTGTTGTGGCTCAAATTGGCAATAGTATGAGGACACAGGGAGAAAAGGATCCGAGGGTATATGTGTGTTTGTGGGAGTATCCCTGTAGTTCCTTAGGTATCTTTTGGTTTGAGGTTGGAATATACTGACCTAAGGCTTTAAATTTTTTAAAAAATAGTCTTAAGTTAGTTAATATGAGGACACACACACACACACACCACAGTGCTTGATCTGGTTCCAGAACATTTTAAGGATTGCATAATGTGTAAGTGTTGGGAATCTATGTTACAAGCACGCTTTTCCCTTCTCTATGAAGTGCCCAGTGGCAAAGAAGGCACAATGCTTGTGGTTTTGAATGCCTCCCCTCTAAGGTTTATGTTCTTCCTGCAAATGAGGCCTTTGTCACAGGTGAACACATACTTTGCTCTCTGGTGTGTTTGTGATAGGAGAAAAAAAAGACACTGTTAATAATTTTCCCAGGGCAATAGCTCTGAAGTGGCTCTGTCCAGGTCAAGCCAGAACCCGTGTGCACTCCGATATGGCAGTAGCTCTCCACCGTTGTAGGGCTAAGCATCTTCTCTACATCACTCCCACATCTGTCATACAGTTTCCATGCCCCAATATGCTAAAGTGATCTGTTTAGTAGTAGAAATTTATTAGGCCAAAAGCAGAATGAAATCCAGTCATTTATAGCAAAATGGGTGGGAATAAATGACATTATGCTAAATGAAGCACGGTAGACACAGAAAGATAAACACTGCATGTCCTTTATCATATGGTAATGTAAAATTGAACCTGAACATGGAATAAAAATCGCCAGAAAGTATAAAGAGTAATGGGGTAGTATCTATCCAACCAATACACCCAATTAATATGTCAGTAAATTAAAGTTAATAAGAACAGAGTGTTAGTATCTAAGGAAAATACAGGGTTAGTTATATTTGAGAAAAAAACCTTTGGACATACATTTTGTGGGAATGAATGAGATTCATGGAAGATTCATGAAATGAGACAAATCTAAGAATCTGCTTGCTTTTATTATAAATACACGAAGTCTCTCATCCTCATCTTCTATATGTTTATTAGATAGTAAGTGAAGCACAATGTAACTTTACTGAATTATAAAATCTCTGTAATTTACTGCTCATACTGTGTTCCCATTAGAGCCTGGCTGTAGCACGGTATGTCTCAGGCTGTGCTGAGAATAGTGTTCTGATGAAAGTGCGCTGAGCCTTTTTTGGCTTTTTGGTTTTCATAGGATCTTGTGGTAGGTTTTCATATTGCCTCCCCGGAGAGGGAGAAGGGAAACTTGCAGCGGCTGGCATACCTGCAGATTTTGCCAAGAGAGCGGAGGCCCTCTAAGCTCCAGGCCTGTGCTTCCTTCCCAGGCACATGTAGCTCCAATTGATATTAAGGGTCAGGCAAGGTCCTTTATGGGCCCTGGGATGTGAAGCTTATTTCTTGCCAGGGGAGTTGTTATGGTTGGTATCACAGGGTTTACAGTCCCCAGGAACCATGTCCTGGGGCTTTGGAGTTTAAATGGAGGCAATTCATAGGCTCCAGAAGACCTGTAATGTTTGTAAGAATCGCAGAGTTAGCTCTCAGGTGCCTCCAATCAAGCTGTGGGTTTTCAGCTGTTGTAGGATCCAGGCTGTCAACATGAGCTCTCATTTCTGGGAGAGACCAGAGAGTTAAATAAAATCTTAGCATTAAGCTAAAGATACAGCTCTCTAGACTGCTTGAAAACAATGAAAAATGACCTTTCTTCTTAATAGTCTCCTACCTCTTAAACTGAGACAAAACTTTCCAGAGAAACATGGAACTTGAGAAACTCCAGTAGATAATACAGTTTTGGAGAACAAATAAAACATCAAATGTTTAGCAGGAACTAGACTGGAATTGTTTAACCAACTCTTAACTTTATGTTTATGATGGTTTAGATATATGTGTATGGTGGATTTTTTTTTGTATATCTGTGCATATGTCTGCTGATGTACTTTTATGTATATGAATGTTTGAATACCATGTGTTCTATGTGAAGATAAATGCATGTTACTATGTGTTTGTATACACACACATGATTTATATGTAGATTTATTCATATATCTCTGGATGCCTATCTTGGTAAGTGGATATGTGAAAGTGAATGTTTTTATGCATTTATATGAGGTGTGGATTTGTATATATGCATGAATATGTATATGCTTATGTCTATGTGAATGTATGTATGTGTCTCTCTTTGTGAATGTGTATTTGTGTGCTCATGTGTTTATACATGTGTGTATTTATTTCCATTTTCACTAGAGCCATTGGAGAAACCTCTTTGGAGAAACTGAGTGGGAAAGCAAAGATTATCAAATGTGAAGGTCTTGAGTTAGAGACAAATGTGATATACGAAAGGAATATAGCAAAGGGCATGGTTGCAGAACTCAGTGTGTGGTAGAGGGAACTGAGAGGAAGAGACAGGCCTAAACATCCCAGGACTTTGTAGAAACTATATGTATGGTCTTGAGCTAAACCTGTTAGACACCACTTGAGGTTTTGAGTGGAGAAATAATGAATCCTAATTTACAGTAAATAATTATAATTCTAGCTTTTGTAGGGAGGTGGGAGAGGAAGCAGGAAGGGCAACTAACTTACTGAAAGCTTAAGTAGGGACTTGGAGGAGAGATGGTGCACTAAGGAATTGGAGTTGCATTCTACCTTGAGGGTTGGCAATTACTCTGAAGAGGTATGTGTGAGGGGTATGGGAATAATAATAGATTGTGTCCATTTTCTTATTTCATGGGTTAAGATTCTGACTCTCATTTTGGTTGCAGTTTCAGCTGATTGGATTCAAAAGAGTAGTCACCATAACTTAGCTTTAGTCACTATCTTCAAGCACTAGGTCCCATGAGTGGCCTCAAACTGGCCTTGACCTGGTATTTAGGGTGCACACACATTTTGCCTGGATTTGGGCAGGGATGTAAGCCTGATAGAGGCATGTAAGGTGGAGATGAGTCTTGAAGGAAGAATTAGAATAAATCAGACAGGAAAGAAAAACTTGTCAGTATTACCTGCATCTTCCTCTGGATATAACAAAAGCATGGCCAGCTCTTCTCCAGGATATCTTCTCTTTTATCTTACGAAGTTCCATCACCTTTCAATAGTATCACAGGCTGGAAACTAACCTTTAACTCTTTATGTTTGGGGGATATTTAAGATTTAAACTACAACAATGAAAATTCTATTCAATGTTAAAAGATGAGAAAAGAGTCCTTGCAGTAGAGCTGAGAGGGGATGATGAATTGCAAACTGAGGAAAAGGCAGATGAACAGAAACAGAGCCTGGAGGAGATACATGTTCAAGAGTGACAAGAGCCTAGGAGATGTTGTAGGCAGAGAAGTACCCTGGGACAAAACTGTATGGAACTTGAGCACTGTGCTTAGAAAAGAGTGCCCAAGGCTACTTGTACAAAATGATTGGTTAGTCAGATAAGCTTCCTTGTCACCTGTGGGCACAGTCAACAACTACTTTATTGCTACCTGGAGACCTGTATTAACATGGAGTACTAGATGAATGCAACTGGAAGAATCTAAAGTCTTAGTTTGTTTTTTTGTTATTGTGATACTCTCACAAAAACAACCTCAGGGACTGTGGTGGTTTGAATGAGAATAGCTCTCACAGGCTCATAGTTTGAATTCTTGGTTGCCACTTGGTGGAACTGTATGGGAAGCAATGGGAGGTGTGGCCTTGTTGAAGAAGGTGTTGCATCAGGGGCAGACATTGAGGTTTCAAAAGACACCTAACATTCTCAGTCCCTCTCTGTCTGCCTCACACTTGTAATCATGATCAGCTACTGTTCCAGTGCCATGCTTCCTGGCCTGTAGCCATGTTCCATGTCATTATGGTCATGGACTCTCTGCTTTGGAATTAGTAAGCCTCAAATACACTCTTTCTTCTATAAGTTGCCTTGGTCACGGTGTCTTTCCACAGCAAAGAAATGTAACTAAGACAGGGAGATAGGGCTTAATTTGACTTTCCATTGCAGAAGGGTCTAGTCTCTCATGGGAAGACACAGAAGCAGGCTGAGCAGGATTGGTGGGAGGAACAGGAAGTGGTCACATTGCATTCACACTCAGAAGCAGAAAGTGAACCAGAAGTATAGTAATGCCATAAAGCCAAAAGTCTTGCTCCCTGTGATCCACTTCTTCCCCTGAGGCTCCACCTCTAAAAGGTTCTCAGTCTTCCCAAACAGCACTCCCAGCTAGGAATCTAGTGTTCAAGCATGTGAGCTTATGGGGCAAATTTTCACATTCGAACCACCACATCTACATACATACCATTCAAATGTTAGTAAATAAATGTTGGCTTTCCTTGGTTTATATTTGAAAGTGATGTGTATTATATTGATTTGTTTCTTATATTCTCAGTTTTTTGATTTTGGAAATTCATCTCTTCCTTTTTTCCCTCTCATTCAAGCTTTCCTTCCTTTCTCACCTATTTGACAAACACAAACTTCTAACAGTGTGTCTTCTATGCACTTTTACTATTACCTAGAGGTTTATGTTATATTGAGAAGATATTGACTTTGGTCTTTGGCATATCTGGGTTCATATTGGCTCCAGTTTTGAGCTGTCACTTAATCTTATGTAATGTTAGCTTTTCTGAATATTCTATGGGCAATCAAACCTCATCTAGGCTTTCTGAAAAACTGAAGTCTTGGAGATATTTAACAGCTGCTAATTATATTAATCAAAAACCAAGGGATGTCTTCAGGTCAGCATGTTTTAGATGGTATAAATCAGAAATATGTACTCTTTAGAACTGATTCTGTCTAAAGTGTTCAATATAAAGTAAATACCAGGCTATGGTATTTAAACAATAGCCCAATTTAAAAAATAATGAATTAAAAGGAATTGAGAATATTTCCTAATATATAGTCAATATTAGTCAAAATTTCATTGCACAATTATCCATAACTGCTCAGTTACTTGTGGTCTCCTGAAAACTGTCATTTAGGTAATGCTATGGTATGAATGATGGTGTCTCCTACTTATTCAATGTACTAAGAGATTTGGTACTTGGAGAGTGGTTAGGTCACAAGACTTCTTCTTTATGAATGAGAAGAGTATTGTCACTAGCAGGTTCACAGGACCTGTTTTACCATACTGCCTTGTGAGAAGGCAGGAAGAATATACCATGTAGAAAGCATGAAGTGTTCATCATGCATGGAATCAGTTCTCCCTTGTTACCAAACTTCTTTTTTTCTTCAAGACGGTGTTTCTCTGTATAGCACCGGCTGTCCTGGAACTCACTCTGTACACCAAGCTGGCATTGAACTCAGAAATCCACCGGCCTCTGTCTCCCAAGTGCTGGGATTAAAGGTATGTGCCCCCATTGCCCAGTGTTACCAAACTTCTATAAGCCATAATTTCCTATTGTTTATCAATTACTCAATCCAGAAAGTTTTATTATTAACAGTCTGAGGAGGCTAAGGCAGGTAGTGTTATTATTATTATACTGCTGTTATTATTTACAGTTGAAGATTAAACCCAATGAGCAGTGCATTCTAGTCTAGTATTCTACCATTGAGCTGAACCCCGAGCTCTCTTTTAAAGATAATTTCTCCTCCAAAATGTATATTCTAGAAATTAGTCTTTTTAAAAAATATTTTTATTAGGTATTTTTCTCATTTATATTATCCCAAAAGTCCCCCATACCCTCCCTCCCACTTTTTGGCCCTGGCTTTCCCCTGTACTGGGGCATATAAAGTTTGCATGACCAATGGGCCTCTCTTTCCAGTAATGGCCTATTGTCCATCTTTTGATACATATGCAGCTAGAGACAAGAGCTCCGGAGTACTAGTTATATCATATTGTTGTTCCACCTATAGGGTTGCAGTTCCCTTTAGCTCCTTGGGTACTTTCTCTAGCTCCTCCATTGGGGGCCCTGTGATCCATCCAATAGCTGACTGTGAGCATCCACTTATGTGTTTGCTAGGCCCCGGCCTAGTCTCACAAGAGACAGCTATATCAGGGTCCTATAAGCAAAATCTTGCTAGTGTATGCAAAGGTGTCAGCGTTTGGAAGCTAAATATGGGATGGATTCCTGGATATGGCATTCTCTAGATGGTCCAACCTTTTGTTTCAGCTCCAAACTGTGTCTCTGTAACTCTTTCCATGGGTGTTTTGTTCCCAATTCTAAGAAGGGGCTCAGTGTCCACACTTTGGTCTTCGTTCTTCTTGAGTTTCATGTGTTTCTCAAATTCTATCTTATATCTTGGGTATTCTAAGTATCTGGGCTAATATCCATTTATCAGTGAGAACATATCATTTGAGTTCTTTTGTGATTGGGTTACCTCACTCAGGATGATGCCCTCCACATCCAACCATTTGGCTAGGAATTTCATAAATTCGTTCTTTTTAATAGCTGAGTAGTACTCCATTGTGTAAATGTATCACAATTTTTGTATCCATTCCTCTGTTGAGGGGCATCTGGGTTCTTTCCAGCTTCTGGCTATTATAAATAAGGCTGCTAGAAACATGTGGAACATGTGTCTTTCTTACCAGTTGGAACATCTTCTGGATATATGCCCAGGGGAGGTATTGTCCAATTTTCTGAGGAACTGCCAGACTGATTTCCAGAGTGGTTGTACAAGCTTGCAATCCCACCAACAATGGAGGAGTGTTCCTCTTTCTCCACATCCTCGCCAGCATCTGCTGTCACCTGAATTTTTGATCTTAGCCAATCTGACTGGTGTGAGATGGAATCTCAGGGTTGTTTTGATTTGCATTTCCCAGATGAGTAAGGATGCTGAACATTTTTTCAGGTGCTTCTCAGCCATTTGGTATTCCTCAGGTGAGAATTCTTTGTTTAGCTCTGAGCCCCATTTTTTAATGGGGTTATTTGATTTTCTGGAATCCACCTTTTTGAGTTATATATATATATATATATATATATATATATATATATTGGATATTATTCCCCTATCTGATTTAAGATGGGTATAGATTCTTTCCCAATCTGTTGGTGGCCTTTTTGTCTTAGAGGCAGTGTCTTTTGCATTACAGAAGCTTTGCAGTTTTATGAGGTCCCATTTGTCAATTCTCAATCTTACAGCACAAGCCATTGCTGTTGTATTCAGGAAATTTTCCCCTGTGCCCATATCTTTGAGGCTTTTCCCCACTTTCTCCTCAATAAGTTACAGTGTGTCTGGTTTTATGTGGAGTTCCTTGATCCACTTAGATTTGACCTTAGTACAAGGAGATAGGAACGGATCAATTCACATTCTTCTACATGATAACTGCCAGTTGTGCCAGATCCATTTGTTGAAAATGCTGTCTTTTTTCCACTGGATGGTTGTTGCTCCCTGGTCAAAGATCAAGTGACCATAAGTTTTTGGGTTCATTTCTGGGTCTTCAATTCTATTCCATTAGTCTACTTTTCTGTCATTGTACCAGTACCATGCAGTTTTTATCACAATTGCTCTGTAGTAAAGTTTTAGGTCGGGCATGGTGATTCCAACAGAGGTTCTTTTATCCTTGAGAAGAGTTTTTGCTATCCTAGGTTTTTTGTTATTCCAGATGAATTTGCAGATTGCTCTTTCTAATTCGTTGAAGAATTGAGTTGGAATTTTGATGGGGATTGCATTGAATCTGTAGATTGCTTTTGTCAAGATAGCCATTTTTACAATGTTGATCCTGCCAATCCATGAGCATGGGAGTTTTTTCCATCTTCTGAGATCTTCTTTAATTTCTTTCTTCAGAGACTTGAAGTTCTTATCATACAGATTTTTCACTTCCTTAGTTAGAGTCACGCCAAGGTATTTTATATTATTTGTGACTATTGAGAAGGGTGTTGTTTCCCTAATTTCTTTCTCAGCCTGTTTATCCTTTGTGTAGAGAAAGGCCATTGATTTGTTTGAGTTAATTTTATATCCAACTACTTCACCGAAGCTATTTATCAGGTGTAGGAGTTCTCTGGTGGAATTTCTAGGGTCACTTATATATACTATCATATGATCTCCAAAAAGTGATATTTTGACTTCTTCCTTTCCAATTTGTATCCCCTTGATCTCCTTTTGTTGTCAAATTGCTCTGGCTAGGACTTCAAGTACAATGTTGAATAGGTAGGGAGAAAGTGGGCAGCCTTGTCTACTCCCTGATTTTAGTGGGATTGCTTCAAGCTCATCATTTACTTTGATGTTGGCTACTGGTTTGCTGTAGATTGCTTTTATCATGTTTAGGTATGGGCCTTGAATTCCTGATCTTTCTAAGACTTTTATCATGAAGGGGTGTTGGATTTTGTCAAATGCTTTCTCCGTGTCTAAGGAGATGATCATGTGGTTTTTTTTCTTTGAGTTTGTTTATATAATGGACTACATGGCTGGATTTCAGTATATTAAACCATCCCTGCATCCCTGGAATAAAACCTACTATGTCAGGATGGATGATTGTTTTAATGTGTTCTTGGATTCGGTTAGCAAGAATTTTATTGAGTATTTTTGCATCGATATTCATACGGGAAATTGGTCTGAAGTTCTCTATCAGTGTCGGGTCTTACTGTGGTTTAGGTATCAAAGTAATTGTGGCTTCATAGAATGAGTTGGGTAGAGTACCTTCTACTTCTATTTTGTGGGATAGTTTGTGAAGTACTGGAATTAGATGTTCTTTGAAGGTCTGATAGAACTCTGCATTAAACCCATCTTGGTTTAACCCATTTAACCCATCTTGGGCTTTTTTGGTTGGGAGACTATTAATGACTGCTTCTATTTCTTTAGGGGATATGGGATTTATTAGATCATTAACTTGATCTTGATTTAACTTTGGTACCTGGTATCTGTCCAGAAATTTGTCCATTTCATCCAGGTTTTCCAGTTTTGTTGAGTATATTCTTTTGCAGAAGGATCTGATGACGTATTGGATTTCTTCAGGATCTGTTGTTATGTCTCCCTTTTCATTTCTGATTTTGTTAATTAGGATGCTTTCCCTGTGCCCTCTAGTGAATCTGGCTAAGGGTTTATCTATCTTGTTGATTTTCTCAAAGAACCAGCTCCTCATTTGGTTGATTCTTTGAATAGTTCTTCTTGTTTCCACTTGGTTGATTCCAGCCTTGCATTTGATTATTTCCTGCAGTCTACTCCTCTTGGGTGAATTTTCTTCCTTTTTTTCTAGAGCTTTTAGGTGTGTTGTCAAGCTGGTAATGTGTGCTCTCTCTAGTTTCTTTTTGGAGACACTCAGAGCTTTGAGGTTCCCTCTTAGAAATGCTTTCATTGTGTCTCATAAGTTTGGGTATGTTGTGGCTTCATTTTCATTGAACTCTAAAAAGTCCTTAATTTCTTTCTTTATTCCTTCCTTGACCATGGTATCATTGAGAAGAGTGTTGTTCAGTTTCCACGTGAATGTTGGCTTTCCATTATTTATGTTGTTATTGAAGATCAGCCTTAGTTCATGGTGATCTGATAGGATGCATGGGACAATTTCAAAATTTTTGTATCTGTTGAGGCCTGTTTTGTGACCAATTATATGGTCAATTTTGGAGAATGTACCATGAGGTGCTGCGAAGAAGGTATATCATTTTGTTTTAGGATAAAATGTTTTGTAGATATCTGTTAAGTCCATTTGTTTCATAACTTCTGTTAGTTTCTCTGTGTCCCTGTTTAGTTTCTGTTTCCAAGATCTGTCCATTGATGAAAGTGGGGTGTTGAAGTCTCCCACTATTATTGTGTGAGGTGCAATGTATGCTTTGAGGTTTACTAAAGTTTCTTTAATGAATGGGCTGCCCTTGCATTTGGAGCATACATATTCAGAATTGAGAGTTCCTCTTGGAAGATTTTACCTTTGATGTGCATGAAGTGTCCCTTCTTGTCTTTTTTGATAACTTTGGGTTGGAAGTCGATTTTATTCGATATTAGAATGGCTACTCCATCTTGTTTCTTCAGACCATTTGCTTGGAAATTGTTTTCCAGCCTTTCATTCTGAGGTCGTGTCTGTCTTTTTCCATGAGATGGGTTTCCTGTAAGCAGCAAAATGTAGGGTCCTGTTTGTGTAGCCAGTCTGTTAGTCTATGTCTTTTTATTGGGGAATTGAGTCCATTGATATTAAGAGATATTAAGGAAAAGTAATTGTTGCTTCCTATTATTTTTGTTGTTAGAGTTGGCATTCTGTTTTTGTGGCTGTCTTCTTTTTGGTTTGTTGAAGGATTACTTGTTTTTTTTTTATGGTGTAGTTTCTGTCCTTGTATTAGTTTTTTTTTTTTTTTCTGTTATTATCCTTTGAAGGGCTGATTTGTGGAAAGATAATGTGTGAAATTGGTTTTGTTGTGAAATACTTTGCTTTCTCCATCTATGGTAATTGAGAGTTTGGCTGGGTATAGTAGCCTGGGCTGTTATTTGTGTTGTCTTAGTGTCTGTATAACACCTGTCCAGGATCTTCTGGCTTTCATAGTCTCTGGTGAAAAGTCTGGTGTAATTCTGATAGGCATGCCTTTATATGTTACTTGACCTTTTTCCCTTACTGCTTTTATTATTCTATCTTTATTTAGTGCATTTGTTCTTCTGATTATTATGTGTTGGGAGGATTTTCTCTTCTGGTCCAGTCTATTTGGAGTTGTATAGGTTTCTTGTATGTTCATGGGCATCTCTTTCTTTAGGTTTGGGAAGTTTTCTTCTATAATTTTGTTGAAGATATTTGCTGGCCCTTTAAGTTGAAAATGTTCTTTCTCATCTACTCCTATTATCTGTAGGTTTGGTCTTCTCATTGTGTCCTGGATATCCTGGATGTTTTGAGTTAGGATCTTTTTGCATTTTGTATTTTCTTTGCTTGTTGTGCCAATATTCTCTATGGAATCTTCTGCACCTGAGATTCTCTCTTCTTTCTCTTGTATTCTGCTGCTGATGCTCGCATCTAAGGTTCCAGATTTCTTTCCTAGGGTTTCTATCTCCAGAGTTGCCTCACTTTAGGTTTTCTTTATAGTGTCTACTTCCCTTTTTAGGTCTTGGATGGTTTTATTCAATTCTATCACCTGTTTGGTCTTGTTTTCTTGCCATTCTTTAAGGGATTTTTGTGCTTCCTCTTTAAGGTTTTCTACCTGTTTAGCAGTGTTCTCCTGTATTTCTTTAAGTGACTAATTAAAGTCCTTCTTGATGTCCTCTACTGTCATCATGAGATATGCTTTTAAATCCGGGTCTATCTTTTCTGGTGTGTTGGGGTGCCCAGGACTGTGTTCAGTGGGAGTGCTGCATTCTGATGATGATGAGTGGTCTTGGTTTCTGTTAGTAAGATTCTTATGTTTGCCTTTCGCCATCTGGTAATCTCTGGAGTTAGTTGTTATAGTTGTCTCTGGTTAGAGCTTGTCCCTTAGCCTCTATCAGCAGACCTGGGAGACGAGCTCTCTCCTAAGTTTCAGTTTTCACAGTACTCTCTGCAGGCAAGCTCTCCTCTTGCAGGGAAGGTGACCAGATATCTGGTGTTCAAACTTGCCTCCTGGCAGAAGTTGTGTTCCACTTACCAGAGGTCCTAAGAACCCATGGAGAGTCCTCTGGGGACCTTAGGGGTTTCCGCAGACTCTGTGCTCTAGGTGTCCCAGTGCTGGTGCTGGTGCCGACCAGAAGGGACTTGTGACCCTAGTCAGGCCGGGTTTTTTGCTTCCCTAATTAATGCTGTCTCAGGTCCTGCATGATTGGATTGGAGCAGCAGTTGTGTTTCACTCACCAGAGGTCCTAAGATCCCATGGAGGTCCTAAGATCCCATGGAGGTCCTAAGATCCCATGGAGAGGACTTTGGGGCTGTTCGCAGACTCTGTGCCCAATGTGTGTCAGTGCTAGTGCCGACCTGAAGGGCTAGAAATTAGTCTTATTGGATCTTTGAGTCAGCAGTCAAGGAAAGAAAGTTATATTTCTTGGTTTGAATAGTTTGAAAACATCACTCTTTTTGATGAAGGAAGCAAGAGAGAAATCAGTTTTGTTAAATTTTCAGGCATCATAACCCACCCCTGAACACTTTTTATTTTTTTCCAAGTGACTTTCAATAATTTAATGAATCAGAGGCTTCATGATTCTGTGACGCATGTCAGTGCTGGGAGAATTGATGGTAGGCAGGAGGGTTAGGTAAAGGCATGTAAGAGCGGTGCTGAGGGGAGTTGGAAGTGATAGGTTGGTCAGACATTTGCCATGACTGGAAATAAAGACTCTTCTCATTTGCACAATCATGGGACTTGTTCAAAGAGTTTCTGTGGGAAACAAGGGATGAAATTAAGCCATGGAAATTTTTGGCCAAGTCATGAAAACACATTTTCCAAAAAAGCTGTTAATTTGATGGTGGAATGAGTCACAGCCCATGGGAAGGGCTGAAAGTCACATCAACAGAATTACTCAAAACTTAACTGGACAATAAAAAATGTATGGTTAAGGCAAACAGCCCTACATGGTCAGGCCAAGCAGACACCGTGTCCCTGTATGAACTTTTCCTTTGCATTTCCAGGCCAATTCTACATGGAAAAATACCTGGTACCTCAGGTCCTGAGCAAAGTGGGGCCCAGTTATTTCAGAATTGGAGAACTTCTCAGTTTCACTTGTCTTCAGGGTCAAATTGTTGAATAGTGACCAGAATTTCACTGCCACTGTGATGGTGTGCCTGGTCCCTACCAGTTGATCTTTGGAAAATAAAGTTACTTACTATGGTAAACCTGGAATTTCCCAGTTTGAGGAGGAAAGGATAAGGTATCTATTCATTAATAAGGACATTCTGGTTGAGTTGACTTAGTAGAAGTGGACAGGAGGAAGCTTAAGAACTAGAAATCTGACTTCATTGAGTTTGATTTAGATATACAGTGGGCTTCCACTGCCTTAATCTTATTATGATTACTTTTTTTAAAAAAAAATGAAAGTGCAATAGAACCTTCACATCCCGATAAATTGTAGAATTTCTGGCAGACACTAGTATGATTTCATCTCTCAGTTCAACTACAACTACTCAGGCAAGCCTTTCCCACATGTTTGGTTTAGGACATATAGAAAACTTACAGTTCTAGCTCCTTCCTCACAGAACATTTGTTTTGACCTGTATAGTACATTCAAGAGTATAATGACTCCACTAACACCTATCTTCCTCCATAGCCTACAAGTCTCTCACATAGTGAAAATATCATTAGGTAGATACTCTTGGTTTTCATTCATCATTTTCTAAGGAATCTATTTTATAATGCTTCTGCAATGGAACTGATCTAATGATCTCTTCAGTGGCTTTAGCAGTACTCCAGATTAGTTCCGACTCCTTTGTATAGCTCTGGAGACCTTTATGCCATAGGCTCTTGCTCTCCACCTGGACTGTTCTCTTTTTCCTTTCCTGATGAAGCTCAAGTCTCCAGCCACACTGAGCTTCTTCAGTTTTTCTGGTGGAAGCACTGAATATCTTCTCTTTTCTTCTCAGTATTCTCAATTGCTCAATCTTCTGAGTTTCTATTAGTTTCCAATGGCTTCTATAAGAGGTTACTACATGTGTGGAGGTCGAAACTACAGTTCTGGAGGTTTGTAGTAAAGGTCCCTACAGGGCCATGCTCTCTTTGGAGGATCTCCCTTCCTAGTGATACTGGAACTTGTTGGCTTTGGCCACATCTCTCTACTGTAATTTTATCTCTGTAGAATGTCACAGTGATTATTTCATCAAAATGAAGTGTGCCCAGGTTCCACAATTGAGCTGCACTAACCCGATTTTTAACTACATGAAAACAAAATAAACAAACATACAAACAAACAAACAAACATCTAGGCAATGGGTAGTACAATTGCCAGTGTTTCTATGGAAACCAGAGTACAAAGAGGCTGTTTGCCTGGAGTTGTCTGTTTACTTTATTTTATTTTATTTTATTTTAATAAAAACATATCAAGAATTAACTTCTTTAATGTCTTTTACCTGACTTATATCTCATGCTGATAATAGCTCTTTGAGAGAAGTATGCTTGTCACCATCTTGTGACAGGAAAAACTGAGGCATTATAGTTCAAATTTACAGTTCATCAGCAGAAGATCTAAGATTGCTTTAATTGCTTTCTCTTGTAAATTTTTTGAGGCTTAGATATGTTTAGTGGAGACTCGACTAATGAACAACTTAACCACTTTTTCCATTTTTTATATACAGGTGAGGAGAGTTCATTATTCCAAACTGCATAGTTCATATTGGTATAAGACTGATCAGTAAACCACAGCTTTGATTGTTGGGAGTAGTTTTTTCATAGGTTTTTATATTATAAGGTAAAAATCTAGGAAATGTGTTTATTCATAGTCATGTCTCCTATGATCTATGAATGTCTTAGATTTGTTTTGTTTATAGATTCTTGACCGCTTTGGAAGATTATGAATCAAATATTTTGTAGTATGGCCATCAATTATGATTCATCTCCACATCTCAACTCCATGATCACATTGGATTTTGTGTTTGAAGGAAGAAGTGTAAATGTGATGTACCCATCCCTCACATTGTGTCAAGGAACACACAAGTTTGCAATGGTTCATCATAGCCAATGGCAACCTTCAGTTCTGGGGTCTACTGGGGTTCTCCACAGATTTATGGTTGGACTCTTGAAATGGTGTTTTTCAGAAGAAAGCCATACTGAAAGGTTCAAGCACTATAAGACCCATCCTCCTGGAGAACAGATCTTGTTATTGAAATTCTTTTGTAAGAGAGATTCTAAATGCATTCTTGATATCTTTTAAACAATTTCTTTTATTTTTCAGATTATAATATAATTATATTCTTGTCTCCTTTCTCATTTTTCTCTATAATTAAGGAATTTTCAAAATAAGAGCATTGTATAGAGAGAATAAATATAACAGCATGGCTTATGATAAAACAGGGTCTTCTGTATGTGACCTGCATACTTATATGCCCTTTCTTTTCCACCTGTGCATGTAGAGAGGTGCTTCTTCAGACTGTCCCATGACTTTTTCATGAAGACGAGGAGTATTTTATGAATGCCCAGGCTCCTCCGTTGAGCTGCACCAACCAGACTTTTAACAACTACAGGAGAAAGACTATCCCATGAAAAGTACAATTGCCAGTGTTTCCATGGAAACCAGAGTACAAAGAGGCTGTTTGCCTGGAGAAGTCTGTTTATTTTATTTTATTTTAGCTTTATAAAAACCTATCAAGAATAACCCTCTGAGATGTGACGTTCTGTTTTCATAAGCACATTCGAGGTGTCAGACAGAGCTCCATTTTATATTCCTTGAAAACAGAGTCTGCTGCAATGTTTGCTGGACTTTTCAAAATGTCACTTTCAACCAATTTTATGTACAAATGGGTTACAGTCCCAAGAAAATATTCAGAAAAAGAGGGAACGGTTTCAAAATGTAGTATTAAGTATTATTACATTGAAAGTCGTTCAGGGCAGAAAGCCTTCCCACCTGCCTTCCAACCTTCTAAACACAAAGGCAGCAGAGTATTTGTGAGATATGGAAAAGCCTGTCTTTAGCAATTAGAGGTCTGCAGAAGCTGTTTGGTCAATTGGTCACTCATCTCCACTCCTCAGTAAATATGGTTGCTTTGGTAACAGGACTTGGTAGTCACTTTCAAAGGCATCAATGGTCCCAGGCTCTCTCTTAGTTGCATTTTAATTTTCTTTCCATTATGGTTTTATGATGCACATGCTTTCCCCAAGATCAGATCTTCACATATAGAGAGAATTTATCACAAGAGATTTATTGAGAAACATTGGCCTGCAGAATATTCCGGGACCCATTTCCATCTTTAAAATAACATATTCATTTAGAGGGCTGAAGGCTTGTTTCTCAGATGGGCCATTTTAAAATATGCCCCATCTCACACCAGTGAGGCTTTGATGCAACCCTGTCTGTGTAGCAGGCTTTCAAGGTTGTGTCAAGACAAGAAGTAGGGATAATTCAAGGTGACGGGGCCAATTTTAAAACAGAAGCCCAGTGTTCTTTATGTTGAGGCCTAGGCTTCAACGGAGGTACTCTGTGGCCTCCAGAGCGTCTTAGTGAGTTTTTCAACTTTCACTTCAGTCCCAGGAAAATGAGACTTTCCACCAACAGTTCAGATGGGATCTTTGCCCTGAGTAGACACCAGAGACTGGGTTCACAGGGTTCCATGTAAATGAAGTGAGGCTTTTGTTGACTCCCCCATGTTTGGTTTCCTGGTTTTGCATTGCTTACAGTTTATAGAGACATATCATTTGCACAGGTATTTTTAGTCCCTAGATGAAATTTCCCCAACATTTCATCCTTTTGCCTCCATGAAGAGAGAGTCAGAAGTATCACCGACATCCTTAGGGGGAAATTATCACCTATGTAGAGTGTCCCTTTCTTCTCTCTAGACACCATTCTCTGTGCTGCTGCACAAATCCCTCTGCTGTCATGCTTTAGTGTTGCTCCTAGAAACAGTATGTTCAGATATTTCCTGCCAGGGTTTGTGACTGACCTTACTTAGAAAAATATCTGCAAATGTAACTGAGGGATTTTAAGTGGAGTCCATCCTGAAGTAACCAAGTGAGGTTTCAATCAAAACATACACTTATAACAGAATGAGGAGGAGGAGGAAGGGGAGAAGGAGTCATAGATCTGGAGGAGGAGATAAGTTAAAACCAGTGGAGGTCGAGACATATGTTTGTGTTAAGATTTCATGTGCAAGGGATATCTGGTGCATTAGTTACTGCTCTATTGCAGTGATAAAAACAAACAAACAAACAAACAAACAAACAAACAAACAAACAAAAAACAGCTTAGAAAAGAAAGTTGGTTCACTTTGGCTTATGTCCCAAGAAGGCCAGATACCCACAACAGTGGGGGAAAGTACAATAGCAGCAGCAGAGAGCTGAGAGACCATATCTCAGCTGCACACAGGAAACAAAGAGCAAGCAAAAGTGGGATAAAGGTACAAGCCTGCCCACACTCCCAGCAGTGTCATACTTCCTCTTAAAGATCCCATAACATCCCCAAACAGTGCCACCAACTTGAGACCAAGTGTTCAAAATCCATGCAGCTAAGGGGATATTTCTCATTCACAATGCCTAGAATCCGAGGAGACTAGGCAACCCTGCTAATGTGTTCATTTCCAGACTTGAGGCTCTAGAATGAAAGGAAATAAAGTCCTAGAGTGTTTCAACCACCAATCAGTGATTGTTTTATGCTGATGCAAGAGGTGATGACCTGGGAATGTGGAGAAGGGAGGTAGTCTTTTCAGCTTTAGAAAGCAACATTAGCTACTCACAGATGTCTCTACTCCTCTGTGCTTTCCTGGGGAAGGTTTCTTAAACTCACTATGGTTTGCAATGGAGATGGAGAGATTTTGGTTCTGTGGGCTTCATGCACTATAGAATGTTTCACTACACCCTGGCTTCTACCAGAGATGACAGTAGTAGACAACATTGACTAACTGCTTTGAGCAAATCTACTCCCAATTGATGATGACAATGAAATGTATACCCAGATATTGCCAAATATTTGCATTCTGTCTGTGGAAATGGCCCAATATAAAAATCGGGGTATGGTGATCCATACTTACAGCTCTAGCACTGAGGTAAAGAGGAGAAAATGGGACCCTTGAAGCTCAATAAACTGTAAGTCTAACTAATTTTTCAAAAGGAAAAGCATGGCAATTGGCTATCCAATAGTAAATGATCAGACCTAAAAATATTAGTAACATTATACAGTATAAACAGGTTATGTATTTATGTATGTAGGAATCTATATCTATATGCATATATGTAACAATAATTAATAAAAAGGAGGCCATGAATTTGAAAGAGAGAAAGGAGAGATATATGGGGATGCTTTGGAGGGACAGAAAGGAAGGGGAGAAAGAATTAGATTATAATCTCAAAAATGAAGGAAATAATAAAAAATGAAGTACAAAGTGATAAAGATACTAATATCTTCCACATGTGTACCCATACATACCCATATACAGTGCACACACTGAAACACACACACACTCACACACACACAGAAACACATATATACATACATACATTCATACATACATACATACATACATACATACACATACACAGACACACAGACACACACACACACAGATACACACACACACTACAAACATCACATTTTAAAGAAGGTGTCTTGAGAAGAACTTCTACTGGTAGAGGTAACTTCTCTACCTGGACCACCTCCACTCTTGAGGATTTTTCAAGTCTCTGTTGCTTTTAAAGCCTAAGAACCCATTCTCTTTTCTTATGTTTCCTTTGTGCAAACCTTGGTTGAAGCAGAGGCTGACTGTTTCTGTGTTTTCTGCTCATTCCTCTGTTGTTTCTGCAGAATATTCTATTTTTCAGGAGGTCCTCTATAGGAAGTGTCTTTATGGCCACAGACAATTAGAAAAGCTTACCTTGTAGATTTCCCCCTTAGAAATGCACTAAGTACCATAGTGTAGGTCGATGGTCCAGGGTTGAGCTTGTTCACACCTTATTTCTAAATGTACCAGACCATGGACCATGAAAGCTCTGTAACATCAGGAAAGAAATCTTAAAAACTAATTTAAATCCATACCCCAATCTTGTCCTAATCTAAGGTGGCATTTGTACACTGACCTACACATCTGCTAAATTAACATTTAAAAATTGCAATTTTCACATACACATAAAATTTGACTTATTCAATTTTTCCTATTTTATAGAGTAGGCTCGAACAGTCTAGAATTTGCTTAAGTGGGGAAAATGTCATTTACTGAATCTGAACCCCCTCCATTTCCTTTCATCCCCTGAAAGATGATTTTTATTATATGCTACACACTATTCTTTATAGTGTGAGAAACATTCATGTCTTAACAGTAGAGATGTAGAGAGAAGTGCTTGGATCATGTAGATAGATATTTGATATCTTGACATCTGGGCATGTCTATCTTTTATACATACATTAGAATTTTCACTTTTTCTGTCGAGAAGAGAGGAAAAAAATCCCAAACAACAAAACAAGTCAAAAACAAAAATAAAACCCAAAACCTTAGGCCAAGCTCTCCAACAGAAATAAAGACTCATTCCTTTAAGTCCTACACATAAAAGCAGTTGAGACTTCCTACTAGAAGTTCTGACTATTCATTTTCTCTGGGGGTGAGTAGGGGTCTCTGAAGTGAGAGAAGATTGGGATGAGCACAATAGGAGAACTTGATTCATCAGTCAAAGAAAATATTAAATCTAAAATTTCCTGACCCAAAACATCCAGAAAATCTAGGACACTATGAAAAGACCTAAGTAAGAATAATAGGAGTCAATGAAAGTAAAGAGTCCCAGCTCCAAAAAGCAGGACATATTTTCAACAAGTGTGAAAGTTTTCCTAAATGAAAGAAAGAGAAGCTTATAAACATACAACAAGCTTATAGAATACCAATTAAATTGGAGGAGAAAAGAAAAAGTTCCTGTCACATAATAATCAAAACACTAAATCTACAGAACAAAGAATACTAACACTACAAGGAAATAAGGCTAAGAAACATATTAAGGCAGACTTATCAGAATTGCACCAGTTTTCTTAAAAGAGAGTCTAAAAGCTAGAAGGGCCTGGAAAGATGTCTTGCAGCTGCTAAGAAACCACAGATGCCAATCTAGACTACTATACCCAGCAAAACTCTCAGTCATCATAGATGGAGATAACAAGGTATTCTAAGTCAAAATGAAATTTAAGCAATATCTACCCTCAAAATCAGTCCTACAGAAAAGACTAGCAAGAAAACTACAATCCAAGGAGGTTCACTACACCCATAAAACACAGGAAATAAATAATTCCACACCAGCAAAAACAAAATAGGGGAAATACACACACCACCCACTACCACCACTACCACCACCACCAAAACCACTAACAACATCAAAATAACAGGAAAAAACAATTATTGGTTACTAATATCTCTTAACATTAATGAACTGAATTCTCTAAGAAAAAGACAGAGGCTAACAGAATAGAAAAACAGGATTCTGCTGCATACAAGAAACAAAACTTAACATTAAAGACAGATAGTACCTCAGAGTAAAGGGTTGGAAAAAGTTTCCCAAGCAAACAGACAGAAGAAGAAAGCTAGAGTAGCCATTTTAATATCTAATACAATAGACTTTAAACAAAAAATTTATCAAAGAGATAGAGAAGGGTGCTTCATACTCATTGGAGGTAAAAATCCACCAAGATGACATCCCAATAATGCCCCAAATGCAAGGACACCCACATTAGTAAAAGAAATATTACTAAAGCTAAGTCATACATCGAAGTTTACACATTAATAGTGGTAGACCTCAACATCCTGCTCTCACCAACAGTCAGGTCATTGAGACAGAAACTAAACAGAGAAATAATGAAACTAACAGAGGTTATGAATCTAATAGATCTAAAAGATATCTACAGAACATTTCACCCCTAAACAAGACAATATGCCTTCTTCTCAGCACCTTTGGAATCATCACCAAAATTGTCCATATAATTGGACACAAACCAAGCCTCAACAGATACAGGAAGATTAAAATAATCCCATGCATCCTATCACAACAGACTAAGGCTGGTGTTCAATAACAACAACAACAACAACAACAAAACAGAAAGCACATATTCATGAAAGCTATACTAAAAAATCTGAAAAATTTAGATGAAATGGATAATTTTCTAGACAGATACAAGGTATCAACATTAAATCAGGATCAGATAAACTATCTAAACAATCACATAACCCCCAAGGAAATAGAAGCAGTCATTAAAAGTGTCCCAATCAAGAAAAGCCCAGGACCAGTTGGTTTTAAGGGCGGATCCTATTAGACCTTCAAAGTAGACCTAATACAATACTTCTCAAACTATTCCACAAAATAGAAACAGGAGGAACACTACCTAATTTGTTTTATGAAGCCACAGGTACACTGATACCTAAACCACAACAAGACACAACTGAAAAAGAGAACTTCAGACCAATTTCACTTATGATTATCAATGAAAAATACTCAATAAAATTATTGCAAACCAAATCCAAGAACATATCAAAACCATCATTCATTACAATCAAGTAGGCTTCATCCTAGGGATGCAGGGATGGATCAATATACAAAAATCCATGAGTGTAATATATGAAATAAACAAATTCAAGGAAAAAAATCACATGATCATCTCTTTAGCCACTGCAAAACCTTTTGCCAGAATACAAAACCTCCTTATGTTAAAAGTCTTGGAGAGATCAGGAATTAATGGTACATATCTAAACTTAATAAAAGCAATATATAGCAAACAAACAGCCAATATCAAATTAAATATAGAGAAACTAGAAGCAATTCCACTAACAACAGGGACAAGACAAGAGTGCCCACCCTCTCCCTATCTATTCAATATAGTACTCGAAGTTCTAGCTAGAGCAATTAGACAACAAAAAGAGATCAAGAGACTACAAATTGGAAAGGCAGAAATCAAGATATCACTATTTGAGAGTGATACAATAGTATACACAAGTGACCCCCCCCCAAAACTATACCAGAGAACTCCTCCAGCTGATAAACAGCTTCAGCAAAGTGGTGGGATATAAAATTAACTCAAACAAATTAGGCACCTTCTTTTATACAAATGATAAACAGGCTGAGAAATAAATTAGGGAAACAATAGCCACAAATTATATAAAATATTTTGGTGTAATTTGAGTGAAATATCTGTGTGACAAGAACTTCAAGTCTCTAAAGAAAGAAACCGTAGAAGACCTCAGAAGATGGAAAGATCTCCCATGATCATGGATTGGTAGATTAACATAGTAAAAATGGCCATCTTTCCAAAAGAAATGTACAGATTCAAACCAATCCCCATCCAAATTCCAACACAATTCTTTGCAGACATGGGAAGGGCAATTCTCAACTTCATATGGAAAAACAAAATCACTCAGGGTATCCAAAATTATTATGAATAATAAAAGATCTTCTGGAGGAACTACCATCCATGAGCTCAAGCTATGCTACAAAGCAATATTAATAAAGAATATATGGTACTGGTATAGAGACAGACAGGTTGATCAATGGAATAGAATTGAAAACCCAGAAACAAACCCGCACACCATGGACACTTGATCTTTGACAAAGAAGTAAAGAATATACATGTGGAAAAAGAAAGCATCTTCAATAAATGGTGCTGGTGTAACTGGCAGTCTGCATGAAGAAGAATGAAAATACATCCATATTTATCACCTTGCAGAAAGCTCAAATTCAAGTGAGTCAAGGACCTCAACATAAAACCAAATACACTGAAGCTAATAGAAGAGAAAGTGGAAAAGAACCTCAGACTCATTGGCACAGGGGGAAATTTCCTGAACAGAACACCAATGGATCAGGCTCTAAGATAAAGAATTGATAAATGACTGGTGAGTGGAGCACAGCTTCTGCTCCAATCCAATTGCGCGGGACCTGAGACTGCATTAGTTAGGGAAGCAGAAACCGGCCTGAGTAGGACCACAGGCCTCATCCGGCTGGATCAGCGCCGGGGTAGCAGGAGCGCAGGGTTGCCTGACACCCGCCAGCTACCCACGACCCCCGCCGCAGGATTTTGGGACTGCTGGTGAGTGGAACACAGCTTCTGCTCCAATCCAATTGCGCGGAACCTGAGACTGCATTAGTTAGGGAAGCAGAAACCGGCCTGAGTAGGGCCACAGGCCTCACCCGGCCGGATCAGCGCCAGGGTAGCGGGAGCACAGGGTTGCCTGACACCCGCCAGCTACCCACGACCCCCGCCGCAGGATTTTGGGACTGCTGGTGAGTGGAACACAGCTTCTGCTCCAGTCCAATCACGCGGGACCTGAGACTGCTCTGGTTGGGGAGAGAGAAATCCGGCCTACATAGGGCCACAACCCTCTTCCGGTCAGAAAAGCACCTGGGCAGCTGGGGCGCAGGGTCAGCTGACACTCACCAGCTACCCACAACACCCACCACAGGATCTTAAGACTTCTGGAGAGTGGAACACAGCTTCTGCTCCAATCCAATTGCACGCGGGACCAGAGACTGCATTAGTTAGGGAAGCAGAAAAACGGCCTGAGTAGGACCACAGGCCTCTTCCAGCTGTACCAGCACCGGGGTACCGTCAGCTACCCACGACCCCCGCCGCAGGATTTAGAGACTGCTGGTGAGTGGAACACAGCTTCTGCTCCAATCTTTAAATAGTGACAACGATAACAACTAACCCCAGAGATTACCAGATGGCGAAAGGTAAACGTAATAATCTTACTAACAGGAACCAAGACCACTCACCATCATCAGAACCCAGCACCCCCACTTCGCCCAGTCCAGGGCACCCCAACACACCGGAAAAGCTAGACACGGATTTAAAAGCATATCTCCTGATGATGATAGAGGACTTCAAGAAGGACTTTAATAACACACTTAAAGAAATGCAGGAGAACACTGATAAAAAGGCAGAAGACAATAAAGAGGAAGCACAAAAATCCCTTAAAGAATTGCAGGAGAACACTGCTAAAGAGTTACAAATCCTTAAAGAAAAACATGATAACATAATCAAACAGGTAGAAGTCCTTACAGAAAAACAGGAAAACACATCCAAACAGATGATGGAAATGAACAAAACCATACTAGACCTAAAAAGGGAAGTAGACACAATAAAGAAAACCCAAAATGAGGCAACACTGGAGATAGAAACCCTAGGAAAGAAATCTGGAACCATAGATACGAGCATCAGCAACAGAATACAAGAGATGGAAGAGAGAATCTCAGGTGCAGAAGATTCCATAGAGAACATCGGCACAACAATCAAGGAAAATGTAAAATGCAAAAAGATCCTAACTCAAAACATCCAAGAAATACAGGACATAATGAGAAGACCAAACCTACGGATAATAGGAGTGGATGAGAATGAAGATTTTCAACTCAAAGGACCAGCAAACATCTTCAACAAAATTATAGAAGAAAACTTCCCAAATCTAAAGAAAGAGATGCCCATGAACATACAAGAAGCCTACAGAACTCCAAATAGACTGGACCAGAAAAGAAATACCTCCCGACACATAATAATCAGAGCAACAAATGCTCTAAATAAAGATAGAATACTAAAAGCAGTAAGAGAAAAAGGCCAAGTAACATATAAAGGCAAGCCTATCAGAATTACACCAGACTTTTCACCAGAGACTATGAAAGCCAGAAGATCCTGGACGGATGTTATACAGACACTAAAAGAACACAAATTCCAGCCCAGGCTACTATACCCAGCCAAACTCTCAATTAACATAGATGGAGAAACCAAAGTATTCCACGACAAAACCAAATTCACACATTATCTCTCCACGAATCCAGCCCTTCAAAGGATAATAACAGAAAAAAACCAATACAAGGACAGGAACCACGCCCTAGAAACAACAAGAAGGTAATCCCTCAACAAACCTAAAAGAAGACAGCCACAAGAACAAAATGCCAACTTTAACATCAAAAATAACAGGAAACAACAATTACTTTTCCTTAATATCTCTTAATATCAATGGACTCAACTCCCCGATAAAAAGACATAGACTAACAAACTGGCTACACAAACAAGACCCAACATTTTGCTGCTTACAGGAAACTCATCTCAGAGAAAAGGATAGACACTACCTCAGAATGAAAGGCTGGAAAACAATTTTCCAAGCTAATGGCATGAAGAAACAAGCTGGAGTAGCCATTCTAATATCTGATAAGATTGACTTCCAACCCAAAGTCATTAAAAAAGACAGGGAGGGACACTTCATACTCATCAAAGGTAAAATCCTCCAAGAGGAACTATCAATCCTGAATATCTATGCTCCAAATACAAAGGCAGCCACATTCATTAAAGAAACTTTAGTAAAGCTCAAAGCACACATTGCACCTCATACAATAATAGTGGGAGACTTCAACACACCACTTTCACCAATGGACAGATCATGGAAACAGAAACTAAACAGGGACACAGTGAAACTAACAGAAATTATGAATCAAATGGATCTGGCAGATATCTACAGAACATTCTATCCTAAAACAAAAGGATATACCTTCTTCTCAGCACCTCATGGTACCTTCTCCAAAATTGACCACATAATTGGTCACAAAACAGGCCTCAACAGATATAAAAATATGGAAATTGTCCCATGCATCCTATCAGATCACCATGGACTAAGGCTGATCTTCAATAACAAAATAAATAATAGAAAGCCAACCTTCACGTGGAAACTGAACAACACTCTTCTCAATGATACCTTGGTCAAGGAAGGAATAAAGAAAGAAATTAAGGACTTTTTAGAGTTCAATGAAAATGAAGCCACAACGTACCCAAACTTATGGGACGCAATGAAAGCATTTTTAAGAGGAAAACTCATAGCTCTGAGTGCCTCCAAAAGGAAACTAGAGAGAGCACACATTAGCAGCTTGACAACACACCTAAAAGCACTAGAACAAAAGGAAGCAAATTCACCCAAGAGGAGTAGACGGCAGGAAATAATCAAACTCAGGGGTGAAATCAACCAAGTGGAAACAAGAAAAACTATTCAAAGAATCAACCAATCAAGGAGCTGGTTCTTTGAGAAAATCAACAAGATAGATAAACCCTTAGCCAGACTCACTAGAGGGCACAGGGAAAGCATCCTAATTAACAAAATCAGAAATGAAAAAGGAGACATAACAACAGATCCTGAAGACATCCAAAACACCATCAGATCCTTCTACCAAAGGCTATACTCAACAAAACTGGAGAACCTGGATGAAATGGACAAGTTCCTAGACAGATACCAGGTACCAAAGCTGAATCAAGATCAGGTTAATGATCTAAACAGCCCTATATCCCCCAAAGAAATAGAAGCAGTCATTAATAGTCTCCCAACTAAAAAAAGCCCAGGACCAGATGGGTTTAGTGCAGAGTTCTATCAGACCTTCAAAGAAGATCTAATCCCAGTTCTTCACAAACTATTCCACAAAATAGAAACAGAAGGTACTCTACCCAACTCATTCTATGAAGCCACAATTACTCTGATACCTAAACCACAAAAAGACCCAACAAAGATAGAAAACTTCAGACCAATATCCCTTATGAATATTGATGCAAAAATCCTCAATAAAGTTCTTGCTAACCGAATCCAAGAACACATCAAAACAATCATCCATCCTGACCAAGTAGGTTTCATCCCAGGGATGCAGGGATGGTTCAATATACGGAAATCCATCAACGTAATCCAGTATATAAACAAACTCAAAGACAAAAACCACATGGTCATCTCCTTAGATGCGGAAAAAGCATTTGACAAGATCCAACACCCATTCATGATAAAAGTCTTGGAAAGATCAGGAATTCAAGGCCCATACCTAAACATGATAAAAGCAATCTACAGCAAACCAGTAGCCAACATCAAAGTAAATGGTGAGAAGCTTGAAGCAATCCCTCTAAAATCAGGGACTAGACAAGGCTGTCCACTTTCTCCATACCTATTCAACATTGTACTTGAAGTCCTAGCCAGAGCAATTCGACAACAAAAGGAGATCAAAGGGATACAAATTGGAAAAGATGAAGTCAAAATATCACTTTTTGCAGATGATATGATAGTATATATAAGTGACCCTAAAAATTCCACCAGAGAACTCCTAAGCCTGATAAACAGCTTCGGTGAAGTAGCTGGATATAAAATTAACTCAAACAAATCAATGGCCTTTCTCTACACAAAGAATAAACAGGCTGAGAAAGAAATTAGGGAAACACACCCTTCTCAGTAGTCACAAATAATATAAAATATCTTGGCGTGACTCTAACTAAGGAAGTGAAAGATTTGTATAATAAAAACTTCAAGTCTCTGAAGAAAGAAATTCTAGAAGATCTCAGAAGATGGAAAGATCTCCCATGCTCATGGATTGGCAGGATCAACATTGTAAAAATGGCTATCTTGCCAAAAGCAATCTACAGATTCAATGCAATCCCCATCAAAATTCCAAATCAATTCTTCAACGAATTAGAAAGTGCAATCTGCAAATTCATCTGGAATAACAAAAAACCTAGGATAGCAAAAACTCTCCTCAAGGATAAAAGAACCTCTGGTGGAATCACCATGCCGGACCTAAAGCTCTACTACAGAGCAATTGTGATAAAAACTGCATGGTACTGGTATAGTGACAGACAAATAGACCAATGGAATAGAATTGAAGACCCAGAAATGAATCCACACACCTATGGTCACTTGATCTTCGACAAGGGAGCTAAAAACATCCAGTGGAAGAAAGACAGCATTTTCAACAAATGGTGCTGGCACAACTGGTTGTTAACATGTAGAAGAATGCGAATCGATCCATTCCTATCTCCTTGTACTAAGGTCAAGTCTAAGTGGATCAAGGAACTTCACATAAAACCAGAGACACTGAAACTTATAGAGGAGAAAGTGGGGAAAAGCCTTGAAGATATGGGCACAGGGGAAAAATTCCTGAATCGAACAGTAATGGCTTGTGCTGTAAGATCGAGAATTGACAAGTGGGACCTCATGAAACTACAAAGCTTCTGCAAGGCTAAAGACACCATCAATAAGACAAAAAAACCACCAACAGATTGGGAAAGGATCTTCACCTATCCTAAATCAGATAAGGGACTAATATCCAATATATATAAAGAACTCAAGAAGGTGGACTCCAGAAAGTCAAATAACCCCATTAAAAAATGGGGCTCAGAACTGAACAAAGAATTCTCACCTGAGGAATACCGAATGGCAGAGAAGCACCTGAAAAAATGTTCAACATCCTTAATCATCAGGGAAATGCAAATCAAAACAACCCTGAGATTCCACCTCACACCAGTCAGAATGGCTAAGATCAAAAATTCAGGTGACAGCAGATGCTGGCGAGGATGTGGAGAAAGTGGAACACTCCTCCATTGTTGGTGGGATTGCAAGCTGGTACAACCACTCTGGAAATCAGTCTGGCGGTTCCTCAGAAAATTGGACATAGTACTACCGGAGGATCCAGCAATACCTCTCCTGGGCATATATCCAGAAGATGTCCCAACCGGTAAAAAGGACACATGCTCCACTATGTTCATAGCAGCCCTATTTATAATAGCCAGAAGCTGGAAAGAACCCAGATGTCCCTCAACAGAGGAATGGATACAGAAATTATGGTACATTTACACAATGGAGTACTACTCAGCTATTAAAAAGAATGAATTTATGAAATTCCTAGCCAAATGGATGGACCTGGAGGGCATCATCTTGAGTGAAGTAACACAATCACAAAAGATCTCACACAATATGTATTCACTGATAAGTGGATATTAGCCCAAAACTTAGGATACCCAAGATATAAGATACAATTTGATAAACGCATGAAACTCAAGAAGAATGAAGACCAAAGTGTGGACATTGTGCACCTTCTTAGAATTGGGAACAAAACACCCAGGGAAGGAGTTACAGAGACAAAGTTCGTAGCTGTGATGAAAGGATGGACCATTTAGAGACTGCTGTATCCAGGGATCCGTCCCATAATCAGCTTCTAAACGCTGACACCATTGCATACACTAGTAAGATCTTGCTGATAGGACCCAAATATAGCTGTCTCTTGTGAGACGATGCCGGGGCCTAGCAAACACAGGAATGGATGTTCACAGTCAGCTATTGGATGTATCACAGGGCTCCCAATGGAGAAGCTAGAGAAAGTACCCAAGGAGCTAAAGGGATCTGCAACCCTATTTTTGGAACAACATGATGTACTAACCAGAACCCTGGAGCTCTTGTCTCTAGCTGCATATGTATCGAAAGATGGCCTAGTCGGCCATCAATGGAAAGAGAGGCCCATTGGACTTGCAAACTTTATATGCCCCAATATAGGGGAATGCCAGGGCCAAAAGAATGGGAATGGGTGGGTAGGGAAGTGGGGGGCGCTATGGGGGACTTTTGGGATAGTATTGGAAATGTAATTGAGGAAAATATGTAATAAAAATATTAAAAAAAAAAAGAATTGATAAATGGGACCTCATGAAACTGAAAAATTTCTGTAAGGCAAAGGACACAGTCAATAGGACAAATTAGCAGCCTACAGATTGGGGAAAAATCCTAACTAACCCCACATCCAATAGAGGGTGAATATTCTAAATATATGGAGAACTCAAGAAGTTAATCTCCAAAAAAAACTAAATAACACAATTAAACAATTGGTTACAGAGCTACAGAGAATTCTTATTAGAGGAATCTTCAATAGCTGAGAAGCACCTAAAGAAATGTTCAACATCCTTAGTCATCAGGGATGTGCAAATCAACACAATCCTGAGATTCCACCTTACCACAAACAGAATGGCTAGCACACCTCACATGCTGGTGAGGATGTGGAGAAAGATGAACACTCATGCATTGCTGGTGGGATTGCAAAATGGTACAAGCACTCTGGAAACCAATCTGAAAGTTCTGAAAATTGGAAATAGTTCTACCTGAAGACCCAGCTATGCCACTTCTGGGCATAAAACCAAAAGATGCCCCATAATACTACAAGGACACATGCTCCACTATGTTTTTAGCAGCCTTATTTGTAATAGCCAGAAGCTGGAAACAACCCAGATGTCCCTGAACCAAAGAATGGATACAGAAAATGTGGTTCATTTACACAATGGAATAGTATTCAGCTATTGAAATGAGATAATTAATTTTGCAGGAAAATGGATCTAATTATAAAATATCGTCCTGAGTGAGGTAACTCAGACCCAAAAGGATATGCATGGTATGTACTCATTGATAAGTGGATATTAGGCAAAGTACAGAATATCCAGGATATAACCCATAGACCGTAAGAAGATATAGGCAAGAAAACTCAAGTGAAGATGCTTCAATCCCACTTAGAAAGGGAAACAAAATAATTATGGGAGGCAGAGGGAGGGAGGGTATTGGGTGGGAGACAGGATGGGGAGGAGGAGGAGGAAAGCACAACAGAATCAGGGATGATGAGGGGAACAGCAGAGAAATCCAGAGGACCAAGAGAGATGAATTGAAATATACATCTTCTGGTACTGGGAGGCACGGGGACCCTCTAAAAAGTCCCAGAACCTTGGGAAGTCCTCTCAAATCTCAGTGGAGGTTATCTTAGCCAAAATGCTCAACAACTTGGAGAGGGTACTTGAAGAATCCATCTGAAGTAGATAGACAGGGACCCAAGTGAAGGGATGGGGTTACCAACCCACAGTCAAAATTACTGACCCAGAATTGTTCACATCTAAAAAGATTGAGGGACAAAAATGGAGAAGAGACTTAAAGTAAAGCTATCCAGTGACCAGCCCAACTTGGGACCCATCTCATGGGAGTGGGGAGGCACAAAGACCTGACACTTTTACTGATGCTATGATGTGTTTACAGATAGGAGCCTATCACAGCTGTCCTCTGAGAGGCCCTACCAGCAGCTGACTGAGATAGAGGCATATATTTACACCAAAGTATTGGACTGAAGTTGGGGACCCCTGTGGTTGAATTAGGGGAAGGATTGAAGAAACTTCCTATGGATTGCAACTCCATAGGAAGACCAGGAGTCTCAACTAACCTGAAGCCCCAAAAGATACCAGAGACAAAGCTACCAACCAGTCTGCATACATAGGCTGGCCTGAGGCTCCCAGCACATATATAGCAGAGGACTGCCTAGTATAGCCTCAATGAGAGAAGATGTATCTAATCATTGAGAGACTTGAGGTCCCAGGGAAGGGGGATACTCAGGAGGGTGAGGGGGACAGCGAAGAACCCTCTTGGAAGCAAGGGGAGATGGAGTGAGGGACCAGGGAGGCATGGATGGGGATTAAGGGCTGGAATATAGATAAATAAAATAATTTTAAAAAGAAAACCTAAAGAGTTAACTATACTGGACCAATGGAGACTCACAGAGACTGAACCACCAATCAAAGACCATGCAGGGGCTGGATCTAGGCCCCCTACACATTTGTAGCAAATGTATAGCTTGGTCTCACATGGATCCCCTAACAATAGGAGTGGGGGCTGTCTCTGACTATGTTGTCTGACATTGAATCCCCTTCCCATAACTGGACTATCTGGTTGGGCCTCAGTGGATGTGCTTGTCATGCCTCAACTCTATATCCCAGGAAGGGGTGCTACCCAAGGGTGACTCCCACTTTTTTGAGGAGAAGGGAAGGAGGCTGCAATTAAGACACAAAGTGAACAAATAAATAAATTAATAAAAACTGGGGAAGGGGATCACATTTGATATGTAAATAAAGAAAATATCCAACAAAAATTAATGAAAAATGATATTCTGCTATACTTGTAGATAGCATACTTGAACCTAGCATAACTGTCATCTGAGTGGCTTTTTTTAGCAGCTGATGAAATCATGCAGAGACCCACAGCCAAATATGAGTTGGAATTTGGAAAATCCAATGGAAGAGGGGGACAAAGAATTGAAGAAGTCAGTGATGTCGAGGACTCCACAAGAAAACCTACAGAACCATCTAACCTGAGCAATAGGGGGTCAGTAAGACTAAACCACCAACTGGAGCGCATGCATGGGAAGAACCTAGGTCCCCTATACAGTTGTAACTGATATGAAGTTTGGTCTTCATGTGGAGCTCCTAACATCAGGACCAGGGGCGGTCTCTGACTCTTTTGCCTGTCTTTGGACCCCTTCCACCTAACTAGGCTGTCTTGTCTTGGTCCAATAGGAGAAGATGTACTTAGTACTAGTGTAAGTTGATATGCCAAGGCTGGTTGATATCCATGGGAGGCCTACTCTTCTATGAGAAGAAAGGGAGGGGCGATGGGGAAGGGGATATGAGAAGGTGGGACTGGAAGGACAGGAGCAAGGGGAAGCTGGGAGCCCAGTATCAAGTAAATTAATTAATTAATGAAAGAAAAAATAAAATGGATCACTAATCATAGCTCTCCACAACAGATGAAGCAGCAATGAAAGAGTGTGAACTGTTCCAGTGAATCATAAAATACCACAATTTGTTCAGATAATAAATCGGTCCAGAGATCTAGAGAGTAGACCATCTTTACCTTGTCTGTGTTGAGATCTGAGAAGCCATAATGGTTGTGTGACTTCATTTGACTTCCACGTCAAAGCAATGCACTGTTCACCTTAAGTATGTGCAATGGAAAGAAGCTGATTTATTGCTTCTTGAGGAAGGAGGAAAAGGATTTGTTGGTAGCCAGGGAAGAGAAATGAGATGTATCAAATCAAGCACCCCTTAAACCCTAGGCTTTCTAGATTGGAAGAACATCATCAAACTCTGGGCTACCACCTTTGAATTCTAGGACACAGACAGACATTTCCACATTAAAGAGTCATGGAAATTTAATAACTCCAAAGATGTCAAATCAGGTGTCTCAGAGGGTGGTTTGGAAATAAGTTGGATCTTTCTAAGCTAGTTTGGCTGAGGGACTGGGGTGACACAATGCAGTGGTTTTGGTTGGCCAGCCAGGCATTTGGATTTGAGTGTCCAGTGCAATGATAGCACATTCTTCTTGATATAACCTGTCTTGATGAAATTGTTCACATTGCCCTAAAAGAGTTAATCTGGCCTCTCATCACAGCCAGTGCAATTAAAATGTCATTCAGACTCTCAGCTCTGGGCTTTAAAGGGCCTCAAATAAGACCTGAGGGCCCTTTAGGGAATGAGATAACATTGTTATTGGTGTGAAAGGGGGGTGAGTGAGCAGAAGTTCAGGGCCTAACCCAGGGAAGATAAATTGTCTTGTGCTGAGCAGAGGCCTGGCCATCTCTCAGGGATGTGGACTTTATATACAGAATCTGACTTGAGATTCATTAAACCATCCCCATCTTAGCCACCAGTGCCCACAAGGGCAGATCTGTGCAATCTCATGCTGCAGGAAGTCAATTCGAAATTGCAGGCCCGTGAAATGGACCGGTCTGACAGGCACACACAAACAACCAGGTCGTAGGCTTTGCCCCATGTCCCCCTGAAGTGTTTATTTAAGAGTGCAGGTCCATTAAGTGCTCTTCGATGGTCTTCTGATAACATCCCCACCTTTGGAGGGCCCACCAGAGATGGCTGGCTGCCCTCAAATGCGGTGGCTGACATTTTAGGATACACTTAGCGATGGGATTGTCCAATACAGTGCAGAGGACAGAAACCACACACTGTAGAGTTACTTCTGGTAGCCCACACTTTGGATGGCATGACGGTAACAGGGCTTCTCATGAATATGGAATGTGTCTTTCTCCTGTGAGGATATTGTAAAACATAACCCAAGAGATCTGAAACTAGAGGGATGTACATTTGGCACAGGTCTCTGAATGTGTCAGAGAAAAACCCACAATGAGATACAAGGGTTTTATCAGTAGTATAAACTTTGAGCTGGGGAACATGGCAACATAGAACAGAATGCTTGCCTGGCATTCATGAGGACCTCACTTCAATCCGAAGTACTACAAAAGGAATAGTGTAAACTAGCAAAATAGCTCATACGAAAAAAAATTCAGCTCTCCGGTCCCAGGCGCTGTAGGAGCTGTGGGCTACCATGGAGAAAAGAGCAAGTCCAAGAATCATGCCACATACAACCAGTCCCACAATTGGCACAGAAATGGCATCAAAAAACCCCAGTCACAAAGATACTAATCTCTTAATGGGGTTAATCCTAAATTCCTGAGGAAAATGGGCTTTGCCAAGAAGCAGAACAAGAAAGGCCTGAAGAAGATGGAGGCCAAGAGTGCAAAGGCAGTGAGTGCTTGCGCAGAGGCCATCGAGGCCCTTGTGAGGCCTCAAACCATCAAGCCCAAGATGTCAAAGGGCCCCAGGTGCAAACTCAGCCGCCTGGCTTTCATTGCTCACCCCAAGCTTGGGGAAACAGATTTGAACCTACATGGCCAAGGGACATAGGCTCTACCAGTCAAACCCATTGTTTAAACCAAGGCAAAGGGCAAGGCTCCAGCTCCAGCTTCAGCTCCTGCTCAGGCTCCCAAAGCTGCCCAGACCCCTGTGAAGGCCCGGTACAAAAGCTCCCGCCAATGTGAAGACAGATGGACTGCCCTGACACACCTGTGTCCTACCCTATTTTTACAAATACACTTGAGGCAAGATCTGTTAAAAATATTTTTTTAAATAAAACAAAACAAAAAAAAATTTTTTTTCGGAGAGACCTGGAAGCAAAGTAGTTTACCTTATAAAACTGCACCCCCTCTTTAGGAACCAAGTCTCCAAAATTTAGAAAAGTGACTTTAGCTTTAAAGACTCTAGTCTACCCCTAACTCTTCCTTTTAAGCTCCCTCCTCCAGTAGCCCAATGCTTTCTCAACACTAACCTTGCCTTTGTGCCTTTGATCACCACCCAGACTCACCTATGGGGCTAAAATGACTTCTCTTTCCTTCTTTATTCATTCACTCTTTTTATTAATAATAACCAGGAACATGAACCTACTCTGGAGCTGTGGATGCAGCCATAAGCAAATCTGAAAATTAACTGCTGTGGACTTTATAACTTACGGTTAGGGTGGGAAGGGGACAGGTGACATGAAAGTAGATTAATGAGGGCGTTCCCCTGTGAGTGCCACTTACAACGTAAAGGCAGTGAAATGAGGTGGTATCAACCAGAGTCATGGTGGAGAGATTTAAGCTAGGAGGTGAAGGATGGCCTCTTAGAAGCTAGCTGTGATTAGAACGATTAGTGGAACCATTGGCTTGGAGGTAAATGTTCCATTTGGAGAGGTGGAAGGTACCTTAGCAAGAGACAGCAGAAGTTTAGAAATCATGGAAGGAAAAACATATGGGGTATATACAGGAGATAAGGTCAAAGAACTAGGAAGAGCTGCATTCAAGGCTCTGAAGGTCATGGTAAAGATACAATGTCCAAGATGCAATGGATAGCCTTGAGTGATTAGGTGGGGTTGAAATGATCAGATACGAGCACATCACTTGATTGAAATCTCTTGAGTTTAAATGTAGCTGGAACTATGAGACATTTGCTGGTAGAAGGATCCAGTCCTGGGGTACTGGCCTCATGGTACTAACATAATCCAGTCGGGGCACATGTTCTTTTCTTTTTCACGTAAGGGGAGCCCCAGGATAGTAGGAGTCATGACTGAGTTGTCCCTGCTTCCCACAGTGCTTTGCGCACAGTGCCTTGTCAGTAAATGCCTACTTCACTGGCCTTAATTATGAGCTCCTGGAGGTTAGTAACATTTGCCCAGTTTACTTTGTAAAGTGACAGCCAGCCCTTAATCAAAGCCCTTTGGTGATGAGTTGGGCTTTAGGAGCCCTGGTTTGAATGGATCATTCCACAGGTGACTCCTACCAAGACAGAAGCTAATCAAAATTAACAGTGACCAAAATACTTTACTCAAATGATTTCTCTTTAGTCAAGTGGTTTCCTGCAATGGCTTTTGCATATTGCTCAAAGGTGTCAGTGTTCAGGCAATGAAACCCAGATGAAAAATCCAAACTCCATCTTGCTTGTCCAGAAATAATGTACATTTTTTTTTCATGGCTGCTTCCCCAACTTTGGAATTAAACACATTACATTCCTGGGAGTGTGATTTCAGCTTCTTTACGTTTATGACACAAATGGAGCCGTCCGTCCTCCCTCTGGTCTATAAAGGTGAGACTCATTAGAAGGAGGAAATTTCCTTTATCATTAATAGGCCTCACTCACATGATAAAAACCGTCTCTACTCCTGCCTCCTTCGAAAACTCCGATTCTCATTTTAAGCAGTTCCCACATAGACTATTTATCTTCCGCAGTTTCTCAACTCTCAATGGCACCATTATATCCTTTATTTGGAATCATAAAACATTGAGAATAAAAAAGAAGCAAATTAATCCTCCCAAGGGGGAGAAGGAAGACAGACCCTGCCAGCTTTTAAACTGTAGGGTTGGACTGGCCTCGAGACGGTTTTCTTTTTCAACAGCTTAGCTGGTGGGGGGAAATGAGTGGTTCTGACAGAGAGCCCTGAAATGAAATGCAGAGCTATGCAAACGTGTTAAAAACTCATATCTCCAAATAAAACCTGTTGAAAGCCCAAGAAATAAACAATGCAATCTGGAATGGGAGCCTCTGTAAACTCCAAAATGGGTCACTCTGCTTTTATTATTCACCAGGAAAATAATAGCTTCCATCATGATGTGAAAACCACAGTTTCCTTTATCTGTGGATCATGCCAGACTGAAAACATTCAGAGAAGGACAGTGGCTGGGAGAGCTGAGTGCTGTGAAGTGGCAAGTCCAGGATCCTGTCTTGGATGCTGGCTAGCTCCGTGCAGTCGCTTAACCTTGGCGTGACTTCTGCCCCATCATCAGCCTGGAATTAAGGAGTTGGCCTTTCCTCTTGGGCTGGGATTTGGGCTTCCTGGCTGCCAGTTAGAGAGTATGCTTTTGCCCATTACAATTTGCTCTAAGGAGTCTCAAGGTTGTTGTGAAAACAAATGATAAAAGTCAGTTAACAAGCTGCCTGCCATCAGATCAGCCAATGGGGAAACAAGCCCAGAGACTGCCTCAAAGTGAATCTCCAGGTTTGGGGTTCTGGAAACAGATTGCACAGCTAGGAAAGCCTTTAGTTTTAAAAATATGATTGAATTTTATTAGTTCAACTTGTTAGGTACAGCTCATGGATCGTGGGTGGATATCGGATTCTCATAAATTATGAGAATTATCAATTTGAAACCATTTATGCATGGAATATTACAATCCGAAGGCTCTTGGTGATGACCTGATCTAGCACATTTGTTTTTCTGGAAAGACACTTGTAGATGCTGAAGTTTGATTAACCTACCTCTGTTCCTGGATGCCTACATGGTCCGAAGATATTGCCAGCTTTGAGCCTGGACTTGGGCCATGGTTGAATTAATTTAACGGATTGGACATGAATCATCCAAGAAGGCTGAGCATACTGGAAGCTTTGCCTAGCTGTCAATTTGATGGTAGGCAGGAGAGATAAAGTGTTATGGTGATGATGTCTTTTATTGAAAAATGTGTTACAAATGTAAAGAGAAGTGTCATTTAGAAAAATGAAAGGCATAGGTGATGACTGCAATGTTGGAATCAAAAAATTTGCAAATTTCAGTCTTCTTGTCTCTTCTTCCCTCCCTTCTTTGCTTTATCCCCCTCCCTCTTCTTCTCTCTTTCCTTTTTGCTCCATTCTTACGTCTCACTATCAGTTGTTTAACTGAAGAGCCATTCTAGAGAGAAAGCCATGCAAATCTAGGTTCTAGCAAGCTAATTCTGAGAGGAAAAACCAAGAAAGCAGAGGGGAATGTAGGGGAGACAGGAAAGATTTACTCTGACTTGCTAATTTTCAGAAGGAAATTATAAAATTGATTCCAGCAAAAACTCTAAGTGGACAAATAGAAGAAAAACAGATCAAGAGTTGTGAATATGCTGGGCAGGGAGCAAGTTCTTAGAGAAATCTTTCCCTGAGGGAGAAATAAATATTTAGGAGAAATCACTAACTGTAGGGGTCGTTAAAGTAAGGATCACTCATAGGATGGAAGCAAACGCGCCTGTCAGCCAAGTATTAATCCAAAGTCCTAGACTTGGTGGCAGTAACATGATTAGTTATTGTGGGTTCTGGAAGAAAGTATGACCTCTGGCTATAAAGCCATGGAAATATGTATTTTTAAGTACTATAAAAGCCATGGGCAACGACTTTTCTTTTCATCCCAGGGGCTAGAAATAATACACCTGCAAGGACAGATGAATGGCAGAATGTTGGCCTTCAATGGGGCATTAAACATTCTGTGCCACAGTTATGGGGTTTTCCTGTCATTAATTTTAGGTAAAACAAACTCTAAAAATGTTTTGTTGTGCTTTTAGACCATGTTTATTTTCACCAACTTGCTTTTCTTTCCCAACCCCTCCCAGCTAACTTCTCAATATCTACTATGTTTTCTTGTGTCTATCACACTCATGGCCGACTTACTAGCTGGCTACCTCTGGCTAACTCCTTTTCTTTTTTATTCTTTGTCCCTACCTCGGCACTCTTGTCTTTTGGGCTGGCTGCATGTGTTTGGATCCATGGCAGGCTCGGATGTGGTTGATCTGGCTGGCGGGAGTTTCTGTGGTTTGCTTGTGGCGCCCCAGCATTGGCCTGGTCTTCGTTGGCCTGTCCAGAAACTACAAAGATCGGAGTGGCCTGAATCCCTCTGTTACTAGGGTTTCCATTTTACAATTGATCATGATGTCAAGGACTTGTATGTCTTTGTAGTTTGATTTGTGGACTTCATTCTTAATTTGGTCTGCCTCCTTTTGAAATAATAAAATACAGAATCCTCTGAAAGGATAACCCATATGTCTTCCTGTTTTGAATTTGGTCAAATGTGCAATGAAGGGACAGGGGATGGTATCTGGGGAGAAGCAAGATGCAAGCCTTAAATCACCTGAGCTGTGGGTCTCCCTTCTACCATCCAGACAGTGCTACGTGAGGCTGAAAGAGCCTTAGTGCTCTCTGACAGTCTTTGGTCACAGTCCCTGCTCTGCCTCCTGAGATTTGTAATGTGTCTACTGGGTTATTTATTTCGGGGAGTCAGGAAAAACAAAACATCTCTTCATCCCAGACCTGCAACAGCTGTACTGCTGAAGCTTCACCTGCAGCTAGCCTTCTACCTCCCTATACTGTAACTCTGCCAATAATCATGAGTAGACAGGAGGGTGTAGTAGTGGGTATTTCAGGTAAGAATGCATGTCCCTCTTTCTTTCTATTAGGGAGATTTAGGCCTACTAGAGAATTCAGTATTCAATGAACAAACAGCCCACTGTCTCCATGAAGAAATTGTCTCCTAGATCTTTTTTGCAGTTTTGATGTTGGCTCCCCATGACCAACCCTCAGTTTCTGAGTGTCTTCAAGCCATGCCCTTTCTATTTGAGTGTTCTCACTGTCAGCAGAATGAAATATTGTGAGTTATCATCAAAGGTTTGCTGATATAATGAGTATAATTTAATTAATGAATTAAGGTCTAGCACAGGCAGTTAGCAAAATACAAGGCTCATCAGCATATTCTGAAAAACTCTACACACAAATCAAAATTAAATCAGAATACTAAGAAGTATGTGTGCAAAAGACAGTACGAGCAACCTTATTATAGAAAGAGGAATAGGCAACATTTGATCTCACTGTTCTAAGATTGCACGCAACACACCCTATACTAATAGATGTTGTGGTTCAATATCATCTTTGTTTTGCTGGCAACAGTGTTATTGGTATACACCATTGCATATTGACAATGTGTCTCATACCTCATAAAGCACCCATATGCTTTGATATAATAACCCTATTACTGGGAACTTACTCAAATGAATTACTCAAAGTAAAGGTGTAGGCATTTATCACTTTCCATAGGCCTATGTATTATTATTATGGAGCAAATAATAAAAGAATCAGATAAAACCTTATACAAATATTTGTGTGAAATATACAGCTACTCTAGAACGTATTTAGGAAGTTTTTTTTAAGAAAATAAATATTGGTTTTTGAGATTTAAATACACTATCCAAAGATAGAATACTTTCATCATTTAGTAGTAACACTAGGTAGAGGAGAGTAGGTGGAGTAAGAATTAGAAAAATTAAAATTCTAGGGGTTGTGTGAGGGCATTTTTCTGGCCTGGACCTTACTCTTCTTGATCCGTATAGTCTTTGTATATCCAAAGGGCATTTTTACCAACTTTTTAGTGTGATATCTAGAGTGTGTAAAATCTAGGGTATATTAATTAACTCTAAGTTGCTATAACCAAATATCTGATATTATCAGGGCAATAAAGAAAACTAGGCATTTGAGTTTTGGCTTGAGTTTCAGCATTTCCAGTCCTGGTCATTTGTCTTTGTCACTTTGGGTCTGTGTCAGCTCAGCATATCATGGAGGAATATATATATCTCCAGGAGGGATCCAGCAGAAAGAGAATGAGAGAGAGAGACAGACAGAGAGACAAATACAGAGAGACAGAGGATATGAAAAGTAGGAGGGCATAGAGGATGGAGTCCAAGTATATCTTCCCAACTTTCTTCTACTAATCTTATCTTAAAGGTTCCAGTACTTCCCACTATTTTGAAGTCCAATATTCAGTGGTTTTGAACCTAATAACTATCTAAGTGAGCCCTCATTGGCCTTGAGTAGAGATTCCAAATTACATATTGTGATGGTCCCTCAATAAGTTTCCTCCCAAATGTCCTAACCCCCATGCCTCACTCTGAAATGGACAGTTAAGTATCTTCAACAATAGAGTGCTTCTGAACATGTGATCATTCCACAGTGGAGTGCTTTTGTGAACAGGCTGGTTGGCAAATGCTTCTTCAACCTCTTCCAGACCTCATGCTTGCTCCTAATCTCATTTCCATTCTGTATTCTCTCTGAAGCCTGGTTGGTCCTTCCAGGTAGACAAAGCCACTGTCTCAGATGTGTCCAAGGAGTCTTTAAGATGCTGCTGGCCACTGTGTGACATCTACAGCTGTCAAGTGGAGAGGAAAGCTTATGATTTTAAAAACAGAGTTAAGCACGAACTCAGGCTTCATGCCTTATTTATGGTCTGCTTGACTTTAGACTAGCTCTTTCTGTTTCTATAGACCTGCTTGTCTTACCTGGTGGAGCAGCTAGGCTAGTGGTGGTGTCAGAAGGAAAGGACTGATTTCTGCTCTATACTTGTGCATGCTCAGTATTTGCTCAGTTGCCTTCTCTGCTGTCCTTGGTATGATTAGCTCTGCCATATTTGGTGATAGGCACTGTACTAATTCCTTCTAGATACCTGATAGGATCAACTTAAAGGAAGATTTATTCTGGTTCACTGTTTGAGTCCACCATAACAGGGGAGGTTTGGTGGAGTTCATTATGGTGGGCACAAGGGGCTCCTTTGACATATATTGTTAATCAGCAGGCAGAGAGCTCAGACCAGAGCCAAAATCAGCATTCACTTTCTATGATAAATGCACTTCTGCCAGCAAGGGCACATGTCCTAAAGGTTAGCAACCTTCCAAACAGCACCACCAGCTGGGAGCTGGACACAGATAGATAAACCAATGTTAGGCATTTTACTATTCACATATTTAAATCTGCATCATTTTCAACAGCCAGCAAACACTTCCCAGAAAAAGCATGGTATAATGGCTGGTCTGAGGATGCTAATACTGAACTGTATGAGGCTAAGGCTTCCACTTCCTAGCTGGGCTGAGGGAGGTGCCTGGCACTATGGTCTGGTTTTCTCATCTGTCAAATGGAGATAATCATAGTTTCTGCTCCCACAGGGATGCTAGGGGTTTCCATAAGGACCTGGCATTGGTAAGCCCTCATTAGGGGTGGCTATTATTAGTAGGTGTTTGAGAACTGCTTATTGAGAGGCCAATGAATAGGTTTTAGTGTGTGATAGTTTCAGGAGGCCTGGCTCATATGAAGGTGTTTATTTGGTTCAGGATGGCTGCTTCTTGATCTATCTATAATTAGTTTATAGGATGTTGAGAGGAAATACTTTCTGTGATGCCCAGTGTCCTGAAATCCTGCAGGAGAATGTTCCCAATGCTTCACACACCAAAGTGGAAATTGTTTTGTGGGTTTTAGTAATATGGCTGAATTCTACCCTAGTACTTGGTAGAAAGTACAGATTTTCCTGTAAGCTGTAACCATAACTAGCTGGTCTGGTCTGGTCTGGTCTGGGGAATGTCTGGAGGTCGTCTCTTCAATTCTTATTTTTTTCCATGCTAAAGGAATCCAGGCTGCTGCTGGTCTTGTGTGATGGAGATTCAAGGAGATGATAAATCCCACCTACCCCCAACCAGCCCTACCCAATCTCCCATCTCCATTCAGCTTCCAGAACAATCCTGAGTCCATATCCTTGCCCAGTAAAGGGCTATAAATTAATTCTTAAATAATGTGTCATTTCTTGTATATTGTTTCTTGTTATAAGTTTAAAATGGCTTGAAGAGCATCATGGTTTTCTGGGAAGAGTTTGGAGAGACCTGGGACCCAGCATTGCCTCTGACTTCAGTGAGATCCTAGTTATCTCCTTCACCCTCAATGCTTAGGCATTCTGCTTCTTTCACCTTGTAGGGAGGATAGAGTCAGTAATTCCTTAAGATGTCATTTTGACTGCCTCAGCTGACTACTTTGTGCCATGTGCCCTAGTTTTTCATCTCCCAGTCTTCAGTGATGACTTCAACCCTGCTCCTGTTTCAGCTGAGGCATAGGAGTGTCTCCAGGTGGAGGTGCTCACCAATGGTATATGGCAGACTTGGGTTTGAGCCTTAGCTTCTTTATACTTTCTGAGTCCATGAAGAGTCATTGTCGACAAAGAGCTTTAAATTGAATGAAGTTTTACAGGAAGCATTAGGAGGCAACTTACCTGGGATGTTGAAAACTCCCTTTGCCTCTTCCTTCCTCCCTCCCTCTTCCACCCAACACTTACTCATTCAAGGCCACTGCAGCCCACCACATGTACAATTCCAGTTCCCTGGGTACTCTCCCTCTGTAGTGTCCTTCTCCAAATATTCCTTACCTGATTATGCCTTTGGCTAAAATCATTACTACAGGATCAGGGCTTCCTCTGATCATCCAGTATTGAGAGCTTACCTCATTCAATGAGTGAGACCTACAAGAAATGTTTGTGAAAAGAATGAAATAATGAGCTCCCACTCTCTGCCTCATGCTGGGTGAAGTCAGAGACACACATATATAGTATAAGATAATAATGTGTGTACCTAACCAAAACTTTCTACCTGGCAAACAAAAACACTACTCTTCAGGATTGTTCTAAAAGACCCGTTCTGATTGGCTAGAAAGTCACAGTCTGATGGATGTTAAAGTCTTGATGACTGTGCGTTTCTTGATTAGTGTTTATTCACTAACGCAGTCTCTCTGTTAAACAGTAGTTACTACTTCAGACAGTTCCTGAGCACTGTGCAAGTCGCAGATGACACAGATGAGTACAAAGAGCTTATCATTTAGTAGAGAAGAATGCTAGTCTTTCTTTGCCAGTACCTCCCAGGAAGGACATATACACCATCTGTGGTCTCCATAATGACTGGGAAGTTCGTTGTTGTGTATGAAAATGTTCCAGAATGTTAAGTGGCCTAGATAACTAAGGCCACACAGCTAGGAGGTGGCAGATGTGGGACTTCTACATAATGTTGATTAGAATCTTTCATTCAAAGGGAATGATCTAAAAATGGACTGTTCTAAAGAGACAGCATGTTTCTGAAACATGAGGTTATTAAGTACACAATTTACTTGCTAAGGTGCTTCACAGAAGCATAAAACCCTGATACAACACTTAAGGAGGTGTCGATGCAGAGGGCAAAATGCAGACCAGCTGTAACTGGACATGTCTTTCCATTAGGTCACCTGGTGACAGTCTGAATGGAAACAGGAGACCCATGGATGGGAGCTGTTGGGTAGAGAATTTCCCAGGCAAGGAAAATTCTATTACACAGTTTATTCTTTATTTCGAAGGGGGAAGGGGTCAAATATAACTTTCTGAGGATTATATAACTGAAAATCCTTATCTTTCTTTAGTGGCTCATTGGTGCTGATATTGAATGATGCTATTTCCTTTGACTGCACACCAAGGACTTTTGGGGAGAAGATAATTTGCATGCAGACAACCTTTACCATGACAAATGAAACCTGGACAAATATAAGTATCCTGGGACCCCATTTTCAAGGGCAGCGATCTTCCCAAATGCCCCACTTTCCAAGATCTTTACCTTGGGACTTAAGATTTTAACATTATTTTTTGGAGGGAAAACAGAAATGTAGATAGTACTTATTTACTTTTCCTAAGTATTTGATTGTATTTCTTGATTAGTGTTTATTCACTAACGCAGTCTCTCTGTTAAACAGTAGTTACTACTTCAGACAGTTCCTGAGCACTGTGCAAGTCGCAGATGACACAGTTGTGTACAAAGAGCTTATCATTTAGTAGAGAAGAATGCTAGTCTTTCTTTGCCAGTACCTCCCAGGAAGGACATATACACCATCTGTATCTCTTCCTATCTCTAAAGTAATTAGGCTGGGATGGACCAGGCCACAGGCTGGGAGTGGAGAGAGCTGTGTGGGGTCTGAGAGGGAGGAGCACTCAAGTGGTCCTCCTCAGCAACACTGTTTCTGCATGTGTTCTTCAGTTAATGTTTCATTTGAACCAAAGATCTCCCTTTTCAGGGAGGCATGGGGCTCCCAGAAAGGCATTGCTTCTAAGGCTCCTTGGGTTCTCGCTGCCCACTGTACACTGGGCTAAGGTTTGACTACTTCGTGTGCCTCCAGTCTTTTGGAGTCACGCAGTCCTGCACAAATGCAACCCTGAGAACCAGGACTTGGTTGCAGGCCAGGAATGTTGGTAATGATGGTGTGGGCTGGACCTGGAGATGCAGAGCCTTCCAGAAAGTGTGACTTTTGGGGAAGATTAGAGGAAATTTAGCAAGTCATTAGGGAAACTGGCTGGTGGGAGTTCGTGATCTGTGGTCAGTGTCGGCTTCTTTGTGTGACTGATGGTTGAAATAGTATCTCACCTGTAGCTTCCCCTCAAGTGGCTCCAAGCCAGCCCTTCAATGAACTGTTTCAAGCTTCTAGTTCCCTTACTTCTTAAACTGTTAGGACCATGACACATCAAGTTGGCAGAGACAGAGGACATCCAAAATATAGATCTAAAGCCAAAAGAAAGCTATCTCTTGAGGTTTCTCTCTTTGAGTTTGGAAAGTTCTAGTTTAAATTCCATGCAAAGAAAGGCCACAGATAGAGCTGAGGGCTTCCATTGTGTGGCTCCAGACAAATTACTCTTCTAGGTGACAGTTTCTTTGTCTGAAAGATGGAGACAATTATTGTATTTGCTTCAGAAAAACAACTATAAATTATACATGGTAGAAATATTTGCATGTCACAGCAGAGAACTGTGACAAAGGACAAGTTCTCTCTTCATATATTATTCAGTTGTCTGGGGCTTTATTATTTCAATTAAAGTGCTTATAAATATAATGAGTGAGGAAGTTATTGACTTTTGGGTCTGGGGTGCAAAGATTTTCTATATGTGAGCATATATGTGTATTGATGCATATATGATATGTTCTGTTATTGCTTATTGCCTAGGCACAACATATAGGTGTGTATGCATTGTATGTAAGCAATATCTGAGCATGTAATAAATCCAACATCCAAATCCAATATATATATATATATATATATATATATATATATATATATATATTTAGCCATGCCAAAGGGATAAGAAAACTTTTTTCTTATGGTCCTGGCTCATTTCAATTTCTGATGAGTCATTGCTTCAGGAATAAGGATAGTGTATCTACCTCATGTTAGGCATGGTGTTAGCTGCTCAGGATATACTAAGATTCTTTCCTCAGTTGAATTCACTAATAGACCTGGATAGATCCTCACCACTGAACAGCACTTAACATTGCACCTAGCGTACTTCCCGATGTTATCCAAGGGATGAAAACAATGAAGATACTCTTTTCTTTCAAGAAGTTTTCTACTGTGGGTAAAGGAGTAGTTTGTAGCCACAAAATGGATAGTGGCTTAAGGAGAGATGATGGCTGCTTTCCCCATGGCACCAATTGGTGTGACTTAAGAGCCCCTATCAGGGGTCTTTCCCTAGAGAAGAGTTGGTTCTCAGAGAGATTTGGCAGTTGCAGCATCAGATGTAGGAAAGTCTAGCAAGTGAGAATCAATCAATCTCATTCTATGTGGCTTAAACCAATTAAAAGCCAAAATCAAGTATAGAAGGCTCTGGAGTCTCTGCACTTCTTGTCTGACTGCATTTTCAGTTCTATGAAGTGGACATGGCTGCCCTTACTATGGAAACGAGTTTCCTGAAGTTCTTAGGACATTTATGTCCCTTGTCTCAGGTAGTCAGAGTTTCCTTTGCAGAACTGAGCCCTGAGGCAGGGGGCTGAAGGCAGCAGCACTTTAGGGGCTGCTAGGGGGAAGCCTGGATTCTTACAGTCTCACTTAGAGAAAATGATACTCCCTGTCTGGCCATATTCTTGTTTTCCCACTTCTATCCTCAGGAGCAATTGTGTATCTCTTTTGAGTTATCTCTCTGTGGGGGCCAATAACCTTTCCTCTGGTGGCTGTTTCCATTTCGGTCACCCCAATCTCAGCTGCCTTCTCGGCTGTAGCTCAATAGATCATTTCTCTCCCTGTCTCATCTATTTAGATAAAGTCTTTCTATCCCACTGAGTCTATTTTTAATTTTCCAAGAGACCCATGTGTTAGAATTTTAATACTGGAGCCTGCTTCCCGGTTGGGTCTTGTCTCAGCCAGCCAATGATATCATGTTTCTTTTAAACACATGGCCGGTGGGTTCATTCTCTTCCACATTTGGATGCTGTTTATGGCTTCTGTGAGGGAAAGGTTAATTTCCCTTCTTGGTGTCTGAATTTCTTTTAAGACATAAATAGCTGCTTGGTTTTAGTTGGAATCAGATGTCTTTGTGTTGACCTGAACTCTTAGTGTCTGAACAGTGCTCAATAGTGCTTGGCTAATAATGTGGGAAGCATGCTCTGTGGGGATGGCTGTGCTTGCTTTGGCTTTCAGGTCCTATTGTGTCTCCATCAGTGAAAAGCTCTCATGTCTGTTCTCTTCTCCCTGTTCCTGTTACCCCCAGTTCTACTAAGGCTCCCATGCCTTTGTCCTAGGCTCAGATCTACACCTGTGTCTTGTTTCTGTCTCATCCACTTCTACTAGATTCTAGACAGATTGCTCTATGCAGCAAAGAGGCTGCCCACCACTTTATTTCCTAAGGCTTCTTTGGCATATACATTTTTTTGTCTCTTACTATTAAATTTCTATCTCCACCTTTGTCCTGATGTTTTACATGTTAAAGAAAGAAGCCATCTCAGAACTCTGTTTCTTCCAGATGTCTTTCAGAGACACAGCTTGGATGCTATCACACAGGCTTTCAAATGATCCATGACTGACACTTCCTACAAAAACCAAGTCAAATCCCCTTACATAAAGCCTCTGCTGAACCCTGAGCTTTTCATGAGATTTTATTTCTCAAAGTCACATGTAATAAATGAGAACTTCAAGTCTTCTGAAAAGTGCTCATTATAGTGAGTTCTTTATTACTAATTACTACAAAAATTAATCATTAATTTTTACTTATTGTGCAACAATAATGGCTTTCATCATGAGAGTTTCATGTGTGTGTGTGCATATGTGATATTGTACTTCAATTCTATTCTTCCCCACCTACCTTCTCCTGTCTCTGCCCCTTTGCTGGTCCTTTCCTCCCTCTCAATGGTCTCCCTTCTGCTGTCTTCTTACACCTCCCATCACACACAGAGTCTTGATTTTGAATATGGATGAAAACACATGGTATTTCACCACTCTCTTGTTCTTTAATCTCCTTCCTCTTAGATATCTTTCCTCTCTTCCAGCCTTCCCTCCTTATCTACCGTCTTGTTATTCATTTATGTATAAAAATTTGACAAATAACAGAAAATGAGTAAAAATCTGTCCTTAAGTCTGACTTAAGGTAATACGATGATCACACGTTCTAGTTGTTTTCCTTTATCAAATGTCATTCTTCTTTATGGTTGAATAAAATACTATCATGTGTATATGTCATATTTTCTTTATTCACTCATCTGCTGATAGTTGTCTAATCTGGCTTCATATCTTGGCTAATGGGAGTACTGTAGCAGTAGACACACACAGATATTTGAGCACCTCTGTAGTGTGCTGACTTAAACGCCATTGGGTGCATAGACAGGAATGATTGATTTGGCTGAATCATAGGATAGCTGCAGTTTCTGTATAATTTACATTTGTGTGTGTGTGTGTGTGTGTGTGTGTGTGTGTGTGTGTGTGTGTGTGTGTAAGCTAGAAGTGGACATCTGATCCTCTGGAACTATAGTTACACGTGATTGTGAGTAGCTGTGTGGATGCTGGCAACCAAACCAATATTCTCTGGAAAGAGCAACCAGTTCTTTTAACTGCTGAGCTATGTCTCCAGCTCTCTGTCTCTGTTTCTCTGTCTCTCTCTCTGTCTCTCTCTGTCTCGCTCTCTGTCTCTGTCTCTGTCTCTCTCTCTCTGTGTGTGTGTGTGTGTGTGTGTATCTGTGTGTATGTGTAAATTTGAGTATCTCTGTGCATATTGGGTGTGTATGGGTGACTCCAGAGGCCAGATGCATGAGATCCCCTGGTTCTGGAGTTACAGGCACTGTCAACCTTTTCGCACAAGTGTTATGAACTGAACTTAGTTTCTCTTGACGATTAGCAAGCTCTCTTAACTACTTAGCCATCTCTTTAGCTCCTATTTAGGTTTTTGCCTTTTAATTAGCAAAGCCTTAATTTTTCTTCTGCTTTTAAAATTCTTGCCACCCTTATTCTCATGCTTATAAAAGCAGCCACTACAGAACGGGATACCTTGCCATGCATCCCATGCTCTTGCATGCTATCTGGCCTTCTTCTTCCTGCCAGTGCTTCCTTATCCACCTTATGGCCCTCCACAACCTCTTTCTCTTTTACTTGCTACTTCTGTGATGGTTTCTTCAACATCTCCTTGTCACACCTGGTAGTTTTCATCATTTAAACACATTTGTCTCTTTCTTGTCAGTGTAAAATAAAACACATCCTTCCTTAAACCCATCTCATTCAGCCCAATACCCCAACCCCCTCAGCCAAGGAAATGAAATCAGAAACTGTTCAGCGTGTGGAAATGGAAGATATTCCATATGATTTGACCTTGTTACCTTGGAGATGGGGCTGGAACTTGATCCTTAATGGATGTTGGCTAATCTGCAAGGTATAAGCATTATTTTATCAGGTGGCATTTTTAAAGTAACCTTTGCCAAGAGTTTGGTAACCACATGGAAATGTGATTTAGAGTTATTGCTCACAAAGAAGTTAAGATCTAGTTGGAGAGAAGGTTGTCGGTGCTTGAGAAAGTGGTCATAATGGGTAGATGGTACTGAATAGGTTAAATCTGAGTATACGTCCTAAACTGGATCATGCAATAGAAAACAAAGCATCACCCTTTCCTGAACTTTTCCATTACTGTTCTGGCTGACCTAACATCATCCTCTTTCTCACTTTGGCCAATTGGCATTTTAAAATATACCACACTCAGGCTAAAGAGATAGCTTACTTCATATAGCTTGCTCAGCCTACTTTTTTATAGAACCCAGGACCACCAGTGGCACCACGCTAATGGGCTGGGACTGTCTACATCAATCACAAAGAAAATACACTACAGGCTTGCCCACAGCCTGATCCTATGGAGGCATTTTCACAATTGAGGTTCCCTCTTCTAAGATGACTCCAGTTTATGTCAAATTTACCTAAAACTGTCAAGCACAGTCCCCAAGCCATGTTACCAATTCTATTGCTGGATTTCCAGGCACTATTCTAGAAACTGATAAAATGACACCAACTGAACAAGAACAACCCAACTTCTGCCCACCAAGATGAACACTCTCCTGAAGTTGCCATCTGGTAATAAGTGGTTCAGCTGATCTTAAAATGAAATGAGCTCACTTGGTGTGTTAGTGTATGACTAGAATTTTAATCCCAGGGAAGCTGATGTAGGAGGGACATAAGTTCAAGATCAGCCTAGGCTACAAAAGATCCTGTCTCAAAACACAAAGTGTTAGTGCTGTAGCATAGGGCTAAGGTGCTTGCCTAGCATGTGCAAGGCCAGCGTGTACTACTCAAAATTAACACAGCCCCACTTTACTCTACCCTGCCATCTTTCCAGAAATAATCCAGTTAAACGAATCCCAATTAGTCTCTATATAACCACAGCATGTATATGTATTTGTACTCTATCCCTCTTCTGTCTGAACAGGACCCCTGTCCTCTGCACCTCATAGGAGAGATGTCTTCAAGATTAGCTTATCCCAGCTTGTAGCACTACCAAACCAATCTTATAGAGCAAGTAGGGGCAGAATCTTTTAGTGTATGTACTGGGAGATGAATGCATGTGGTGATTGCTGTCAGGGGGTATTGATGTGCTTTGGAGGCTTACTTTTTCTTTTTGATTAGCTGCTTGTCTTTTTCCAGATCCAAAATCACAGGGTGAGCTAAGAGCTAAGTTATTCCTGGGTAGCAGGCTGTGGAGTAAGCACACATTCACATTCTCTTGTGCTGGTCTACTCTCCTAGTGAAACAGAATGCAGGGACAGTGAAAGTCACAAGGGAGAGAGGCTTCTGACTTTGAAAGACAGAGGCAGGCTGTGTGGGTGACTCGAAGTTCAGACAGCAGGGGAAAATGCTTGTGTCAGATGTTTCCTTCTGAATGGGTGTCTTTTTTGTATTTCATAGGGAATCCAACCCTATGATGAGTTTTTCTCAAGCCACAATCAACTGTTTAGTTGAAGAAGCTGTATTCAGTTTAGTGGAGGCTGGGGTTCTTAGGTGAGTACAATAGAGGGAGCAGGGACAATGGACAGAGCATATGAAGGAGCCTGGGAAACCTATGCCAGGTTAGAAGGGAGCCAAGGATAGTGAGAAGAACTCCTGGAGGAGAGTTCCTGGACAGAGAGAGCCGATGGACAGGGAAAGACAGAGAGCTGAGGAAACAGACCCTGTAATTAATCAGAGTAGTGTGGCAACTACACCCCTGGAGGGTTGCCAAGGTCCAAGGAGAAGTGCTCAAAGAATTAGTGTGCTGATTAAGAGAACATTTATCTTCATATATATGTATGTAGGAGAGAGTGCTGGAAGCCAGTTTTACAAAGGTGTGTTGGAGATTGTCTCAGGGAACTATTGGTGACAAGCTTCAAGAAGAGATTCACGGGGTGTCCTAGTTTCATTTCTGTTGCTGTGACAAATGTCTCAACACAAAGAAATATAGGAGAGAAAAAGGTTTTATTCAATTTACAATTCCAGGTTACAGTCTATCGATGAGATGAAACCATGGCAGGAGCTCAAGCAGCAGGATCCATAGTCAAGAGCAAAGCAAAATTAACATGGGCTCTGCTTGCTTGCTTGTTTGCTCATTTCTCAGCTAGACTTCTCTACTCTTAACCAGTCCAGCCCAAAACAGGCTACAACCCATTAGGGGTTGGATCTTCCTACATCAATTAATAGTAAAAACATTCCCTCATAGACAATCCTCACATGACAACCTGATCTAAGTAATTCCTCAGTAAGACTCACTTTTTAGGACTGGGGAGATAGTGCAATGGTTAAAAGCACTGGCCGCTCGTCCAGTGGACTAGAGTTTAATTTCCAGCATCCACATGGCATCTCCCAACTGTCTGTCACCTTGGTTCCAGGCAACCCAACACCATCAAACAGACAAATTTAGACAAAACATCAACACACGTAAAATAAATAAAATAAATAAAATAAAATTAAAAATAAAATAAAAATAAAATAAAACAAAATAACACTCGCTTCCCCTCTTATTCCAGGTTGCATCAAGTTGATGGTTGAAACTAAGCAGCTCAGGTAGTGTGTCCTACTGGCATGCATGCCTAAGGAGCACTGGGCTTCTAAGGAGGAGTGAATAATGGTCAGAAGCATTGACAAGGGACAGAAATGACACCTACTCCCCCTCCAGCTCTGTAATCTTTGGTAGATCATGGAAGAAATGGGGTCACAGTGGAAGCATATCTTGTTAAATCAAAAAAAGATATAGGGGCCCATTCTGCAAAGAAGCCCAGTCACCGAGAGTTTTCCTGACACAGACTATGCTGTCCTCTCAGGATTTACAATTCTCCCTTTAGCAAAGCGCCCACCTGGACTGGCACTCCATCTCTGCAGGAAAGGAGAGTGAGCTAATTGTTCAGGTCTCCTAAGCTTCTTAGTTCTTCAGATCGCCGACTGTGCTCACCACGGGTGGATGAATGAATTCATGCAGGAAGGAAAGGATGTCTATGAGCCAGCTCAGAGTGCATGGAGCAAAAGGCTCGAAACTGTCTCTCCACATTAAGGCTGAGTCAGTAAACACATTTTTCTACCTGACTTTCAAGGCCCTTCATAGTTTAGCTCATTCCAGCCTATCCTATCTTGTTTCCTCTTACTCCTAATTTCAGGTTTTCTACCTGACAGTTTAGGCTTCTAGTTGCCCATCCAAATAGCATGCACATTCTTACCTCTTCTTGGTCAAGCTCTGGCATTTCCTCTGAGTATAATGACCTGTTGTCATCTGCCTTCCACAGCTGGCTCTGCCCTCTCCTTCAAGGTCACGGCAAGCCAAACTCATACGAGGACTTTTCCTGATGTGAAAACTTGCCCATTGCAGATTGTCAACGGCATTTGTGAAATGAACCTCATGTTGCACAGGAAAGTATGTCTCATCTTAGATTATTTTAATGGGAAGACTAACTTTGTTTTTCCAGGTAAATGCTGGGCTTCTCCATGAGGGTGTGTATCTTCTGCAGCACATGTAGTCCCTTTGTGGCCGCTTACTTCCTCCTGAGTCTGTCTGTCTGTCTGTAATGGTGAGTGAGTTGTCTGAGTAGTTTCTGTTAGGTCTTGTGACTAACTGAATCCTGCCCACTTCCCCTCCTGGGCTAACACCATTGCAGAGAGATGGTCCTCCTTTTCATCTTTTCTGATCTGACTTGTCTTTGTCAGTGTGAGGTCTGGACAAGAGCTGAGTCCCTTCTTATGATTTTGTACCTTCTCTAGAGCATGACAGCCATTTGAATCATCACTAGTTACACTTATGCAGTAACATCAAAATTCATCTCTCTGTGTGGCTAATTCCTTGTAAGTTAAAACTAGTTAGGTAACTATGTATTCAATATGAGAGCTTCCCTTCCAATTTAGCATGCTTCAATTCAATCTTTCTCTCTCTCTCCTCCACTCATTCCCTTTAACTGTCCCTCCTTTCTTATCTAAATCTATGCATGTAGCTGTGGGTACTAGTGAAGAAGTATTAAAAAAGTATAGCAAAGTAAAAACAAAATTCGAGGCTTTTGGGCCCAGGCTTGGGAGTGTGGTTTTTGTGGCTTAGTGCTCCAGGTGCTGGTCATAAAACAGATAGCGACATTCCTTCCTCCACCCACCCGCTTCCTGGGTTCAAAGAGTGTTCATTCAAAGAAAGTCACCCTGACCCACCCTGACCATTACCGGAACCTGCAATGCAAATGTGCTATCTTTAGGGGCTCTTAGATTGTTAGGGGCTCTTAGAAACTGTCTTGAGAGATAACCTGACACTTGTGACTTTGCACTTCCTTATGACTCTTAACTGGTATTTTTGGTATTTTCCAACAACGCCCTCCCCACCTCCATGAGTTGTGGTTTCTTCCTTTAAATACCCCCTTACTCAGCTACTCGGGGCGCCATGGTCCTCTACCCCTGTGTGGTGTATGACCATGGGCCCTAGAGCGCTCTTGAATAAAAATCCTCTTGCAATTTGCAGCAAGATCGTTTCTTGTGGGTGATTTTGGGGTGTCGCCTCTCCTGAGTCAGAACGTGGGGGAGTCCTCACGTTGTGGGTCTTTCACTAGCATATATGTATATATGTACATAGTCATGTATGTAATATATTAATGACATTTTAGTGCTTAGCATACTGAATACTACTGGATTCCTTAAGACTCATAGAATAAAACTGTAATTCTTTGATATGAGGCTGAATAATTTTGATTTGATTTCTATCATCTCTCTAGCTTCACTTTTCTGTTTTTACAACGTGAAATTTAAGAACAATAGAATTATCTGCTTCCTACATGTGACATCCAAACTCATGCCTCCATGTTCTTTTTTATGGTGTTCTTTCTGCCCAAATGCCATTTCCTTCTTCTTTAAGGAACCTTATATCCAGAGCCAGAGCACATTAGTTATTTTTCGTGTCATTCAAGATTAAGTTCAAGGAGGAGAGATTTACTTCAGCTCAGATTTTCACAGTATGGAAAGTATGGCGGAACTCATGGCAGCAGGTATGTAAGGTGGATGCTTGTCTACTTGTTGGTGCATCAGATGCATGGAGAGCTAAACCAGATTTGGACTCAAAGTGTTTCCTGTGTCTACTCACTTCCATCAGTCAGATTCTGTCTCTTTAAGGCTTCAGAGCCTCCCAGAATATGCCACCCAATGAGGACTGAACACTCAATATATGTGACTCTTCAGGAGACATTTCCCATTCAAGTCCCAACACTTTTCTTACTCTGTTGAATTTCTAACTACCATGCTAGTGGATGCTTCGTGCGCTGGGCTGTACTAGTTCTAAGGCTCACAGTGTCATACTGTTTATGTTCAAATCCAGCTGTGGTAGAATACAAGTATTCTGTGTCTCTAAGCACACTGTAGGGACCAACGAGTAAATGACTGAATTCGGGGCAGTCTCTCAGCCTCCCCAGGCTTTAAGTGTCAGGGTTAGAGTTCACTTCCTCCTGTCCTTTGGCCCATCTGTAATCACAGTGTAAGTCCACTGTCCATGTCATAGTCTTTACATCCAGACAACTGTGATTAAAAAACAAAACCCACACATCTCTGTCCCCACACCACTTTGTCTACTCCTGTGTGACTCTTGACATAGTCAGCACTGATACTATTACTCCCACCTCACACACACACATACTCTTTGTCCACAAAGTCTTAAGCTCCATATGCAAATGTCAGCCGAAAGCAATCTGGTGATTTTACCATTCCCTAGAATATATGCCTCTGTTACCCAACACACAATCTTTTATCCTTTATTCCCAGGGTTTCTACCATTGGGGACCTCCCTGTATTTCTCTTTCTTGCTCAAAACAATGGCTTAGTTTGATAGCAATCTCTATCTCTTTTAAATAAAAGGAACCTAATCCCCAAGGATGTTATGTAACTTATTGGAGACTTCTGATATTATAGACTCTGCAGTTCCCAGTTGGCATTTATATGACAGGAATCATTCTTTCCCCTTAGGCATAAGTCTTATTTTCCCACCCAATCCTTCTCATTCGTGGAAATAAAATCAGGAGCCTGATGTTGACATATATATTGTTTCCATATACCCTTGAATGTATTTCATAACCAGAGGTTGAAGGTGATATAACCTTCAAAAGTGTATGCAAAATTTAAGATTAGTGAACTACGTGCGAAACTAAAGTGGACTCAAAGCAATCGTGGCATCTGAAGGGAAAGCAGGGGCCAGTAGTTACTCATCATTTCCCACGGCCCCGGGCTTTTATAGACTTTCTCAGGTGGTTCAAGCCAATGATTGATCAACTTGATTATCCCTCTGAATGTCTGAGATTTATGAGGTGTCAGCTAGTCTCAGCCATGGTTTAATTGTGTTAACTGCAAGTGCAATTAATTGTGTCACCTTTGGGGAAGAATTTCACAGCTACATTTTGGGGGGAGGGTGATAAGTCTCTTATTAAAGTACTGTGTTGAAAAAAATTCTCAGGAGAGACCCCGGATTCTATGATTTTTTTTTTTAAGGCCTGACCCTATTCTTTTTTTTTTTAATTTTTGCTTGTTTTTCTTATTATTTCTTAGTTGCTGTTCACCCTGGCAGACAGCTGCTTGTTGCAGTTTAATTTGGAGGAGCAATAGCAGTGGATGACCCATTTAGTTCCCCAAACATAGCGGTACCTGTTCACTGGACTTGTTGGCTTCGGTTTATAGTTCTTTATCTCTCACAGGATGCTGGGCCCTGGGCTTCCAGAAAAGGTTTCAAATGCCCTTTCTTGACCCCAGCCTTCCACTGACTCCCGCCTGCACTGTGGGTTCTGCAGATAACAAGGTCTGTCGGTGCTATGATGTCTTAAGAAAGGATTAAAAAGAATCATTTAGGTAGAATTCTTACACTAGAACTTATGGCTAAAGAAATGATAGTTGGGAATTGTCCCAGGAGATGTATGTGTGTGAGTGTTTTGGGGATCATGGATCCGGGGTGAGGGGGTGTTGGTGGTGAGGTTGAGCCAAAAAGGCTGAAGTTTTCTTTTGGCCAAAGAATCTCTGCAATGTGTGAGTGGGATTCCACGCCAGAAACGCTAGGGGAATTTAACATATCAAACACAAATAACAGTGACACGCAGTCGGCTCGCTTGTGAGGCAGCCTTGTGCAGCCCTGGGCATCCTCCAGCCTGCGGTTTTCCGAAAGCTCCTAAGTATACACTCTGGATTAGGCTTGCTGCTTCCCTCTCCAAGGCTTTGCCCTTCAGTCCGAAACGCACTCAGGCGCAGGTCCCATCGGTGGAACCCAAGGCCAGGCAGTCCCCAGCTCCAGAGTCATTTAAGATTTTCTGTGGCTCAATTAAGCATGTGCAGCGCCCCGCAGCCGCAGAGGGCTGTTTATTCAGTGAAAGTGCTCTGTAATTTATTTAAAATAATCCATCTTTCACAAATAAAGGGGCCATTGATGGGTTTCCCCTGCTCTCTGAGGCAGGCCTCCACGCAAGGACCCCTCTTGACAGTGGGCTTTGCTGGTCACAGCTTAAACGGCTGACAAAAGTGATTCAGACTTATTAATTTTTTTCCCTTTCTCTTAACTTTCTCACTCAAAACGTTGGGCATTTACTAAACTGTCTTGTTTTCTTTATACTAGTAATCACCGTGAGCATCCCCTTCTCTGTCTTTTAAATTTTTCATTTTTAAAATTAAAGGCGAGAGAGAGAGAAAGAGAAAAAAAAAGCACCGTTTGGTCGTTAAAATGATTAATGCCAGTCAATTTGATAATCGCCGGGTGGAGGTGCCAGCCATTCTGGGGTTTAGGGCAGCCCGAGACCCAGCTTCTTTATAGCTCTGGGCTAATGAGGAGCTGCATTCGGGGCTTTTTTTTTTTTTTTTTTTTTTTTTTTTTTTTTTTTTACTGTATATGAATTGATTAACTGAAAATAAGATTGTGTCCGCGGGTGACACCCATTGACAAAGAGCTCTTTCTTCTCCCAGCTTCCAGTCCCGGGTTGCCACTTGGACTTGAAGACATGCCTTTCTTTCTCCTAGAACTCCAGAAAAGCACTGGATGAACCTAGGGAGGGCTACCCCAGAAGTCTGACCAGCTTTAACGACCTGCCAGGGAACAAGAATGTGATCGTTGAGACCAGCGTTCAGGGCTCTGGACTGGACAGGTCTGAGTGGGAAGGGGCCGGGGGCCTGGAGTTGTGCTGGCTGCAGTGGAAAGCTCCGTTTCCTTCCGTTGCTCTGTCTCTTCCATCCTTTCCCAGATGAACCACAGCTATGCATCTTCTTTATAAAGCTTTTATGCATGTGTTTGCGTCACTGGTCATTGAACGTATGCTTGCACTTCAAATGTTTACCTGATGTTTGGAGAATTTCAAAGTTGATACGATGGAGGATAGGATAGCATAGGATAGGATAGCATAGGATAGGATAGGATCTACCATACGTTCCTTTTAACTTCCACCCATATCATCCTAGCACACCATTTTTCTAACTTCATCTCCCTCTCCCTCTCCCTCTCCCTCTCCCTCTCCCTCTCCCTCTCCCTCTCCCTCTCCCTCTCCCTCTCCCTCTCCCTCTCCCTCTCCCTCTCCCTCTCCCTCTCCCTCTCCCTCTCCCTCCCCCTCCCCCTCCCCCTCCCCCTCCCCCTCCCCCTCCCCCTCCCCCTCTCTTTTGATACCCACTAAATCTAGTTAGTGCTACACATTTGTGCATGGGTTGGGATTATCCACTGGAGCATTGGAAAAACCTACCAGTGCTCACATTATCCCCGGTTAGGAGCTTCTCGGTGAGGGGTGGGGCCTGGAGAGTATCTATCCCATCGCTGATGAGACTTTGGCTGGTTTGATCTTGTAGAGACTGTGTGCAGGTACTCACAGCTGTTGGGGGTTCATGATTTCAACAGCCCTGGCCATGTCCAGAAGACAGAATCTCACTATGAGGCTCAGAGAATGTTGCAAAAGAGGAGAAAGAAGGGATGTAAGAGCCAGAGGATTGAAAAGAAATCTGTGTTCTGTGTAGGGCTGAGCACCGAGGCTCATTCTTAAGGCTTTGACTAATTATACTCCATTCCAGTGACTAAGAACCCCCTCTGACAAAACTTGAAAGCAGCCCACATTTATGGGTAAAAGCATAAAAACTTGGAAGGTGAGTTGAACTCATGACATCTAGCAAAAAAAAAATAGCAGAGTCGTCCCCATTCCCACCCCGCCCAAGGGCTTATGACCTTCACAGCTAGCTTTGATCAGGATTACAATATTAGGGATAAAATTCTCCCCTGTGGAGTAGGCCTCACATTCAATCAGAAGCCTTATTCCATAGTCCCTATTGCATCCCTGAGTACGTCTTGCCAGGTAATATTTAGACTCCAGCACTGCGTAAGACTGACTTGTTTTCTCCCCTGTTTGCATGCATACACCTTCTGGCAATATGAAAACTAGCTACCAGAGAGGCAGCTTTCTGCTCAGTTTGAGATTGATTTCTCTATATTCCACAGCCAAAGTGTGTGGTGTCTTCAGAAAGGGGGTCTTGGTGAGTAACTGAGGAAATGACCATAGACTATATTTCTTTGGCACCTCCATGACCAACAGCTTCTAGAGAGACACCACGTGCCTTACACTATGACTCTATTAATAACCTGTCTTATGGGAGAGCCGTTGTTCACCCATGCAGGATACTTCTCTTCCATGACTACAGTAGTCTCTGAACTGCTGTCAAACTTCCCTAGGTAGTCCTACATGAGGAGGGTATCCAAAAGCTCTGGCTTCTCATGGAAAATCATTTCCAATGAGTTTCTAAGTTGTATACATGAGAACTCATGAAAGGTAAAATCTGGCTTATTCCTGAGACACCCTCAAGGAATTATGCTATGGTTTCAGTGTTTGGTTTCCTTGTTTCCTTTTAATTAATTATTTCTCCCCCCTTTTTTGGTGTAGTCTTGGGTTTTTAAGTTTATGGCCCTGCGTACTGCTGGACAAACACTATATCAATGAACAAATCCTCTAGCTCTGTCTTTCCTCTACAATTTTGGAGACAAGGTTTGGACGAGTAGCCCAGGTTGGACTTGAAATGACTCTGTAGCCCCAAATCTGATTTCAGAGTTTCCTCTGAGATTTCAGCCAAATTAAGCATGAGTCCCTGTGTAAACAAATAAAAGTTAGCTGTCACATACTTCGAATATGTAGTGACTCAGAGTGACCAGACCCATTGCAAAAAGGAGGAATAGAGATGTGGAAAAACAGGATTGGATGAATGTAAGATAGACTCTGAGCAGGGAAACCATTAATCCTAAAGTTCCATGAACACGCTAGGTTCACACTGTGATCAAATGCAGGGTTGAAGGGGTGTGAGCAGCTTTTTTGGCATTGCTGGTTAAGGACATCAAAACTGATCCCTGGAGCTCCTCTGATTCCTTACTCTCTGCAGCTTTCCTCAGCAGGTACTCCACAGTTCTGGTATCTCTAGTGTCCTGGGGCTTTCAATGCAGTGTGGCCTTCACTATGACAGCTCTACTATCAACCTGTCAGAAGCCCTTCCTAAAGGCTAACTCTGTAATTGCCTGGCCTCTAAGGCTTTTCTTTGAAGGCTTGGTAGAAGCCTTTATGACTCTATGACTCTTGATTTCCAAAGGTCTGCAAAGGCAGCATGGTGTTCATGAGTGGTATTTGGCCTGAAACGGTCCCTGAGTACCTTGAGAGTTAAACACAGGACGGAATCTTTGGGAAGCAACTCCCTAAATGGCTCTATGCATCATGTCATGCCTTTTCTCTCCGCACATGAAAGTCTTTGGAGCAAGTTTACAGTTACATCACATTGCTTTGGTCATTCTGGTCTTGCTGATTTGTGAGCTGTTCTTGAGTCACCTTTGCTTTTGGTCTTGTGTAAAATACTTAGCTTCCCCCCTCCCCCCAGTGGTGCTAATCTCTTTATCAACTATACTTTTATTGGAACCACCATTAAACTTTCTTCATTTCTTTTTTTTTATTGGTTATTTTATTTATTTACATTTCAAATGTTGTCCTCCTCCCCATATCCCCTCTGCAAACACTCCATTCCATCCTCCCTCTCCTTTGCCTATAAGAGGGAGCTCCCACACCTACCTACCCATTCTAGCCTCACCCCTCTAGCATCCCCTACACTAGAGATAACTTTTTCAATTTCTGATTGTACTGCATAGTATCCAAGTTTCCTATCCTGCCACTCTCTGTTCCTGATTGTCACAGTAAATTTGTCTGAAAGGACACAATAATGTTTCTGCCTGAATGCTATTGCTAGAATTTCCTCTGTCAAATCAGCCAGCACATACCTTCATACTTAGCCTCCGACAAGGTCTCAGGGTACAAACACAACACATTCAACTTCTTTGCCCTGGTGTGACAAGGATTCTTTTTAGTCTGGATTCCCCAAGGTCATATCCACTCAAAAGCTCAGGGTTACAATGGTAACTTTTCACATGTCTTTTAGTGTTCTGATATTGTTAACAACTACCAAAATTGCAGTTAAGCTTAATCAGAATGCTAGCCTTTCTAGAACTTAGCGACTCCTGCATCTAGTTCTAAAGGCCTTATTAAGTTTGTTTAAGGCATACTCACTCTGCTTATTTTCTATTGGTCAACATTTTGGATCATAATAAATACATGAAATAGTCAAATTAAAGGAAAAAATAAGATTTATTTAGCTTTTACATCATGGTTCCTTGACTCACTGCCTTTGGAAGGGCTCAGGTACAAATATTGCCTTCAATGACAAGTCACCAATTACATATTTTCTTTGTGCTGAGCCTCTTTCTTGAAAATTCCACAGCACCAATAGAGGAAATTTCAACAACAGCATCTTCAGGCTGTCAACCATGCCTATAACATATGTGCCTGTAGGATGCACTTATTCAAACCATTGGGTCTCCTAAGATTGAGTCTCATGCTAAAATTTTCATTGTACACATTCATTTTTGCCTTTTTTTGATCTGGTAGGCCTTTGGCAAAAGCGTTTTGGAAGACATTATACCTATTCTGGCTCTCAGGTTAACTCGAGGTTAAAAATTTTAGCCATCCTCTTTTGAGATGGTTTTCTTATCATGGTGAATGGGAAGTGATTAAACTACCAGCAGTAAGGTTTATAAGAAGAATTGAGGCGATTGGTTGCAAGAGCTTCAACACAGTATGCAACATATGTGAGACAATGGGTCAATCAGTAGGTTTTTTTTTTCTATAGCAATCCTCAGCTTATGGTGGGTTTTCCTCACAAACCTATTGTAAGTTGGAAATACTTCAAGTTAAAAAAAAATACATTTACTTATAGGTTATCCCAGCCTACTTTGGATATTCTCATCACCCTTATATCAATTTATAGACTGGCACCTATCATTAAGCATATTTTATGAAGTGTTAAATTTCTCATGGATATATTGAAATTTTTATTGCAATTAAAATGATTACATGGACACTTACATTTAGAGATGAGATGCACTGGGCCTAGAGAATGTGTAAAATGTTGAAAAATTAAATGCTGGATAATGTAGCTACACAGTGACAAAATCATCAATTTGTCTTTTTTGACATTCCTGAATAGCTGATAGAATGCCTTGAGACATCAATACATATTTCTTGTTGATAGGTATGGAAATATGTAGGAAGAAATCAAATTTTGACTGTATACTATACTTGCCATTATATTAAATATTAAATATTTCTCTTTAGCAAATGAAAACCTTTATTAAAGTCTTCAGATGTGCTTATGTATCTTCACAATGCTCTCCCAAATTCCATGCATATAGTGTGAACATGTAGTAGCAATGTTCTAGGTGGCCCTTAGGAAAGCAAAACCTTTTCCAAACTTTCAGAAAATTTTGCAAGATTCAGTTCCTTCATCTGAATATCTGGTCCCTTGAAACAAAGAGTATTTTACTCCATTGGTTGAGTAAGTGCCATTTTTTCTTGTAGCAAATATATAACTTTTACATCAGTCAAGATGTCCTTGGCATGTTGTAGGTACCCTGGAACACTAAGACTCTTGAATGTGACGCTAGTTTACCTCTCATATCTTTGTACCTGCAGTAATAAGTAGTTCAAGGACCAGTCTTGAGGCAACACTAAATAGGAGCTTATATATACAGACACAGTCATATCCTGGAGTACTCTCGGGCTCTTTGCTACTGATTAGGAAAGGCTTTGCTTTGACCCATGTATGATTTACACCCACAGACAATACTACTGAGTCTTATTTGGCTATCTTGAATCTGGTATCCTCTTGGGCTCTTGATGAGTTCTTGAATGCTTTGCAATAAGCTTTGACAATAAGATCATTTCATCAACATCATGTCCTTATGATGACAAGTACTGCTCATGTTCAATTATTCCATGGACCTCCACCTAAAGGTACTGGCTCCAGGACCCTTGGTCTTTGTTGTCTGGCTTCACATAGTGATTTATGTCACCTCTTAAAGTTCTAGAGCCACACATACTTTCTATAAACAGTCTCATATATGTGGGATCATCAGCACTTTCTGTGTGGGCTGTGGATATATTCGTAGGTAGGCCAATGTGACAAGGAACTTATGTTACTGGAAGCTCCATTCATGACTTTTAAAGCAAATCCTCTCCTGGTTCAGCTTTGGATGACCATATTGCCTAGCATCTAGACTGACAGTTCTGAGAGACTCTAAGCCAAAGGATCAGATGTACCCATAATTTGGGATACACAGAGTTGTCTAATACATGCTGCTTTAAGCTGCTACAGCAGTGATGCTGTCTTTACATGTTCATTTCCATATATGTAAATGTGAGATGAACAAACAGAAATTTATTCTTTGTTGAATGTGACAAAATTAACACACATGTAACATGTCTAACATGTAGCAAGCATTCTGTTGAGATAATCTACTATTGCCCTTTGTTCTTGATCTATGGAAGTGGTAGTTCATATTTCCAACATGTGATGCAATTGGTTCTAAATAGCAGACCTTTTGTGTTCCTTACTCGTGTGATAAAGGCCAAGTCCCTAGGGTGGTAGTACTATTGAGAGGCTATAGAATCTTTAGGAGGTGAGACTCAGTGGTTTCAACCACTCTGCCATTGGGAGAGACTTTGGGACATTGTCAGTCTTGGATCTTTTTGCTTTCTAGTCTTGAAGTAAGTGGCTTTTCTCATCATTCACTTCTGCCAGGATGGATGGCCTCACCACAGACACAAGGCAATAAAAACAACTTATCAAGGCTGGGAAAATTAGAGTTCAAACAAACACTTTTGTATATAAAATCTTTATCTCTGTTCTTATATCTTGGTTATTTCTTATAATGACAGGAACCTGACCAACACAATGGGAAACTAACTGGCTTACAATCATTGACTTTAGAACTAAATGTTAAGAGCTTGAAACATATTTAATTCAGTGCAAATGTAGATTCTTATGTGTTAGCTTCTGGGATTTGATTCTCTTCTACCCTGTGGATTCTGAGACCCCCCAACACATGCATTCCCCAGTATCTCACTGGCCATCAAGTCTAGAGAAAATGGTAAGCTCCAGGTCTAGTGAGAGACCATGCTTCAAAAAAAATCACATGGGGAACAATGGAGGAAGACACTCAGCATTAGCCTCTGGCATCCACATGCACAAACAAGGGGCCAAATTCACAGAAAGCCTGGAAATCCACAGTGGCTTGAAAGTGCTCTGTGGTTTCTTCTACTGCTTCCAGTGAATTGTGAAGTCTTGAAATGGACTTGCTTCCTATCCTACCATTTACTTGTCTATGACATCGGGACAAAGATGCTACCTCCCTGTATTAGCAGAACTGTGGATGGAGTAAACTATAGGCACTGCTTCCCTTGTTTTCGCAGGAGTTATTGTGAATAGGGGCTCCTTCCTTCCTCCTACAGTTCTCTTTGAGGCTCATTTCCTTCATTCACTCCTCACCCCCAACGCATAGGACTATAATACTTGTAAGAATCATGAATTTTGCCAATTAATTAGTTTCATGTAGTGTTGCTGGGTGGCTTAATTCTCTTTTGTAGCACGCTTGGGACCATATGAAATACGAGACAAGCATTCTTACTGTAAAGTTATATTGAGAAATTTAATGAACAGAAAATTCCGTGCACCATCTGTATCAAAATAAAGTGTGTGACTTGTGCTAGACACAGAATATCTGGACACCTTCTCATGCAGCAACTGTTGTTTCTGTTTCTCAGACTCTGCTGCTCTTTCTTAGCTTTCTGCTGTCACTGAATATGTCTGAAAGAGAGCTCTTGACCCTTTCCTGGGTCCATACTTGTGCAGTAAACTTATAGAACTGGGGCAATTACTTGAGTTCAAATGCCAGTTCTAGAACAAGGGATGACCAGTTTCTATAACAGTATTTCAGTTTTCCCTTCCATAAAATAGTTGAGAATATACAAGGTAATTTATGCTATTTCTATAACTGAGAAAGTGGCTTGATTCAATTATCTTTTCTTTCTTTCTTTCCTTTCTTTCCTCTTTCCTTTCTTTCTTCCTTCCTTCCTTCCTTCCTTCCTTCCTTCCTTCCTTCCTTCCTTCCTTCCTTCCTTCCTTCCTTTCTTTCTTTCTTTCTTTCTTTCTTTCTTTCTTTCTTTCTTTCTTTCTTTCTTTCTCTCTCTCTCTCTCTCTCTCTCTCTCTCTCTCTCTCTCTTTCTTTCTTTCTTCCTTCCATCCCTCCATCCCTCTCTCCTTCCTTCCTTCCTTCCTTCCTTCCTTCCTTCCTTCCTTCCTTCTTTCCTTCTTTCCTTCCTTCCTTTCTTTTTTTTCTCCATTTCTAGCCTCATGATGGATGGCATGGAAACTGTGGTGGTTATCATAAAGAAGTTACACCTGTAGGTGGGAACATTTCCCCCTGCCTATCTCCTATGTATCAAGATCCAGGCATCAATTCTTGTTGGGAGTCAGTGGAGACTGATGGATTGAAATGTGGCCTTCTTTTGTGTCAGGAAAATGCTCAAGTGACTGGTGCTTTCAGAATTGTCTCTGTTACAGTGGAGACAGCAGCACTGATAGTAAAGACAAGTGATGCATTATGCATAGTAAGACCTCAAAAGGGACAACTACTCCTATCAATGCTCCCTTGTCTTCATTGTCTCATGGTCCTTGCTTGTATGACTAGTTGCAGGGAATCCCAGAAGAAGCAGAAACCACTGTTTTTTAGGACTCATCATCTTAGAGTGACTGTTAGGTCTTGGAGAGGCAGCTAAGATTTTCCAAAGTTGCTAACTTTGGGTAATTTGTAATTCTTGCATTTAATTATTAATTTATTTTGCATTTAATTATTAATTTATTTTGTTTTCTTAGTTGGCTTGAGACAACTAGTAACTTGAGTATCTTTCTGGTGATTTCTTGGGAGTATGAATACAATGGGAACCCTACCTAGCTTTATGGGAGAAATGGACTTCAATTGAAACCCCTGATTTTTCTTTCCGTGAGGATTATTTTTCATCTCACAAGTTTTCTCTTTTGTAGTCTGCTGAGGTTTGAGACTACCGGAGCACCATTGATTGATTGATTCATTCATTCAAAGCATACTCATAGGTTGTTATGCTTATGCCTCAGGCAGTTCCCCTGAATTTCATGGAACAAAAGATACAAAGTATCCACACTCAAGGATTGATGTTGGGCTAATGTCAGGGCCAGTGCAAACTGGCAGGAAATAGAGATGCAAGTCTAACTATGCTCCATCAGACTCCATGAGCATCATGGAACAACAAAATAAACACCAGGAGCAAGAGCAAGATCTGCTCGGTGTGGGGAAGAAGAAGATAACAGTAGTGTTGGCTCCTTGGTTGGCTTTTCTTTTATGTTTACAAACCAAGTAGAAAGCACAGAGATTGATAGTATTCTTTCTCCAAACCATCATGGTTGTTTTTGTGAAAATTTCTTGTCATGGAGAGTACATGTTTTATAATTAATGAACTCATATTAAAACATTGAGTTTTCTTTTTTGACACATACATCCCCAGGCCTGGCTCAAACTTACCATCCTCCTACCTCGGGTCTAAGTGCTACACTTACAGGTGAGTAGGGGTTTACCTAGTGACATACTGGAGACACTGCAATTACTGGTGTGCACATTACCCAGTGACACTCTGGAGACATTGATGGTAACTAAGTTCCTTAGTTTAAGTTAGATGTCATATCCTTACAGTTCTGTGGGTGGGCAGAAGCTTTAACACAGGACAGTAACTGACACCTCTTAAACTAACTTGCATCCTCTCAATGCCCCCTTTGAATTGCTTCTTTAAGTTGAACCATCTTTGCCTACTGTCTACTAATCATGCTGGGCAGTGCCCAGCCCTTCTGATGACTGGTTCTGTCAGTTTGATGGTGTTAGGCACTGCATGAGGAACTCCTTGCCCCATAGGGTGTGGATCTGCTGAGTAAGATAGCCTTTTTCTGTCCTTGGGTAACAGCTAGCTTGGAGATGAGTTCTTCCCACCTACTGAAGGTCTTATTACATTTGTCCAGACTCTCGTCTTTCGATTGACCTCCTTCAGCCCACCAAACTTCATTCTAGTCTTTGTGATCACTTATCTAAATAAAGTGTCTGTTAGAATGTCTAGGCCACAGTTTTGACTTTTTTTTTTTTCCCTAGGGGGTGGGGCATTTGCCAAGTCAGCTCTGTTTCTTAACTGTCATGTGTGAATTGTAATTGTAATTATAATTTATTTATAGTACTAAATAGTAAATATAGGTGAATTTGAAACAGTATCAGGCTCATAGCAAGTCTCATTAAATATTCATTATCATGGTGACAATCCAAAGTACTGACGTGTATAAGAGTAGTCTGTTTTCATCATTTCACTTGAGTTTAACATTAAAACTGTCACATAGACAGTAATCATTATTCCCATTTTATAGGTGACAAAACTAACCATTGGTTTGGAGAAGTGACTAGTTCAAGATCATGTGACTTAAAAGCAGAACTTCTAGGCCTTGCTCATGCTAAAATGGGTCTGATGTTGGTCACATTGTTGGAACAGGCACAGAGAGGCTGAGAGGTTTCTTCAGGCCACACAGCCCTTCGGCACATATTTAGGGGTTGAGATACAGATATTCACGCATAAGTGCTGTACTGGGTGAGGACTGGGTATGAGGAAGACCTTGCACTGTCCCCATATCCCACATGAAGCACAGATGGAAGGTAGTCACACTGGGCTCATTCCTCCCACGTCACTCTCTATTGTAGTTACTACTCTCTGCCACAACTATTCCCAATAGTTACTATTCAATTCTAGTGGTGCCAAAGCCGTTTCTAGTGCCTCACTCTGGAGACCATCTGTATGTAAACCAGGTCATCACAGTTCTAATAATCCCAACTGTGTTTATTTCTCAGTCCCACATCGGGAGCCTGAGAAGCGCCCTGCATCCACAGCTCAGGAGGGTAGAACAACTTTCACTTTCCTGCACAGGGTTTGGATTCATCTCCCTCATCCCAGGATACTGCTGTGTGACTCAAAGGTAACCTGGAATGGCACATTTCTGAAAGTTCCAAACTCTAAAGTTCCCATATTCATTTAGGCACTGGGCTTTTTGTAGCTAATTTTTGGTGAATGCAAATTGTCTCAGATTCTGCCAAGACCTGTGTAACAAAGACACCATAAGTTTCCTGCTCATGCCCCCAGAGTCCATAGCATCAAGCATTCTTCCAAGACCTTGTGGATTTTGAATCATATGTTTTAGCAAAAGATGTCTCTTTGTGTGGCCAGGAGGAAGACTGGAACTTTGTCTTTCTAAAAAATTGTGTTTTGTTTTGAAATGTAAAAATATGATAGTAGTCAGTAATATGTCCTACAGAAACCGTTATTTTTTTTTTAGCAGTAAATGACATTAAGACAGGGTTTATAGGCCTCATATAAACCATCACTTAGCCTTCCCTATGGTTGCAGGAAGTACTTATTCACATCCTATAAAATCATCACTATTCACCACTCATAGCACCACCACCACATCACTATCACCATCATCAACACCATTGCCATCATCACTAACATCATGATCATCTCTGATCTTCAATACTGATGAAGTGATAAGCCAAGGCATAGAAAAGTAGACTAACCTGCCAGTATCACTGCTGGGCAGTGAAGACCTTGGGCTTTGACCTAGCCTGGCTCCAGAACCTATGCCTGAGTATAACTGAACAATTGCCTAAAAAAATTCGAAGAAGCAGGAATCATCCCACTCAACCTACTCAATGCTCAGGCACACTCAAGTAGCACAGGGAAGTGAACTGGCCCTCCTAAAAGGACAGTGGTTGCTCAACATGAAGTTGTTCTTGTGCAGAGTCACCCATGCCTCTGAAATTTGGGAGAAGGCCTAATGATCATTGAAGTAGCCATTGGATAATATCCTATTTGGGGTAAGTAAGTAACCTGCCTAGAAAGGCATCAGAGAACTGATGGAGCAGTTCGGGAGATCGTGTGTGGGAGTAAGGAGGATGCTGATTTTAGAAATTGTGTTGCATTATGTTCTGGCCAAGCTCCAGCTACTTTTACTCATTATTATTATTTTTATGGGAAAAGGAACCTGCAACAGTTTAGTCTCTGTTATTTGCCTTCAGGCATTGTTTTGTCAGGTTCGGATCCAATGCCAACTAAGCATAGTGGGTGTTCATGGGTGGTGTGTGTCTGTGTGTGTGTGTCCCCTTCTCTGTGTGTGTCCACAATATTTGCATGAAAGGCCCCATCCTAGGACCTATGTGTTGCTCCTCCCTCCAGCCCACCCTCACCTAATGTGTCAAGAATTATAAATTAATCACCTGGCTGGTTTGCACTGAACTTGCTAGTGTTTATGAAAGGGAATTCATTGGATATGCCTGTTAATGGAACACGTGTAATAATACTAAAGCCTGTGATTAAAAAGAAATTTAAGGCCCATGAGTTTTTAGTAGAAAAACATGTCATTTGAGTGTTTATTTGCTGGTATAAAATGGGTGATTTTTTTAAAGGGAGGGGCTTCCCTATTGCAGTTTCAGGAAGACCAAACTATTCATGCAGAAAGCTGGCGATGAAGCCCGGTTGTGTTTGTAGAGAACCATCTGGAAAAAGTAGAAGCCATTTGTATCCTTATGCAGCAACAGAAAATGCACTGCAGTACATTTCTGCTCATGCTTATAGTTTATTCATTCACTTAAAATTTTATTCGTTATCATATATCAAGGCAGAGGAGTAGGCTGGGATTCAAAGCTGAACACCATTGGCCCTTGAAGACACATAACTTTGGATGGCCCACAGTTTGTTGAAGGAAAGTAATGTAAAGGAATACTGTGGAAAACACTCTCTGAAGGAGGCATGGCAAAGGCAAAGGGCTATATCAGGAGGAGTAGAGGGCTTCCAAAGAGAGGATGAATTTAATCCAGGCCTGATCTTGTCCGTGATTCCAAGGGCATTCCAAGATGGATTCAGATTTAAGTTGTCTGAGGACCAAGATGTGTTTGAGGGTAAACTCTAAGTAATCTTTGCCTTTGGAAAAGAAGTGTTAGTCACTAAAAAAAATATTATTGGCTCAGATCCCACACTCCTACATTTATTCTTTAGTTTACGCAAAATTGATATTCATTTTCATGAATGCATGCACCACATTTGCACATATATGTATGCATCTAATATTCCTCAGTGTACATTTCTTTGATTTTTTTTTTTTTTACATTTTGGTAAGATTTAATCATCCACATTATTTTATAGTGAGGTGTAGAAAGTTCTGCATGTAAAATGAAACTAGTTGATTTTGGCTTTCCAGAGGTTTGCCTGTGGGTTTTTAAAAAGCCTTTCGATTTTCCAGGGAACGTTTGCATAATTCCTCTACAAATCCTATTTATCTTTCGAAATGGAAAGGAGAACAAACCGGCTTTGGGTTTCATGGACCTGGGAGACACTACAAAATCTCTGCATGTTTTTGGGACACTAGAGTAAACGTTTAAGAATTTGGGATGCCTTTAAGAGAAGTTTTTTTTTTCACTTTACTCCTTTGAAAGGTTGCTAGAAGACTCTAGGACAGTGAAAGTAAGGCTCTGAACATTTGAGCTTTCTAAAAGCTGAGCAAATAAAACATTCATTAATTGCCCATTCCCCAATTGCTGACTGAGCACCTTAAAGATGAAGCCTAAGAGGAAACGTGAGATGAAGTTAACCCTAGCCTTGAAAAGCTCTTGCTGCTTTGTGGGAAAGGAGGAGGAAGGAATGAGATGGAAGATGGTGGAGGTTGTTGCAGGGATGTTCTTGAGAAAGAAGGGGCATTAGCTGCATCTTGAGGAATTAGGAGAGTAGAGGCTAGGAAGGACATTTCAAGGAAGAGTAGGCATAGGCCCCCTATGGATTGGATATCTTGTGTAGAGGCAGGAGTCTGCTGGCTTGTAAGCCACACAACTCTACCACATCCCAGCTACAGAAATAACAGGTGAAACATAGTGAAAGAAAGGGGATCACACACTACTTAAAACTCTGAACTGATAGTTCTGTGGTTTCGTGGATGAAAAGGCACAAGAAGATGAGAGCTTGTTAGCCAGCAGATTTCTGGAGCTCTGAGGCGACAGACAAGTTACATTGCTCAGTCCTTGGTGATAAGTGTGACTGACCCTGACCCAGCTTATCTGGATCTGAGATGTCTGTCTCAGATTGGTAGTCAAATCGCTCCTGTGAGGTTGTAACATATGCAAACCTTCCAGTACTGAAACAAGGAAATCTCCAACTCAAAGAGCTAATTTTTCTTTTTTTTATTTTTCTTTTTCTCCTTCTTCTCCTCTTCTTTTTCTTCTTCCTTCTCTTCTCTTCTTGGTTAAGCTATTTATTTACTTTACCTCTCTATTACAGCTTCCCCTTCCTCTTGTCCTCCAAGTCCCTCTCTCTCACCTCTCCAATCCAATGATCCTCAGAAAAGGGAAGGCTTCCCATGGATATCAAAGGGCCTTGACACAGGAATTTCCAGTGAAACTAAGCACGTCTTCTATTGAGGGCAGACAAGGAAGCTTACTTAGGGGGAAGGGATCCAAAGGCAGCAAATGTAGACGGATAGAGCCCTTCCTCTCTCTTTAGAAGTTCCACATTAAGACCTAGCTGCACAACTACTACATATGTGCAGAGGCCTTAGGTCCATCTCATGCGTGTTGTCTGGTTGTTAGCTCAGTCTCCATGAGCCCCAATAAGTCCAGGTTGGTTGATTCTGCAGATTTCCCAGTGGTACCTTGACCTCTCTCATTCCTTCAATTCTTCCACTTCCACAGGATTCCCCAACCTCCATTTAACGTTTGGCTGTGGGTCTCTGCATCAGTTTCCATTCATTGCTGGGTGAAACCTCTCTGATGAGAGTTATGAGAGGCTCCTGTTGCAAGTATAGCAGAATATCTTTAACAGTGTCACGGGTGGGATCCTTCTCATAGCATGGTCTCAAGCTGGGATAGTCATTGGTTGATTCTTTCCTCAAATTCTGATTGATCTTTTTACTCCTGCACATCTTGTAATCAGAACAAATAATGGGTTTAAGGTCTTGTGGCTGGCTGGGTGTCTCAGTGCTGCCTTTGGAAGTATTGCCTAGTTACTGGGGATGGCCAGTTCAGGATCCATATCTTTTATTAATAGGAATATTAGTTAAAGTTGTCCTCACAGAGACCTGGGAGTTTCTATTGATCTAGGTTTCAAGCTCATCTCAGAGCTGACCCCAATCCAGTTGTCTATCCCAGTACTCTCTCCCTCAGTCCACCCCTACCTCATCTCTCTAGTTCTTATCCCATTCTTTCCCCCACCAAGTCACCTCCTTCCATCCACTCTAGATGTCTAATCATTTCTGCTTCTCAGTGAGATTAAAACATCCCCCCTTGGGCCTTTGTTCTTACTTAGCTTCTTTATTCTGTGGTTTGTATCATATCTATCCTGTACTTTATGACTAATATCTACTGATGAATGAGGGCATACCATGTTTGTATTTCTGGGTCTGGGTTACCTGACTCAGAATGATATATTCTAGATCCATCCGTTAGCCTGAAATTTCCTGATGTCATTGTTTTAATGGCTAAGTAATTCTCCATTGTGTAAGTGTACTACATTTCTTTATTCATTCTTCAGTGGGGGGATATCTAGGCTGTTTCCATTTTCTGGCTATTGTGAATAAAACTACTACGAACATAGTTGAGCAAGTGTCCTTGTGGTGTGGTAGAGTTTCTTTTAGGTAAATGCCCAGGTGTGGTATAGTTGAATCTTGAGGTAAATCTATTCCCAGTTTTCTGAAAAACTGCCGAATTGATTTTCAAAGTGGTTGTACTAGTTTGTTTTCCTACCAGCAAGTGTTCCCCTTGTTCCTCAACCTTGCCAGCATGTGCTGTTGCCTGAGCTTTTGACCTTAGCCTTTCTGAAGGGTATAAGATGGAATCTCACAGTTGTTTTGATTTGCATTTTCTTAATGACTAAGAATGCTGAACTTTTCCTTAAGTGCTTCTCAACCATTAGAGATTTTTGTATTGACAATTCTCTGTTTATCTCTGTACCCCATTTTAAATTAGGTTATTTGATTTGCAGATCCTTTTTATAATTTGGATATCAGTCCTCTGTCAGATGTGGAGTTGGTGAAAATATTTTCTTATTGTGTAGGCTGCCACTTTTTTTCAGGTTTCCTTTGTCTTATAGAAGCTTTTCAGTGTCATGAGATCGCATTTATTAATTTTTGATCTTAGTGTCTGAACTTTGGGTTCTGTTAAGAAAGATGTCTCCTTTGCCAATGCAATTTATCTTATTACCCACTTTTTCTTTTATCAGGTTTAGTGTATCTGGTTTTGTGTTGAGGTTTTGATCCCCTTGAACTTGTGTTTTGTGCAGGGTGATAGACATGGATCTCTTTGCAGTCTGGTACATGTAGACATCCAGTTGGACCAAATCTTTGTTGAAGATTTTTTTTTTAATGTATAGTTTTGTCCTCTTTCTCCATCAGGTGTTTGTAGGTGTGGGGTTTATTTCTAGTTCTTCGATTTGATTATATTAATCAACCTGTTTATATATGAATGCCATAAAGTTGTAATTACTAGTGCTCTATAGTACAGTTTGAAATTATGGATGGCAATACCTCCAGAAGTTATATTATTGTATAGGATTGTTTCAGCTATCCTGTTTTTTTTTCTATATGAAGTTGAGTATTGTTCTTTCAAGATCTGTAAAAAATTATGTTGGAATTTTGATGGGAATTGTCTTAAATCTGTAAATTGCTTTTGGCAGGATGATCATTTTTACTATGTTAATTCTACTGATCCATGAGCATGGGTAATCTTTCAATCTTTCTGATATCTTCTTTAATTTCTTTCTTCAGAGTCTTGCATTTCTTGTCATACAGGATTTTCACTTGTTTGGTAAGAGTTTATATGAAGGTATTTTATATTATTTGTGATATTGTAAAAGGTCTTGTCTCGCTACTTTCTTCTTTTCTTTTTGTTTTTTCGTTTGTTTGTTTGTTTTTGTTTGTTTGTTTTTTGTTTTTGTTTTTTTTTTTTTTTGAGACAGGGTTTCCCTGTATAGCCTTGGCTGTCCTGCAATTCACTTTGTAGACCAGGCTGGCTTCAAACTCAGAAATCCGCCTGCCTCTGCCTCCCCAGTGCTGGGATTAAAGGCGTGCGCCACCACACCCGGCGTCTCTCTGCTTTCATAACTTTCTTAGTCCCTTTATTGTTTATTTATAGGAGGGCCACAGATATTTTCTTTTTTCATTTTTTTAAAGGTAATTTTGTAGTCACTTTGCTGAAGGTGTTTATCAGCATAGGAGTTCCCTGGTAGACGTTTTGGAGTGACTTACTTACACTATCATATTATCTTCAAATAGCAAAACTTTGACTTCTTACTTTCTCATTTTCTCCCCTCCATTTCCTTTAGTGGTTTTATTGTTCTGGCTACAACTTCAAGTACTATATTGAATAGATACACAGAGAGTGGGCAGCCTTTTCTTGTTCTCAACTTTAAGCTTCTTACCATTGTATTTGATGTTGGTTATAAGCTTGCTGCATGTTGCTTTTATTGTTTTTGGGTATGTGCTTTGTATCCCTGTTCTCGCCAAGACTTTTATAATGCAGTGGTGTTGGGTTTTGTCAAAGGCTTTTTCAGCATTTAATGAGATGATCATGTTTTTATTTTTGTTTGTTTTTTCCCTTTCAATTTGTTTATATAGTAGATTACACTGATGGGTTTTCATGTGGTGAACTATTCCTGCATCCCTGGGGTGAAGCCTACTTGATCATTGTGGATGATGTTATCGATATGTTCTTGGAGTCAGTTTGTGAGTATTTCATTGAGTGTTTTTGCATCAATGTTCATAAGGGAGGTTGGTCTGAAATTCTCTTTCTCAGTTGAGTCTTTGTATGGTGTAGATATCAGGGTGACTCTAGCCTCATAAAATGAATTTGGTAGTTTTACTTCTGTTTCTACTTTGTGGAATAATTTGAGGACTATTGGTATTATATCTTCTTTGAAGGTCTGGCAAATTTTTGAACTGGAAGCATCTGGCCCTGGCTTATTGTTATTTTTTTGCATGGGGTGGTGGTAGTGGAAAACTTTTAAGGACTATTTCTACTTCCATAGGGTTTTTAAGTCTCTTTACATAGTTTACCTTATCTTGATTCAGCTTTGGCAAATAGTATCTAGCAAGAAAATCATTCATTTCATTTAGAGTTTTCAACTTCATGGAATTTAGATTTTTGAAGACCCAATCCTTCTTTGGACATCCTTGTTATCTGTTGTTGTATCCCTCTTTTCATTTCTGATTTTGATAATCTGGATATTCTTTCTCTGTTTTCTTTTCAGTTAGTTTGACTAAAGGTTTGTCTATTTCATTGATTTTTCTCAAAGAATCAGCTCTTGGTTTTGTTGATTCTTTGAAACTGTTTTTATTGATTTCAGCCTTTATTTGATTATCTTATGCTGTCTACTTCTCTTGGGTGTGTGCTTCCTTTTGTTATAGAGGTTTCATGTGTGCTGTCAAATTCCTTGTGTGAGATTTCACTAATTTCCTTGTGAAGGCACTTAGTGTTATGAACTTTCCTTAGTGCTGCTTTCATTGTGTCCCATAAGTTTGAGTATATATGTGCTCATTGAATTCTTTAATTCTTTAATTAATTCATTTAATTTCATTGAGGTCTTTAATTTCTTTCTTTACTTCTCCTTTAACCCAGTGGTCACTTAAGAGAGTTGTTTTGTTTCCATGAGTTCATAGGCTTTCGGTTGTTTCTGTTGTTGTTGAAGTTCAGATTTACTCCATGGTGGTTTGACAAGATTCAAGGGGGTTATTTCAATCTTTTTGTATCTGTTGAGGCTTGCTTTGTGACTGAGTATATAGTCAATTTTGGAGAAGGTTCTATGAGATACTGAGAATGTGTGGCATGTGTGGGTGAAATGTTCTCTAGATATCTGTTAGGTCCATCTTGTTTGGAAGTCTATTTTTTATTAACTATTAGAATGGCTACTCTAGCTTGCTTCTTGATTCTTAATTTCTGTTATTTTGATAGTGGTGGTGGTAGCATATGTGTGTTTCCCTACTTTGGTTTTGATGCTGTGAAATTATTTATCTCCTATATTTTTATGGCTGTAGCTAATTTCCTTGGGTTCAAATTTTTCTTCTAGTATGTTCTGTAGGGTTGTGTTTATGAATAGATATTATTTAAATTTGGTTTGTCATGGGATGGATATCTTGTTTTCTCCATCTATGGTGATTGAAAGTTTGGATTTTCTGTTCTCGTCTCTGGTTTTTCATCTCCAGGATTCCCTCAGTTCATGATTTCTTTATTGCTTCTATTTCCATTATCAGGTATGAACAATTTTATTCATTTCCTTCACCTGTTTGATTGTGTCTTCCTGTATTTCTTTAAAGGATTTGTTCATTTCTTCTTTAAAGGCCACTATCATCTTTATAAGATTGTATTTAAGGTATTTTCTTGTGCTTCATCTGTGGTAGGATATTCATGGCCTGCTGTAGTAGGATAGCTAGGCTTTGGTGGTATTGCATTGCCCTGGCTCTTGTTGATTGTGTTCTTAAGCTGGCCTTTAGCCAACCAAGGTTGTCCTTGGTGCTGGCAGGCCTTTGGGAATTCAGGAAGAGAACAGGCTGCAGTTTACAACTGTTTGGTGTGCTTTAGGTAAACTTGGAAGGCCAAGGATTGTGAGAGTGGAGTTTTTCCTGGTTCTCCCTGGTGTTGGCAGGCCTCCAGGAGTGTAGGCAGAGTTGTAGGCCATAAAATGGAGCACAGGGCATATGGTACAGTTCTGTCTGAGAGTTTCTTAAGGATAACCAAACTTCAGGGGGCAAAGGGTGGCAGGAAAAGCAAAGCTCCAGAAGAAAATGATGATGGTATTATTCATATCCACCCATAATCAACTGCACTGTTGTCTGTGATTCAAATGAACTCCATAGAATAGATACAAAACCAGATGTAAGAGCCACTTAAAGGGGAAAAAATCCATGGTTGGAGGTGTGTGATGCATGAAATAAAAACAATTAACAGAGCCATCAGAATACTTACAAAATAGTAATGGACAAGAAATGCAGAGACGAGGAAATAAAAGCTGTCAAACAAATAAGAACATATACACAGTTTAAAAGTTGACATATTAAATTAAAAATTAAAAATCATAACTATAAAAATTAAGCACTCAACAAGTATTTTTCTGGTGGGGAAATGCAAACAGTCAGCTGGAAGATGTCATTATTAATTTATCTTAAGTGTGGAAGGAAATACAAAAACAAAACCAGAAAATTTTAGAGAAGAGACTTTGAAAGATCAAAGGTCATTATTGTCAGCAGTTGGGGAAAGATGTTAGAACTGCATCAGTGAGACACATGGAAAGTAACCAATCACAACAGAATAGAAGTCTAACAAGTTGAAAAAACAGTTGTACAGCAGAGACAGCAGGGACTAATTGCTGGTAAAATAACTTACTTGAATAAACTGGATGCAATTTATCTTGAGGAGACTAGATCGTGGAAGATCTGCAATGCTGTCTTCAAAGAGAAAATTACAGTCAATTGTAAACTCATACCCAACTGCTAATTTGTGCTCATTAGGGAGTGTGAAACTTAAAAACTTTGAGGAGCCAAGGTTAGGGAAAATCATCATTTGTAAATCTTTTAAAATTGAAAATAGATTTTTATTTTTTTTTTATTTTTTATTTATTTTTTTTTTTTTGGTTTTTCGAGACAGGGTTTCTCTTTATAGCTCTGGCTGTCCTGGAGCTCACTTTGTAGACCAGGCTGGCCTCGAACTCAGAAATCCGCCTGCCTCTGCCTCCCGAGTGCTGGGATTAAAGGCGTGCGCCACCACGCCCGGCTGAAAATAGATTTTTAAAAACATAATGTACCATTGACAAATCTTACTGAAAGAACTGACAAGTTTTCTCCTACAAAGGGAAGCAAATCCACAAAGGAGGAATGGACTCAAGTCAGAGTGCAGAACAGACATGAAGATGAAAACTATAGAAGAGGAAACTCAATCCAGTAAATTCAGTCTAGATACAAGAAGAAGAATGTGGACAGAACTGGACATGAACACTTGAAATACAGAAAAGCCTCAACTCATTTGGAAGAAGACAGTGAGACATTTTAGGCTTGTAAGATAGTTTAAAAAAATCTAATATTAAGAACCAAAGAAGAAACAATTTACAGATTATAAGGACAGAAAATAATGGGACCAGGAAGGCATATAAAAATAACTTGAATTCTCTTTGTTGAATTTACTTCTTCACACTCTCAAAGAAAGCAAACGTGGGTAATGGAAACAAAGTCAGTGTTGTTTTCTGCTTAAGTAGTTCACACTGAGTATTTCACTGGCATGGACTGCTTTGGAGGTCTCTGTGCCCTTTCCTAGCAGTGATTTTAAGGGACGGAGAGATTTCCATAGAATCCACCTATAATACTTAATCTCATTTACATGTCCGTGAATCACAGTTTCACAAAAGGACTAATAGGAGTTTCTTGTTCACTAAATTCTCTCTTTAGCATCATTATTTACAGTGGTTAAGAGAGCAACCTCTACACTTCTACGTGTCCCAAACTCACATTTCTAGTGTCATTGGCACCAATATTCGCTTAATAAAGACAAGTAAAGAATGGCAGCTGTGCCCAAGTCTACCTATTCTCCAGGCCATTGTTCAAGTTTCTGCTTCCTGGAAGAATTCCTATCTCATGTTCCTGTTCCAGGTCCACTGGATGCTTCATTAGAACATGATCCCATCTGCCTCATACAGCTCAGATTGCCTACAATCTGTCTTGTTTTTAGAACAGTTATATTCTTTATGAGCCCAGAACAGATATCTCTTCTTTAAAGATAAAGCAATATTGTATTGATTTTTTGGACTTCAGATAATGTGTTTTTTAACATATTCTTTCTCCATTTCTTCCTCTAACCCCTCCAAGATACAACTTACCTCCATTATTCTCTAATTAAAAACAAACCATTAAGTCCAATTTCTGCTGTCCATATTTCATATATTCCTGGGTATGGGGCCATCCATAGGACAGTGGTGGACCTACTAGGACCATACCTTTAAAAAGAAACCAACTTGTCTTCCTCAGAAGTTTTGAACTAGCCATAGCTCCTCACTTGGGAGTGTGGTGTGGGGTCCATGCGTTCCTTCCCTTTTTCTAGTACCTTTTGGGTAAAGTCCTTCATCTCCTTATCTTCTGTTTTGGATTGAGTGAACAATGGCAGGGCTTTTATGAGCCTTTATCCAGTGCATGTATTTCGATGGCTATAGATAGTAAATTATTTAGATGCTAACTCCCTAAGGACTAGGTATACATATTTTAAAAATCACAGTGTTTCTCTGATATTTGTGCAGCATACAGAACAGTGCAAGCATTCAGTATATATCTGATGAATTCATGACATCCACAGGCAACCTATGTCCTGTTCATTCCCCAATCATTCAAAATTTAGTGATGCTCCACAGGTAAATTTCCCATCACTTCTGTGGGAGCTCAGACTTAATTATTTAGGATTGAGGCCATGGAAGCTTCAGATAATCTGAGGAGAGGGGAGAGGGGAGAGGGGAGAGGGGAGAGGGGAGAGGGGAGAGGGGAGAGGGGAGAGAGAGAGAGAGAGAGAGAGAGAGAGAGAGAGAGAGAGAGAGAGAGAGAGAGAGAGAGAGAGAAGAGATCTATAGTTATCATCTTCTTTGTCCAGGTTGATGACCAATGAATGGCCTGAGGCTTAGCACTGCCCCCCCTGCGGGAGGACTCTTCTGCTCTCTCAGCCCCCTACTGCTGCCATCTGTTGATAATTACTGTCCAGTCTCTGCTGAGAACGTGTGATATTTAATATTTCCTCACCACTTGAACAAACATATGGCGATAACAGCGAGGCACTTGGCCACAGGAGTAGAAAGATATATTTGCATGAAAGAATCAGTGTACACCTTGGGCCAGGCAAACAACTGCCTTCTCTTTGCAAAGTTATGAGAGGTCCCCATGGTTGAGATGCTGGAGAATAGCTACATTGACTTAGGAAGTATTTTTGGAAGAAAACTCTTAAAATCCAAAATATCAAGAAGATTGGGAAACAAAATAGAACCACTTTTCACAACTGATGTGATTTTGCTCTTAATGAGAGGTCCTTGGGCTTTCTTTCCACGGAAAGTCTGTAGCCTTTTTAGAGGTAGCTCAGAGCCTTGCCAAGCAGTGGAGAAAGAAGAATGGCATTTTGTATACTTGTTAGAGAGGCCTCCCAGTCAAAGCCCCTCCCCCTCCTCTTTCTTTAGTCCTTTTTGGAGGAGGGGAGGTGAAGTTTCCAGTTTCATTTGCAGGTGGGGAAGTTCAACTTCCTGCTTCAAGAATAACAACAAGATTCAACAGGGACAGGCTCCCTGCCCTGATTTGTACATACAGTAAACCCTAGGCTATTATCTTGATCCAAAATAGACTGCTTTGTTTCATAAAACTTTTAGACCCGAGGCAGGGCAGAGAGAGACTACTGCTGGCCATTCTGAGTGGACAGTGGTTAGGGGTGTGAAATACAACCCAAGTTAGCATTGTATACTATCAGAAGAAAAAAGATCAAGCCCGTTCCCAATCTTATTCTTCATCAGTCTTTTACTACTGGAGAGAAGGTAAGTTTTTTCATGAACTTGTTTGATTTTCTTGACATTTATTGTGGTACAAAAGAGTTAAAAAGAATTTTAGAGTAAGCATCACTACCCTTGATTAGACCCTACAAATAGTATTTATTTGTTCTGTTTCCTTCAGCAAATGCTCACTTTTTATTTCCCTCATAGTGTTGGTATCAGGAACCAGCTTTACAGTTGCAGGTGATGACACTCATGCATGACAATCGCCATACATTCCCAGAGTCCATCTGGTTTACCTCCCTTGTTTACCTGTGAGTGGTTATATCACAGTCTAAATAAAAGGCAGACCCACTTGACCTCCACTTTCTCATTTCTTCCTTTGTCTCTTTCGTTCCCCTTTGCCCCCTTCCCCCACAATAAACCTCTCTCCCATAGAACTGCATTGGCCTGGTGTGGTCAGTCCAGACGTGAGCCATGATTCTATCACAACACATAGTCTTCAATCAACCTATAGAATTTGTGTTGATGAACTTTACAATATGTTGCAGGAAATCATGAAAGCCCTTCCCATACCCTATTGAGACAGAATCTCCAGTTGTTTTGGTTTTTTTCTTTCATTATTTATTTATTTACATTCCATTCCGATATCCCTCCCTTAAGCCACCACCCCACGGCTCCTCCCCTGTTCCCTCCTCCTCTTCTATTCTGAGAAAAGGGAGGTCACCCCGGCTATCACCCTACCCTGGCACATCAAGTCTCTGCAGGACTATGCACATTCTCTCCCACTGAGGACAGACAAGGAAGCCCAGTTAGTAGAACAGGATCCACAGGGAGGTAATAGATTCAGAGACAGCCACCATTTCAGTTTGTTAGGGGACCTGCATGAAGACCAAGCTACACATCTGCTACATATGTGTGTGTGGAGCTAGGTCCTGCCCTTGCACTTTCCTTCATTCTCTGGGAGTCCCCAAGGGCTTAAGCCCCCAGTTAGTTAACCATGTTGGTGTTTCTGTAGAGTCCCTGTCCTTTTATGGTCCCTCAATCCTTTCCCCAACTCTTCCACAAAACTCTTGAGGTCCATATAAGGTTTGGCTGTGGGTCACTGCATCTGTTTCCATTGGCTGCTGGGTGGATCCTCTCAGAGGATAGTTATGCTAGGATCCTGTCATAGGCAAAAACCAATCCCCGATACTTTTAAGGAATTTCCATTTGTTTAAATCCCTTTTCACCACAAAGGCTTTTGCTGGAGATTGTAGCAGTCATGGTACTAGGCAATGGGCAATGTTTGCATCCATCGGTATTGAAGAGCTTGATCACTTGAGGATGACAAGTTAAACTCAAAAAAGGAAAATTGTCTTTTCGGGTCAGAACTATGAAATTGATAGCAGAATAAAGGGGCATCTCTTTCTCCTTTCATATTGCAAACAATATACCATTTTGGGGCATAGTTCACCTTACTCCATGTTGATAATATAACTCAAATGTCATTAGCAGGCTACTGTAAAAGTTGCCTTGCATGACTAGATAAAGTTGATTTTCATTCTGTATTAATGAATTTCCATAATATGCTTGGGTACTGGGATATATATCATAGCTATTAGAATAAACATGTCACGCCTTGTCTTAGTCAGGGTTTCTATTCCTGCACAAACATCATGACCAAGAAGCAAGTTGGGGAGGAAAGGGTTTATTCGGCTTACACTTCCATGCTGCTGTTCATCACCAAAGGAAGTCAGGACTGGAACTCAGACAGGTCAGGGAGCAGGAGCTGATACAGAGGCCATGGAGGGATGTTCTTTACTGGCTTGCCTCCCCTGGCTTGCTCAGCCTACTCTCTTATAGAACCCAAGACTACCAGCCCAGGGATGGTCCCACCCACAAGGGGCCTTTCCCCCTTGATCACTAATTGAGAAAATGCCTTACAGTTGGATCTCATGGAGGCATTTCCTCAACTGAAGCTCCTTTCTCTGTGATAACTCCAGCTGTGTCAAGTTGACACAAAAATAGCCAGTACACGCCTCTTGGCCTTAAACTATTTATGGCAAAGTTGAACAAACATATCACTTCAATATGATACTTAAAATGCTCTGAAGCACAAAGGAGGGGCAAGGACAAGTGCAAAGCACCCAGAATTGGAGTCCAGTGGAGTACTCACTGTGAAGTTGAGTGGGTAATGAAGCAGGAAGACCAGTCTTCAGGAAGAACTGAATGAAGGGCCTGGTAGAAAGGGCTTTATCCTGTAGCAGGAAAGGTACCACTGAAAAACTCAATACATGTGGCACTTGAAACACATGACAAAGCGTTAATTAGAGTGTAGTAGTTATGATCAACAGTTTAGGGAAAAACAAAAAACAAAACAAAACAAAACAAAAATCCCCAAGACTGTGCTGCAGCCATATAGCTGAGATGAGCTAGTGTCAAAGATGACTAATGTAGAGAAAGCTTGGGAGGTGAAGCCAGCAGCATTAAAGAATGGAGCACGTGTGCACAAAAGTGTGAGAAAGCAGAAGTAGAAAAGAAATCTTCATTTTTCTGGCTTGAATGTGTGAGTAGACATTGTATTTGAGCTTCTAGGTGGTGAGCCAGTTTTCTCCAAGTGTAGTCTCTCGTAAGTTGACCACTTTCCTGTGTGTCTGTGTTTCCCCACATAGGATGCTAGAATGCTCTATGCTGATCAGGAAGGCACTAGACTGTTTCTGGCTCTTGGGACACACCTACAGGCTGCTTAGGGGATGGGGAGCATAGCCTTAGCTAGGGGTCCCAGCCTGTGTTTCTCCAGGAGAGAAATGGTGCAGACTGGGACTCAGGCTGTAGTTCTCAAACTCCTGGGCACCCGAATGCCACTGGGAACCAAGAGGAGTTGAGAATGGGGTTCATGGTCCTGAGATGAGCTCGGTGGAGGGGGGTGAGGGAGCAGATTCAGGCTTAGTTTAGAGTGAGTGCCAGGAGTGTGGTTAGGCCTTCTGCAGGAGGCATCTTATGAGGAAGGCTTCCGCACCTCAGCAGTCCTTGATGAAAGATAGAGTTATTGCTTGTTCAGATTGTTTACTCATGGTGGAAAATGGATGCATACGACTTATTCAGGATGGTCCAAAAATGAAATACCTTTTTTCAGGAAAGAATGTTTGGGAAGGAATGATTATTGGCTAGACTCTGGGGACCCGTCTATATACCTCAGTGACCCGTTGTTGTGGTCCTCTTAGCAGGGTGCAGTGGTCAAGTGCTCCAGTACAGGAACTGGGTAGGGAGCAATTTCAAAAGCCTACTGTTCTCAATTATGAGAATTGCTGGTGTTCCTTAATCTGCTTAACCTTACCTGACATTACCAGTTTTTCTATCTGGTGACACCATTCCACTTGTCCCACACTCTCCAGTGAAAGAATTCTTTTGATCATCCTAAGTTGGCTTGGCTAGAAACAAGTTTTATGATTTCTAATTTTATTGTCTTCCCTCTGAACTCACCTCCCTTGCCATCACATACATATTTGTTCCTCCGTTTTTCTTTTTTCTTTGTTTTGCATTAATGTTTTTTTAATTAGGTATTTTCTTCATTTACATTTCAAATGCTACCCCAAAAGTCCCCCATACCCTCCCCTACCCACCCACTCCCACTTCTTGGCCCTGGCGTTCCCCTGTACTGAGGCATATAAAGTTTGCAAGACCAATGGGGTCTCTCTTCCCAATGATGGCCGACTAGGCCATCTTCTGAATTCCAGCAAATAGTAAACATCTCCTTCTGCCAGTCGGGGCCAGGTACTCTTTGATCAGGTATTGGATGTTGAATGCATACACATCCTTGAACAACCATGACATGACTTCAAATTGTTTGCAATTCCTGGAAGAAAGATGTATACAAAGAAGGGGAAGATGAGCAGCCAAGGAGATCCTGAATGGCATCTCTCAAGAGCTTTGTGGGCTTAAATGACCCGGTGTTGAGGTGACAAGAAAAACGATCCCTCTCTGAGAGTAAGCGCTACGTTAGCCTATATGAAACTACAAAGAACTCCCTGTCTGAATTTGCAAAAGGAAAATTCATGTTTCCTATGGCCTTTACCTTCTAATCTTTACTGGTTACAGGAGGGTACTCCAGGCAGTCTAGTGCTTAATAAATATTATATTGTTTGCTAATGGCAGTGGTATTGGGGAGTGATATTTCCTTCTGAATGTGTGAGCCTGGTTTAACAAATCTGCAGTGTGTAGTTTCACCTTTCATTGTGTTGGTTGACATGTCTCAAGGGCACCTTCAGAGGGGGCCAAGAAACAGTTCAGAGAAGTCGAAGTAAACGAGTCTGCCGGATGTGTTAATAGGTTTTGTCTGTTCTGACTCTCCTCTGTTGTAGGAAGGTACCAAATACCAAGGGGTTGCACTATGTAGAGCAGTTGTGTGCATTCTCACTGAAGATATAGGATGCTTGATGGAGCTAGATGAACATTTTTTTCTGCATATTCAGGTGTCTTCCTTTCCTTGAATCCTCATATACATGGGTTCTCATCCAGATGTCTCTTTGTGACAGTGTGTTGGGTGGGTAACTGACATGTGCATAGATATTTTCTATTTCCTTCAGTCCCTGAGAAAGTGAGGTTCAAAGGCTGGGACTGGTGATCATAGTCTTCCTAAGACCTGGACAGAAGAGTATGCATTTCATTTCTGCCTCTAGTTCTCTCTTTAACATCCTCATTTGAAATGCTGGTATACTGTGAAGGGCAAAATCAGCCCCTGCCTGGTGCATATGCCCTGCTATTCCATTCAGTCTTCCCTCTTCTGTCTCTTTGTTGCATCTATTATCCTTTTCAACCAGTTATAGACTCTTGTAGGAGTCACGGGGTTCTTGTGCTCACAGATGAGTACTAGGAAACCTAGAGTGTAACCGACATGGGGTTGTTCCTTTAAAAGAAGAGATGCATAGCGCGCTAAGCATCCAGCAGGCTGGGATCGGATGTGGTGAGTAGCCTGATGAGCTTTGCACTATCTGTATGAACAGAGACCACGTTGGAACCCCCTCCCGCCTCCCCAGACTCTTATAATAAACTTGTTTTGCTCAGTCAATCTACAGAAGTGCTTTTTATGAAAGGTGGCACATGTATTTTACAAAGAGTTTTGATGTAGTCATGTCCAATCTTCATTTAGCTTTTTTTTTCTGCTTTAGTGTGTACAGGGTATTGAGCTAATTATCACTAGGAAAGTTTCACCAAATTGTGCCATGCTTACATATGCCTAAAAAAAGACTCCTCAGGGGCAGATTCCCTAAGTTTGAACCACCAGTGGCTACTAAATTGTGTTGAATGAAACTGCCTTCTTGACACCTGTGGATTGTTACTGTGCCAGAAATGTTGGCCGCAGAGAGGTCACAGAATCTTTCTTCTTGCAGAGTTTTATGCACTTTAGAGACTGTACCTCTAGAAAAAGAAAGTAAAGTCTGCTTTGACCGCTATTCTCCTACTACTACTCTGTGCTGCGACAGTCCCATTTCTTAAAGAGTCACCAGCATACACAACGCGTCACCTCACATGGATCCTTTAGCCACCCGCAGCCTGAGTTCAGTTCTTTCCAGTCCCCCTAAATTGCTCTCAAGAAGATGGCAATAGCCCTCTAATGAAATAATTTACTCTAAGCCAGTTAACCATTTTGCTGTATGTCCCAAGCCACTTTTGTCTTGCTAGAAGCTTTAATTTCTTTATCCATTTTATTTGATACTTCTGTCACCAGAGGACACTTCATTTTAGTTAGATATTTTGCATGTAACCTTTTTCATGCAACATCTCCTTTTAAAGAGATGGGCCTCTGCTACTGTTCTGTTCTATGATCCCAGGATTATGGTGAGGAGAGAACTAAATAAGCCCCACCTCTCTGTTTGACTGTGAATTTTACATACAAACTAAAACTCTTTTAAAGGAAACAAATAACAGCCTGGTAACACTAACATTGAGATATCTGTATCACACCAAGGATTCACAGCCAGATGCCACACAAATTATGTTAATAGACATAGGGACAATGAGCTTTTTAAAGGTAATGTGATGTGTTTCATTAACTCTGTCATTCTTCATTATTGCTTGAGCCATGTCAGGTGTTTATTTTGACTTAATGATTAGCTATTTCCTTCAACTGCTAGAAGCTCTTTATAATTCCCTGTAAAAGCTCTGTTTGTACACATAAACGCATCTCCTTTTAAAAATTAATTTGTTCTTTGACAATTTCATTTATGAATATAATCTATTCTGATTGCTCTCTCCAACCACCCTTTCGAACCTCCCTCCTGTCTCATTGTCCATTTGTCCATATCAGTCTGTTCTTAGGTTTTTGACTTTTGGCTTTGTTTTGCCAGACATTTAATTTAACAAGAAATGTCTGTGTGAGCACTGAATTGGAACTGTCATTGAAATCAGTGGTGTCACCAGTGGGTATATAACTGTAGGCAAGAACTGCTTGATTCCTGAGTCCATCTATGGAAAATGGGTCAGCAGTGAGGAGTAGGGTTCTCTAAACCTTTCCTCCATCGAGGCCTGTTGAGAGGTCCATTCTTGTGTAGAACCAACATAGACGTTTGCACTGTTGTGAGTTCATGATTGCACTGGCTGTCTCTTGCCCTAAAGAGGACACTTTCATCCCTTCTCCTTCCTTTCCAGCACTTATTTTCTTTGTCTGTTCTTCTGCAATATCCCTGATTCTTAGAGGAGGTAGAATAGCTGAGCACCTATCCATCATATATTCTCAAAAACCTTTCTCATCATAAGTTTCTGCATTCACAACCATACACTGGAAAAAGAGTTGTTTAATTAAGGCTGAGGGTAGCATTTGTCTATAGCTATAAACATATATTTAGAAAGTGATTCTGTGATGTGCCAGTTTAGCTAAGCAATAATACGTAATCCTCACTTATAGCCTGGGATACCTACTGATATGTGGTTTTGACCAGGCTTATAAAATTAAAGATATGCAATGCCTTCTGTGAAATGAGCCTCAATCTAATAAAAGAGGAGTTGGTTACGCTCCCTATTAATAATGTCACTGTTGTGCAAGTAGACACATCTTCCCTGTCAGGTTGTTCTCGTAGTTCACAATATTCACAGCTAGGTAAGATCATTGATGCCTTTTCTCCTTGGCAGCCTGCATGACACTTTTCAATCAAGACAATGAAACTAGTAGGGATGAGGCTGAGGTGAATGCTTCTGACTCAGTTTCAGCTTGATTTTTCTATTTCATGCAGTCAATATGCATAGTATTTCTAGCTCTACTGTCTTATCATCTACGTCTCGTAGACAACCAAGAGGAATTTCAAAAGCCTGTATTGTTTGGGGGTACTTCTAGCACTGTCTTGACCAACAACTCTATAGATGATATCCTAATATGATTTTTGTTTAATAGTCTGTACTTCAAGGAGCAACTTTTTCCAGTCATGAATGCTATATCCATTGAAAATCTTTAAAAATATATACATTTTATAATCTGGCTACAAAAATAATAGGCCCTCATGTAAATTTTGTATATTCCCTTCATTTTAGTTCTCCTCACCCTTTGTCATGTCCACCACTCCTCTGATTAAAATTCCACCATCCCCATACTTTAAGGCACCACTCTGCAAAGAGGCTCTTTCTCATTTCTTGGCCTTTACAGGTACTCTATGTTGAACACACAAAATTAGAGAAGAGGATATCAAATCCACACATGAGATAGAAAATGTGATATTTGGATAAAACAGAAGAAACAACACAAATTTTCTATCATTCGATTTGCTTGGAAATGTTATTTTTCTTTATGAGCTGAAAAAGTTTCATTTTGTACAGGTACCAAATTTTCTTTCCTAAAGATTTTTTAAAAAAATATTTCTTGCTGACAATAAACCATAAGGAAAAATTTCCATCCATTCATTCATTTGTTCATTCATTCTATATCCCTATGGCTGCCATGCCTTTAGGTCTCTCCTCACACAATCCCTCTCCTTCTCCTCTGAAAGGGTGACTTCCCCACCCTTGGTGTCCCACCATCCTGGCCCATCAAGACTATTCAAGGCTAGGTGGATTCTCTCCAGTGAGGACAGACAAGGCAATCCAGCTAGGAAAACAGATTCCACAGAAAGACAACAGCTTTAGGGGCAGCCCTTGCTCCAGTTGTTGGGGGAACCACAAGAAGACTGAGCTGCACATTTGCTACATATGTACATGATGCATCTTTCCAGCATGTGTATGCTCTTTGGTTGGTAGCTCAGACTCTGTTATTTTCTTGTGGAGTTCTTATCCCCTTCAGGGCCCCCAATTGTTTCCCCAACTCTTCCATAAGAGCCCCCGAGTTCTCTCCAATGTTTGGCTGTGGATCTCTGCATCTGTTTCCGTCAGCTGCTGGATGAAACCTCTTAGAGGACAGTTATGTAGGCATAATAGAGTATTATCAATAGTGTCAGAGATTGGTGATTGCCCATGGGGTGTATGTTATGTTGGGGTGATTATTGGTTTGCTATTCCCTCAGTCTTTGTCCCTTTCCTTTAGTCAGGGCAAATTTTGGACCTAAAGTTTTGTAGGTGTGTTCTGGGAATCCTGCCTGACTACAAGAGATGGCCTCTTTAGGTTCTGTATCTTGACCACTATGTGTCTTGGCTAAGGGAACCCTGGGGGCCTCCCCATCCCAGGTCTCTGGCAAAACCTAGAGATGTGCTCACCTGTGTCTGCTGGTTTTCATGTATTCTTCTGGTTCTCTGGTCCTATCTCCTGTCTCTCCCTTTGCCTAATCCTGAACACCCCCATTCCCTTCTCTATTCCTTTTTCTGACAGTTTCATCCTTTCTCCATTTGCTTCCTGCAACTATTTTATTTCCCCTTCTAAGGGATACTCAAACATCCTCAGTTGGGCCTTCCTTCTAGTTTGGCTTCTTTGGGTCTGTGGAGTGTATTGTGGGTATCCTGTACTTTATAGCTAACATCCACTGATCCTATAAATGTCTTCTTGGGTCTGGGTTACCTCACTAAGGATGATATTTTTTAGTTTCATCCATTTGCCTGCAAAATTGATGATGACCTTGATTTTAATAGCTGAATATTCTATTGTGTAAATGTACCACATTTTCTGTATCCATTCTTTGGTTGATACATATCCAGGTTGCTTCCAGTTTCTGACTATTACAAACAAAGCTGCTATGAGCATAGTTGAACAAGTGTCCTGATAGTATGGTGGAACATCTTTTGGGTATATGCCCAGGAGTAGTGTAGATGGGTCTTCAGGTAGAACAATTTTCTGAGGAACTACCAGATTGATTTCCAGAGTAGTTGAACAAGTTTGCAATCCCACCAGCACTGTAGGAGTGGTCTCTTTCTTCACATTCTCCCCAACATGTGCAGTCACTTGAGTTTTTGATTTTAGCCATTCTGATCAGTATATGATGCAATCTCAGGGTTGTTTTGATTTGCATTTCCCTAATGACTATGGATGTTGAACATTTCTTTAAGTGCTTTTCAGCCACGAGAGGTTGCTCTGTTGAGAGTTCGCTGTTTAGCTCTGTACCCCATTTCAATAAATGGTCCTTATTTAACAGAATGTTTACATGTAGAATAATGCAAATAGATTCATATTTCTTACCCTGCACAAAACAAGTTCATGTGGATCAAAGATCTCAATGTGGGGCATGAAAGGTGGCCTATTTTTGTTGAGGCTTGCTCCAACAACCCAGTAGAAAACTCTACAAGTTTTTATGTGGAGTTCTTTGATCCACTTAGACTTGAGCTTTGTACAAGGAGATAAGAATGGATCAATTCACATTCTTCTACATGATAACCGCCATTTGTGCCAGCACCATTTGTTGAAAATGCTGTCTTCTTTTCCACTGGATGGTTTAGTTCCCTTGTCAAAGATCAAGTGACCATAGGTTGTTTGGCCATCATTGGAAAAGAGGCCTCTTGGTCTTGCAAACTTTATATGCCCCAGTACAGGGGAATGCCAGATCCAAGAAGTGGGAGTGAGTGGGTAGGGGAACAGGGTGGGGGGAGGGTATAGGGAACTTTCTGGATAGCATTTGAAATGTAAATAAAGAAAATATCTAAGAAAAAAGAAAAAAAAAAGAAAACTCTACAAGGGACGGAAAAACAAGCCATGTTCCCAGAGACAGGTGCCTGACACCACAGAGCCCCCAACTTCATAATTCTGTGACTATAAGTCACACAGACAATGTGGCAAGCTCCTGTCATTCTGGCTAGATTCTATCCCCATAATTACCTGACTAGAGCCAAGTATTTTCCTCCCCATAGTTATCTGGCAACAGCAAGATAGTTCAGCCCACTATAAAAGAAGCTGCTTGGGCCCTCCTCACTCTAAGTTCTCACCTTTCTTACTCTCCTCTCTAGCCCTCCTTCTCTCTCTCTCTCCCTCCCGCCCCCCCTCCATGTGGCCATGGCTGGCCTCTCTCCCTCTTTCTACCTTCTCTCTTTCTCCCTGCCTTTCTACAATAAAGCTCTAAAACCATAGACTGTCTCTGATCATCAAGGGTCTCTGTGCTTGAAAGATGAGATAGGTTTTCCCCTAAAGAGCTGTGTTGAACCTCTGGCCAGAAGGCCTTCCTGTGCTCTAGCCACAGACTGGACCAAGAACTCTCGCCCCTGTGGGAACCACCCAGCGTCCCGCTGTCCCCTGCCATTTCCTCCCATCTGTCTAGGGGCTGAGCTGCCCCCAGGGCCCCCATTTGTTTTCAGCTCTTCCTCAGTATCCAGTGTGGGATGCCTGAGACCGAGAACCTGTTGCCTCAGACTGCCCCCTGTTCAGCCCCTACCGAGCTGGGGTCCAGTGGCTTCCTACAGCCAGACACTCACCCAGGGCTGCATGGAAAGGGTGCAGTAGTCCTCCAGTGCCCACCAGCCCAGAGCGCTGGAACTCTGGTGGGACCCGGGTTTTCTCCTACTCCCTTTATTTCCCTGGTGCCCACTGCCCAACACCTCAACACAAAAACAGATATACCAAATTGAATGAAACAGAAAGTAGGGAATAGCTTTGGTACAGCTCATTGGTACAGGAGACAACTTCCTGAACAGGACAGCAATGGCTCAGACTCTAAGATTAAACAATTGATAAATTGGACCTCCTGAAACTGAGAAGCTATTGTAAGGCAAAGGACATTGTTTATAGGATCAATCAGCTGCCTACAGATTAGGAAAGGATCTTCACTAACCCCATATTCACCAGAAGGATAATATACAAAATATATAAAGAACTCAAGAAGTTAGAGACAAACAAACCAAATAATCCAATTAAAAATATACATATTTTTTTTCTTTTTCTTTTTTTTTTTTTGGTTTTTCGAGACAGGGTTTCTCTGTGTAGTCCTGGCTGTCCTGGAACTCACTCTGTAGACCAGGCTGGCCTCGAACTCAGAAATCCGCCTGCCTCTGCCTCCCAAGTGCTGGGATTAAAGGCGTGCGCCACCACGCCTGGCCTAAAATATACATATTTTTAATTTTAGAGCTTGTTTGTTTTGCCTGCATGTATGCTTCCCACCTGAGTGCAGTAGCTATAGAGGTCAGAAGAGGGTATCGGGTCCTTTTGAACTGGAATTATAGAGAGCTGTAAGCCATCATTATGGGCGCAAGAAATTGGAACATATGTCATACAGAAGGACAGCCTTTAACTGCAAAGCCATATCTCTAGACCTAATGTGTATGGTTTCATTATTCATTTATCAAATGATGGGCATCTTGGATGGATAATTCCATCTATGAACCATTCTTAATAGAACAGCAGTGAACATGGAAGGGTAAATATCTGTGTAGTAGGAGAGAGTCCCTTGGGTATGTTCCCAGGAGAGAAGTATCTGCTGTTTTCCATTAATTTTCATAGTGGTCACACCAGTTTTCAGTACCACCAAAATGAGTGTTTCTCTTTCCTCACATCCTTGCCAACATTAGTCTTTGTCTTTTTAGTGATAGTCATTCTTACTGTGATGAGATGGGATGTCAAAGTAGCTTCAAGTATTACTCTGGTGGTTAATCATTTTTTTAAAAAAGTGTTTATTAGCTACATTTCATCTTTGGAGAGCTTGTAATTTAGATCTGTAGCACTTTTAGTTTCAGTTATTTTTTCTTAATGTTTTATTTTCTGGGTCACCTACATATTTTATATATATTAATCTTCTGTATAGCTGGTGAAGATTTTCTCCCATTTTTTGTGCTTCCTCTGTTTTTGGCATTTTGACTGGACTTCTCTCCATGTGATAGAGACCTCAAATTTCTTAAACATAGTGATTGTATTAATCTAGAATATGGCAGAATTTCAAATAGATAAACAAATATTTTTAGTTAAATGGATTGATCAGATAGTCTCATCTAAGGAGTCATGATGAGAAGGGTATCAGTTACTAGGATCGTCTGAATTGCCTCCTCATGGTTTATTGCATAGCTGTCTTATTATCCAAGACAATACCACAGCTCCTCTTCCTAAGTGTTGAAGTTCTATGAGATTATGGTCTGCAACATGGGAATAAAGTTCATTTCACTCTCAGTACAATATAGGTTGTTTGAAAACTATGAGAGTTATATAGGATAAATATAGGACCTAAACCAATTTTTCTCAGGAATGGTTACTGATCTTACCAATACATAATTCAGTTAACAATACTTTTTTCTCCAAACAAACGTTTTCAGCTAAAGAAACAGAACACAACTTAAACAATGCTTAAATGTTATATATTTTTATATCCTTCCAAGTGATATATTTAAAAATGAAACTTCAATTTAATGAAAATATGTATGTATGTATATATATATATATTACATATATATATAATATACATATGTCAAATAACCCACTTGACTACATATTTTTACTGATATAAACCATTATGTATTGTATTCCTTCCCTTTCTCTTCTTCCTTCTTCTTTTTCCTTGCTGGGGAATGAACCCAAGGCCTTAACCATGCTAGGCAAGTTTTTGACCATTGAGCTATACTCCCAGACACATTCTTTGTCTTGTTTTCTTTTCTTCTTCATTTTAAAATTCTACATAGGAAAAGTATCAACAGGTCCTACAGTTCTGGGTCTCCAGAAAATAGACTATGAGTCTTGTTAGTTTTATGGACACCCTTAGATCAACCCACAGGTACTCCGAAACTAGAGAAGCACCACAGAATCTTGAGAATATATTATTCCCCAGACATAGGCAGTTAAGGGACAGATAATGTCCTTGACCTTGTGATGATACATGATCTTGGCAGAGGGACTTTGTTCATCACTGACTGAGAGCCACAGAGCCAACCTCCTTCATGTGAAGGGTAGCATCTTGATGGCTCATGATTTCCACAATGAGGAACATTCCCAGTTCATATGTCTTAAAGAGTTATACTCTTCTTCTATGATCATGGATTGTTGGACAATTCTAAGTCAGTGTACCAATTCTAAAAGACCTGGTCATTTTTTTAAAAATTATTTTATTGTTTGATAACTACACATGTGTGTAAAATGTGTTTTGATCAAGTTTATCCCAGATTCTGCCTTCTCTTAATTATTCCCCTATTCCTTTCACTACTTTTCCTTCCCAACTTCATGTTAAAATTACTGAATGCACTTAGTGTTGCTGGTATATGCATAGGTGTCAGGCTATCTGCTGGACCTTGGATAGTCTATCAGGGGCTGCACACATGTATTTACTCTCCTTACCCACAGAAGCATCAATTGCCCATAGCTTCTTCACTAGGAGTGGGCTTCATGAGCTCCTTTCCTTTCCAGGCTGGTATTTTGGCCGTCTGTCTTGATCTCTTACCAAGAATGAATTCACAGCTTCTATGAGTTCACATGTTCAGTCCCTGAATGTGTCAAGCAAATATTGTTTCCTTATAGTCACCCACTGCCTCTGTCTCTTACAGTCTTTTTGCTTCTTCTTCATGAATTATCTCTGATCCTTGAGGGAGGTATGATAAAGATACACATCCCAAACTCTTATGCTACGCACACTGAGCAGTTGTTAGTGTCTTTATTAATCAGTATTTACTACAAAAGAAGCTCTCTGGTGAGGCCTGAGAGACACACTAATCCGTGGGTACAGAGATAACACTTTAGGGGGTGGTTTATTACTATGTCCATTTAGGAGAATAATAACATTCAGTTCTGTAATGGTGCCTGCGATGAGGATAGCTGTTGTTTTTTCCCCCTTACTGGAACTGGGCATGAATTATATTTGTGAAGCAGGCTTCAAATCTAATGAGGATGTGATTGGTTATTTCCGTAACTTTTACAACATTATTGGAATCAATGCATGTATCTTTCTAGGGCAATTGTTATTTTAGCTTGCAGGGTGCACAGCTAGGTAAGACTGTTGATTAATTTTCTCCCTGATTGCTTATGTAGCAGCTTCAAGCTGGGGATATAGTTCAGTGGTAGAGTGCTTATCTAGCATGTTGGAGGTTATGAGTTCAATAATTAGGGGTGGGAGGACTCAATTAACCAACCAAACAAACAAATATAAAAGAGGGCTGTGGAGATAGCTCAATAAAGCACTTGTTGCACAAGCCTGTGGATTTGAGCTGAAATCCCAGAAGTCACATAAAAGCTGAGCAATGGGGTAATCTAATCCCTGTGTGCCTAAGGAAGGACAAAAAGCAGAGACAGAATTCCCGGAAGCCCATGGACTTATACATCATACACAACAGGGGCAAACCAAGAAGAAATTCTGTCTCAAAATATAAGGAAGGTGAGAACTTATAGTTGAGGCTGTCCTATGACCTATATATCTGTGCTTTTTCTCCTTGCCCAGTGTACACCCACATTCATACATGCATTGACATCCAAACACATGCATGCACATGCATGAACAAAAACACATGGAAGAGATAAACTATTTGTAGCCAAGTTATTATAAACTTAAGTTTTTACTATAAAATAATTGTTTATAGAAGCCTCTTTAAGGAGGCAAGATTCTAAGACTCTGGTCTGCCAGAAACACTCTGCTATTAGAGCTAGAAGAGCCTAAATTTGGAGCTTCATTTTTATAGCTTCTAGCTGTGTGACTTTGGCAGCCCATGTAACTTCTCTGTTTGAATTTTTAAACTAAGGGAAATCACTTCTTCTTGGATTTTCTTAGGCTCCAAGGATGCTGATTTATGAGTATGTGTGGCCACTGCATCCAGAAGAGTGACTCTAAAAGCTTGGGCCAGTGAGATGGCTCAGTGGACAAAGGAGCTTACCCACCACTCCTGATGACCTGACCTGCATTGGAACCCTGGGATCTATGTGGTAGAATGAGAGAAAAACTCTATTAAGTTGCTCTGTTACTTCCACATGTGTGCTGTGGGATGCTGGACAGACACAGATACAGAACAAATAAATGAATAAATAAATAGAACAGAATGATAATAAAAGAACCACTGTAGGACTCATCACTCTCTCAGACATTTTTTCTGTAGACTTAGCTTGCCATCAAAGAGCCTTTCAGGAGGTGCTGCTCAACTACACTGATGCTATTGGAAAGCAATAAAATGGAACCTCGTGTCAGAGCTTCCATGTGGCCAAGTCAGCTTTAGGAAAGGCTTAATTGGTTGGCTCAGTCTGAAGGGGAAGACCCAAGGGGAGCCCAAACAGGTGCCAAGGCAAGAGATCCAACCTCAGATCACATTTCAATCACTAGGATTTGTGCAATTGGATTACATTTGCCCAGCACACACCCACTCTGGTGGTCCCTTCTGATCAACCACTCACTCCATTGGAGTCAGAGACTAATGAAGATGGAGGGGCTTCCCACTGTGAAGAGCTGGACTCTGTTCAGCTCTTGAGCTCAGCAAGCATGACTCATCCTCTGAGCTAGTGTCCCTTTGGGACTTGAACCTAGGCCATCAGGCTCTAACACATGCACACTTGCCTTCCTTTCCTTTCCAATCCTAATTGCAAGAAGATATGCTTTATTTGAAGTGAGAATCCCCTTGTGTCCACAAATGTCCTCCACTCCTGCAAATGGATGCTGAGGGAATAATAATTCAGAGTGAGGACAGAAGGCAGATTGGTGACCTCATAGAAGAGCTGGCTTAGCAAAGCAAGGAAAGGGCTCAGGAGGCTTTGTCTGCAGAAGGTCTATGGAAGAACTGGGTGAGCATTCATCTCTGTGTTCAGGGAGGAGGGAAGCATCCCCATGCTCTACCTTCTGAGGATATGTTGCAGCACAAAGGATGATGGATGAGAAAGATCGCTGCTCATGGAAAAGTTTCATATGTCAATGTGTCAACAACATCAAATTGAGAGTTTGTTGAACATGTGATACACGCGTGAGCATGAAACTATGCATACTGCAATTCCATACACTAAATGGCCTCTTCAATAGTCAGAATGAGGAAGTAAGTAGATTCTTTAAAAACTGGCAGAATTTGGACTGTGAACCGGCTGAAAGCTGCTCATGTGCAATGCACAGTGTGGTAAAAATGGTTTCTTAGCTTTCCCTTTTCTCCTAAAGCAGTGTTTTCCCTTGTTCTTTCAGATATGATACCTTGCTTGCCTCCACTCTACTGCATCAGCTTTTGTTCTGGTTTTGTGCCCCAGAAATAAGAAAGTGGTAGGTAGTGGGCATTTGTTACTGTGGGAACACCTTACTACCCATCCTTGAGTTATTCTTAGATGGCATTATGATGTCATTCTGTCTGCACCCGATTTCTCCTCTTGTAAATAGTGACTCACTTGGCAAGGGCCAGGACAAAAGGAAAACACTAGCTTGAGGAACCAGTATTCCCTCACATGGCAACTGCCTCAATCAAAAATGCGCAGCTGCCCTCCAAGGGATTGCTAACACTGTAGAGTAAGTTTAGTCGTAGGGACTAGGATGAATAAGAGACTTCCACTACATTGCCCAAGAGCCAACCCTGATGCGTCCTAACTAGTTAACAGAGGCTGTTGCTGTGTCCTGCCTCAATAGCTGTGGGCTAGGCACCTAGAACTTAATCACTATCTTCCCAGAGTCTCCCCAAAACACAGAGTTGATGGCACACAAGCCTTTCCTACTTCTCTTGGAGAGTGAAAGGCACAGGCAGATCTGAACAAAAAACCTGAGATTCTATCCTAAGGAATCAAGAGTAGACTTAGAAACAGTCCCAGGAAATTGGAAGAATGAGTCTGAATGCCTGTATGTCCCTAATGTCATGGGCTCCATTGTCTCATAATGGATAGGGTAGAAAGAAAGAGGGCATTGTTTCAGCCCCTCAGTCATCTCTGTTTCAGGTCTTCTGGAACTTTCCTGTGAGGGATCCCATGAGTTTTCCTGTGCCTAGATAGGGCTGAGTGAGCATAATTGTTACCACCAAATATCCTTGATTTACTGGAACATAAATACCCCGGCATTATTATTCTTATTTGGGACCAAAGGATTCATGATGGAGATAAGACTGTTTAAAAGAAGGGAACATGGAAACCATGCACCCCCTCTCTTTCACACACATATATACATATATGTGTATATACACACAAATATATGTGTCAGACAAACTATAATTTAAAAGCCCCACTTTCCATATTTGCATATCCATCAGTTTCTCTTCTTTCAATTCAATTAACAATGGGTGGAGCACATTTGAAAAGGAAATTGCGTTGGCAATGAGCAGATGTGAAACAAACTTGTTTTTTATTAATATGAAATTATCCTCTTTAGACAATATATCCAAACAACCGTTTACATAGGATTTGCCTTGTACTATGTATTATAAGTAATCTAAGAATAACTTAAAGTATACGGGAGGGCACACATAGGGTATATACCATTTTACATATATGCCTTCATGGATTTTGAAATGGATAATGAAACCAATTCCTCATATATATTAATGGACAGTTACAGATATGACATGATTCTAAATAAAATATGGGTTATGGATTTATATTAATGTTTTACCCCTCTTATAATTTTGCTTGTGCACTGCAGACATCCTATTTTTAATTCTTTGCTGAGACCATTCCTTTAATGCTTTTCTTCCTCAATTGTTTGTGGACATCAAATGCCCATTATAGTGATATTAAGGGATGGGGTTTTTAGGAGATGAGTAAGTTATAATGGTAAAGCCCTCATCATTGACATTAGTGCCCTTTGCAAAGAAGTTCAACCTAGGAAGCTTGTTCATCTCTCTGACCACATAAAGACACATCAGAAAGACTATTCGTGAAGAGCATTCCTTCTACCAGCCACCAAATCTGCTTCGCCTTGAACTTCACAGTCTAACTGTGAACAACCCAGAACTACTACTTCAGTTATGTGATCCACTCAGGTTGTTATATTGTTATAACAGTCTAAACACAAGGGCAGCCACTTCTCTAGACAGTAACACCACATCCCTAAGGTTTGTTATTTTTTCCAGTCCAAAAAATAAGCATATAAAAATTCTTCCATTTTCAAAGTTTATAAAGTATACAAACAATAAAAGTCATATTGTGTATTTAGTTCCTGTGGCTGTTGTGGCAAAGTACCACAAACTAGAAGCTTAAAATAAGACACATTAATTCTCTTCCAGGTCTGGAGGCCAGAGTCTGAAATGACGACTATGCAGGGTCATGATCCTGCTGAGTCTTGGCAGGAGGGAGGCATTTGCCTCATTTGGAGTCTGGCTTATAGTAGCATCTCCTGTCCTCTGCCTCTGTCTTCTTCATGTATACCTCCGTCTCTTCATGTTGCCATCATTTTGTTAGGAAACAAGCTATACAGAGTTTTACAGTTAGACATAATTCATTTTAAACTAGATATATTTGTAGTTATTTTCAAATAAAATAGCATTGTGAAGTTACTGAGGATTGGAATGTCAACATATTGGTTTTGGAGGCATATAATTTAAGTAGCAGCAATTGTAAAATGAAGCTGTATTGATTAAAAGTACAACAATATCCAGCTTTGGATTATTTATCTTTAAATGCATAGATCAGCACTTTAGTTAAAGATGAAATTTGGAGTCATCAGGAACACTTTGCAAATATGGAGGATTATATACTTATGAATAAGACTCCCCATTTCACCTGATGCTTGCTAGGTTTACTTAGGGTCTCTCCCAGTAGGAAATTGATTCTGGGCCCCAGCATATACTAGACCTTTGTTTCTTGCAGGTTGTCCTGGCAGCCCCATGAGTCTTAACATTTTCCCAGCCATCAGGTACTACTATGCTTCAAATGGAGTAAGTCTTTCTGACTGATGGATAGCAAATTGTAGATATGACAGAGAAAGAAAACAGAGGGGCCCCAGCTTTCATCAGGGGCCGTGAAACTCAATGCAGCACTGACTCTGCTTCTGGCCCCACATATCTTCTAGTCTTATGGAGGAGCCCTAAATCAAGCTAATCCTGACCACGGTTTTTGGGAAAGTGAGGCACTGGACCGTCCAATTAGAGGAGCCTTGGAGTAGCTGTTTAGGCATCACATGTGCTGTGCTTTTATGACAGGTCTAGCAAGCAGTCCTGCTTCACTGCTGCTGGCTCTAGGTTTTAGGAAGAGAGGTCACTTGCATTCAGAGTCCTTTGCTTAGATGTCTTCCCTTGTACACCTGCCTTTGGTGACCTAGTTCTAACACCACTTGGGCCTGAAGAAAGATCCATCTCCTACATTAAACATGCCACCGGAACACATCTCAGCTATCAGACCACTGCTTGCTCACCTGAGTTGTTGAGTCAGGTAGTGGCTTGTGCGGTGAAGCAGTTAGTCCAGTTTTTCTGTGAGTCATTGATCTAAGATACATCAGTGTGACAAGACTCTCTGGTAGGTGAGCTGATAATTTGCACCTTTACCCTATTTGTTTCAATTCTCTATGATCAACTGACTAGCTTCCTAATCTGGCTTCTTTGATGCCATGTCTTCCTCACCATTATTTACTCCCTAACTGAAAACATTAGCCAAAATAAATTCTTCCCATTTTAAGTTGCTTTTGTTTTATCTCAGCAACAAAAAGTAACTCATATACTTATTAAATGTGAAATGAGATTATAAATGAAATTATATCTGCTCAGACAATGACCAGACTAGAAAGGAAGGGTATTTTCTTGTATCCTTATGGTTTCCTGATATTTTTTCTGCCTTAAATAAGTTTTGAAGGTATTTAATCAACATGTGTTTATTACTGGATTGAAGAATTCTTAACTAAATAGATATCTAATAATTTAAAAACTATATGTGCAATCACATCATCCAAAATATGCTCACATGTCCTTCCATGGTTAGATTTGTACATTTAAATAGTGATTGTTATATTACAAGAACTTCAAATCTTTGAAGAAAGAAGTTGAAGAAGATATTAGAAGATGGAAAGATCTCCCACACGTGGATAAGTAGGAGTAACATAGTAAATATGGCCATCTTATGGAAAGCAATCTACAGATTCAAGGACATTCCCATCAAAATTCTAACACAATTCTTTATAAACCTTGAACGAACAATTCTCAACTTTATGTGGAAAAACAAAAAACCCAGGATGGCTAAAACAAGGCTGAGCAATAAAAGAACTTCTGGAGGTATCACCATCCCTGATTTCAATCTGTAGTATAGAGCAACAGTAATAAAAACCACGTGGTATTGGCATAGAAACAGACAGGTGGATCAATGTCATCAAATTGAAGCTCTAGAAGTAAATCCACACACCTATCAACACTTGATTTTTTGACAAAGAAATCAGAACTATACAATGTTAAAAGAAATAATCTTCAACAATTGGATCTCTGTATATAGAAGAATGTGTATAGATCCATATCTACTACCCTGCACAAAACTTAAATCCAAGTGAATCAAAGACCACAACATAAAATTGGATACACTATACCTGATAGGAAAGAAATAGAGGAACTACCTTAAATGAAATGTCTCAGGAAACAATTTTATAAACAGAACACCAATAGCTCAGGCACAGCAATAAATTCAAGAATTAATAAATGGGTACTCATAAAACTAAAAGCTTCTGTAAGGCAAACAACATAATCAAAAGGACAAACCAGCAGATTACAGAATGGGAAAAGATTTTCACCAACCCCACATCTGACAGAGAGCTGATATCCAAAATATATAAAAGACTCAAACTAGACATCAACAAACCAAATAGCCCAATTAAAATTGAAGTACTACAAGCCTAAACAGAGAATTCTCACAGAAGAATCTCTAGTGGCCAAGAAACACTTAAAGAAATGTTGAACATTCTTAGTTGTCAAATAAATGAAAATCAAAATGACTCTGAGATTCTATCTTATACCCATCAGAATGTCTGGGACCAAAAACTCAAGCAACATCTCATGAGAGGCAAGGAGAACACTTTTCCATTGCTGGTAGGAGTGCAAAGTTGTACAACCACTTTGGAAATAAATTTGTCAGTACCCCAGAAATTTTGGAATAGATCTAATTCAAGGTCCACCTATAACACTCCTGCCTATATACACAAAAGAAGCTCTACCATAGCACAAGGTCACTTGCTCAACTATGTTCATATCAGCTTTGTTTGTAGTAGTCAGAAGCAGGAAACAACCTAGGTGTCCCTTGACCAAAGAATAGATAAAGAAAATGTGGTACATTTACACAATGGAGCATTACTCAGCCATTAAAAATAGTGGCATAATGAAATGTCCAGAAAACTGAATGAGGCTAGAAAAGATCATTCTGCATGAGGTAACCCAGACACATAAAGACAAATATGGTATGTGTTCACTTATAAGAGGATATTAGTAATAAAGTACAGGATAACCATGCTACAAACTACAAACCCAAGCAAGCTAAATAATAAGGAAGTCCCAAGGTTGGATGTTTCAATCTCACTAAGAAGGGGTAATAGATTAGACTAGACAGCTGGGGTGCATGGAGGTAGGGGACTTTGTGGGTAGACATTGGGAATGGGAACAAGAGGGAGGAAATGGGAGGAAGATGGAGGAAGAGAGTACTGAGAGATGAGTTATCTTTGAGATGAGTTAAAAATCTAGGACAATGAAAACTGAAAGGAATCTATAAATGTGACCCTAAGATTCCTAGAAATAGGGCATATGGATCCTAAACTTACCATATCTTATAACCAGAGAAGACTTCCAATGGAAGGATTGGTTCCCCAACCTAGCTGCACAACCTTAGAGCCACAATTTGTTCTGCCCATCAGATGTTCAGAGGTAAAAGATGGAACAGAATTTGAGGGAAGGGCCAATCAATGACTGGCTCAACTTGAAACCCATGCCTTGAAAGGCACCCCACCCCTGACAAAATTAATGATATTATGTTATGTAAATGTTGCTTTTATTTTCTTAGTGGAAAGAATGAGATGAGAGCCATCCCCAAGCTTATAAATGCAGAACATTACTAGCTAAATATCAGAGGTCTAGGCCTGGAAACTTCTAGCCTCTCTTCAATCTAAACTTCAACAAGGCTGGACCTTGAAGGTTTCAGCTTCCAGCTTCTATCCATTAACCTAAGCCTAGAATGTTTCAGCTTCTGAGAATTACTGCTAAATAAACTTATACTTTCTAGCTCTGTCTGATTTTTGGCTGGCTGGTTCAACTCAGCCTTTCTGGCTCAGATTCCTTTCCAAGCTGACTGATTCACATTGGTTTTTCTCTGCTTCTGACTAAATTGCTATGCTTAGAAAAACTGCCTCTGAACTCCAACAATTCAACTGCACTGACTGCATTAACTGCACAAACCAAACAGAACTGAATCAAACTCCACAACCTCAACTCAAATCAACTGGACTCAGCTGAATTGCACTGAACTGAACTGTCCTGAACTGAAATGAACTGCCTCTTTCTCCCTGCACTATTCTTTTTTTTTTAATTAATTTATTTTTTATTGGGAATTTATTTCATTTACATTTCCAATGCTATCCCGAAAGTCCCCCACATGCTCCCCCACCCACTCCCCCACCCATCCACTCCCACTTCTTGGCCCTGTCGTTCCCCTGTACTGAGGCATATAAAGTTTGCATGACTAATGGGCCTCTCTTTCCAGTGATGGCCAACTAGGCCATTTTCTGATTCATATGCAGCTAGAGACACAAGCTCCAGGGGGGTACTGGTTAGTTCATATTGTTGTTCCACCTATAGAATTGCAGATCCCTTTAGCTCCTTGGGTACTTTCTCTAGCTCCTCCACTGGGGGCCCTGTGGTCCATCGAATAGCTGACTGTGAGCATCCACTTCTGTGTTTGCTAGGCCCCGGAATAGTCTCACAAGAGACAGCTATATCTGGGTCCTTTCAGCACAATCTTGCTAGTGTATGCAATGGTGTCAGCATTTGGAAGGTGATTATGGGATGGATCCCCGGATATGGCAGTCTCTAGATGGTCCATCCTTTCTACTCAGCTATTAAAAAGAATGAATTTATGAAATTCCTAGGCAAATGGATGCACCTAGAGGGCATCATCCTGAATGAGGTAACCCAATCACAAAGGAACTCACACAATATGTACTCACTGATAAGTGGATATTAGCCCAGAAACTTAGGATACCCAAGACATAAGATACAATTTGCTAAACGCATGAAACTCAAGAAGAACAAAGACCAAAGTGTGGACACTTTGCCCCTTCTTAGAATTGGGAACAAAACTCCCTGCACTATTCTTAAGTAGCTCCTCATTCTTGAGTGTTCTTGTAGAGTTGAGCATATCCCGTGTTTGGGATTAAAGATGTATACTAACGACATATCTATATTGTAGCTGGATCAAACTGACATAAGGCTTTGGATGTGATTCCTTTCCAGAACAGCCATATTGTTGAATTGAAATTCCTTTACACTGCTATATACTTGCATACAGGAGCCTAGCATAACCATTATCAAAGAGGCTTCACCCAAAAACTGATGGAAACTGTTGTAGAGATGTATAACCAAACATTAAGTGGAGCTTGGGGAATCCTGTGGAAGAGGGGAAGGAATGGTTAAACAAGACAGAGGCATCGAAGACACTATAAGAACACCTATGGAATCAACCAACTTGGACCCACAGGGGTTCATAGAGAGCAAACTGACAACCAAAGAGGATGCAAGGGATGGACCTAGGCCCTCTACACATATGTAACATTTGTGGAGTTGGGTCTTTCTCTGTGAGACTCCTAAAGGAGGTCCAAGAGCTGTCTCTGACTTTATTGCCTGCCTTTGGATCCTTCTCTCCTAACTGGTCTGCCTTGTCCAGGCTCTGGTGAAGATGCACCTAGTCTTACTGGAACTACATATGCCAGATCTAGTTGATCACCATGAGAGGCCTCCCCTTTTCTGAAGAGAAGGGGAGGAAGTGTGGGGGGAGGGGAGGAGAGGTGAGAGGGAGGTCCTGGGAGGAAAGTAAGGAGGGACTAGGAGGAGGTTAAGGAGGAGGAAGTTTGATCAGAATGTAAAGTATATAACAAACAAACAAACAGACAAACGTTATTGCTAGTCACCATGTTGCTGGGTACTCTACTGGAGAAACCCCTGAGCCAACATTTTGACTTGATGACATTTAAATCATGCTCATGTGAAGTTTCTGATAGGAGAGTTTTTGACTCCAGACAGTGACTTACAGACCCAGACTTCTATCACCTTGTGAATTTGCTGTTTTTAGCTCATAATCCCTAGGCTGTTAACTGGAGGAACTTCAGGAAGATAGTTTATAGGTAGACTTGAAGGTGGCCATGGAACCTTTTCTATTGTCTATCACCTTGGTTCAGAGTTAGTACCTTGAGCCCTGTATTAACGTATGATTACAGCTTACTCCATGAAATGTTTAGCGCTATGTCACGATTGAAAGTTAAGAAACAAGCTTGTGATCTTTAACACATATTCTGCAAATTGAAATACTTCCATTCATAATTTTAAAATTAAAATTGTTACTAGGCTTTCTCCATATTATTATATACGTTCTCTAAATGGCAGATCAATGCCATGTTTCTGTATTACACTGAGTTACAGGAACACACATAAGGACTCTCAGCAGATGCCTGACATCTGGTCTGTAGCCTTCCATATGCTGGCTTTTGTTCTAGTGCCTTGTAACAGTTTACATCTACACCACCATAGGGAAGAAGAACAAGAAAATATATGACATGCTGAAAACTAGGAAGATAATCTAGACATAATTTTAAAGTTTAATAGAACATGACAGCTCAGATACTTCAAAGAGAAAAAAATAAAAACCCTTAGCATAAATGTAATGTGTATGCGGCTTGGAGGGTTGCAAGCGTTTAGAGAGCTCATCACTTACAGTAAGTGGTTGGTTTGGCCCATGGCCACTGTTCTTTGAATTTGCTTTGACCTTTTAAAAACTTATTCAATGGCCTCACTGCAGGGCCATCTGACCCATGCATGAGGTTTGCAGAAGATGAGTACTGGCCTCCTTTGTTTTGGAATATCAACACTGACTCTTGGAACCAGGAAAATGTTATGTTAGGCTATTTATTTCACATAGTATTCCATTGAGGGTCACTAGCTCCTGAGGGTTGAGAATAACTGGGAATACTTAGAATACAGCTTATACCTATTTTCTGTCCTTTGAGCATACATCGGGCTTGCAGGACACATGAAAATACATATACACAGGGAAAAGTCTTGATGTGACATACACATATATGTATATATATATTGAGCACCCTGCTGTGATTAAGAGCTAACTAAAAAGAAAAAAAAATATAGCCATCCCCTGAAGCATGTATAAATTACTTTTTTAGATCCTATAAAGTTTTAGCTAGCACCAAACATAGACCTTCATTCATCATCCTGCAAGCAAGACCTGCCAAGGGAAGCCAGTTCTTCCTGAACCCAGAGTGGCAACACTCCAGGATTGGCAGAAATCAAATGAGTCATTTCCTGGTTTAGTTTTAGATAAATAATCAGAAAGATTGTCTAGATTATGATGCAAAAGACATTTTTTTTCATAGCCCTGGGAGCCTAGAATGCCTAAGAGTTTCAGATGAGGCACCCTCTCCTGACTATTTAATTGTACCTTACTGAAGAGATGACAGATAAAGTGACAAGATACAGGCCAAAGTTTCAATGCATAGAAGATGGATAAAGCTCAGTGTGGTGAATATACAAAGCATTTCTTTCACTTTTCACAGTTTGATGCTTTGACCTTGGAAGCCTGGCTGATGTCTAAGTGTAGTGAAATTGCCAAAGACCACATCTTCCTATGGAAATCCATTTGCCTAGTGCCCATATCCCCTACTGTTCCTCTATGGGCTTTTCTCTCTAGGTCACTGTCTACTTGCTTCAACTACCTTTGACTAGATACCAGACAACAGAAGGTGTTCCTCACTCCCTAGATGACATTAAGAATTTTGAATGAGCTATACATAATTCTGCTTAGTATAGTTTCATCATTATTTTTCCTACACAGATCCTAGTCTCTTGCTAATGTCTCTATCACTCATTCTTTCCAATAGTCTGCCCTTGTACTTCCCTCTGAAGCCCCTCACACCACAGGGTGCCACTTCCTCTACAGAAGTATAAACATAGCAAACTTTTCCAATGGCAGACATTTCTTTATCTGTGGCCTCATCAACTTTGAGTAATAATAAAACATATATTTTTAGATGGTGAAGGGGAAAATATGAAACTAAGAACAAGGACCAACATGGATTATAATTCCAAATCAGTTACTAATTTATTGGGAGATTTTTGTCAAAGTCTTCTAATTTTCCTATATGTCAGTCTCTAAGTGGAGGCACCTGGAATTTTCCAGATGGATCTTTAAATTTCTTTAAATTCTCCAAGTTAACTAGTCTATTCCTTTATCATGTGGATGTCTGTTCCATGAACACTGTTTGAAATGATGTTTTCTTCACTAATCATCTGTTTAGAATTTGCTGTTTGACAAATAGCATAAGTACTATCGATCCATGGATGAATAAGAAGAATGATTTGACTTCAAATACAAAATGTCTTCTTCTATTAGTGATATTACCTGTGGGAGTCTAAGAAACTGCCCTACAAACTCTTCAAGAAGGTTCGCTATGTTTCCCAAACACCAGAAACACATGTTAAAAGCTTAAATGTCAACCAACAGAATACAGAATTAACTTTAAATGTACAGACCAGTTATTATCATGATGTGCCTCCTGCATCCATTTCCCTAGTACATACATGGAAGGAGAAAGAGAGAGAGAGAGGGACAGAGAGAGAGAGAAAGAGAGAGAGAGATTCAAATTTTATAGTCTCCATCCATTCCCTGGATCCCCTCTCCATTTTCTATTTTCCTTATGTGCTGTGGTCTCCTCGATGCTGTTAACCAATAGTAACCACTATGCTTCTGCCCTTCTGGGATTTTAATGTGCTCTCCATTCAGATACGCTTTCCTGTTTGCAGTATGGATAATATTTTCAAAAAAATTAAAACAAGGCATTTTTCATTTCCCATAAAATATGTTGCATAGCAGTTCTTCCTACTCAATGAATCAATGCCATTCATTGCTGTGAGAGATTGTGGCTACTAACTAGAACAAAGAATCCATTGCTCAATTTTGAGTTTCACACTAGATTTTTATTTCAAGTACATGGAGAGATAACAGACTTGACAGCCTACTTTCCATAGATGGAGATTTGTTTTCCTTACTTTAAATTCCCCAAACCACCCTCTATGTATAAAAAAACATAAGCTAAGTATCTGAACTTGGTTTGCTCTTAGCTGTAGTATAGAGAAGATATTGAAATTTATTTCAAACAGGATTGCAAAACCACACTGATATGGGGTGAGTACGAAGATGTAGTGAGTGTGAAGATGCTGTCTTGGGTTTTAAAAGCTACACAAAAGTGTTAAGTTCATTGAATCCCTTTTCAGGGTGGTTAACATGTTAGTCTTGCTTTTGAGAAACTGTAGGAAAAAAAACCCAGCTTGCTACAATTTCTTTTGGAAATTCTAGAAAGAGTATCCACTTTGGTACCCACTGTTGCATCCACTTAACTGAGGGTTGGTCCTAACTCGGGAGCACAGAACTGGCAGTGATGAAACTCTGTGAGAAACTAAACACTACTTAAACTAGTTACTAAGGATAAAAGGCTTAGAGAAGAGGGAGGGGAAGTTGGAAGGGAGAATAGGAGAGACCAGAATACATAATACACATTTACAAAACTGTAAGAAAAGATAATTTACTAAAAGTGTATGGAGCACTCACTTTAATCAGACACTTAAGCTGTGTGTTAATTAGTTGTTTTTTTTTTTATTACATATTTTCCTCAATTACATTTCCAATACTATCCCAAAAGTCCCCCATAGCGCCCCCCACTTCCCTACCCACCCATTCCCATTCTTTTGGCCCTGGCATTCCCCTATATTGGGGCATATAAAGTTTGCAAGTCCAATGGGCCTCTCTTTCCATTGATGGCCGACTAGGCCATCTTTCGATACATATGCAGCTAGAGACAAGAGCTCCAGGGTTCTGGTTAGTACATCATGTTGTTCCAACAATAGGGTTGCAGATCCCTTTAGCTCCTTGGGTACTTTCTCTAGCTTCTCCATTGGGAGCCCTGTGATACATCCAATAGCTGACTGTGAACATCCACTCCTGTGTTTGCTAGGCCCCGGCATCGTCTCACAAGAGACAGCTATATTTGGGTCCTTTCAGCAAAATCTTGCTAGTGTATGCAATGGTGTCAGCGTTTAGAAGCTGATTATGGGATGGATCCCTGGATACAGCAGTCTCTAAATGGTCCATCCTTTCATCACAGCTACGAACTTTGTCTCTGTAACTCCTTCCCTGGGTGTTTTGTTCCCAATTCTAAGAAGGTGCACAGTGTCCACACTTTGGTCTTCATTCTTGAGTTTCATGCGTTTATCAAATTGTATCTTATATCTTGGGTATCCTAAGTTTTGGGCTAATATCCACTTATCAATGAATACATATTGTGTGAGTTCTTTTGTGATTGTGTTACTTCACTCAAGATGATGCCCTCCAGGTCCATCCATTTGGCTAGGAATTTCATAAATTCATTCTTTTTAATAGCTGAGTAGTACTCCATTGTGTAAATGTACCATAATTTCTGTATCCATTCCTCTGTTGAGGGACATCTGGGTTCTTTCCAGCTTCTGGCTATTATAAATAGGGCTGCTATGAACATAGTGGAGCATGTGTCCTTTTTACCGGTTGGGACATCTTCTGGATATATGCCCAGGAGAGGTATTGCTGGATCCTCCGGTAGTACTATGTCCAATTTTCTGAGGAACCGCCAGACTGATTGCAATCCCACCAACAATGGAGGAGTGTTCCTCTTTCTCCACATCCTCGCCAGCATCTGCTGTCACCTGAATTTTTGATCTTAGCCATTCTGACTGGTGTGAGGTGGGATCTCAGGGTTGTTTTGATTTGCATTTCCCTGATGATTAAGGATGTTGAACATTTTTTCAGGTGCTTCTCTGCCATTCGGTATTCCTCAGGTGAGAATTCTTTGTTCAGTTCTGAGCCCCATTTTTTAATGGGGTTATTTGATTTTCTGGAGTCCACCTTCTTGAGTTCTTTATATATATTGGATATTAGTCCCTTATCTGATTTAGAATAGGTAAAGATCCTTTCCCAATCTATTGGTGGTCTTTTTGTCTTATTGACGGTGTCTTTTGCCTTGCAGAAGCTTTGTAGTTTCATGAGGTCCCACTTGTCAATTCTCGATCTTACAGCACAAGCCATTACTGTTCTATTCAGGAATTTTTCCCCTGTGCCCATATCTTCAAGGCTTTTCCCCACTTTCTCCTCTATAAGTTTCAGTGTCTCTGGTTTTATGTGAAGTTCCTTGATCCACTTAGACTTGACCTTAGTACAAGGAGATAGGAATGGATCGATTCGCATTCTTCTACATGTTAACAACCAGTTGTGCCAGCACCATTTGTTGAAAATGCTGTCTTTCTTCCACTGGATGTTTTTAGCTCCCTTGTCGAAGATCAAGTGACCATAGGTGTGTGGGTTCATTTCTGGGTCTTCAATTCTATTCCATTGGTCTATTTGTCTGTCACTATACCAGTACCATGCAGTTTTTATCACAATTGCTCTGTAGTAGAGCTTTAGGTCCGGCATGGTGATTCCACCAGAGGTTCTTTTATCCTTGAGAAGAGTTTTTGCTATCCTAGGTTTTTTTGTTATTCCAGATGAATTTGCAGATTGCACTTTCTAATTCGTTGAAGAATTGAGTTGGAATTTTGATGGGGATTGCATTGAATCTGTAGATTGCTTTTGGCAAGATAGCCATTTTTACAATGTTGATCCTGCCAATCCATGAGCATGGGAGATCTTTCCATCTTCTGAGATCTTCTATAATTTCTTTCTTCAGAGACTTGAAGTTTTTATTATACAGATCTTTCACTTCCTTAGTTAGAGTCACGCCAAGATATTTTATATTATTTGTGACTATTGAGAAGGGTGTTGTTTCCCTAATTTCTTTCTCAGCCTGTTTATTCTTTGTGTAGAGAAAGGCCATTGATTTGTTTGAGTTAATTTTATATCCAGCTACTTCACCGAAGCTGTTTATCAGGCTTAGGAGTTCTCTGGTGGAATTTTTAGGGTCACTTATATATACTATCATATCATCTGCAAAAAGTGATATTTTGACTTCATCTTTTCCAATTTGTATCCCTTTGATCTCCTTTTGTTGTCGAATTGCTCTGGCTAGGACTTCAAGTACAATGTTGAATAGGTATGGAGAAAGTGGACAGCCTTGTCTAGTCCCTGATTTTAGAGGGATTGCTTCAAGCTTCTCACCATTTACTTTGATGTTGGCTACTGGTTTGCTGTAGATTGCTTTTATCATGTTTAGGTATGGGCCTTGAATTCCTGATCTTTCCAAGACTTTTATCATGAATGGGTGTTGGATCTTGTCAAATGCTTTTTCCGCATCTAAGGAGATGACCATGTGGTTTTTGTCTTTGAGTTTGTTTATATACTGGATTATGTTGATGGATTTCCGTATATTGAACCATCCCTGCATCCCTGGGATGAAACCTACTTGGTCAGGATGGATGATTGTTTTGATGTGTTCTTGGATTCGGTTAGCAAGAACTTTATTGAGGATTTTTGCATCAATATTCATAAGGGATATTGGTCTGAAGTTTTCTATCTTTGTTGGGTCTTTTTGTGGTTTAGGTATCAGAGTAATTGTGGCTTCATAGAATGAGTTGGGTAGAGTACCTTCTGTTTCTATTTTGTGGAATAGTTTGTGAAGAACTGGGATTAGATCTTCTTTGAAGGTCTGATAGAACTCTGCACTAAACCCATCTGGTCCTGGGCTTTTTTTAGTTGGGAGACTATTAATGACTGCTTCTATTTCTTTGGGGGATATAGGGCTCTTTAGATCATTAACCTGATCTTGATTCAACTTTGGTACCTGGTATCTGTCTAGGAACTTCTCCATTTCATCCAGGTTCTCCAGTTTTGTTGAGTATAGCCTTTGGTAGAAGGATCTGATGGTGTTTTGGATGTCTTCAGGATCTGTTGTTATATCTCCTTTTTCATTTCTGATTTTGTTAATTAGGATGCTTTCCCTGTGCCCTCTAGTGAGTCTGGCTAAGGGTTTATCTATCTTGTTGATTTTCTCAAAGAACCAGCTCCTTGATTGGTTGATTCTTTGAATAGTTTTTCTTGTTTCCACTTGGTTGATTTCACCCCTGAGTTTGATTATTTCCTGCCGTCTACTCCTCTTGGGTGAATTTGCTTCCTTTTGTTCTAGTGCTTTTAGGTGTGTTGTCAAGCTGCTAATGTGTGCTCTCTCGAGTTTCCTTTTGGAGGCACTCAGAGCTATGAGTTTTCCTCTTAGAAATGCTTTCATTGCGTCCCATAAGTTTGGGTATGTTGTGGCTTCATTTTCATTGAACTCTAAAAAGTCCTTAATTTCTTTCTTTATTCCTTCCTTGACCAAGGTATCATTGAGAAGAGTGTTGTTCAGTTTCCACGTGAAGGTTGGCTTTCTATTATTTATTTTGTTATTGAAGATCAGCCTTAGTCCATGGTGATCTGATAGGATGCATGGGACAATTTCAATATTTTTATATCTGTTGAGGCCTGCTTTGTGACCAATTATGTGGTCAATTTTGGAGAAGGTACCATGAGGTGCTGAGAAGAAGGTATATCCTTTTGTTTTAGGATAGAATGTTCTGTAGATATCTGCCAGATCCATTTGATTCATAATTTCTCTTAGTTTCACTGTGTCCCTCTTTAGTTTCTGTTTCCATGATCTGTCCATTGGTGAAAGTGGTGTGTTGAAGTCTCCCACTATTATTGTATGAGGTGCAATGTGTGCTTTGAGCTTTACTAAAGTTTCTTTAATGAATGTGGCTGCCTTTGTATTTGGAGCATAGATATTCAGGATTGATAGTTCCTCTTGGAGGATTTTACCTTTGATGAGTATGAAGTGTCCCTCCCTGTCTTTTTTAATGACTTTGGGTTGGAAGTCAATCTTATCAGATATTAGAATGGCTACTCCAGCTTGTTTCTTCATGCCATTTGCTTGGAAAATTGTTTTCCAGCCTTTCATTCTGAGGTAGTGTCTATCCTTTTCTCTGAGATGAGTTTCCTGTAAGCAGCAAAATGTTGGGTCTTGTTTGTGTAGCCAGTTTGTTAGTCTATGTCTTTTTATCGGGGAGTTGAGTCCATTGATATTAAGAGATATTAAGGAAAAGTAATTGTTGTTTCCTGTTATTTTTGTTGTTAAAGTTGGCATTTTGTTCTTGTGGCTGTCTTCTTTTAGGTTTGTTGAGGGATTACCTTCTTGTTGTTTCTAGGGCGTGGTTCCTGTCCTTGTATTGGTTTTTTTCTGTTATTATCCTTTGAAGGGCTGGATTCGTGGAGAGATAATGTGTGAATTTGGTTTTGTCGTGGAATACTTTGGTTTCTCCATCTATGTTAATTGAGAGTTTGGCTGGGTATAGTAGCCTGGGCTGGAATTTGTGTTCTTTTAGTGTCTGTATAACATCCGTCCAGGATCTTCTGGCTTTCATAGTCTCTGGTGAAAAATCTGGTGTAATTCTGATAGGCTTGCCTTTATATGTTACTTGGCCTTTTTCTCTTACTGCTTTTAGTATTCTATCTTTATTTAGAGCATTTGTTGTTCTGATTATAATGTGTTGGGAGGTATTTCTTTTCTGGTCCAGTCTATTTGGAGTTCTGTAGGCTTCTTGTATGTTCATGGGCATCTCTTTCTTTAGATTTGGGAAGTTTTCTTCTATAATTTTGTTGAAGATGTTTGCTGGTCCTTTGAGTTGAAAATCTTCATTCTCATCCACTCCTATTATCCGTAGGTTTGGTCTTCTCATTGCGTCCTGTATTTCTTGGATGTTTTGAGTTAGGATCTTTTTGTATTTTACATTTTCCTTGATTGTTGTGCCGATGTTCTCTATGGAATCTTCTGCACCTGAGATTCTCTCTTCCATCTCTTTTATTCTGTTGCTGATGCTCGTATCTATTGTTCCAGATTTCTTTCCTAGGGTTTCTATCTCCAGTGTTGCCTCATTTTGGGTTTTCTTTATTGTGTCTACTTCCCTTTTTAGGTCTAGTATGGTTTTGTTCATTTCCATCATCTGTTTGGATGTGTTTTCCTGTTTTTCTGTAAGGACTTCTACCTGTTTGATTATGTTATCCTGTTTTTCTTTAAGGATTTGTAACTCTTTAGCAGTGTTCTCCTGCAATTCTTTAAGGGATTTTTGTGCTTTCTCTTTATTGTCTTCTGCCTGTTTAGCAGTGTTCTCCTGCATTTCTTTAAGTGTGTTATTAAAGTCCTTCTTGAAGTTCTCTATCATCATCAGGAGATATGCTTTTAAATCCTGTCTAGCTTTTCCGGTGTGTTGGGGTGCCCTGGACTGGGCGATGTGGGGGTGCTGGGTTCTGATGATGGTGAGTGGTCTTGGTTTCTGTTAGTAAGATTATTACGTTT